>NC_137696.1:78556283-79204616 GCF_964034855.1 Anser brachyrhynchus | reverse complement strand
GAAAGTTTTCATCTCACGAGTTTGGAGCAGAGGGCCCGTGGGGCAACATGGCCGAAGGTTAATTCTCTTTTTTCTATTGTTTTACTCTGATTTTCGCTCGCTGCCTCGCTCGCTCTCCCCCCCCTCTCCCTCCCTTCTCCCCCCCTCCCCGGCTCCCCCCTCTCGCCGTTCCCCTTTTTTTTATCGGCCCGCGCAAGGGGGCTTGCTGCAAACCCATTGTTACGGCTCTCCAAAACTGTTCCGTACCGCCCACTCCGATTCAGGGCTCGAAAAGCTTTCAGGGGGCTATTGTTTGAATTGTTCCTGTTTGATTAAGCACAGCCGCGGTGGTGGGATGAGAAAACGCTGGTACACCTGTCCCAACTTTAATCGAAAGTTTATTCCGAGGAGGGATGGATGCGCGTTGCAAAATAGTGGTTTCCGCGCTGCGTGTGCAATAGCCAGTTGTGCAATCGCCCCAATTTGGCTTCTCCTCTCCCTTCCACCCCTCCTGAGCCGGCCTCCCCCCCTCGCCCCCCGCTCCTGCGCCCTGCAACGAGAGACTAATTTGGCTGCGAATTTCTCTTGAGCAATGGGATCGGTCTTAAAGCAGCAATACTCAAGTAAAGTATCGCCTTCTGCGCTGTAATGTGGCTGAAAGATGGAGTTAAATGGAAAAATACACGTATGTAGCGAAACGTGGGCTGCTGCCCTGTGCAGAGCGAGAGGGAGAGCCTCCGCGCACGGGGTTTCCTCTCCGTAACCTCTGGTGATTTTATTTTTTTAATTGTTTAAACGCGTTTCGGGGAGAAGGTTGTTTATTTTTGAATTTAGGAAAAAAAATAAGCTCTTTTTGCAGTTTGCTTTTGATTGCGTTTTGTTCGCTTTTTTTTTTTTTCTCCTTCTGTTTCCTCTGTAGTAACTCCTTTACACGGTGGCCAAAGGACGTTACCAGAATTTAACTATGCTTTGCATCTTGTCCCCCCCCTCTCTTTTCTCCCCCACCCCCACCCCACCCCCTGCCTTTCCCTCTTCCTCAGCAGGGGCGAGTAAAGGTGGAGAGGAGCCCGGGAAGTTGCCGGAGCAGGAAGAAGAGGAGGAATCCCAGGTTTTGCACGGAACCGGCCATTGCAAATGGTTCAATGTGAGAATGGGATTCGGGTTCATCTCCATGAGCAACCGAGAGGGAAGCCCCTTGGAGTCCCCAGTTGATGTCTTTGTACACCAAGTAAGACCCATTTTTGTCTTCCATCTCTGCCTGCCACTGCTGGTTGAGCTCAGTGGGATTCCGGTTTCACGTGGAGAGAAGTAACCTGTTTTTTCCTAGGCATTTAGGTACATCTGTAATTAAAAAGTCGCCGTAGGTAATTGTTTTGTTGGCAGCACACAATTGGAGTAAATAAGATCGTTAGATTGCGCTCAGCCTCCGTGGCCGAAGATTTGTGCAAAAGGATGATGTTGTTTCCTCGTCTCTTACTTCTCAATTAGAAAAATTTCCCGTGTGTTTTATTTATTTTTAAATGCCCCATTTTTCTTTTTAACCACGTTTATGATTTGTCAACCCACCGTTCGGGAGTTGATACGCTTTTCCTTGGAATCTAGTTAAAACTAAAGTCAGAAAAGGATAAATAAAGGTCCTTTTCATTTAGGTAACGTTTGAATGCATTTTAAACGCTTTTCTTGTAAACCTCGAATTGTTTTTTAAAAGCTCGTTTGAGATTAGTTAGTGCAATTGAGGCATAATTATAGTGTTATTTTGCAGTAATTCAGGCCTGAGAGTGTCCCTGTGGTGATAAACTGAAACACGCGTGTGGTTTGTTTGGTTGATTTTTAAATACTCCTTCCTAGAAAAAAAAAAAAAAGCAACGATTAAGGAGTCAGACCAAAAGCATGGTCTCTGTAGGGCTGTTAGAGAAGAAGCCCGTGGCCATTGTTTTTATTTTTAAGCGTACCAGCGTGAACTGTGTTGCCGTTGTGAACGTGGAAGCCTGTATCTGAATGCCTTCAGGTGAAGGAGTTTCAGATGCAGGCGGCTTGTAAAATCGTAAGCTGAAGGGAGTTTTTCCCAAGTTCTGTAGCGTGGCTTGTGGGGAAGGCGCGTGTGTAGACCTCCCCTGGTCCTTGTGTTAGTCTCCAGTTGCAACAACGCTGTTTTGAATTTCACCGCGCTCCTCTGCGATCAGAGAACAGAGGAGCAGCATCTGATAGGTGAAGAGACCATTTTGGGTTTGGCTAGGGCCATGTTAGGGAGGCAAAAAGGCATCTTAACTTTTTACATAGTTGTCCATTTTCTATGACGTTTGCAACGCAGGAGGGAGGGTTGTTGCATGACTGCACAGGGATTCCGTTTTTCTGTTCCATTTGGTGGCCCAGCCTCATTTTGTGCTAGCTTTCACCAGGCTTTTTCAAGGAATGTGCTTTTCGTGAATTAATATAAAGGTGACTAAAACTTACAAACAGTGCTTCTGTGGCGTGTGGTCTTGCTCCTTGTGGTGGTGGAATGGATTTCTGACCTCGGCGTGTTAAACATACCCCACGCCTAAGGGCCTGGCCATCAGTATTTGCCGTTTGCATTTGGAATTACAGGCAAAGTGTGGAATTAAGTAGTGAATTTATTGAATTCTTAGGTTTCTTGCTTTGTACTGGCATAGAGGTGCCGCCTGCCATTGCTACTACTTTTTTTTTTTCCTTTAAGAATTGAATCAATTAAATACTTACTGAAGTAGGATCATTCGTCCTCCTGTTTCCCCCTCACCGTCTTCCCCTCTTTGTACATTTTTCATGACATTGCTCTTTATAGTTTTGTAAATTTATAGATTATAAAAAAACAGAACTTTTTTTTAATCTAATTTTACATTAATGCACGTTATTCTTGTCGCTTCTCAAATAATAGAGGACAAGCATTTAAAGTACAGCAGCATTATTAATAAAAAGATACGTTTGGAAACAATGATATTAGAGCTGTGGAAATAGAGAGGTGTTGAACTGCATGATGAGGTGATACCTTTAAGTAATATTAGACAAGGTGTTGGGCCACAATTGAAAGTAGTCATAGAAAAAAATCTGAAAAGTCTGTGGTAAATTTGGATTTCTGTTGTGTTGTGCCCCCTCCGCTAAAGGATGCAGTCTTCTACAAGCAGGAAATTTTAGAAGTGTTTGTTGACAGCTTAGTAATCTACAATTTGCCAGTATTTTTAGGTTTCTAAGATATGTCGTGATGTAAAATGCAATGAAAACCAGCACGTTTCGTTGCACAGGAACTGTGCGCCTCAGTCATTTTGAGTGTTTCTTAGAGCTACGTTTTACTGAGCGCATTGATTAATATTCCGTAATGAATTACTCCTAGAACAAAGCAAGTATGTTTCTTGCTTTCTTCTTTCTGATGAAACCTGCAATGTACGTAAGCTTCACGTTGACATTATCTTCTTTCCATCAGTCCAAAGCAGATTTTTTCTGTTTAAAGAAATGTGGAGAAGCAGCGTAAATTTTGGTTCAGAGTACGTTTTGGATAATTCATACTGGTATACAGAATGCTTTGTTAGCTGACTACCTGACCGATGGTACCGGTAGCAGCCAGAGCATAAAAATGCCTTTAAATCAATTATGATATTTAACAGTCGGCTCCTACAACGGAGTAGGCTGCTAGATTGGACCCTATTCTTATTAGTTTCATTCGTTTGAAAAATTTAGTCATGTGAAAGGTTCCTTTCAAGGCAAAGACATTAGTTTATTAATCTGTCGAAACAAAATATTGCTGTTTAAAGCTGTTTTGAAAAGAGTTCATCGTTTAAGTGTGCACGTTTTTCTGTGTGCGTCCACCCATTCTGCAATGTTTGTAGCTACTAAAATCATTTTATAGAATCAGGCAGTCTAAGTAGAAGAAAGAAACCTTACTCAGTCCAAGTCCGAGTCTGGTAAAAGCTAGTTTGAACCTCGCGACAATATTTTTATTGCCTTATCTTACCTTTCCTCGGTGAGGTTATACTCAGTTTATGAGATCTTGCTGTGAGCAAAAACGTCTTGAATGTTGAGTCAAAATTCTTGTAATAGTTTAAGCTCATTATACGTAGTTTTTAAAGCTTGCAATGAATGATTTTTCTTTCTTCCATCTTGGAGTTCCCCTTGGTTGTGTGCAGATTGTGGTCATATTTTTCTAAAGTCAGTGCTTCACTAATTAAACAATTATATCGATATCTATTTTTAGCAGACAATGCTTGTGTTTAAGCCCCCCTCCTTCACTCAGTGAAAATTCTGTTCATGTAACAGCTGCAGTATTGAGTTTTTAACTCTCCCTTTTAAGTCCTTCCTACAGCACTAATCATTTTGATTGATCTACTCTGAACTACCTTTAGGTTGTTGTTACCCTTCTGGTAACGAGGTACCTAGAGTTACAAGCATCATTTCAGGCAGAAACATGTCAGTGATTACATATGTGCATCTGCGTGTTTGCGCAATGTAAATAAGGTACACCCACACATTTACACTCCTGTCTTTTATTATTATTATTATTTATTTGCTTTACTCTGATGGTTTGTATCATTGCCATGGATTGGAGTCATTCAGTATCATATAACAATTACAAGTTTTTGAAACAACCCATGTCAAATCCAGCCGCATGCCTAGTCCAGTGTTTCTTCCACAAAAAAAAAAAAAGTAGCAATGTCAGTCCTGCGTAACTCTTAAATACAAGGGCTGTGCACCTTACTTAATTTGGCTCAGTATTGTCGTTTGGACTTCTAATAGGTCAGCGTGGAATGGATGATATAGATTAATTCTCTTTTATGATGTAAATTTTGCACATAGTTTTGTGTAAACAGTTCTTGACATATTTTTTTCTTAAATTTAACAAGGGGTGAAAGAGACTGTAGAGGTGAAGTGAGAGAATCCTCTTGTGATGCACATGAAAAAAAGGTTTTCATTGCTAAGAACTAATAAGAGTTTGAGCTTTAATAAAGTCAGGATGTTTGCCTTACTGCATGCTCAAAATTGTACATGCAACTTCTCTACAACTTTTTTTGAATGCTGACAGTAAAGTGTAAATGCTCTGGATTCTTCTTTTGCGTATATTTTGCATGGATCGTGTTAGAAACATACATTTTTCTTTGTTAAGCATAAAGCACATATGTTAAAGGTGATACTGAAGGGTAGGGTACTGTGTAAATAGATGCAATTAAATACATGTTTGTGAATTTCAAGGGTTATAATTTCATGTTCTGTGTTATATGGTTTTTCAGTGTGAGATGGATTGATCAGATTAGAAAATGTTTGCTTGGACCTGACTCTGTAGTCCAAAATTCTTACCGCATTAAGGGATTGATCTAGGATTTCTGAACTGGGACCTTAAAACGTGATCCTTCTTTGGGATGCTCTTTTATGAGATGGGGAGAGGAAGGAAGGGAGGAGCAGCGTGCAGGAGTTGGTGTATTTTGTTTTCTCATTAAAACGAACATGGCTGGTTTGAAATTTCTCGCTTTCATCTGAACTTTTACTGTTGCTGCAAGTTACTGTTGTTACAAGATCTGATAACAATAGAAGAGAGCCTCTTCTTCTTGCTTCTTCTTGCAGTGAGTCTTTCCTGCACTGTTCTGAACTGCACTTTAGTTTGTATATTGTAAATCTTGCTCTTACAGGTACTTGCAACAATAACATACAACAAAAGAAAGAGGGAAAATTACTGAGACTGTTGGGATATGATTGTAAGCACAAGAATAAAGGGAAAATTAGACTCCTGAAAAGTCTTTTCTTTTTTTTTTCTTTTTAATTTGGCCAAACATCCTTTTTGATGATGAATCAGATGCCTAGTCTTTCAGATCCTAATGTTGTAGCTATGCTACTTTTTCTAGGGTAAGGTTGAGCATGGCATAATACATTGAACGCTGACTGTTTCTGATGCTGTGACACATGTGATTCTGTGCTTTCCCAAGGATGAATTCATTCATTCAGCACATCTTTTCCATTTTTGCATTACTATGGTAGTAGCCTGTAGAAGCTACTTAGTTGTTCAGGAGAACTGGAAGTTCTGGACGAGCAAGTGAGATCAATATTGCATTGCTCTTTGTTGTTAAACGGCACATACCAATGCCTGTTTGAAGTACACAAGGCTCCATGCAGCGTATGTTGTTCCAAACTTGCCTCCCTTGACTTCTGCTGGGGACCAGGCAAACCCAGTCCTAATCAAAACAAAAGTGGCTAGCAGGATTTAGACAGGGAAGCTGAGGAAGGAAGTGAATGTGGAATAACCGTGTCTGCAGTGAGCATGTATATGAGAGATCTGGCAGAGATCAGACCTGCGCTAAAGACGTGGGTGTTGAAGTGCTCGGCAGCCCCACCGCATGTAGAATCTGTGGTGATGGAGGTCGGGGACAGGCTTTGGCACTCAGCAGCTGTGTTGAAGGATACAGAGAAAGCTGATGTTAAATTATGGGGACTGTGGATTTGTGGTGTACTGCAGAACAGCCTTGTTTCGGATTTTTAAAATTTATTTTAACTACTAAGTAGTCCAAGCCCTACATTTCAAGTCCTACCTGCGGATGCATAGACAGATGGCAAAATACTTCACTGAGAGCTTGAATATTTAAGACAGTTGACTGAAGAAACTTCTGGTATTTAAGTTATGGAATTGCCATCTGTGAAAATACCTTCCAGATTTCATCTATTTACATCTAAAACCAACATTACAGTGCATTTTTATCTGTAGACATATGTAGTATTTAAGCGAGTAAATCCCATTAAATCTAAATAGTATTGATCAGATTTTGCTGAACAAGTTTAAATGTTTACCAGCAAAAATCGCAAATGCTCTAATGACAGAAGCCTGCAATGGGACTATTTTGTTTTAAGAGAGATCTTCCTCTTTGACAGAGCAAACCCTTCCAGACCATGCTGTCCTTTTCTCCAAGGCTGAGGAAGTTGTGCAAGGGGGTTGGGATACTGGAAGGAAGAGGATATTTTGTCTGGGGCACAAACAGAAGATACCAAAGCAGATACATGAACCTAAGCTAAAAGGAAATGAATTGTCAAATTGGGAAAAATGTTATCGTTGCTTGTCCTGGTTTGCAGCTAGATTATTAAGGTTGTGACTATACCTAAGCCTGGTCTGAGTTTTGTTTCGGGCGCTTTACAAATATGCTCCCATCTAAATATTGTTTAATTTGTTGGCCGTACGTAACCCATTTCAGTAAAGGCCTGTTGTCTTTTCCCCGCTGATGCCAGTTGAAACAAGATCAGGCCCATGAAGTTTCATGGAAGTATATAAAAGAGAATTTAAAGGTTTAATTTAAGATCTTAGGAACCTAAAAACCATTTATGATGTTTCTTAAATTAACTCAAATAAGGACATACAGTTTATGTCTTTCATTCCCTGTATTTAAGAGTGTTTTTTCCTTTCTTTAAATCAGCTGAAAGTTATCATGGCTGATACAAAGTTTTTATGAGTGATAATTAGCTCTTGTTAAGGGATGGTTATCCCCCTGGACTAGAAGCTTTTGCTTGCTGGTTATCACTGGTAAAAGCAGTGAATCCTTAAATTGCTTTTATGTTAGCAGAGTTTCAGTCATCGCCTCTACGTGGGGGGCTGGGAAGTGCTTCTGACTGAGCATATTTAGTTGGAGTAATTGGTGTCCAGAGTTTTTCTCAGGTTATTCTGGCTGGTCCTGACTTAAAACGAGGGTTAACTCCTTGGGAAATGGCTAGAGTGAATTCCAGATCCCCACCCCAGAGATGGCTCAGCTGCTTGCAGAGCAGCTGTGGAAACTGCTGCAAGTTTTACAGTCTGCTGTATTAAGGAAAACTGGCACTGATTTTGATTTTTCTTAACATGCAAAGCTGTAATATGCAGCAGGTCAGCAGCTGCTCTGCAAGCAGCTGAGTTGTCTTTGCAGTAGCAGTGTGGTGAACAGGTGGAGGTTGAAACTCCTACAGCCACCCTTCGTAGTGGGGGTCCTGCAGCCACGGTTTTACATTTGGCAGCAGTGCTGCTGCTTAAATAAGCTTCAAGAGCTTTTATAGCACTCTCGCTGTTGGACTAGGATAAGTGTTTGTGAAGCTGCGCGGTGAACCCAGTTGGGGAAATTTTGTTTTTCCACATCTGAGTTCCATCAGTTGTCCCATCTGAGAAACCACACGGTCCCCACAAATAAGTGTGGGCAGTGCTGGCACCGTGGAAGGGTGGCCAGGATGCAAACACGCGGCTGTGAGGTTAGGGCGAAGGTATAGGAGGATAAAGAGTTTGAAGCTACCATCGAAGAAATGTGAATGAAACGGATGTAGTGACAGTGCAAGTCTTCCTGACTTTCAAGAAAAGGGGCACTTGTGGGTAATGGAATGAGTGCGAGCTTCTGAGCTCACCTCGGAATATTTCAGGAATCTTTTTTGAGCCATACTTCAGCTCTTATTTTCTTTTTCTTACTGTTTACAGTCAAGCTATGGCTTTGAAATGTATTTAATTGTGGTTTTAAACAGCATTATAAAACAAAAAAGTGGGGATTTTTCAGATTATGACAATAATGTGTGTTTCTTCTAAAGAGCAAAAATTAGAATATAGGGCACGTAAATAGAAATTTGGGTATATCTTTTTGGCAGATAAGTAAGAGCTGTAGTGAAATTAGTTATGAATTCATTGATATTCTGAAATGATTAGCTTCCTAATTATCCCATGTGTATGACTTTGAAAATTAACATTATCAATAATTTGAAAAGTTAATTCTCTGAGAGTACATAGTATATCCTTGCTCTATTATCAATTTGGTATTCAAAAAAATCACAGATTCTTTTTATTTCAAAAGTCTAATCTAGTGCTATAAATACATTTGTGGAGGGAGGGAGGGTGGTGGCAGGAGGGTTTTGAAAGGTTTGTTTTGGTTTTGTTAGCTTCATAGGCTAGTATTTATCAGATACAACTGTATTTGAGTGAGTACATGTGTAATCGATTTTTGGAGTGTATGAATTTGTCTACAAAATCTGAGTGACATTCCATGGCTACTACAGAATTTATGATGCTGTATTAAGAAACACTAACATTGTTATAATTACACTCTTAAGTGTGTATTTCTCATGAACATAGCCAAATAGTGGCTTTCCTACCAGACAAAGATAATGTGTTCTCAGAGAGGTTCTCATCTAGTTACTCATAGTAATATATAGGTGTGCAGTGCTGAGGATTTTTTTTTTGTAGATTGCTTATATTTTAGTGCCTCTTTGAGGCTACTTTAATATTTGTGTTATAACTTTCTTTGTTTATGATTCTATAAAATCATGTACCAAAATAATCCCTGGGCTGAAGCTGAGGGTATAAAAGATAGTCCTTGTGTTCTTTAAGTAGACTAGATTAAGGAACTTGGCTGTTTTCAAAGTACAGGTGTCTTCAAAATCTCTTTGTAGTGTGCCTGTGCTATAATTTTTTAAAATGTTTCATTTCATTTTACAACTGCATTTTTCAAGCTAGTAATCAAACTCTTGTTCGGTTTTATGAGCTATTCGTAAGAGTACAATCGTGGTGGAAATACAGGGTTTTAAAAAGCCTCTGCTGACCATGTGTAGTGACTTCTGAATATTCTTAGATTTGTTATTTTGGAAGTGTAAGAAATAGGTACATTTTAAAATCTAGAATGCATCTGAAGACCCAACCTGACTTCTTTAGACTTTGGACACACCACTAACTACTCCCAGTATTTAAGGGATATTGCTACTTTGCACTTATTAATTACCTGGTTTAAGACAGACAGATTGCACATTTTGAGAATTAGCCATTTGTTGACAGTGAAGTTGGGTTAAGATCAAAGAATTGTTAACAAACCTTCTTGCTATCGCCTCTCCCAGATGTTAAAGATTATAGTTAGTACATCAGGCGAATGGAAATTCAAGAATGATTTCAACAGTAGACAAAAACTCATCTTTAATGTAATCAAGCCAGTACATCCCTTCTTTTCTTGTGGGTACTACTGTGCTGATGGACCAAATTCTACTCAGTCTTCTCATGTGAAGTGGTCCCACTGACCTGTGAAATTCTTTCAATAAACAGGATAACATTAAGAGTGGATTTAAGCCTATTATACGGGTATTGCTATGGGAAGTATTTAGTTTATGTTCTTTTTTCCCTTTATTTTTTGTGGATTTGTTGTATATTTTTTTAAGTGCATTAAGTTTGTTTTCATGCTTAAAAGCTTGAGGGCAATCCCTATATAGTGCCTAAAATGTACAATAAACTAGGGCTTGGTTCAGTTCTGCTTAATTAAATTATACAACGTAATGTGATGTGTATGCAGTTTTGTAATTTTATGTAATTTTCACGATATGCTGCTCTTTCGTACTGTGAGTGTATAGTATTTAATGTCTTACATAGCTAAATTGACTTGACCAGTAATCTGCAAAGCTTCTTCAATGCGAAGCTCTTGGGCTGATAATACTTTTTTAAATCTCCTTGTTGAAAAATTGCTCAGTCCCATGTCATTCCATCAGAGGAGGAAAGGATGGTAGAAGAAACACATGAAATGCTCCCAGTGTGAAAAAGAGCCCTCACCATGTGCGCACACCTTCTGTTGAAGGGGAATGAAGTTCACTCTTGCAGTGAAAGCACTTTGTGATCTTGAACAACTATCCAGGAAAACAGAGAAATTTGGGGCCAACCAGAAATCAGAGGCCCAGGGCCTCTGATTTGTTGCAGGGCTAATAAAATGCAGTGGTAGGTATTGGAACAACTGTGATACCTGTGTTCACAAGGAGAAGGATGGGCACTCTCTGTGCAGACTCCTTCACAATCTTCTTCTGCCCAAGGCCCCCTGTCAAACACGTAGAGCTCCTGACGAGGTGTGAGGGAGGCAGCTGAATCCCCTGTCCAAAGAGGAGGGGGAATGGACCATTTACAGATTTGGGGGCATAATGTGGTCCTCAAATATTTGTAAATGCATTTAGCCAAAAAGTTTCCATTTCACAACCATGCTTAATAGTTCTCCACTGCAGTAGTTAAATTCTCATTTGGCTGTGCCAAATGTGTTTTGTTCGTCTGCTTCATTGTTTTTGTGTTAATTAATGAAACTACGTAATTTTAATAAATGTTTTCTATGAATCAAAACCACGTTTGTTTAATGATTTCATATTGGAAGTTTTGTTACAAAACTGCTTAATGGATAGGGAATGTAGGGTAGAAGTTAACCCTAAAAGGTGAGGACTATGAATGCAATACATACAGTGTTCCTTGTATATAGGTCTGTGTGCCTGTAGCATGCACATTAATTTTAACTAATAGGACATTCAGCAGAGCATCCTATTCATTGTGTGTGGTTCTGGTTTAGAAGCTAATGTAACCTAGAAACAAAAAAGTAATTTTTGAAAAGTGTTTTTAACTGATTTGAGGAATTATTGATAATTACTAAAGATAGACATTAAGTGTAAGGTGATTGATCTGGGTTAACGGCAGATGCATGAACAAACAATATCAGAAATCAAGAGTTTCTTTATACAGATCCTTTATATAGATCCAATATCTCCATTGACTTTATCAGAACTATGCATGATGAAAGAATTGTGGGATTGGACTGTAGCTGGTAAGAGAGTAAAAGATTTGAAAAGGTCTGCTCAAGATGAAACTTGTATTCAAGACTTTCAGACAGAAATGTAGTACATCTGAAGATAAAATCTTTGGACTAATTTGAAGAGGATTTTTTTTGTGTTAACTCATGCTTTTGCTAACACTTAATGCAGCAGTAAATATTACATCTTCCCTCATATATGCAAGAGTGCTTAGTTCTCCTGGACTATAGACTACTATCTGCACCAAGAAAGTAGACTATCAGATGATTCTCTCAGCAGCGCTGCCTTTTCCTCAAGAATTAAAAAGTCTACTAAACAACCTAAAATGTGTTCTACCAGATTTGAAAATGTTTAAAATTATTTAAGTTCAAAACACTCAGGTTGAGAAGGTTCCCTAAATTTGATCTGTTGTCTTCAGTAGAAGTTTGCAAACAATTTTGTACAAAATAAAAATACATTTTATTTTCTATTTAATGTGATGTCTTGCATTTAATGACTGTAACTTTTTTTGGAAGAGAGCAAATGTTTCTAAAAATTGATTTGATGTATACTTTGAGCAGCAAAATCTCATTATTTTTATAATGTAATTGGTAGATTATTTTTCCCAAAGAATTTTTACTTTAATCTTCACTAGTTTATTTATATTTAGCAATTACGTGGAGTTTTTAATGGCAGATCATTTTACTTTTGTAAAAGTAGTTTCTTTTTAACTGAAAACTATCAAAGGCTTATTGAAGAGTGATAGTCCATCCATGTTTTTGTGTCATCTGAGGAAGAATTATTCTTTACCTCAGAACAACTGTAAATGAACCAAGACTAGACTGCTAAAATGGCTACAGTTGAAGCACTGTCCTTTTGCAAAGATTGTTATAGTGTTCATTGTTTGATAGTATACTCAATGATCTACATATTAATAGCTTTTTCGTACATGGATCACTAATTGTTTATATATAAAACAATATATTGTTTTTACAGTTACAAATAAGTAGATTATATGTAATTTAATACTGATTATTTATTAACAGTGTGTACCTTGATTAGAAAACAAAGGAGTTAAAACAGGTTTGACCACGCTAGGTGCCATGAAATGCACTTACAGTATATTACATTCTCTTGAGGAGTATTGAGGTAATTGGCATAAAGTGATTGCTTTATTTTTAGAATGATGAATATAATCTACATAATCAATTGTTAAGAACTGGTAAGCCTTAGTTTAGTTTCTGCTTTCTTCTTCTTCTATTTCAATTGCATTTTAAAAGTAATGGTATATTTTAACTATGCTTCAAGATTCAAATGTTACTAAAATAAAGAGATTAAGTTTTGAGCCTGGTGAAATCTGTGGCAAAATGGTCAAGAAAGTTCAATAGGAACAGTTTTTGTCAGTGATCTTTTATGATGTTTTCATTTGGGAGCTTAGATACTTAGAATACAAAAAAATTGATCAAATAAATATAAGTTTTTTGTGTATATCAACTATCGAGTGTATTTTTTGGTGTATATTAACTATCATTGAGTATATTTGTTTTTACTATGTTTGTTAGTGCTTCAGAATCTTTAAAATGCCTCCAAACCTAATATGAGTTTATATAATACTGTATATTTGCATTAAAATATACTGTTATTAAAAATATACTGTATTAAATATGAACTTACATGAATGCTCATCAAAATTTCATGTAGCACATTCAGCTGTACATGTACATTTTGAGAAACTTGGCTACTCTTTATTTACATCTTACATGGCAGAAAATACTCCAATGGCTTCCTTTGTTCGTTTTCACCAGGGTCTTGATTAGCTTAAGTGGAGCTTTGCCATTTTGTGGACAAGTTTGAAATTCCTGGCATTTCAGGTCTAAAAGAGGACTAACTTGAAGATAATTATGTACTGACAATATGTAAGAGAATAAAAATGTTAAAAAAAAAATAAAATACAGGTGTCTGGGTTTTTCCACGTTAGTGTTAGCAAGTAGAAAGTTTAGTATGTCTTTTTTTTCTTCTTTTTCTTTTCTTTTTTTTTGGGGGGGTGGGGTGGGGAGGGTGTAGAGAGACAGCATAGGGGGTTAATTGTTAAACAGATGAGTTTAATTTGGAATGAATCTGATTTATTTGAATTTGTATGCCTTGGTAGCACATTGTTCTTCTGGGCATACTTGCCTATCATTGCTACATAGTGTAAGATGAGGTACAGAAAATGCAAAATATTTCCTTTTATTTAATCTGTATGGATTAAATGTTAAACGTATGTTTTCAAACAAGGATACATGCTAAATATATATGAAATATAATAATCCTTGCTTCTTTAAAAAATCATTTGTTGATAAATACCATTTACATTATTGTAAAATTTTGGCGTTTACTAGACAATATTGTCAAAAATTGCTGCTCAGATTTTGAAATGTTCAACTTCCATAATTTGAACAATTTTATAAATAGCTTTCTGGTAATAATGTTGCTATTAAAACATCACTGTTCTGAAGGTACATTAAAGCTTTAAGAAATTAAATTAGCTAAATGAGTTTGGATACTATGCAAAAAAAGATGAAAATACTCATTGTGAATTAATACAAGATCTCTTACAAATGAGGCTTGTATGCAAGCATATATCTTTTACAGCATTTGTGCCTATGCCAAGAAACATTTTTAACAGTGTAGGTCAGTTTGGGTTGTGCTGCATAAAGGAATGGCAGAAACCTCAGCTCTCTTCTCAATCAGTGCATTCCAAATCCCCACAATGAGAATCTAGAAGGGGCCAAAAATACAGATTCTGGGCCTCAGTTTTTCTGCTGACGAGGTTTGCCAGTCAGCTATTGACTCCTCTGCTGTGCTGCTGTTGGTGTGGATGGAGGAAGAAAGCCTTTCGTCTTGCAAAGAATCAGCTGCGGCTTTTCTTGCTATGGATGTTTTATTTATTGTACGCTCACTTGGTAATATTCAAGTAGTGCTGGTTGCTTCTGACAGTATAGTTGTTGTTTGTGTCGGGCTGCTTTGGTAATGAAGGGACTGCAGGGTAAAGGAATGGAGACACTGCAAAAGTGAGGTTTTTGTTGTTGTTGTTCTTACTCCTGTTTTTATCAGAGATCATCGCTGTGACCTGTAAATAACATCTGACCATTACCAGATACAGTGTCTGAAACCCTGTTCTCGGCCGCACCTTCCCAAACTGTGAATGAACGGACTGGTTGAAGCACAGCCAGAGATGATCCATCCACTTCTGCTCCTCCTCATGCCAATGGCGAAGCAGACCCCAAGGCCCGGGGGGAGGGGTGGCGTGTGTTTGTTTTAACCGACGCGACCCGACCCTACAGCCGGTTTTAACGCTTAGCCCAAGGAATCCAGCTAGATTAACACAGCTAGGCCAAAGAGCTCCCTAACAGTGCGGTGCGTGGCCCTTTTGTGGCTCAATTTTCACGTTTTCAGCAGGTCCCGCGGCCCAGCTCCCGGCCAGGCCCCCTCCGGCGGCAGCTCCCCGGGGGCCGGGCGGGCGGCGCCGAGGCGCCTCGGCAGCGGCCCCCCCGTCGGTACCGGCCTCCCACCCCCGGTACCGGCTCCCCCCGGGGAACGGAGGCGGATCGGGGAGGAATTGCTCCCCGCCCGGGTTCGGGTTTTGCGGCCCTCCCGAGCAAACCGGGGCAGGCAAGGCAGGGCCGGTACCTGGCGCTTCCTTGGCTGGTAGTTAACAGCCTAGCGACTGGCGTGAAGGAGTTCAAGATTTTATTTTTTATAGTCTCTCAAGGCGATTTCAGTGCTTTTATTTTTTTAAAAAAGGCTGATTTAGCACAGAAGGCAGAGCTGGAAGTGGTGTTTATTGTATTTGAGGCTGTGCTCGGTGATGGGTGCCGCTGTCCTGCAGCCGGGTCGGGCCGAGGGGCAGCGCCTTCCCTCAGGAGGCAGAACCCGGCTCTCCGCCCGCTGCCCTCGCCTTCTGAAGCCCAATTTACGGCCGGCCTCGGCGCAAATTAATACGCGAACGCGAATTAAAGAATTGACGACCAAACAGCAGCGCGTTCTCGAGCACTTCTTTATTTTCCCCGAAGGTTTGCCACTACTCCCGCCGGCGCCTAGCAGCATGGCAGCCCACGTGCAGAGAGGCCACCAGGGCAGGAGCGAGGGCCGCTCTGGGGCCGGGGCCGGGGCCGGGCCGCAGCCCAGCCGCCCCGGTGCTGCCCCGTCCCCCCGCCCGCTGTGCCCATGCCGGCGGCGGGGCTGCCCACCAAGATGGCGGCGCCGGGCCGGGCCGGGCCCCGTGATGGCGACCCCGGGCCCTGCAGGGCGCCGTGCGGCCCGTGCCCAGCTTTGTTCCGCCGGCAGCCGGGGGTCCCCTGCCCCCTTCCTGCGGCAGAAAGGGAAGAAAACGCCGCTTTTTCTTCTCACGTGATTTCCCCTTCGCCACTCACGGGGGCGAAGGTGAAGGGGACCGGGGGCGGCCTGGCGGTAGCGCGGGGAGCGGCCCGGGCTCGCCGCTCGCCTCCCTTCCTCCCCCGGCCTCTTCAGAAGCCCATGAAACCAGAGAAGGGTTGTGGCCCTCGGAGGCTGTGTGGGTGCTCGGAGTGAAAGGAGGGGTACTTAGCGCCGAGTAAACGGGGGCATCATAAAGGCTAAAAATGCGGCGACTTCCTCACACCACATAGGTAGAGATTCCCTCTCAACGATCATGCGAAATAAAGTACTAAACAGCTCCTTGCGTTGAAGCAGTTGCGTTTAGAGAAACACTCGGAATTTTAAAACGTACATTTTTACCGAAAATCACATTTTTTTTAAAGAACTTTCCAGTTGTTTCACCTCGCGGCTTAAAATTTCCCTTTAATTTAACTCCAGAATGTTGTAACATGACAACACAAAGGAAGGCTTTGCAAAATATTCAGCAGAACTATCTGCTTTTGTTTGTTCTGAAGGAGAACACAGTCCTCCGTGCTAAAAAGTCATTCAAAAAGATTAATGATTGCGGGATTCCAGTCTTGCAAACACTTGTTCTTTAAAGTAAGAACCATTCCTGTAAATAAAGGTTTTGAGATTAGGACCTCAAATATGCAACTTTTATAACTTCACCCCTTAAAAATGGTCTTCTGCTTTAGTCTGGCCTTGGGCAAAGTTTCACGTGGACTCAATGTGGTGTTTCTTTTTCAATGTGCAACAACTATAATTTCACTGTTTTTTTTTTTTTTTAATTGAGGGATTGTTAGTCTAATAGTTTCCTAGTTTTAAAAATAAGAAAGCATGCCTATATGTATCTGTACTTCACATACAATGTATATATCATGTATATATTCTACATCAATAGTTTTGTTGCAAAGGAAATACAATAAAGCAATCTTTACTAGCGTGGGTCTCTGTGTTGGGTTTTCCATCCATGTGCAGGAGTTGTGTAGAACTGTTTTGCAGTTATCTGACTGTAGTTCATGATACATTAGTAGAAAAATAGATTTTATTTTACATTTGAAAAATCCAAAATGTGCTTGTAGGCTTGAGTGGTGTGTAATGATTCACTGCTCTGGGACGGTCTCCCATGTTTGGTGTAATTCCATTGCTTGCGATAAAACTGTGTCAGTTGCTGCTTCCTCCCCCGTCAGCAGAGTATGCAGCTCTCTGTAATCTCATCTTTTCCTTCTGATAATGTTTTTGCTTGCAAACGATTTCTTTAGATGCATATGTTATCAAGGGAGTTTTTACTGACAGATCCCTAAGGTCATTTTGGTTGTTTCAAAATAAAGTAGTTCAGGGATTAAAGGCTACTTTACTTGTATTGTTAGATTCAAATAGGTGAAACATGCTGTTTGAAAGTGTTTGTCAAGCAGAAGTATTTCACATTTCAAATACAGATAACTTTGCCTCGGGTTTTTTGTAGTTTTGATTAACTTACCTGTGCTGTGGATTTTCAGTTAAATGCAGGGTTGTTTTACAAAATACACATTTTTTTTAACTGCACGTGTTGGATAACTGGAATATTTAGATAATGTTTCCTTTGGGGTTGGCAACTTATTTTAACCTTCCCGTGTAAAACTTTTTGTCTATTTTTTTTAATACTAATGTTAAATGTTGGTTTTACAATCCCCAAGCGGTATAAATGCTTTTCGGAAATCGCAAACTAGTCTCTGGAAGCATGTTAATCATCACTGTATTCACCAGTGCTTTGATAACATTTGTAAATTAACTAAGAATCTCCATTAATTTTGAAGAAAAAAAAAATATTTGCCGAGGATGCAATACCATTTTAGGGTTTTGTTTTTCTGGGCAAAATCTTTGAGTGTTTTAACCCTGCAGTTTCATTATTGCCTTAAGCCACCTAACTGTGGACTTGCACCAGAAGAGGTGATCCCACCCCTTCCTCCACCCTGGCCACACGTGCCCAGCTCCTGCGTCAGCTCCAGTGCCCTGTGCAGCTGCAGGAGGAATTGCAATCTATTGCCGTTTGAGCTGAAAACTGCTCGTGCGTTTGGCACGTTTAAATTTAGTTTGTATCAGCAAGCTCATAGGACTTTCCTCTTGGTACACAAAGACTAGAGCTAACTTGAGGAAAGCGGTGGAAGCTGCAGCTTGAGAAAATGTCAAATAAAACTGCTCCATTTGGTTTCAGGACAGCAGCAGGGTGCAGTTTTCAAGTTATCGACACAATATTATGTGGCAGGTCTCGTTCGCTTGAACTTCTTCGGGGGTTTATTGGTTTAACTCGCTAAACTAGGAAAAAATGGCAGTTTTTTTGTGTACCGTTCTGGATAAATGAGTTCTCTTCATTCTTCTCTTGTGGAAGAATCAGAGGAATGAAAGTCCTGGGAGAAGGCCAGCGACAGGGGCTGAGCAAGGCTGCCCATGGCAGATGGCATCGTGCTGAACCTCCGGGCAGCCTGCGCTGGTCCGACCGTGACGTTGCACCTTGTGTCAGTGCTGTGCATTTGCTTCCCCAGAAGGAGTTGTTAACAGACCAGTCCTGCAAATAGCAGGTGTGTCTGTTTATATAATTATAAATTATTGTTATTTTTAAATAGAAATATTTGGGATTGACTTTCCCTTTGCCATTGGCAGCTTTCAATTTGTGAGTGCCCTGCTGGTGTATAACTAGCAGGGATAACCAAGCAGTCTTGTTCGCCCTGCATGCCATTTGCTTAGTATTAGAGGAGAATCAAGTTAAGTTCCCTTGAAGAATATGCATGATTTAAACTTTTCTTTTGAATGACCAGTACCATATCAAATAAGCCATAAACAGCTTCTCTCCGGGTGCCCAAGCTCTGCTTCTCAGAGCCATAGCAGGATTCACAGCATGTACAATAACTCCTTTATCATTGCTTACCACTTCTGGAGCCAAGTGCACCTCGGAGCTGTGTAGCTGGGCAGTGCAAATGCACTTAGGAGAGAAACTTTTGTTTCTGTTTTAAGAACACTTGAAAAATATTTTCACAGGAATATACCACTGAAGTGTTATGTATGTTTTTTTTTTAAGATCTGTTTATCTATTGTGTTATAACTGTGAAGTGGTACGCATGGTCACTGAAGTGACCTGTATGAACTGAGGAGTGTTCTTAAAGAAATATTCTTACATGCATGTGTGTTTTTGTCTGCAGTGGTATTTGTTCAGTGCTGCAGAGCACTGGTTATCCGTGCTGTAAGTACAAAGTTAAGTTGCTTTGACTTTGTTGGACCTGGCTGCTGCTGATGAAGGTGCTGCATCGAGCTCCGCGCAGGAGTCCCTTGCGCAGCGAGTTGCAGGATGGACTTCTAAATTGTCTGAGGGCATACAGGGCTGTATATAGGCTGTATATATGTATATAGGGCTGGCTTCTGGCTGTGCAGCAGCAATGATGTTTTGACAGGGACTGCATGTGAATAACATGGTCAGGTGCAGTGGGTGTACTGAAAATTGTGATGTCGGTTGCTGCTAATGTAACGCGAAGTCAGCAGGATACTGTAGTTAAGAAAAAGCAAGAACAGTTATCTTCAAATCCTTCATTGACACAAGTTGCACTATTTTGGCTGAGGTTCAGCAGCAGCAGATGCAGATGGTGTTTTGCTGTAGTGTAGGTTAGATCCCAGTCTCCCCTCCCAGGGGATCTTTGGTGAGGAGGTAATCCAAACGTACGTGCATTAAAGGAGTTTTTATTTCTAAATTTCAGCTGTGCCACCCAGGCAGCAGAGGGGCAGCCTCCGCCCTTCAGGTAGCAAACCACCTCCAGAGCCTGGCAGGGGGGTGCAGGATCGGGGCATAGGAGCTCTGCAGGAGGCACTGCCGTGTGTGGCTGTGCTTAACTGAGGAAAAACTGTCCTGAAGTTCTGGGTAGCGCTTCTCTTCTCTACATGGATTGCTGCTGCTGAGTGGAGCCTATCCTGTCTGTAGCAAAGCTCTGTGTTTGATGGCATTTGGTTGAGATCCTCCTAATAAAATGGTCTTTTGTATATAAAATTATATGTGGCTTGAATGTGTGATTGCTTTTTTTGTAGGTGCATCTAGGTATTTATTTTAAAACGAAAAAATTGCCACATGCCACTAAAAAAGTTCTGTTTAACTGCAATATATGTGAGGAAACAGTTAAACTTTTCAGTAACCTTTTTTTTTTTTTTTTTTGCATAGGCTATTGCTTGATTAAAGTAATTTGGAACTTTTCTCTTGCAAACAGTAATTTGTGTGCCTTGTGCACTGATGTTAAGTACCTGCTCTAAGTGGATCACAACTGTAAAGAGCTGCCTTAATATAGCACTGACCAAATAGGTATGGCTGTTCCTGGCACACAGGTAAGAATGAGGAGGACGTCAGTGTTGGTTACTATTATAACAAATTGAATTATTTGGCACATTATTCTAGCAAAGGCTGAGTTAAGTGAGGAAAATACCATTTATCTTTATTTGTAGGTTGTTCTTCAGACTATTATCGATTTCCAAATTTCAAGTCGTTGTAATATGTAATCATGGTGACATTAGCAGTGAATGATTTGTCCTCTTTTCGTTGGTTGGGGGAAGATGCAATGCAAACAAATAGAAAAATTTAATGTAAGGTGGAACAAGCCACTTACAAGAAAACATTTATTTTAAAGGAAGTATTAGCGGTGAAAATAATGTTTGAAAAATTATGTCTATAAAATGTACATTTAATTACCATTTAAAAGGTATCTGAATGGCACTGAGTTTTCCTTATTTAACCAAATGATACAATATCTACCTTTTCTTAGCAAATACGTATAAATTTCTAGTTTCACAAAGAAGAAACTTTACATATTTTCTATCAGCTTAGCGTTTGTGGGTCAGCATTTCACCATAAATTCTTGATTTGTTCACAAACAGCATGTAACCTATAGTAAATAAGTTATTTCAGAAGTGCCCCTAGAAACTTTGGGAGTGTGACCAAGGAAGACTTTTTTTTCCTTAACACCTTTTTTTTAAAAAAAATCTCCAGTAGCGATAAGGAAACCCTGCCTCAGAGCTGAACAAAATGCATGGTATGCTGTAGGCATTTCTGCTGCCTTTCTTTCATCTTCTGGGGGTGCCCCTCCTCCATTTTGTTTTTGTTTTTCACAAGTTTTCTGGTTCTGCTCTCTCCTGACCCTGCGGTGTGAGCTTGCAGCCACACAGGACACTGGTAAGATCAGAGAATGCCACTGTTGCATTAAATTGTGGTGCAGAAGTCAGGAAAAAGACTGCCAAGTTAGCAGGGAAATGAGGATCTATTGTTTTATCTTTAAAATAATACAGCAGTCTTAAGCTAGGGCTTGAGGTTTTGTACAGATCGTTCACCTTTTAATTTTGAAAGATAGCAAGGCTATTTGTCCCTCAACAAATTTTTGAGATCCCTCAACAGATTTTTTTAAAGATCTCTATTATGCTTTGTTATCACAATTCAGAAAAAAATAAGAATAATTAAAAGCACACTGTCTGAAAAGGTAAGCAGGCTCTAAATAGAATAATTATTTCAAATTTTCTGAGTTTCAAACAAGTTTCACTAAGACGAACACTTGAAATGCATGACACAAATGTAGATATTAATTGGTGCTTTCATAGAATCATAGCATAATAAATTTCAAATAAATGCCTTTTATTTGTTCCTAAGAACAAATATCTTTTATTTATTCCTTTCTGATCTGTGCATAAACTTGCTTTTTTCATACAGAAGTTGAACTTAATTTAGTCTTATGTAATAATGACATTTAAAAACTTTATACAAACATACTTAACCTGCTTCTTGGCATTAGTAATTTGGGCTCGTTATTCTGTAGAGCAGTGTATTCGCTTACAGATTGTAAGTAAAGGATAGTTTATCATGCAAAGTAGAATTATATTTGTACCTGGGCATCTGAGTAGATGGGCAAGTATTATTTCAAGGTGTTTTAGAGAGAGCTTCTTCAGACAAACAGGAGAAATGTATGTTCCTGTTGTCCTTGGGTCGTATTCATCTTTCGTTTGACTTTGATCTTGCCTTTGATAGGATTTCGGCACTACCATTTGTTAACTGTGTCGTATACCTGAATGCCAGGGAATGTTTCTGCACTTAGCATTGAATTTCCATCCTTATCAGTCGTGAGTCTCCGTGTAGGATGAGAGGAGGCATTTGCAAGTTTTGTGGAGCAGGCACAGTATCTGTGCCTAGAATCTCCTGAAGACTGAGCTGAGCGACTTAAAATAGTCTTTTAAGAGGAAATGAACGTGTTGCATTAGTTTGCTGTTTTCTGTATCTATGGATCTGCTTTTTTATGTGGCTGACCATGAATTCAGTTTCTCAGTAACTGCTTGCTGATTATATTTAAAAGTTGTGCAGAGTTCTCTCGGGATCCAGGGGCCGGACAGGATCATCGCTGAGCTGTGCTCCCAGCGCCAGGGCACAGGTTCTTGCTTAAATGAAGTCACTGAGAAAGCTGGACGTACTTGCTGCAAACACCTGCCTGGTCAGTACCAGAAAGTCTCCCTTATTTCCTGAACCAGTCGGTTCTGCAGGCTTTAAGACCATTCCTAGCAATAGATAAGCCAGGGTCAGGAGCAGGCTGAGGTAGTGGCATCATCCCCTGTGCTGTGGGGGAGGAAGCACAGCAGTGGTCCCTGTCACTTTGCTCTCCCCCAGCCACCGCCGCTGCACCTGGTTTTGTTCTGGTGGGCATCTGAGCGCAGCTGCTCTGCTCTGGTGTGAGCCGTGGTGGGAGGACGGCCACAGACAAAATTTCTCCCAGTGGGTGCTGAGTTGAGCTGTGCCACCTCGCTTTGCAGTCAGGAGTCCGCAAATTGCAGTGTTGTGTTTTTACTATTGTTATTTTTCATTTTCTCCTCGCCTTTCTGTTTAATAATAAAAGATTGCAAAGATAGCCCATGGGTGTTTTTGTTTCTTCTCCAAAAAGAGTTAGGAAATAGTCAATTTTAAGGTGTGAGGCCCTGCAGTGGGTAGGTAACCCCATACGGGGTTAGTTTGTACCTGTCATAGGACAGCTCTGCAAGAGATCTACCCCGTGCAAATGGGCATTTGGGGAGGCAGTCACAACTTTTTTGGCGGCCGTGTGGTTTTGCGTTGGCTTGAACCACAGGTGAAAGTGTCCCGAGTTGCAAACTGCTTAATATGATTGAGTGAAGTACTTGTGCAACGTGGGAGGTAACAGCAGTTCCCTAAGCACACGTGCAAACGCCATGTGTGGATGCACTGACTCATGTTAATGTAATTACCTCATTGTAATTGAGTTAAGTACAATTGATTTAACAGTAGTGAAGATGAGCCCACAGTTGCAGCCTAAAATGCGAGCTCTTATTTGGTCATCAAGGTTACAGGTTCTTGCAGGAGGCTGGAAATTTTCTTTATAATACGGTGGATGAAAAACACGCTTAACTTCAGCCACATCCACAGGCCAAGTGGAAGTTACCCAGGATGGTGATTTTTCACTTCCTCGCGTACATTTTCCAAATGCTGTGTGAGCTCTAGATAATAGGCGTATTGCAGAGTGGGAGGAAGCAGCACACTGCATATAGCACCGCTTTGTTTGGTTAGCTGCTCTGGAGGCTGAGTCCCGATACCGATGGAGAAATTAGCTGTTCTTGTCACTTAATTGCTGGGGGGGTCGCATCGCGATGCAATAATTCTTTAAAGACCTGTGCTTCACTGCTCAGTAATCTTGATCTTTTTCTCAGAAATCCTTTTCATTCCCACTTTATATTCATTCCCAGCTCCGAAGAGGCTCAGCTCTTTACCCAGACTTACCCCAGTGGTAGTTAGCATCTCTAATTAGGTATGTTAGCATTTACAAATCCACGATTTTAAGGCAGTGGATATATCAACTGCACTGGGAGGGTGATAAGAGAAAGGGATTGGAAAGAATGAGCATCTTCATTGGCTCATCTGCTAATGAGTGAAGAAATTAGGACAGTTGATCAGATGTGAATTGTACAAATTTGGTATATTAATACAAACAGATTTACTTTCCAGTGGAGTGTGTTTTTCACTTTGAAAAACTCTTACTTGTTTGTACTGGGCTCTGTAGTTGTTGATAGAAAGGTTTTGTCACAAATCCCAGATTTTCCGTGAACTGTTCGTCTCTGTCCCTATGAGTTCTGAACATAGTTTATGACTATTTCAGTGAAACATCCCACAAAAAAATGTTTTTAAACGATTACTAAACTTCATTTGTCCTTTAGAGGTTTAGGTGACTGGTACTCTCAGGGTATGATTTGACATTACAGTTCAGGCCATTTAGGCTAGCTGTGTCGTAGGAGCACTCATGTGCTTTGCTCTTTTTGCACTGGTCCAGGTTCTGTCATGAGTCAGGCAAGCTAAGCCTGGTTAAAGAAGTTATTCATAGAATTAATTTTGTGCTGGGGTAGCTACCTAAACTAGTGGTGGCTCAAACGAATGACAGAGCAGGTACATGGGGTGGAGGGAGGAATCTGCATCTGGAGCTGGGAAAAGCAAAATGGGGCTGCTCCTTTTTCCTGAAAACATCACTGTTTAAATTAAAAATGACACTAATTAGTTTATATGAGTGATTCTAATATTCTATCTTTATTGTCAGTGTAGAAGTACTCTGTTTCTGAAATTAAAGCACCCTGTATATATCTGCATAGAGATATCTATATCCCTGTCTTTGTCCGCATGGAGTCCTAGGAATTTAGTAAGATCTTGGGAATTTGAACCACTGTATGAAAAGCCAGGGATTTTTGTTTAACAAACAGTTGTTTGTTTTTTTTTAAAAGAACTTAAATGTCATAATTCATCAAAAAAAACTTGCGTGGATACCTTCTCATTAATATTAAGTGAAATGGAGCAAAAAACAATAGCAACAAAACCAAAATATTACAAGCAACTGTGAGTAGATGTTATAGCATAGAAGATAAATTAGTATATGCTATAAATCTCAGCATGCTATTGAGCATGTTGCCATTAGAAATTCCAGTCAAGCCCTGAAGTTGAAGCATGTTAAGGAAGCTAAAAATAATCCTGATAATTAGATATAATATGATTGAGTCAAAAGGTTTTTAAGATTTGGAAGCAGGCTGTATCAAAAACTATGCAGTGTTACTATTTGAGGTAGAAATAAGTACATGAAATAGATGTAACATGTTTATATATGTCACAGATTTTTAATAATGTATTGTGGTAGGTGAGACCTTTTCAGGTTTTGGAAGAACATCATTTGATGGCCATCTATCTAGCAGTAATCGTTTGAACTCTGAGACTCGGTGAGTGAAGCTCCTGTCAGCTGAGCAGTGCTTTGGAGAGCACTTTGTTGGGAGAGCTGCCGGAGAGCTTTCTTGCTCTGCCCTTGGCCGTATGCTTCCTTACTGACCGTACATCACTGCTGCCGTGCCCCTTCCACCAGGCACCAAATGATTTTATTACTGGTTTTGACGTTTTATGTGATAGACCTTCATTTTGTGTGGTGTCAGACAAGGAGCAGTGGCAGGATCCCGGTGATGGCGTAAGTGCGAGGGAGCTGTGACAGGTGTCTGAGCACAGTCACAGTACACGTTTTCTTCGATGGCAAAACCAAGAAACATTTTCAGGCCCTCATTTTCCATCTGCGCCCTCTCAGAAATGGTGCAAGGGGATTATTAGTTTTTAAAAGCTGCGTCTGAGGGACAGCAGCGTGCCACAAACATAAATCAGCATAAATACGTGGAGGAGCGAGGCAGCAAATAGCAGGGGAAGCTGTGAACTTTGTAAATTAGCTTTGCCAGCACAGACAGCATTCATGGAACCACATCTTTTGATTTAGGTAAAACAAAATACCTTGAGATTTTTGACTAAGGACTGACCTGGATGAGTGTCCCTTCCAACCTAAGTGTTTCTTCTGTGATTTTATGATTCTAAATACTGCAGTACAACGATAACGACACAAATCCGTCCCCATTTTTACTCTCTAAGAAAGCTTTTCAGTCAGCTTAGGTTATGTCAATTAAGGCTGAGAAAAACACCATGTAGGCTGTGCAGGAGTATCCATGTGGTAGTTTATACGTGTTTAACTCTCTTCTAAATCTGCAGTTGAACTGAAAACACAAATATTTTACTGATACAAGGCTAATTCTTGTATATTCAGCTGTTTCTAGTTTCAGTCACTTGCAGAGGAGGGAAGCATGAGGTCTTGAGCCCGCAGAGTCATGCATCCTGCAGCTCCAAATCTGCTGTCACGGTGTCTCTCTTCTGCACATTTACACGTCCCAACTTCCTGCCAGGAGCTGTCCCCTGCCTCTCTTTTAATTTTCTCATCCTTTTTGCTAGCCTCAGGGGCTTAATTCTTTGGAAAACATCGGGGTGATTAATCAAGCTGATTTGTGTTCACCTTAAAATAGAGAAATAAATAGCAGCTTGCTTCAATTTTGTGTAGTCCTGAGTCTCTATTTTCTCGTTAAATTTTTAATTTCTTACCTCAGAAGTATCTTGCCTGTCTACGTAACAGACATTTACGCACCTGGTTAATCTGAAGTTACTTCTGGGATGGCATGTTCCTGTGTCCATAAAACAAAGCTGACCCATAAGAAATCCCACGTGGAACATGAGCTGCAGAAACTTCACGGGTGACTAACTGTGAACGCGGTCCTGTGCTCTCCTTGCATTCTTAACGTATCTATTCACATGGCTCAGTGGTCGTGCCTAAGTGCTCTGGGAGGTGCAGAAGTACCATGTAGCTATAAAGAAAAAAGCTGTTTCGTTAATTTGTTCTTGAGATCCAGTGAGCTGAAGAAGGTATGTGTTTAAGAAAGTGAGATTGATTATATAGGATTGGTCTCAAAATGATTCACATGTGTTCACCTGACCGGATGTTCGAAAATTTCACAAGTCTTTTTTCCACTACATCCCTGCTCTGGTCACGAGCAGAGCAGTCACAGAGCCTGGGTGATGCCCCAGAGCACGTTACCTGTCTTCTCCCTGCTGCACAAGACAGCGATCAGCTTCAGGGATGAGGGTGCTTCTTCATGGGTACTTCCATTAGCAGTGTGCCTTTTGAACCTTCAGAACACCAAATAGATTTACCGGGTTAAATTTGTCTGCAGAGTGAACAGACGGCAGTATTCTGTGTCTCGTGGAGACGGTTTTTGACTGAGCGAGCAAAATCTCACTCAGTTTTAAAAGTGAGTGTGGAAATAAAGCTTGGTATCTGCTCTGTTTTCTCACCACCGGTACTTTTGTCTTCTCTACTTCTATGTTACAGTGCTTTCAGGGGTCTAGCTGGGGTGGAACAGGAACAGCCGTGCAGGTGGGATTGCCACGTGTTGAGAACAGTCTGCTTCCTACTACTCGCTGCTGTTAAAAATAATTTTGGGAAGTGTTATGGTGTTTTTGGGTGTGCGTATCACAGAGGTAACAAGTCTTCCCTTTCTGTGTTGCTCCTGAGGATTTACCATGTTCCTACTCAAGGTCTTCGGGTTATTTCAGTTAACAATTTCATCTGCCATCTTCCAAAACACCACTTAGCAAAAGCTGAGTCATTGCCCTGCGTAGTTTTTTGTCTGTTTTTCCTGGTAAGTCTACTTCACTGCATCTCCACAGCAATTTGTTGCTAGAATTTCAAGTTGAAGACTGCACAAATGGATGCTGACCCCTGCTCAGAGGAGAGTGTTGTTAGAGTTCATTTAACCACAGCTTGAGTAATCACTAAGTGGCCTTCCTTCTCTGCCTCTTCTGGTTCTCGTAGCTTCCTCTTTTTTATCAAGATGCCTTTTGGTGGGCTGAGAGCTGCTCTAGGGCTCTGCACGGTGGAACAGGCAAGTGCTCAGAGCTGTGTCAGGGCCTACAGGCCTGTGGGCGCGTGTCCGTGCCCACATCTCTGTGCTTCGCCGCTCTTCCCCCGGTCCCTAGAGATGCCTCACGTCTGTCCTGAAACGTTCGTGTACAGGGGAGGCCTGTGCCCCTGAGCACGTGTAGGGGCTGGGCACGCTCATCCAGCGTAGGCAGCGCCTGGATGAAGGAGCCTTGTGGTTACACACCGCAGCGTATCTGTGCCCCCACAGCGTCACGGGTGCGAGAGGCACTCGCAGAACTCAAGTTACCGGCAAGTAATTTTTTCTGTCAGCAAGAGCTTTATAGCTAACCTTTTTATTATACTTTCTAATGTGCACCTTGTGTGGCCTTGTGTTTAGCTTGGCCTCTGTTTGATTAATCTATTTGATCAAGGCAGGTTATGCAGCTGGCTTTAAATTACACGTGTTTGCACGTGCACACACATGCACGCAGGCATGTATATAAACTGCGATAAGGGAAAACTGAGGTGGTACCATCAAGGGGAAAAGGCTTAGAGACCCCTGAAACTGAAATTGCACTTAGAGCTGCAACCCCAACCCCTTTTTATTTCTCTCACTTTATATGATAACGTGGTCACCCCCCACATTACACGTCATGCTTTCAACCACAAATGGTTGCATCTTACCTAGCAGCCAGTAAATAAGTGTTGATGTGCATGTGATCGTACGATATGTCGCTGAAGATAGCACAAACAAGGAAATAATACACAGAATTTGTTGTTTCTCGCAACTCAGTTGTGCTTCTTGCATTGTAGTTACTATGTGATGCACCTCTGGTTTTAGCCTTTGGAGCTTTCTCTTTCAAACAGTCCAACAAAAAAGGAGCCTGGAATTTGTTTACTTCCAGTATTAAAAGCAAACAGTTCAGGGAGCAGGCAACTTTTATTGGGCCCATAAAGGATAAAGGCGTAATATAGATGGTAGAGATTTCAAGCTGTTTTTTTTTTTCTTCTTTTTTTCTGTTTGCTTTCTTACCATGGGTTACATTTTTTTGGGGATACTGAGCTGTTGTGGGGGGATTGGCAGCTCTCACTGATGCTAAGCAAGTCTGTGAGAGCAGACTGCACTAATGCAGCAAGACTGAGTGGAAAAGACTAGTGAAAAAACTTCAATATTTATGAAGTTATGTTTTTTTCTCTCATATACAATGTATTACTTTTAGAAGGAAAAATCTCCAGCCAGAACTGAGAAGAATAGTATCCTTAAATAAAGAACTGTTTAATGGTATTACGGATGGGTGCAATAGAAATAAACTTAGAAGTTAAGAAGTTGTATCTACTGCAAAGCCAGTATCCCTGGTCTTTGTGATACATTGGCCTGAAAAGGGTATTGAGAAGAGGACATGCTTGTACATTGTTCTCTCTCTGTTCACAAACAAGAATTTTGTTAGTGGAACAGAATCTGCACTTCTGGTGGTGGAGACTCACGTGTGCTGCACGTGGAGGCAGTACCCTACAAAACTACAGGCTTTTAAAATTAGGAAGAATGGGGGAGCATCTGCGGCTCAAGTCATGACGTTGAAAGGGTATTACTAGATGATGCAGTTAAACCATAAATTTCCATTTGGAAGGACGTCTGTTTTGTAATAGTTGCTTTATAATTACAGCAGAACTAGTCACCTGTCTGCATTTCATAGCGTGATGCATCTGTTACGTTTGATGTGTAACAAACTTAGAAAAGCAAACAAATTCAGAGTTAAAAGGCTGGTACTTCTGGGTCTCCTATTCCCCTGTTAGTGTTGATGGGAGCTGTGTTAGCAAATTATAAGAGGAGTTGTCCTTAAGGAATCCCTTTGGGTCTTTGCACTGCCACTGGTCTGACCCTCCTTCAGGAGACCATGGGAAACGTTTATGTTCTTTGGATTAGCTTAGTAAAATTGAATCTGTCGATTTTACACCCCAGTATTTGAGTCTTAAATAATATTCAGGTAGTCCTGTGTTGCATAATTTGAGCAGAAGCCAACCTTACAGTTATTTTGTTAATGTAGTCTATGCGTGATATTCCGGTTTCACAATTCCTTCTTCACAAAATATATTTCTATAGTGATATTACTTTAAAAGTCAATTATTAAAGCATTTCTGAGTACCTCCGCCATACCTATGCTAATAAATTTAAACAGTTTATCTTTGATAGTTAAAAACTTTTGTCCTCTTCAATAAAGAACACTTTAATCTATCTTTCATTGGCCTTAAATGCTGTTTTCTCATGTATATTATAGTAAACTCAGAGGTGCTTCACTGAATCCTGAGATGTGCCCTCTAAAAGAAAATAGCTTATGCATTGGTAGCAAAAGTGTCTGTGTACCAACAATGTCTATCAACTTTTAAAATGCAACTGTTTAGAGAATTATTTCATAGTAAAGTTACAAAATAAATAGTCTCCAAAATATTAATTTAAAGGTGTTGCTAAGTTCAAGTAAATTTTCCAGTCATCAACACTCTCTCCTTCCACTGCTACGTATTTCTAAAATTAATTTAGTTTTAAGTCATCCACTCATTTTCTGTTAGGTCCAGACTGTTAGATGTTTATTACTAGCTTCACTGCTTCCTAGTACCTTACCTGTGATGTATTTAGATGATCTACCATTCTCTCCTCCAAAAAAGTTATAAAGGTTTGAAGTGTGAAATAAATTTATGCTCGTACTTCCTCTAAGACAACTGTTCATTTATTCAAACATCTATCTGAAGGACCTAATCAACATTTGTATTTCTGATAAAACTTTATCTAGTTAAGAAATACTTGACTAGATCTTTAAGTTGCTAGAACTGATAGAATACTGTAGAAAGTACTTGATTAAAAAAATGAAAGGTTAGTAAATGCATGATTTGCTTTACAAGAATAGCTGAGGAGGATTAACCATAACAAAACAAAACAAAACAAAAAAAGAGATATACTAGAGAACTTGAATCCTAAGTCAGGAATTGTTAATACAGTGTAAGTGCTGCTGCTTAAGTTTGCCTTTATAACAAATGAAAAAGTACTTTATTTTACAGTATAGGTAATGTTGTGAAAATAACTTTAAAAAACAAAAAACAGCCTGACTAAAACATTCAGCCTATTTATCATTTCCCAGCTTTATGAGCACTTACATTCCAGCCCCACCAGTTTTGTCAGATACTTCTCTTACTTTTGTATGTATAAAGTCTTGTTGGTGACTTAGAGTTTTAGTAAATAAACATTCTGAACGGTATTTTATTTTTGTTTCACTTGTATATTGGCATTTGAATTAAAAAGAAATAGTAAATGTGCATTCTGACCCCAAAATATTTTAGCAACATCTGTGTATCGCCCATTGATAAGCCATACCTGTATAATTTGTGCAGGACCTTGCATGGTGCAGTGTGAGTCCTCAGTGGGTGCCAAGGACATCTGCACTATAAAAGTAAGAACAATGTTTGCCCAAATGCTTGAGAATAGTTTGAGAGAGGTTCCTGTTTACAGGACAATGGATTTTTATCTTTGGATTGCTCAGGGCATAGTTACTCCCAGTTGGCTAAACTGTAGTTGGTGCTCACTCACTCCCTGGCTCCCCTGCTCACAGTAGCTTTCAAAAGTGGCTTTTTTTTTTTTTTCCCCTGAATTTTTCACAGTGGCTTTTCAGTTTTCACAGTGGCTTTTTTCTCTCTGAACAATTAGAAGAGGTGATGGAAGGAAGCGTGGAGGGGCTTTACACCAGTGCAGCTGATGGTGGCTTTCAGAAAGCATCCTCCTCAGCAGAGATGTCGGGTTTCTGAGGCGAGGACCACAGGGTTGGCACCGCAGCACCATGCGAGGCTTGCAGACTGCATTGCTCAGCTCGGGACCCATGAGTGGTGTGAGGATGGTTCTCCAGGCTCCAGCCCAGGGGTAGTTGGGGCCGACTGGGGGAGAAGAAGGAGAAGGAGGAGGTAGCAGGGATGGGCTGCTTGCACAGTCCAAATCGGGACTGGGCTGTAAACCCTCCCTCTGCTTCTAGGACTTGAGCTGCTCCTGTGTTTTCACAGCCTGGGAAGAGAGGGCAGTTTGCTCTTCAGTGGATTTGAGACCCTGTAACCTCTGTAACTGTAAGCCATGTCTTTTCCACAGGTGGGTTTGAGCTTGAACCTTCAGCCAGGCTGATGCCACAGCTCACTCCTTGTGGGCCATCATCTCTTGTTGGGGCCCTGTCCTTCCACCACCCTGTGCCCCTGCCTCTTGACCATATCAATATGTTGACACGGTCAGCAGTGTAACAGGAACGTGCCAGCACAATCCAGCAATGTTCCTCTCACTTTTTCCATCCTTTCCGACTCCCTCCGGCCTACCCCAGCTCGCCGTTCAGTGGTAAGGCCCTTTCTGCCCAGGGTACGTGTTAGCTGGTACCCACCAACGTGACCCAGCCTCTCCTCACAGCCTGATGTTCCTTGGTTTTTGGTAGCTGCCCGTTGCACCATGCTTCTGGGAGAAGAAGACAAATCAGTATAACCAGGCTATGTTCTGCCAAGAGAACAGGGTGAGCTGAACTGGCGTTTCCAGGTTCAGGACACTCTCTGTACTAACGTGCCAAATCATTTGTCTGAAATGCCTTTTTGCATGTCAGCCCGTGGCTGCTGTACCTGCCAGCATTCAGCTGTTTGCACCGAGAAGTGAACCGCTCAACTTTCTCACGTAAAGCTAGGACGCGATAAGGTGGATTTGCCTTTTCCCGGTATTATTTTTCAATACTGGTATGCCTTTTAAAGGTTAAGGACGGCTTCCCAGAGATCGATGTTAGGGGTTTGCAGTAAGAAAACATGGCTCTTTTCCAGGCCACTTCTGTGCAGGAAAAGGGAACGGTGCTTGTGCGGAGAGATATCCTGCTACACCTGAATTAGCAGAGCGCAGTCTGGGCCTAATTTTTTTTTAATTATATGTAGTCTCTTGGGATGATCGGAGGTGGTAAGGGAGGTGGATAGGAAAGCTTTATATAGCTAAAACATTTCCTGATGTAGGGATTGTCGTTCCTGTGCACGGGGCGGGGGGGCGTGTAGAGAAGCAGAGGAATGAATGTTGTAGCCATAGTAGGGCAGGCGTGGAAACTTGAGGTGCTGCAGTTGCCTCTGAAAACGTGGTTAACGACACCAGAAAGGTGTAGTAAATCTGGAGGAAACTGTGGTTTGGTTTTAAGTGAAATAACTCTACCATTGACTGTGCTTTCTACCAGAGTAAATTCTCAGTGCGTGGAAAATGCAGCGAAGTATGTGGGTTGTAAATTGTACCTTCCCATGCTCTTGTTGTTCCGTCTCTGTTTACGGGACTCTAAAATCGGCTGATTTTTAGATCTGTTAGGGGACATCTGTGTTTGCACTATGTGCAGTGTGTTCTTATGAGTGAATAGTAGCTGTGTTGTGTGCTATCCCTCGCCATTAAACTCATGGGATAGGTGCCAAGCGGGAGAAGGCTCAATCACTGTGCAGGTTTTGGTGCATTTATATCCCTTGTGGAAGAAATGAGAGAACCAAGCTTGGTGTGACACTTCCTTTCTTCTGATAATAGAAAAAGAGCTGCAAGAACTGCCTGTCCTGACCTCTCCCTGGGAGGTTCGGCTTTTTAGCAGGAAGGAGGCTTGAAAAATACTCTGCCCCGGTGGGCACTAAAAAAGTATGCAGGTCACCATTGCCATGAGTTTTTTAGAGTTTAGGTACAGTGTGCCTGCAGTCTGGCCATGCTGGCTGTCTCCCAAGTCTGCACTTGACACTTCTCTAAAATTAATTGCCTATCAGGGAGTCTTGGAGAGCTTGCTAATCTGGACCTCGGGCCCTTGTTTCACGCGAGAAGTAAAAATCAAAAAACACAAAACCAAACAAAACCCACAAAAGCAGGACCTCCTTCTAATGAAAATAAAAAGAGGATGATCTGCCTGGATGGTCATGTTGACTTGTTCCTGATTTTTCTGGAAGCATACTTTGGGTTTCTGCAGAGCTGCCCTGCAGCAGACAAGGGTGTCAGTAACAGAAAATGGGGTGGCTCACGTCAGTGAGGAGCAGCTCAGCAGCAAGGCGGTGAAGGGAGCAGCAACCAGGCTGGGGGGCACGTGGGGCTCCCAAAGGTGGCACGGCCAGGCAGCAGCGAGGGTGCTGGGATGCGTTCAACCTCTGGGAGAGTGGCAAGAAAATGGGCTCTTCTCTATGCCCTGGCTACTGAGGGTATCATAAGCCTTCTAGTATTTGTGGCGTGGTTTCAGGGTATCATGGAGGCAACGTAAGTGACAAGGTGGCAAGATGCCACCGAAAGTCTGCTGCGTGGGGCAGTCCCTCCTTAACCTGCCGTGGCTGCACGCTCATGCAGTTTCTTTTGAAGTGTACTGGTGGTTTTCTGACTCTGCAGAGATCTGATTCACATGAAATGCAGCAGAAAGCCTTACGCTACCAAGAACAGGTAAACGGTTTTCTTCCCGGGTCAGTAGGCGACTGAGGTTGGGGAGGAGGAGCCGTCCCTTTGAACCAGCTGAACTGTGTCCTAAAACTGTATCTTGTGCCTAGCGTGACTGGTGGGGATATACGTACACTAAGAAATGGGAGAGGAGGCTGGCTTAGTTGTCATGCCTGGTGTTAGAGCACAGAAGGAAAACGGGGTAAAAGAGAGCTGCACGCATCCTAGCACAAATGTTCTGACCAGAGGAAAGGCAAAAACTGGTAGAAAACTAGTTGTGTAGGTGCTATGCCGTACCAGAAAATTATACTTATTACAGCTAGAAAGCTGGGCGAGGTCAGGGAGAAGCAAATGAGATGTTTATTATCCAGATTCTTTTCATTAGTATACAAAACTAGAACAGCTGGTGCTGAATGTGTAACCAGATATAGCGGCAGCGGAAACACGGTCAAATAGCATTCATGGCCTGAACACAAATACTGAAAATTACGCAGAAAATTAGCAAATTGTCATGAAGTGGCACTGTGGAAAGAAATAAACAATCGTGGATACAATAGAAAATGTTTGGTGCAAATCACTTTGGGAAGTAATTATAGCAGACCTGTAGTAGACTTCTGGTTTAGGATTTGTATACAGATAGTGTAGTAATAACATTATGAGAGAGAAATACTAATTGGAATAGTAACATTATAGTTAGGCTATGTATTAGGCCAGATGAATATTTAAGCACAAGTGGTATTAGAATTATGTTCTGTTTCTGGACATGATAGGTAATGGTTTTCTTCCCCAAACAGTAATTCAGAATAGAAGGCATGTCATTTTGGACTTGCAAAGAATTGATGAAATTATAGTAAAACCGATTTAAAAAAAATCAAGATAAAACACAGACTGGGTTAATTTGGTTTAAAATTGAAGATAGAAAGTCAACAACTTAACATTTTAAGGTCTAATTTTTGTTAAATTAGTAGAGCTGCTGAGTTGGCTTAGGTGAGCTGAAGTACTGGAGGCTTAAATGGACAAAAGGTTCAACTTGAATCTCAAGTAAAGAAAAAGGAGGAGAATTGTGGGAAATCACATAGCTCTTTCTAGCAGAGAACCTTGTAGTGAAAAGGTACTGTGAAAGGAAGGAAGAGTAGATAATCAAAAAATGCTCACTTCTCAGAGGTCATGGAGGAACAAGAACTGAATGTGTTAAGTGATTTAGAAGTTATAAAGTTGTTAAGTTAAAGCAGTTAGTAAAAGTTTATTTAGTAAAGTGTAAGAAAAGGGAGGAAGTAGTTCATCTCTTGTACAGGGAGGGTGGTTTTGAGTTAGCGAGCCTTTTGTTCCAAAGCTAAATAAATACCTTTGCATACTTCACAGTAAGAAGAGTAACAGTACGGGCACAGTGACAGGATGATGAATGGGCATGAGGTTATGAAAATGACTGCAGTTGAGGTGGAAATTCAAGACAGAAACAAATTCCAAGTAAATAGGGATGTGGAACTGCAGTGTACCAGCTGCACTGCAGTACCTGCCTAAGTACCAGTTCTTTCCGTACCGTAAAGTTGCTTGAAATAGGTTACCCTATGTAGTAAATGTTGTATGCATGTAGTATACGTGGCTTTTCAGTGACTAACACCTGGAAGGCAAATCTTTGAGAAATGCAAGGAGTTCTTCGTAGCTCTATTTTTAGAGTAAACTTAGAAATATTCTTTGTAATCAAACTATGAATTACTGTAACTAGTACCACTACCACTTTTTTTTTTTTTTCTTCACAAAATACTAAGAAGCACATTCTAATCTCAATAGCTGCAGTTTCCACTGTGTGTGCCCTGGAGCTCATTGAACCATTCTGTGAACAGATTTAGCTCACTGGAAAAACAGAAATCTATCCCCATTTCCTCTTCCTCTTACCCTCCCCCTCCCCTCTTTTTTTTTTTTTTTTAAACTGAGTTTGTTTCCTGTCAGATTAGTGGGTTAAATTGGCTTATGGGGAGGACTGAGAAGTGCCAGATTTGGTGCAAGATAAGCCTCTAGGAGCAGGAAAAAGCCTTTGAGGTCAGCAGGAGCAAGGGATGGGAGGGAGCAGTGGCGAGAGGTTAGGTTGTTGCATGGGCGCGTGGCCTTTGGTTTCTGTGTAAATGCAGAGCTACACGTTGCTCTTTGAGAGCCTGCCATTTTGTGTAATGGACTTTTTGTTTGTTTTAGCATGCCCTCTGCAAAAATATCTTAACTTCAAAAACCTCCTAAAATGAACTTTTCGATGTACTCTAGCAGCAGCCCTTGTATCATGCAATTTACGTTGTTTCACAGCACTTCCCCTCAGATTTACGTTGTACAGCAACTCTGTTCTTGAGCAAATGTGGGTGAGAGCACTGGTGTAGATCCAGTGTAAAATGTTTCACCTGTCTCATCTTACTCTGTGTGACAGAAGATTCAGAAGCACTCCAGAGGTTGATGACACTGGGCAAGATTGTTTTGGAGAGAATTTCTTAAAGTCTTTAGCCTGGCTGGGCTTCAGGATATGCTTTTCTTCATGTCTGGATTTAATTGTAGATAATTTTGGAGGGAAAGCCGTTTTCTTACTTTGTGAAACTCAGCGTACTGGTGGCATCTGGTCATTGTACCGAGCAATCAATCAATCACTAGATAAAAAGGGGCAGAAATGAGAGATAGAGAAAATAAATGATCTAAGCCGAACTGCCACTGAATAACACCACCGCTGCCACCCCCCCCACCCCCCCCAAGAATTTCATGCCTACAAGAGCAGTTCTTTGCAGCCCCAGCTAGAAGTGACAAAGAAGCGTTGAGGAGGTGCTTACTGGGAACATGTCCTCCCATCCCTCCAGACAGGTTAATAAAAGTAATGTGCGTGTATCAGAGGAGATCAGACCCCTGTAATGAGCCTTAATTCCAAACTTCCTTTCTTTTGTAGAGCCGGGTGAGTGTTGCAAGCACTCCCTGAAACTACTGAGGAAATGGTATTTTTCTTTGGGATGGTCTTGATAATACAGTTTATGATATTTCGGGGTTTGCTTCATACTAAGAAATGCTTTTCAAGAAGTTGTCATCATGGGTTTTTCGTATTTTTTTTTGTTGTTGTTAATACTCTTAAGAAATTGCCAGCTTTTTGGGCCAAGCTGTTGCTTGTGACAGTGATGTGTGAGACTTCACATTACAGGCTAAAATATCAAGAAATAATTGGATGGCTTTAAAAAAATATAGAGAACTGGCACTGTTAAGTTAAGAAAAAAAAAAAAACTGTCTGAAACCACTGTATTGACTTCTGGTAAAAATAACAGCAAAGTCTGTGACAGTTGAAAGAGAGAAAGGGGGAAAAGCATGGTGCTTTTAAGTTTTTCCCTTTGTTCATTGGCAGTGTGCCCAAACACCCCATTCAGGGCTCTAGAAATGGTTCACTGACTTGAAACTCTGGCTGCTTTTAATTGTGTGTGTTTTATTTGTTTAAATAATGTGAGGAAAATACCAAGTTAGGTCTCCCAACATTAAATTATCAACTTTACAGACATTTTTTTGTCCAACTCTTCAGAAAAGTTGAAAGGAACTCTTAACTTAAGGGGTTTAGATTTTTTTTTTCTTCTGGTTTTCAAACAGCATTTTTTTCATGATGATTTTGAATTGTTATTACACCCACAGAGTATCTCTCCATGAGCAGACTGACAACATAGTATGTGTTTACACAATAAGTCAAAGAACACCAAATCCATCTATTAGCATTGATAAGCTGTTGAGGTGTATTAAAGGAGGGTACTGTGCAAGTCATTTGGATTGTTTTTTTAACCTTTTCTGTTGAAAAAAGTGCTTGAAAAAACAAATATTCAAAAAAATGTACACTTGCATAATACGTGACTTATGAAAGCACGATGATTGTTCCATAATTTTGGCTTTTAAACATACTTTTCATAAAACCCTCTTGAAAGTACAGTGCTTTGTTTGGAAATGAAAGTTTCGTTGCTAAAAGTGAAATGTGAAAAAAAAAAACATTTAAGAACACTAACACATACCTTGTTTTAGGTTGCGTTTGGGTAAGTTCTTCTTTCTTTTGAAGTAAAATAGAAGACATAACGTAATGTGCATATCAGATGTCAACCTCTTGGTGTTTGTTTTGTAAACTGTGAGACTTGGAAAGGAAAAAGTCTTGCTGTAGACTTAACTATATCTTCATTAAGTTGTAATTAAAGAAGAAGACAAACATCCATGCCATATTCAGTATTAGTGAAAAACACAGGCTTGTGTTTATCTGTTTGAAGTAACTGGGTAAGGAAAAAATAGCCTTGCTCTAACCGGTTGAACTGTGTTGTTGCTTACATTTGACTGCTGGAAAAATTATAAGCAACTGTGTCCCTCTGTCAAGCGAACCTTCTTAATTTCTTGTTATGAACGGTTGCTGCTGGGTAGACTGTGAGCTGGTCTGATACATGGGTTTTTTGAAGCGAAGATGTGTGTGTGCTTTGACATGGTTTCATTAAAATAAATATTCCCAATTATTTTGTAATATTTAATTAGAAATATTTAATTTAGTCTACTAGTGCTGTGGGCAATGGACTTTGTAGAGATGTCCCAAGAGGGACATCTCTTGGGATGGAGAGAAGTTGACACAAGTTCCCCAAGGTAACTCTGCTGCAGGACGAGGAAGAGGAATCCTGTTTTCCAGCCTTACTGGCTGTAATTCAGCTGCAGGTTAAGACTTCTGAATCACAGAAGAGTCTAGGTTGGAAGGGACCTCTTGAGATAGCCTGTGTAACTTCTGTTCTCAGCCCCTTTTGTCTCTGAGAGACTGCCATGCAGACACCAGGGCCAACAGCCCCGAACATCTGGGATGAGATTTGTAAGGCAGCTTGAGCTCAGACTGCCTCAGCGACCGTGTCATGGTGCTGCAGACTTCCATGCCCATAACATGTATACAGGGTGTCCATGTCAGGGATTGCAGTCTGACTTCAACACATTCCCTAGTTGGACTTGGGGGGAGTAGATGTGACTTACACAGTCGAGTATCACTTGGTTCGTTTTGACACGTGATTGAGTGGGACAGTACCTGCAGTGAAGGCTCCCTCCTTGACTCCACAGTTCAGCCGTATGAGTGCTGGAGAGCTGAGTAAGAATGAATCAAGATAAATTTTCTTTGCTATTAAGAGTTCAAGAGCAAAAGAAGATGACGTGTTTCATAATTCTTGGGCCAAAAAAAAAAAAAAAAAGAAGAAAGTATTTGGAAATGGAAAGGGATTTGGTAATATTCTCTGTAAATCCAGTTGATCTCACTCATGTAATGTGTAACTTCTGATCTCACTCATGTAATGTGCAAATTCTGATCTCACTCACGTAATGTGTAACTGCTAAAATAAATGTGTAGTGCATCCAGTGTCTACTGTTGTATCTTTTTTTTCCCATAAAAGAAATTGTCTAACTTATCTTGATGATCATTTTATTTAATTCATCACATGGGTCCTGGGATATAGATTTACTACTGTACATAATTTATAGGAACTGAAGGGAATTTTTTCTTTACATTAAAGTCAGTGGTGAGCTTCTGTTGATTACAGCTCATCCAAGATTTTGCTGCTACAGTATAGTATCAGAAGATGTATTAGTATTTATTTCACTTGTTCTGGTGATGATAATTTCCTTTTCTGTGAATGAAAATACAAATCTATACCTGAATCATGCTAACTACATGAGATTTTTGGGTAGCGAACAGAAATTTAGCTGCTCACTAGGGATATTTGAATTGCCCATTCCAGTTGGCATTATTCAGGGTGCCTTCCTCCTGCCTTTGGTGTTCATTGTATATTTCATTTGTTTTCAGATGGGCAGAGCTGTATCCCAGATATAAAGAATACGAATGATGATAATTTTGATCATAAAATGAATTAGCTCTGAAGTGAACAGTTGCTCCCTTTCCTTTTCATTAAAAGAGCCTATTCACTTACAGCTGTCTTAGGATTTTAAGGATGCAGCATTTTCTCTGCCTTCTTAGATCAACAGCATTCAACACAGAAAAGGAAAATACTATTTCAGTTTTGTTTGTACTGAAAAAAGATTCTTGTTACTTGTTTAGTGTTGAATAGTGTTTTCAGCGTATCTGGGACTATAATTTGTAGTATTATCCGCTAGCTCATGCAGAGGAAACTGTTATTCAACCTGTATGTATTCCAGGATAGTAGACAGGAGAAAATTTGTCCTGTTGATTATGAATGTAAATATTGTTTTGAAGGCAATGGTAACCAAGAGTATTTTTCCTATTTACAGAGCAAGCTTTACATGGAAGGATTTAGAAGCCTAAAAGAAGGAGAACCAGTGGAATTTACTTTTAAGAAATCTTCCAAAGGCCTTGAATCAATACGGGTAACAGGCCCTGGTGGGAGCCCCTGTTTAGGAAGTGAAAGACGACCCAAAGGGAAGACAGTACAAAAAAGAAAACCAAAGGGAGATAGGTAATTACCTTACTTTGCTTTTTTTTTTTGTTTGCAAGTTTTTTCTTGAAGTTATGTTTTCAGCATTTATTCATTTGTGAAAGGAAGCCCTTCTGTGTAAATTTGGCTTTTATATGTAGCCTAGTGATTTGATTAAGGTTATTAAGCTGTACCTATACAGCTACATAAATCACCCACTTGATTGGTTTTCCTTGAGAAGGTTTTATTGAATTAGAGGGAGTCTGCAAAGGAATGTAATACTGTTTTGAAAACACTGCTATTAGCCTGAGAAGACAGGTCAGTCTGAATACGGGTGAAGTAATGTCATGTTTAGTTGAGAATTGTGCATGCTAAGGAGACTATTGTGTGCGGTGGGGTTTTAAATTGTGCATCGGTAGTTCTGTGCAGAAAAAAGTATAGGTACTGCAGTTAGGGTTTGAAAGTAGCAGTAATGAGGTGTGTGTGTTATTTGACGAATTCTGTTTTTACTCAAAAAAATAAAAGAATATCAGGAGTTTCTGAAAGTCATAATGGCTGGTAGTCTGAACAAGCGTTGTAATAATATTTTACCAATTACAGTTTAATGACCAGAGATGCCCTTATTTACACAAGCACAGCAATCTGACTTGCATTGTTTTACTTTACTTTCTGCCCCTAATGGCTTGAAGAAGTTCCATATTCCTCTTCACTATGAAGTTACCTCTACCTGGTTCCCCAATGACAGCCTTCCTGCCCAAAAGCTCTTGTGTTTCAGTGGATCCCACCTTTACCTGAATCTCTTTTCCTCATGGCATTTCCCATCCCAGTAGCTGTCATGACCGATATCAGGGGGAATACATACATAGCTTGTGAATATGGAGCCCATTCAGAACATCCCAACAGCCGAGTTTCCCCTGCAGCGCTGGATTTACAGCATGACTTAGAGGTAGCTCTCTTCCATTGCACATTCAGAAAAAAAGAATAGCTTGGGAAGGAGAGGGTCACCTGGATTGGAAGCCCAGCCCAATCTCTAGAAACAGGATCAGAAGCCTTTGCTTGATACAGATGAACTCCTTTTAACATCTGTTAAAAGACCTGTTTCTCTTTCCCCCTGCTTTTCTCTTTCCCCATGATTTTTTTTTTTTAAATTAAGGGCTGGAAACAACATGATAGTTGTCCTTCTTTCACCTTCTTTGTAAAAGCTAAATACCATGAACAAAATTTATTGCTGTGTAACAGATCAGAGTCCATAACCATAACAAGGGGAGACTTTGTAAGCAGGACAAAGCTTTCTATTTGATTGGTCACCATATCTGACCTCTCAGCATTGTGTTGCATGCTGTGGCTGTGAAACCTTTTTCTTCTTCTTCTTCCTTTTTTGTTGTTGTTGTTTTTGAGGATAGGCTTCCAATATTCATATCATTATTGTTGTTGATGTTTTGTACTGTGGCAGTAACTAAAGGCCACGGTCATACAGTCGTGATACTGTTGTTCTATTTGTTGCATATGTATATATGAAGGAAGACAATCCCTGCTTCAAAAACTTCGAAATTTAAATAGGTTGTAAATAGACCAGGAAAAATAATATATATTTAAGAAGAGAGGGATTTGAATAAATTGCAGAGGAAGCAATACTTTCAGAATGTAACTCATCCTAGGTAAGCATCTAAAATATATGGGATGAGTCTTGGCTTGTGGTTGTTTCTCTTCATGGATTACAAAAGGATCCTAGCTCCAATGCTGTAGATATTTCCCTTACAAGTCCCTTATGTTAGGTGAGATGAATTCTGCTTTTGATGACATCTTTTCATAGCTAAAGCATAGACAAAATTGGACAGATTTATCCCAGAAAACAGCGTTGAGGGGTAATCTGTGAGACAGTATGCCCTTTCATGTTCACCTGCCCTTAAAGAAGGAAAAATTTCAAAATTACACTGAATTAATTTGAATATGAAAACATGGGGAAAAACACACTTCTGCCTCAAAAATTGTTATGCTTAAGTTGGGAAGACACCAAAGAAGCCTAAAATTAAAACTCCCTAAAGTAGCACTGATGTTATCAGCCGATGAGGAACAGTGTCTCAAGGAAAATAATTTTGATTGAATGCCTAGCCAATAACAAAGTGCATCTCCAACATGTGTAGTGGAAAATTTCTTTCAGATTTCTATTCTGCTATGAAAACCACCTCCGTTTATAAAAAGTTAATTCCGTGTTCTGGTCTTTATCTCTTTTCCACGTGATCACTGTAACAGCGTGCAGGCCTAGCCTGGCAGCATGGTTTGAAGTGGCTCCTGTTAAATGGCTCCCATGGTTGTTAATGGTGTGGGCAGGATTTAGGGCAGAAGGGAAGAACAGAATCAATCACAGAATCGTCTAGGTTGGAAGAGACCTCCAAGATCACCCAGTCCAACCTCTGACCTAACACTAACAAGTCCTCCACTAAACTGTATCACTAAGTTCAACATCTAAACGTCTCTTAAAGACCTCCAGGGATGGCGACTCAACCACTTCCCTGGGTAAAGAACGGCAGAAGTGGTTAGAGAAAGCAAAGGAGGGAAAAAGAAAGGGAAAAGCAGCAGTGTGTGAAGGGAGGGAAAATAAAGCCATGACACTGAGGTTACCAAATATTGCTGGTTGGTAGATTTTGTGGTATTTTCCCCAATAGACTTGGTCTCTCTGTGATTTACAGCATGTTGTTGCTGTGGGGACCTAGCTATAATAGTTCCCCCTCAACATTGCTGTTGTCCACATGAAGTTTATAACAAGGTGGGGGAAAGGTCTGTAATTGCTGACAGCTATGCAGGCCGCTGAGGCATATTTCTCAGCCTGCACGCTGACACGTACTGGGATGGGGAGGGGAAATTCTCTGCGGCCTGCATGAAATGAAACTGTGGCCATAAGCAGCCTGCTGGCCTCACATTCCCAGACTTTACTATAAGCTTTTTTAGTATCCATGTGTCTTCCGTATAGTTTTTTCACAATACCAAGAGTAATCGGGGCTGGAGAGGAAGCATCTGAACAAAACCCAGTTGGGGTTCTAGTCTGGCAAGTGCCGGGTTCAGAGCTCACGTATTGCAGCATAAATGCGAGGTGGCAGCTCTTGGGGCTTGTCTACCTAAGGCAGCTGGGGGATGGATGTATAGCAGTGTGTTAGCACAGGCTGCAGCTCCCTCCCTTCCTAGGAACCCTTAACACATACTGAACACTGTGTGTTTTGCTCGGCTTTGACAGTGAGCTCACTCAAAAGTATTTTGTGCTGCTCTCCAAGAATGAGCGCCGGGAGCTGATGTGAAAAAGATAAAGCACTCTGAATTCACGCCTTAATCAGCTGCTCCGTAACTCGTAGACAAGTCCATGAAATCTTGATTTAGAGTAGAGTAAATGAAATCAGAACCTAGCCAGCCATCTCAATATAAGGTTTGGAACGGGGGGAAAAAAAGTATGGTTTTCTTTCATTTTTTTCCCAAACACTTCAATGTTTGTATGTGACCCAAAACAAACCTTTTTTTACAAATAGCTGGGAAAATACTCTTTATTGTGGTCCACATTTAAATATTATTTTTTTTTCTGTACATCTTTGGCACCATATTAACAAAGAAAGGATGCTTACAGGACTAGAAGCTAGGGTTATCTTTGGGACCTTGAGATATTACCCAGTATCTGTAAATATTTCTCATTGAAACTCAGATCTGGATACTTCTTCAGCAGAGTGTCTGTAGTGTTGCATCTGCTTGAATTGGTACTTGGTTCAAGTGGAACATTTTGGAGAGGGGGGAGGATGACACACTTTCTTCTTGTTTGGTTTTGAAGTATGTACAACAAAATGGAAACAAGAAAATCAAGAAAGAAGGGACAAGAAAGCAGTAATTAAGGGTGTAGCTCTATCTCCCAATTTCAGTTATTGAAGTTTCAGTCCTATGCTACCCTCTACTAACATCACACTTGTGGCAGGGATGCTTTCTGGCACAGGTGAACTGTACCAGTAAGTGGTTTGGATATAAACTTGCAGTAAGTTGTGTGTTGTGAGATTTTGTTTTTGATGTGAGATATTTCACTGACTTGTTTTACAGCGTGGCCCTGCAAGTAAAGTGTGAGGACGGGAGTTGAGAGCTGTTGGAAATGAGGGAGCTTACTGAAACATTGCCCCTGAAAAGACTGTAATGCTGAATTTTGTTCTAGGAATATGGCTAGTGAGGTAGTCACATATTCTAGCTCAGTTGGCTATATAGTAATGAGCACTGCAGCACAGATGTAACGCTTCAAAACTTTTTCCAATGTAGACATCTACTAGAGAGAGGCAACAAGAAAAGAAGTGGTTTTGCATTAAATTGTAATAAGTGGTATTTGCCAGTAACTCTTAGACATGACAGAAAGCATATTTTCAAACAGAGAAAAACATACTTCTAAACCTCCAGCTGAAATACAGCCACTTGAGGCAGGGGGCTATAATCAAATAATAAAACGCTTCCCTGGTGAACTGTCACTTAAAATTAGCTTGTGTCTGAGTCAGAAAATGGATTTAATATCTGAAGACATTCTGCAGATGATCCAAAGTTAGATTATAAAAAGATCATAAGTCTTTCTCACATCTTTAAAAGTTTATGGTCTGCACCAACAGCTGTTAGGGGCAGTGGCACCGTGGTGTGCCTTTGGGAACATGTCGACTGAAGTTAGCAGGACGAGGAGAACTAGTAGAAGAACAAAAGTTACGTGATACAAAGTCACTTCAAACTCCAGATTATATCAAATTCCATCCCCGCTGGATAAATCGTACTCGAGTGTATAATTTAATTTTCATAGAAAATCCTTTGATGGCTTGAGCTGAGCAGATTTTTGTGGCGGATACTTGAATAATCAGGGTGGTACAGGCTGTGAAGGAGAGCCCCGACCTAGCAGGAAACGAGAGAAGCTCATAAAACCCTCACTTAGAAGATAGTGGGGCCAAGGAGGATGGGGAGAGCCCTTCAGAAAGGGGCACTTCCACTCCTGCTCTTGTCCATGCCCCCCTGTGAGCCCCAGCAGACATCTGTCCCACAGGGACCTGCTTCAGGCCCTGCCGTAGCATCAAGGGGCACCGAGGTGAAACGGGGCAAAGGAAGTGAGACAGAGAGCAGCTGTGCGTAGAGGGGGTGAAAAGCTCGGAGCGCTGTTCCCTCCGACAAAATGGTGTCAGCACCCAACTGTCAAAAGGTTGAACTTTCCTGCTTCTCTCCTAGGTAGACGGTGTTTACAGTTCTGCCCTTTTCTAAAGAGGAAACTGGCAGGGAAGTCATGCAGAAGTAACATTGCTTTCATGCACGTTTCTTTAAAATGCAGCCTTGCAAAAGGACCTTACACGAGCATGGCATTTTGGAGTTTAAATGTGAGCATCTCCTCCTCCCTGTCTTTCACCTAATTTTAGATAGTAAGAATTTCTTTCCAGTTTACATTCTTCCTTCTGCCATTTTTCAAGTGTAGGGTATTTTCTTGGCCGTTTGCTTTTTCCCAACTTCCCAGAGATTCTGTTGCACATTTAGTTTCTCTTTCCCGTGTTGTCTGAGACCCCTCTTAACTTTAGGGGACTATAAAGACCATCATGGTTTTTGTTCTCTTATATAAAAACCGCCATGTGAAATGGGGTCCCTGTGACCTAGTGTGTTCTTTCCAACAGGAGCAAGTACTTAAGGAGAGACTGCAAGAAATAGGGGAGCAGGGTGTTCCATCTCTGGCATTTAGTGGTTTAGGCATTTCTTCACTGTCGACACCTAATCTGCAAAAGATGATTTGATGGTACTTTAAGTACCTGAGGAGAGCTGGACGCAACTTCCTCTTGGATCCTTAAGTAAAATTGTTAGAATTTTATACAGTTAAGAATTCACACGTTGTCAGACAATAAAGGGGAATAAAGACCAGTCTGAGATGTGCTTTCTTAAATTACCTTCTTTTTGATACTTGCTAACTATGCTATAACAAGCCACCAAACTCATATGAACTGCTCATAACAGGAGCAGCAAGATACTGCTAGATCTAAATAATAATAATAAAGCCTGAGAGTTTTGCACTACTGGTACTTTTAGACAGTTATGATTTTATTGGACTATAATCATTAGGGACAAAGTTTTCCATATTTGCTCCTTTATTCAGGCTGGCCACCTTTTTGGAAGGTTTAGCAGCAGTCCAGGTTTTTACAGGAGTGGACTAAAACCAGAGGGCTTCATTAATGGAGTTAAAAAAAAAAAAAAGGAAACTATAAAACAGCTGCCAGTTGGTGTTCTGGAGCAGAGTCTTGAAAGCTGGCTTGGAGATGGATCTCTAGGGCAAGGGGATAATCTTTCCTCGTCTTTGTGCAGAGCCATCCAAGTCTAAGTTACAAGCCTCTGAGAAGTGTTACTGCATATATTCATTAGAAAGCCCTCGTTAAAATCTCTAAAGCATCCATCTGTGTTTAAGTGAGCTCAGCAGCCGCAGACTTGCAGCATACCAAATACACAGGCATGCCTCCAGGACTCAGTGTGTCCAACATGATGAGAACAGAAGCAGATCTCCAAAACTGGGTATTTTCTTCCTCAAAAGACGAAAGGAAGATGGTGGCTTAAGGGAGGAAAGACAAAACAACTGCCACTGACCAGTGCATATAGCACCCAGCACCTATGGACCATACGTTGTTGGGCATGATTTCATCTCTGGCCTAGGGTGTACATAAATGTCAGTCTTCTGGAAGTGCCAGATGTAGGAGCTGTGGTAGAATAAGTACCCCAGAGCAAGAGCACAAGCCGGAAACCCTCAACTCTCAGAAGCAAGAAAGCCTTCGCTCGCCTCGCTTCTACCCCCAGATCTATCACGCAGCATCAGGAGCTGCTTCCTCAAAAGATGATGGCTTTCTCTTCCTGTCTACTTCCGTAGCTCAAGCTGTTGCAAGCCAGGATGCTGAGCCAAAAGATCAATATTCAAATGTTGGGCTAGGTGTAGGAAGGGTTACAGTTGTGCATAATTATATATGCATTATAAGAATAAACCGTGTTGTTTTTCAGAAGACACTTAGGAAATTCCATTCCAAATTCCAGATTTAGAGAACCTTATCTAATTTGCAAAGCCCAGTGCCCACGGTTAGATAGAGGCTACAAAAATTAATTTGGTCCTTTATCAGCTGCAATGGCACTTAAACCAAGATCAGCTAGAATTATTTTGGGGTACTCAGGCACGCTGCTGCAGTGTGCTGGTTGGCAATATAGGCATTTCCTCATTCATTCAGAGGGCTGTTTTCTCATGTCACACATTTTTAACTACCAAATTCACCACAAGGCAACTTGAAAGCAAGTTTCAGATCCTGGGCTGCTCTTGAACTTCCATGACTGTGCTGCGCTTCAGCCTGATCTCTCAGGCGAAGGCAGGAACTGGCCTTTGTAGTTAGACACAGAAATCGAAACATACCAAAATACATGCTTCCTTTCCATCCTATGTGCCTTCTGATGGGGCTATTCATGTGCTTCAAGTGAATGCAAATTTCTGTGCTGAAGTAAGAGCTGGCAACCTGGTGGCAGGTTTGACCAATTTTCACCTACCGATATCTAAACCTAATTTTCTTCATTAGAAGCTTGCAGTAAGAACAGAATAGAGCCTGAATAAAGTTGTCCGTGGTATCTGTTTGTATGAGTGTACAGTTAAGAAAAAACAGGCCCCAAATTTTCCATAGTGTTTGTAATAAGAAATCCAAATTTGATGCTAAAGTAAGTAGATACAATTCCAAAAATGTACAAGGAACAGATGCAGTGAGTAGGATGGTGTCATTTTTACACAGCCTCACGTAGAGTAAGCTGTCCCTGCACAGCAGATGGGTTTGTTAAGTACGTACACTGTTTTCAGAATGCAGAATATTTTCTGTAATTGGATGTCTTCTCGGGCCTTGTGTTTTTGTGAGTGTTTTACCCACTTTCATCAAAGGATGAGCTGTCTCTCATTTACGGTAGAATACCAGCATATATCCAGGCGTTTGCTGTGGTGTACTGGTACACCTGATGTTCGCACTGGAGTCTTAACTTGCAAGTCAGGACAAGCAAATTGCTACAAAGAGTATTATGGAAAGTTAAACTGTTTTAATGTGCCAGGGTGCAAACTGCTGTAGGCCTGAATCTGCTTCATGAATGACGAAGCTGCAACATGTAGGAGAAGAAAGTGGGTAACCTTTTCACCCATCCCAATTTAATTTTTCTGTTGTTATGGTCAGCTGCTAAGATCCTGTTGCAATTGAAGGAGCTTATGATGATATTTGATACTCTGCTCACCTTTTTAGAGCGTAACTCTTCAGGTAGCACTTGCTTGTTCTTATGTTAGTGGGACAAATACATGCATTACTGGTGATGGGTTTCTTTGTTTTGAGGGAATTTTGAGGCAGAGGGGAGAAGCTAACTCATGTAACTAATGGGTTGAACACCCTTACGGAAACAGAAGATTGAAAAATGTTTTGGTTTTAGATTTTGTATGTGTTTCAAACAACTTCATTTAAAAAAATCAAAGAATTAATGTTTCTTTCAATAAGAAGACACTTAAGATCTCTCTACTGGAAAACATACTCTTACATACTTCCCTGTCATCTCATGAGAGCTCATTTTGCATGGAGCACATGGCTTAATACTGTTAATTCAAGAAGAAAGGAATGAAGATTTTACAAAACAGATAACAACTGCTTTTCTAGTCCTATAGTAGTGATTCTCCACACATATCTCAAGGAATTTGAAAGCAAGACAGAATGGAAGAGTTGTACATTTGAGAATTTTGCATAATTTAACAGAGATTAGGCATAACTTCAGTGGAGTATATATTATTTTTTAGCAAATAGTTTACAAAAAGTCATTTCAGTTTCCTAATGAACTGTCATTTTCTTTCTTAATTCAAATTTCTCCCTGTTTGGTTTCTTACTACTACAGTAATGTACAACTTTCAAGCAGAACAGAACAAAGAAAAGAAGTGTATACATTTTCAGGGGCCAGTTCAGTAAATACTTGAGCTTGTGCTTTCAAAGGAGTGGGGAAGAGGGTATTATTTGAAAAGATTTTCCTAGTTGTGGAAATTTCTCTTTAAGTTGATGTTGACCCTGACCTACAGACTGTACTGATTTTTGCTCATGTGATCCTCTATAGCTGTCAATGAGCTGAGAACAGAACTGCTTGCAGCAGGACAAACTGTCTTTTAAAAAGATTCATGCAATCTGCTATATTTCACTAGAAAAAATGTTCAGTGTAAATACTGAAGTCCCAAAACCCTTTTATTTTAGGAAAACAGTTGCATTTCCTTGCTCTTCTGGATGGGTTGCACTCCAGCATCACCTGGTAAACGTACTCAAAGCACACGGTATATAACAAAAGGAAGATTATAATGGTGGTTCCAGACGATGGGAGAAAAAATGCCATGTATCTTAGCTTGTTTAGTCAGGAACTTGAAAGTTGGACAAAACTAAATTATACCCTACTTGCTAAATGAGGTATTCCCAAAATGTTGTCTTTGATTTACCTCTGTCGATGAATCTGAAGCTCTTCAGAAGGAATACAAGTCCTGGAGCCCTTTAATTTCAAATTAATAAAGTCTGTGCAGTAATATAATTCCAAATTGCTACAGCTGTTTCTTTTATTAGCTGTGGCTTCATGTTTCTGTCCTTGACACTTAAAGATCAAACCTACTTAAATATGAATCATGTAAAAATGTGCATTTACTTCAGTATCTTATTTTGTCAAGAAGCTCAGCAGCTCATTATGTAAGATGAATGTGTCACAGAGGTAGTCATCTCCGTAGCGGTGGTGCAGTCACATTGCTGTTATTCCCTCTGTGCCCCCCACCTTTATGAGTGCGCCTACAGTGTGCTGGAGTGCTTCTCAAACAGGTAATAAGGCATATGTCATGAAAAAAAAAAAACAACACATGTTTTTCAGGGCATATTTACACCAGGAAAGGTAAGCCTATTTTGGCAAAAAAAAAAAAAAAAAGTACCAGGTTAAACGACCCCTGCACAAGTTATGTGGCATCACCCATCCAGAAGCAGCAGGACTAAGCAGGAATTTGCACTTGTTTCTTCTAGTTATGGGAAGCTCTTCAGAGAAGAAAGTGGAGTTCAAAAAGAGACTCTCCTGTGATGTCTGATCCCTCAAACAGTGTGACTGAGACAAGATGATGTTGCAAGGACAATGAACAGTGAGGAGATTAGGAAGGAACAGGGGCATGAAATCAAAGTTAGACTTGGGGGAGATCAGTAATGAGAAGGAAGAGAGGAGCTCCAGGAGGAAAGGACAATCTGGGACTCTTGGGCGAGGGGCCAGACCACTGAAAATATTGTCAGTATGAGAAATACAGGTTTTCCGAGCTTCCAAATTGTCATCTAAAAGCTGATAGGGAAATCTTCAGGGAGTGCAAACAGGTCTGAATTGAATCAAAGTTTCCTCCCTTTTTGAAAGATTGCTGTAAGTCAACAGCTAATGTGTAAGGAGCTGAAGCTGAGGTGGGAACTAAGCACCTGCTTTGTAGCTCTGTGACGACTGAGGAGGTTTCAGCATATCTGTGAGTGTTGACCTGAAATGGGACTTCTTGCAGTAGTCTGCTTATTGAGTGTTCCTCATTTACTGGGTAACAAATGTGATGCATCTGGATTTTATTTTGCAGCACCATCAAATACTCCCAGCTGTAAAAGTTGCTTGATTTCAGCATTGCTCTGTATATAGTGGGTGCTGTAAAATAGTGTTCTACAGGCTCTAATATTTCAAATTGGGCACCTAGAATAAGGCTCCACTGGAAAATGGTTTTGGCTTTTTTCTTGTGCTCCAGAATCCTTTGTGTCTCTTTGAGACCAATTAAACCACACAATTTCACACATACGTTGCAAAGTGATTAATATTTGCAATACATGAAAATATAATAATAGAATCATCTAGGTTGGAAAAGACATTCAAAATCGTAAAGTCCAACCATCAACCTGACCTTCGGAGTCACATAACTAAACCATGTCCCTTAGTATCATGTCTGCACGTCTTTGAAATCCCTCAAGGGATGGGGGACTCCACCACTTCCCTGGGCAGCCCCTTCCAATGCCTGACCGCCCTCTTCATGAGGAAATTAAACCTAATATCCAGTCTAAACCTTGCCTGGCACAACTTGAGACAGTTTCTTCATGTCTTATAACTTGTCACCTGAGGAAAGAGACCAACATCCTCCTTGCTGCAGCCTCATTTCAGGTAGTTGTACAGAGCAATAAGGTCTCCCCTCAGCCTCCTCTTCTCCAGACTAAACAGCCCCAATTTCCTCAGTTGCTGCTCATAACTCGTTTTCTAGTCCCTTAAGCAGCTTTGTTGCTTTTCTCTGCAGATGCTCAAGCAACTCAATATCCTTCTTGTAGTGAGGGGCCCAAAACTGAACACAATATTCAATGTGCAGTCTCACCAGTACCGTGTACAAGGGGATGATCCCTTCCCTAGCCCTGCTGGCCACACCGTTTCTGACACAGACAGGATGCTGTTGGCCTTCTTGGCCAGCAGGGCAGACAGCTGGCTCACGTTCAGCTGGCTGCCGACCAGCACCCCCAGGTCCCTTTCTGCCAGGCAGCTTTTCAGCAGACTTTCCCCTTTTCCCCAAGCCTATATTGATTCACGGGGTTATGACCCAAGTACGGGACCCAGCGCTTAGCCTTGTTGAATGTCATGCAATTGGACTGAATAAAGTCAATACTTCTGTATTGTGTTATTTAGGTGGATTTAGGTATGAGTCCAGGCACTGAATTAAGTAGGCTAAAGAAGTAGTCAATGACCGTCTTCCATTTCATGCAGTAAATGAGAAGAGACCATGTAGGAGACCTAGCACATCATCATATAGATCATAGTTTCTACAATATAAATTATTTCTTGCTCTTTTAATGCTGAATCTGTACGTAACAGGTAGAAATTAGCATAAATGCTGTTCTGTCTAGCAGCTAGGTTTGGGGATTTGGGCTGGCTTTTCTTTGAAACCATACTGTGGCACTGTAGGAAAAGGATGAAGGGAGTGGTTTCCCTGAAGAAATTGCACATATGCACGAAAGAACAAAGGTGTCTGTGGAAGAGCTAGAGAAAGAGCCAGCCGAGGCTGGCAGTATTGATGAAGTAGATGGAGCTGGGTTTGCTCAGTAACAGACCCGTGGAATGGTTAAGGAGGAAAGAGTTGTGAAGGGTCACTGTGAAATATGGGAGCGAGCTAAACAATTTCTCTTCTTTGATCTCCATTCATTTATAATCTTACTGGTATTGAGTCTCCTGGCACTATATCTTTTACAATGAATAGTTGAAAGTAAAAAAATTGATTTAAATTGCAGTGGTCTTGTGCTGAATGGCTTTTTTTAGCCCAGAAGTTACTTGGAGTTTTACTCTTTTAGCTGTTGGACAGCTTAAATGCTAAGCATTTAATTTACTTCAGGCGGCTCTGAAAACAATAGCAAACCACAGACTGCTCTTATTTCATTGTCTGCAATTAATGTTGCAACAGCCTTTGCATCAAAGTTTAACCAGAACGCTTTGATTTCCTCAATGATAAATTGATATCTTCTGACCAATATAGAGAGTTGAAATATTTCAAGTTTTAAATTCAACTTCAGATTTTTTGATGTTGAAAATTAGTGCCTCTGCCTTTTTGTTGTGCTAAACTAATAACACAAAACAAAGAGAATAGTGTGTATGTCAGTGTGTCTGCATAGTGAGATTAATTGTTCCCTAAAATTAGGCAGTTTTGTTTCTTCTGTCAACGGGAGGGAATCATCAGTGGTTGTCAAAAGGACTAGAAATTGTACGTAGTTCATATGTAGAGAAAAATACTATTTACCTTTTGAAAGGGTTAATTTTATTTACATTCTTTTTCCTTAGTTATCGCAAATCACTTTTTTCTAGAAGTATATGAAAAATCTTTAATTTCTTGTTGATCAGGTTAAATTTTCCAAGTTTTTGTATTTTGATATATTTTGGGGGGAATCATGGTTAGCTGCTTGCATAGTCAGTGCTAGGAATATGTGCCTACATCTTCTATTAAAATATGCTAAGCACTTCAGTTTTTCTAAGTCAAAAAAAATCCACAGAATTTTAATTTGCTTTTTATTAAGGATTTCAGTGGGATTTAATTTTATTAAATGTGCAAGTATGATTAATCACTTCAGTTTTAGAATTTTTGTCCTTATGTACATTGTGTAACTTACAAATTTAACTTGGAGCTCGGAAATATTTTTATCGAGTGGATCATTCTTGCTACCCTTGTGTTTCTAACTCACTGGAACCTCCTGAAGTTATTGTTTTTCCCTTACAATCTACACATTTCATTTACGCATAGAAAAGAAACGTCTGGCATGTTGTTTTTTTTCTCCTTTTTTTAATGAGAGCTGTATGCTCATTGTCCAAACAAGCAGCAAAGAATCTGTTGTATGGCAAGAAAATGAGGGAGGGAGTCTCACTAATAATCAGTACATTCATATAAACTGGCGCTGTTTGATTTTCTCAGTTAGCTATGCTATACTTTCACCCTTACAAGAACACAAATTTTGTTTAAAAATGCCTGCCGTGGAAAAATGTTACTTCGGAATGTAAAGATTACAACCACTTAAAACACATATCCATGGTTAAAGATGCTGACTCCCAATTTTCTCCTGTCTAGAGCTTTCCTTTTTTATCTTTGAAGTTAAATCATTATTCTGTGTTGGTGCCATTGGTTCTGTTTATTTTTGTATCTCTCAGAAATGAAAGATCCAGTCTTTTTTGGAATAGTTATGAGTGTAACATATCAACAAGTTTATATTTTATACGGCTTGTGGAGCTGGATTTTGGAATTTGCTTTTTTAGTGGTTCTTTTGTGGAAGAGAAATCTTTCAGGCATGAATTGATAGTCCAGATCTTTTGAGGTCTGTCTGTGCTAACCTATGACCTCTGTTCTTACGAGGTCAACATCTGAGGGCAGGAGATTAAGGCAGTTAAAAGATTGGAATGGGAACTGGAATGGAAAAATTAGCCAGCACATTTTGGGTGGAAAACATCAAAGTCATCAAACAATTTGCTTATTTTAAACTCAGTTTAAGGGTAACAAGCTAATTGTACTGTGTTTGTTGATGCAAGCAATTTATATTATTTGAGGAGATTAACACCGAAGAATTTTTTTTTATCAGAGAAACATAATGTATGCTCAGTGTAAATGCGCTGTGTATTTTGGATTGTAAATGCTTTTGTCCAACATTTTTAGCATAATAATTCAAGATCTGATCCTACAGTCAGTGCACTTAATTAGCTCTATTTCTTATAAGCAGCAATAGTAAGTGTTGCAAAATCTGAATCTTGCTTGTGATCTGCTGAAGACCCCTCACATTCATTACAGAATACAGGTGCTCTCCCTACATGAGAAAGAGTTATTCCCATTTATATATTTCCTGACTCTGATGCTTAAAAAACATTTGCAAGCATCTCTTTTTGTTCTAGCTTTTCAAATGTGAATTCCTTTTCAATGCAAACTTGTCACCAAGGAATGTTCTTTCATAGATTATAAATGGATTTAAAAGAAAATGGTCTGTTTGTTCTTGTCTGTCATAGTTGAAAATTCATTAGTTTGTTTTAAAAGAATGAGGACTTAATCTTTCATTTGTACAATTGCTTTCAAAGATGATATTATCTAGAGAAAGACAACTTTCCACATCTGAAAATTATGCGAGTTCAAGGATATGTGTAAGCAATCATATTTTTTGTCTTGCTTGTTTGAAATGCAAATAAAAGTGGTTTCAGTGTCACATGCAAAAAGAAAGACGAGCGGTTCGGTGTGCGGTCCTACCTAGCAGGGAAAAAAAAAGTCATGGATGTTACAGCTCAGGCTTTGACTAACAGTATATGGATTCTGGTATTTCTCCAATAGTTATGTCTAATAATTAAATCAAAGTACTATAAAATACAGCTAAACTCAAGCCTCAGTCTGAAAGTCTCAGTCTCTCATCTTTATACATTATTATTGTTCTTTTGATTGTAAATAATACGACATACGAGATTTGGGTTTCCATTCTCAAGCTTATAACTTCCCAAACTGTTCCTCTAAAGGCTTAAGCCTTCCTTTTGCATTTTTTTGCCTGTGACTTGCACCTGAGGGAAACTGAGAAAAAATGCTCACCATCATTTCTCCCTTCTTGGCGGAAGGAAAAGAAAGGAAGGCAGGAGGAGCTGTTGTGGGCTGCAGCAGCCCTGGGACTGTTCCCACGGACGCAGCCACCCTTTGGTTTCCTTCCTGCCATTTCACTGGGGTGGCTGGAGAAGCTGTGCCAGCTGCAAGGGCTGCCACGTCCCTGGGGCTCGGGGGAAACAGGGAATGTTCAAACAGGCAGGACCAATCCCGAAGGCTGCAATATCCCAGGGATTGGCTCCCTGGTTCAGTTCTTAGGGTAATGAGGTAGTTGCTGATCAGCCATTTTGTGACTCTGGCTTGCCAGCCCTCTCTGTGGCTAAATAAATACGCATGATGGACGGATGCGGAGCTAATTCTGTCTTACAGAATGACTTTGGTTACCTGCCTGTGAGAATGTGTAATGAGAAACACCGGGAGTCATTGTGAAGGAAAGAAGACTAGTTAATGAATAAAGGAGAAAAGTTAAGCAACTGTGAAGATAATGTGCACGGCATGACTTAAGATAGCCTTCTCGTTTGCCCAAGCCATTTCTGTACCTTCCCTCTGTTCTGCCTGTTTAGACAGTAAATTCTTCAGCGTAGAATTGGTTTCCTTCTTAGTCCATAAAAACGCTTAAAATCACTGCTGCTTTTAATTGCAATAATAATTGTCATTCGTGGCCATTTGAATTATTAGAGAGCAGCAAAATATACATTTTTTTTGGAATCTGGAAGACTCGCTTCCCCAGGATTTTTGTTGAAAGTATGTATCCTCTTGTGGCAATTCAAACATCCTGTCCGTAAGCCTGCTTTTCTTAGTTATCTTTTGGACACCGTTTAGAAGTAGTTTACAGATAACTAAGGCCTCCCTGATGGAGAGTGGGGTGCAGGAGGTTTTGCGTCCCTTAATTGTTGTTGCATTAGTTCTAAAAGTACTAGGAGCTGCCTCCAAGTTCGGTATGCAGTATCTTGCAGGGCAGCGTAGACTGCTGAGTTTTAGGGAAGGGGCATTCAAAACTCAAAGAAATTGTAGTACAATTTTTGAATGACTTAGAGATTGTTTGATTTTTTTATGATGAAAACCTGCTCCATTTTTGGTTGATCTATGTGAGAAATAGGTAGAGAATATATCCTCACTTCCCTTGCGTGTCTTTTCCACAATAAAAATTTGCTGCTTAGCCAAACAAAACTCATCAGAATTACTGCAAATAGTATTTTCAGGCTTATGTGCTTGTGAAGGTTGAAATTTCTGCCAGTGCAGCTGCTCCAATAGATTTCTGCCTGCAGTCCCACCGTGCTCTTGGAATCAGTGTTTCCAAATGGACTCTTTAATTTGCCTCAGCTGAGTCACTTCCTTGCCACGAACTGCCATAAAGAGACAATTTCTTCTGCTTTGCTTTCTGGGATTTAGACTCTACTGCCCCCCTTCTTTTCAAAATAAGAACTCATCAGAAAATGCCTTTTGTAGTAATGCAGTCGTGTTCAGAGGGATTCAGAAATCTGGATTATTGGTGATTTTTTAGTTTAGTTTAGGCTATTGTTTTTTGTGTTCCTCCTCTGTTTCTAGTTGCTAATTTGAATGAAAAGCCAGCAAAGAATCATGTTGCTTTTCTTTGTAATTGGTGGTTGTAATTATTCCTCAACTGGCAAGTGAATTTGAACGTCTGTGAGATGCTTTAGGTGATGACTGTCCTTAAAATCTTCAGAAGTACATGTTAATATATATATATATATATATATATAAGCTGTTATATCTCTTTTCTTAGTGACCCAAGTTTCTTGCTTAATTCTTGCATAAAATATGAATTAATCAAATTTGAAAGCTTTTGAATTTGGTAGAATAATAATAGTCTTTATTGTTAAGATGCATTTTATAGGTACTTTTGGAAAAGCAAAAATCTATTAACATTTATATCTATTATATATATCCTATATACCCATATATTGTATGCTTTCTCGTATTGTGTACACATTTACGCACACACAGTAGATTTATGAAAGATTGCCTCAGCTGCATTAAAGGAAGTGGGTATGAAAAGGAAGATGACTTGATCAGTTCAGTTCAGAATGAAATAAACACACTGATGACCTCATAATTTAAAAAAAAAAAAAAAAAGCTAGTCATGATAGTTGTGAAGTAAAGCTGACAGGAACTGATTGATGCTTCTTTCTTATGCTGGCAGTCATATTCCCTTTCTATACCAAACTTTCACCAGGTAAACTTGGAACAGGTAGTCGAGGTGCAGTGATTCTGTGGAGCATGTTGAAACCTGGTTTTGTAACCAGGTTTAGTTTATTGCAGTTGGTGATAGCTAAGATCATGCCTGACTGGCAGCTTCTAAAAGGTGCAGCATGTGCTTCATTAGTAGGACATCTTCTAACCAGCCAACAGTCCCTGGTTTGTGCCTGTATAATCAGTGTGGCCATAGCGTGTGCTCCATTCTCCCAGTTCTCTCCGCTGGTGTAACCTAGAGTGCATTATTGTACATTAACCCTGTGTTGCAGTATGTGGTTTTAGGCAAAATGAAGCTATACCAATATATCTGCATTAGCTTACTCTGTTAGGCCAGGCAACACCATTGTAATGACATGGACTTTTTTCTTCCTGCCTGTGTAAGGTCAGCTTAGAGTTTTCACAAACCTGCAAAAAACCACTTGAACTACTTATTATGGTTTAGACTATAAGTGAAAAAGTATATGAAATATAAGGTGGTATTAGTACTGGAAATTACTCATGACACTGTATACACACTAATCACTGTAGTGGAAACATCCAGCTGCTATAATGAGATGCTGTGTTGGGAACAGGATACCACCACGTTCCCTTTCTGTGGTAGCAGGTGGTAAATTTGCTTAAGCTTGCATATTTTGTTACACTGTAGAGGACTACAGTTTGTGTGTGGCATATAAATCCATTTTCCAACTTGGAATTTTTTTTGTGTGTTTTTTTTTGTTTTGTTTTGTTTTGTTTTTAAAGGCATGTTCTCATTTAGTTAAGAAAAAGATTCCCCAGGGACTGGTTTATATGTAAAGACTTAAATCTGTTTAAAAAAAAAAAAAAGGCACTGGAGGTTAGTTCAAGTTTGTCTGTTTAAAAATGCTTATTTCCTTGAAGTATCCAGCTGCGACCTCTGCAATGGGTCATGCATATCAGTCTGTGAAAACCAAATGTGATGATTAGGAGCAGAATCTGGATGGAAGTGACGGGGGGGTGGTACTAAGCACCAGGGATGAGGAGGAAATGTGGTAAATGGGATCACTGGATATGAATCAAGTTGCTTGTGTGGTAACCACAGGTTGTCACTGTGAGCTTTGCACTCATGGTCCTGGGTGCACAATGGGCCAAGGCTCTCCCCAGGTGGGACGCAGCTCTCTGCCAGGGCAGCCTGGCTCGCTCCAGTGCCCCAGGCTTGGTGTTTACATGGCTGTAGCTGCCCAGGAGCCACAAGCATGCTGCATACGTGTCTGCAGGGTGCACAGCGTCTGTGAAAGCCAGTGCAAACAAGTGTGTGTCTGAGAGGGGAATGGCTTTGAGCCCCTGGAAGGGAGCGAGGCCTTCCCGCGCTGACTGCTCAAGGAAGGGGGCCACATGGTGTGGGTTCTGCTGCTGCGGTGTGCGCCCCGATGGGCAAGCCCAGGGGTCCCGGCGAGGCTTTCTGAGGAGAGGGCACCGTGCTGTAGCATTCCCCTCCTGGCATTTCAGACAGGGGCTGCACTGGTGACGTTACCACACGCACACGTGGGCTGGGACTGCCAGCATGGTCGGCCAAGGGGCTCTCCTGAGGATGCTGTAATAGATACAGCCCTGGAGACCTGTTTGGCAGAGTCTGCCAATAACTTAATTCTGCCCATGCTGCAGGCTCTCTCTGCAGAGGAAAAGAGCCCCTGTGGAAGAGAGATGCAGTGCTACAGCCTGGCCAAGTCGGCATTTGCCTACCAAGCGCAATTAGCTTGCTGTGTACCCCTCGGCAGATGAGGAAGCTGCAGAGATGGCCCTGGCCCTGACCCCAGGCTGTGCCTGTCCTGTCTCAGGGGGAATTCAAGGCAGATTCCTTCAGATTTGGGGGTTAACTTAAAAATTTCCTGTGTCTCTGGGGACACAAAGCTAGTCTTAAACAATGTCTAATCCAGGCTTGCCACAGCTATCCTGGTGATTTTTCTCAAAACTCTTCAGCCAGCGACTCAATTGTGCTTCACAATCCAGTTTTTTTATTTTTTTTTATTGAAGTGATGCCTTTTACTCTAAATTTCAGAAATAGTTTTTGGTATAAAGCATACCGTGTATGTTTGTTTGTTTGTCTCCACTGTGCTGAATATGCTGAATCATAGAATCATTTAGGTTGGAAAAGACCTATGAGATCACCAAGTCCAGCCGTTAAGCTAGCACTGCCAACTCTACCACTAAGCCATTTCCCTAAGCACTGCATCTAGTGATCTCCCAAGTACTGGACAGCATTAACAGATTTAGTTGCCATTCATTATTTTTTTCCAGCAAGGGAACTGTGTCTTTAAAAGAAACGGATGCTGCCTCTAGTTCGGTAGCGTACTCTCCACACGGGTACAGCTTCACATTACAGAGAGCAGTCCCCTGCAGCCCTAAGCGCCGTTATCTTCTCCCTGCAGGGTGGCTGGTGCTGACCGAATCCTACAGAGAGCCAGCCCGTGGAGCATAACGTAGGGAGAAACAAATCCTGTCACAAAAGCATTGAGAAGCACTGAAAACAGGGGATGCCTCGCGATAGCAGCGTGGCACTTGGTTGGTTTATCTGCAGTGGGAGACCCTGTGAGTGTCTCGGCATGAGGCACGGTGTGCTCCCTGGTCAAGATCTCCCCCACAGCGTGGCGGTGGCTCTGCGGCCCCGCGCTGGCAGTGATAGGTGTCCTGCCATTGCCGGAGGCAGGGGGTTGGTGAAGGAAAGCAGCAGGAGCACAAAACACAACGGGGAGGTGGTTTGGGCCTCTGAAAGGCCGGAGGTGCAAACGGGCACTGGCAACGCCTCACGGAGGGCGTGGGGTCTGTTCCAGACAAGGCCTGTGCTATTCGAGCTGTCCGTGTCGGACCACCGGCAAACCTGCATAAAAGATCCCATTGCACATCGGTTCCCTGCACGAACGATGTGCTGTGTTGTTCGCAGGGCTGCAGCTTGTGGTTTTCCTGATCAGGGAAAGAAAACAGGGTGGGAATCACAAATCTACCCATTTTAGATGCTTTGGTGCCACCAGACCATTAACTCATCTATTAAACTGCAGCGTGAGGTGGGGAGGTGAGGAGAACTGAGGCTCTCAGAAACAGATTGCTTATTTAAGATTAACCAGGAAGTCTGTGCCTGGCTGGGAATGCGAGCGGCATTCCTCAGCCCCGCTTCGGACATCCCTGTCCGTCCAAAGGGGAGCCTTTCAACGCTGCAGTGATCAGGTTTAATTCACTGCCAACTTCTAGTTGGAGGTTTAGTATGAATGAGCAGCGCACGTGTAATGGTTATTTCTCAGGTCCTTTCCTTCCTTTCGGCAGCTGCTCCTCAAAACTTGCAAAATCTGAGCGGCAGGCTTTGAGGAGTACTGCGTATCCTGTTATCACAACTCTTCCTTTCCTACCAGCTTCCTCTAAGCAATCTGTGGGGTTTTTTTGTTTGTTTGTTTCTGCCTCTGTTGCATTAGTTTGAAGTGCTGTGAATGATGTGAAGACAGTTGGAGATACGTATTAGAAGTAGCATTTCCTGTTGTAATGTTCTGGTATTTCATATCAATCAGAATATCGTAAGCGTGGTACAGTTTCAGCATTTTGTTTTGGAATTTAAATGTACTAAAATCATAACCAGCCTTTGTGACAAGGATAGAGCTGATAATAAATAAATTTCACATGCTGTAACAGAAATTATACTATTTTCCACTAATTTTTCTATATACGTCAATTTCTATGTAATGTAGAGAGAAGCTCATGTTTCAGGTTTCTTAATGACAGCTCTTCAAAGGACTTTTTTTTCACTGAGTGAAACAGAAGGATTGTATAAAATCGGGACTTAAAGCTAGTAGTACTGTAATGCTGAAAGGTACACTTAAGTATCAGTAATACATAACTTGTGAAAGTCAGTATGTAATCCATTAAATGCTGTGTTTTCAAGCGTTCCAGGAAAGGGAAGTGAATATTCCCTGATATTTCCAGACATGCACGTTTTCTTAGTTTTTACGAGGAATCAGTGAATTTTCAAAAAATACTGATAACAACAACTATGAAAGCATATTATGAAATGCTAATTTGTTAAGTTGAAATAGCAAACGACTTTTCCTACAAATCTTTCAGTTACCCCAGTTACCAGAAAAACGAAATGGGTATTGACAGCTCAAGTCCTGAAGTTTGGATGACCCCCCTTCTTTAAGACACCTTAAGGTTTTCTTGTTGTCATCCTTATCAGAGGAGAGTTACCAGCTGGACTAATTCATGCTGCAAGACTGCACAGGAAAATAACTTTGCAGCTTTTTTTTCTGATACACATGTGATACTAACTCTGGGCAAGAGGCAGGGCAAGGTACGGAAATGCAAACTGGTGCCTCTGAAAGAAACAAAGCATCAAGGAAGCTTAACATGCTGAAATCAATGGGAGTTTATCATCCCCGTCCCATGGTACTGAAGTGACAAACAACACAGGGTTCATAGCAGCTGTTGCACATGGATATTATTTTATGGCTAAAGAGAGCTTGTGAAAGAAGGGCGTAAAAACTGCAGGCAGCAGCAATCTAGCCAGTCTGATCTCAGAATATGTATTCCAGCCTTGCATCCTACTAATAGAACAGACCTGGAAAAATTGGGAAAAGTGGGTAAAGTGAAGGGGTAGTTTACCAGTTGCAACTTGTGCCTTCCCTTTATTATTGTAGCTTACCTAATATTCGTATTTGTCAATTAGATGGTTTTCTTTTTCTTAGACAACGGAAGTATGCTAATGGTAATTTGCTTGGCCTTCCAAAAGGATCTGTTGTAGTGCATAAGGGATAATTACCAGGTAAAACAAGGTTTAACACGTGAATTCTGAAATAGGCAAAAATTAGTTTGCTGAGCCCACAAGCTTTACTTCTCCTTGAACCTCTTCTGCTCCCCTGTGAGTTACAATGTGGAATTAGAAATGTTCTTAACAAGATAGTGATTATAAAACTGCTGTACCTCGTGCAGTATATCCCCCTGAGCCACTTGGTAGCATCTAGGCAGAATGTTGTGGCCTTTAAGAACAATCTTACTAAAGGAATATTCAAGTTAAAAATAGTTTGAGTAGGTTGCACTCTGCTATTTATGTAACAGATAAAGGGGTGAGGGACAGGATTGATGTAAATTGGCCTTCCTGTGGGGAGAAAGGAGAGGTTGCTATGTTCTGCTTTTCCTGCTGATGTATCTTTCCTCAAGTTCCCCGATTCCTCATTATTCCCCATCAGCAGGTAGCCTTGATCATCCCAAAACTTTCATGTCAGATTATAGGAACCCCAGGCATTTGGCTGGCATTTCTCCTGCTTTTGGGGAGCATGTAGGAAAGGAGAAGCTGCTCCTTCTGATAATATCTGGGTCAGCTTGGGGAAAGAAAAAAAGAGAAGTGATCAGGTCAAAGATTGCCTACCCCAGTCCATGCTACAGCAGGCTCAGTTCGCACTGCTGAGCTTCGGATGCCTCCTGGCTGCTATTGCCAAAGGCACACAGACCAGCTGGGAACAGCAGGAATATAATAGATTTCCTTTGGTTGTGTGCCTCCTACAACAGATGAGGCACTGACCTGAGGATCTGGGGGCGGGGGGGTGTCCTTCCTTACACTGCCTAGTGCAAAAGCAAGTAACTTCAAACACATCAGGGAATTTGCTCCGAAGTATTGACCATGGCTGCTCAATGTTTTTAATAATCTAATCAGCCCTGATGTTGCAAAAGCCTCTGTGCGGTTTGCAGCATCCTTCTAAAATCATTCGCAAGTTACGCTGTGTTGTCTTCATGAGCTACTCTGTCAAAGTCCACTCCCAAAGAGGCAAACAAATTATCTGGTGCTCGGTGGTATAATGCAGACATTTCTGGCTGCAGTCTCCTCTTTGTGTGGTGCAGCTCGCTTTCCTGATGGCTGGCCCATTGGAGAGGAAAGGCTTTGTACTTTTCTCACCGTGTTCATAGCAGTGTGCACCACATCTGGAGTAAACAGGGAGAAAGTACTCCCCTCGCCCCACCACCGACCATGTTCCTTCAGTGCTGCTGGAACCTGTTAGAAGGCCAGGTGTAGTCTTGTGGGTTTCTTCACTACCTGCACTGCTGTTTTTCATCAGCAATTGTCTTTATGTTGCTGAATCATTGCTCAAGCAGTGTAAAATGATAACTTTTACATCACAAACACTGTACAGATAGGTCTTTGCAGGTAACAATTTGCAAGTTCTCCCCTTATTTCTCAGACTGAGGAGTCTCTTGTGAGCTGTCGTTACTCAAAACTCTTCTTATTTCCATTCTTGTCTTAAAGAGAGAGAGATCCAGTCAGGGAAATTTGACCGAATTTTCAGAAGGTGATGACAAGTAACAAAAATTGTGCAGGCACAGTTTGTCTGGGTTGGGTGGGAAAGAAACTGTGGCTTGCCTGTTGCTGAAGTCAGTGATGATTGTTGGTGTGATTAAGATCTGCTGGGACAGGGTCTGAGGCTGCAAGGAAGGAAGAATCTGAGAATTTTCAAGGAGTGTACAGGGAAGTGAACCCGAGGTAATGTATGATGTGCTTCGTAGGACACGGGGCTTGGTTTCACTCAAGGACTGATAGATCAGGATTTTAAGAAGGGCAGGGGGAGAATGGGGTAATAGAATGGACCTGCTGCTGCTGCTAACAACCATTAAAAAATACAAAGCCAGCTGCTCTCGGAGCAGAGCTTGATCCTTTCAGTGCCTTTAACAGCGCAGTATATATTCAGAGGAGGGGAATTCATGAGGCCCTATGGACCTACACCATGGCATTACACAAAAATGCAAACCCGAACAATGGGTGGCCTCAGAGGTTCCATCTGGCTCACCATTAACAAGGTTGAAGTAAAGTGGGCTGCCGTGGCTGTGCCACACACAATTTACACTTCAGATGCTTTAACTTTGGAGCTGGACAGGAGGGAGTGCAGTTCCGAGCGCACACGGCAAGGGCCTCGTCACGTGTGGCAAAAGTATTTAGCATTGATGCTCTTTGAAAGATACAGGAGTATTATTTAGGTAATTTTTAAGTACTATTTACAAAGTGCAGCTCTTTTGACTAAGTCATTAAATATATAAATATGTATATCCTGTCAAAGATTGGAATTACAGTTGAATCTTGTTTGCCCAGGATATTTTAAGGACATAATATTATTAGTGGCTGGATTCAGCCATCAGCATAGGTTATTAGAGGAAATGCTGCAACCAGCATTTCTGGTATGATAACCTGAAAACTACAATCCACTTCTAAGCTAAAAGAGATACTGGCACACAGACATGTATTCTCTTGTAAAGCATTGAGTTTTCAGAGCTACCAAAATACTCAGCTGATAGCATAATTAACCATGGCAAATAATGACCTTTAAAAAATGTTAGATAAAATACATTTTCACACTTGAGTAGGTTTTAATAATGCTGATTGTAACTGCAAGCATTAATAAATTTAATTCCATAGGCTGTCCCATTCTTGAATAAAAATTTGTTTAATCTCAGTGAATGAATATTGAAGTTTATAATTCAATTATGAAGCTGCTTTATGATCTGTAAGACAGGCATTGAGCAGTTATCTCTGTGGTAAAGATCTAGGGTAATTTCCAGAGGGAATACATCTACTGTCGCTACAGAGGTGCTCAAGGCAAACCACAGAGAAATGTGTGTTTTGCACTGAATGACAAGTACTGCAAGAAACCTCGCTGTCTTGATTGCCTTTTACTCCAAACTATGAGTTTAACAATCGATCAGCATTTCATACTCCTCCTCAAGTTAAACAATTAAAATTGCATACAGTGAAACCAGCAGAAGTTAACTACCAGTTAGCCTTGCCATGTTCGTAGCCTCACCTAGGAAGGCCCAGAGCAAGCATCCCAGCATGACGAGCTTCCTTCTTCATGGCCTGTGCAGTGTCGCTGCGATGAGGCACTTTTCCTCTCGAGAGCACTGCCTAGAGGTTGGGCTTCAACCCTCACCAGTGGTACAGCACTTGCACGTGTGTAAGCTGGGAGATGCCTGAACTATGCTGGGTGTGGGCAGTGGGAGGGCTCACAAAAAGAAGAGTTAGTTTTAACCTGAAATAGGGTTGGTTGACTTTATGGGGAATGCATAAAAGAATGGTGTAAGTTCATATTTACTTAGCGTAGGGTAAATGAGCATCTCTGCATGCTGTATTTAGCTTGTGCTTAACTCAAAGCATGCTTTGCAGTCAACTCAGCTACTTTTTTGTCAGTTGAGCTCTTTTACATCTATCTCTAATTGAAAGGGAGTTCTGCCACAGCCACCGTTTACAAAACCAAGTTCAGCATCTGTATCTTGTGTCTGGGCTTCTAATGTGTGATTCTTTCGCCCATCCTTCACAGAGCAGATTAGATAACTGAAATATTATGATTGGTGTATTCACGAACCCAGGTAAAAATTTGATGTGAATTTGTGTAAAGACAGATTTCTATAAATAATGTGCACGGTGCCAAGTTTTTAGTGTCTACTCCCCTCTGATTTGGCAGTGGAAAAGACTGTGCTTCTTCTAACCTGTCTTTGTAGTTTTGGAAAGCTGTGACCGTGGACACGGCTAGGAGAATACGACTGTAGCTGATTTTGAGTCGGTTTCTGCTGAACATGTTTTGTGACCACTAGGAAGTCCCAGGTGGAGGATGCGGTTTCACACTGTAGTTTCTCTGGCAGCAGTGCTTGAGGATGATAGGAATCTCACTGCTTGGTCTACTCCCTCCCACCTCCTGCCAGCATTTGTCACACCCGTAGTTATGCCAATGCAGTGGCTTTGTGCCTCAAAACTGGAGGTGTGATGTGAACCAAGCTAAACAAATACTACAAACTGGAAAAAAAAAAAAAAAGATGAATTGTCTGAAAACTTTTGCTGTGGAGAATTGGATGGCAGTTTTAGTTATTGAAGTGGATTCTTCCTAGGAATTTTTGAAAGCAAATCATATGTCTTTGGAGGTATTCTTGAAAAGAGGGCTGTTTTCTCTGTGCTTATCTTCCATTTATTTTCATATTACTAAACCCAAAACCAAACAAACAAAAACTATGAATGAAATGGCGAAGTAGTTGAGCTGGAGTCCTGGTTACACTTACAGAGCTAGATGGCTTGTGCAGTACTCGGCCAGGATCCCTGGCAGTTCCCTGCACCCTGCCTGGCGTGGCATACTGTTGCTGGCTTGTTTCACAGTGCGGAGCATGAAAGCAGAAGGGCCCCCCAGGAGCTACCACTGATGCTGCTGAGACAGCAGTGGTGGTACTCTTGCTGTGTGGGAAGCTGGGATGAAAGCTATGCAAAGTAGTTTGTTGAAGGTGTTCTGGTTCAGGCTTTGACATCGTGAAGGAAGCGTATACTTTCCTCCACTGATTCCTGGTTTTGTGTTCCCTGTCAACACAGATTGAAAAAGACATGGGAAGGGTTTTTCTGCATTTGTGCAAAGCGCAATTTAGCTCTTGGTAGCCTTCCTTTTCCATTTAATGTTTGAGTTGCAGGCGTAAGTGAACTGACTTTTCACAACTTGCTTATAACTTTTCATCCCGATAGTTGGACAGCAGTGAAAGCACCATAATAAAGAGGACAAATTCAAAGTCGGGTATTTTCTACGTTGTCCAGAATGTGCCTGATTCCTGCTCTAGTTCAGTGAATTCCAGTAAATTTGTGGCCTGGTCCACCATAAGGTTGCACACTGTTGTACCACAAATATTTTTTTATTCACCAGATATAATCCAGAGGGGCACAAACTGGTATCCTCAAAGCTACGAGGAACCTGATTGCTTCTGAAGTCGGTGGTATTTAGGCATTTAAATACCTGTAAACATCTGATGATACATGACAGGGTCACACAGGTCACCTTAACAGAGAAAGAAGCCACTACCACGTTCTCAAGTCTCAGACAGGTACCTTAGCCAGTGGGCCATTTCTGCTCCTTGGGTGGCACTAGGAAGGGGACAGATCCATCTTAGTATTCTGCAGACTGCACTGGCAGTTCAAGAGAAACTCCTACTCAGATTTCCAGCCACTTTGACTTTAAAAAAACATAAACTTAGTCCTTTGGAAGTCCATTATCAGCATCTGTTTTTCAGGTTTAGTTCCCCAAAGGTTTCTTCTGTGTTTTCTCTCTCTGACTTCCATTACTAAAGTCTCTGTCACCAGTTTCTAAGCCTGGGAAAGATAAGAGTTCCCCTACAGGAAATTTGTGGACTGTGTTTCACGTCCACGGTCCTGGGTGGGGGCCACAGTTTCCCTCCACTCTGCAGTTACTTGTAATCGAGCATTTCCAGGTATGTTGGGTATTTAGAGGTTTTGTGAGGAGGAGGGTCAAAGGGATCTTGACTTAGGAACAAGGCTTTCTGGCCTTTCAGGTTTTCAAGAGGGATGTTGGTTTAAAAAATAGATTGTTCCTGGAAGTATCCCGGAATAAGTGTCAGACTTTTAAAGGCCTCCGTCTTGGTCTTCTAAGGCCAAAGCTGTGTAGGTTTTGCAATTCTTAACCACACGGGAGGCGTTTGGTACCCAGATGCAATATTTGAGTGCTGTCAAGCCCTCAAAAAACTAATTTATGTGCTGCCTGTACACCGTCTTGTATCAGCAAGGGTTTCTATAGGACAGCCAGCCAACTGGAGCTCCAGAGAATTACCAAGGTGGCTCCCGAACCCCTTGACTTGCATGGCCCAAACCAGCGAGCACACTTTAACCTACACAAAAGGCACCTGAGGAGTCACCACATAGCTAGAAGTGCTTACACTGTGTGTGTTTGAATGCGAGGTTCCCTCTGTCAGGAGTCTGCTGTGCTCTCCAGATGGTGGCTGTTGAGCCTTTTGAAGAAGGATTAACAGATCCTTCATGTGAGATAAGAGACAGGGGTTCCTCTTCTCTGCTGTCTCAGGGGAGCAGGGATCGTTGAGGAGTTCCAGGAGGACTGCACCACGTGGTGGGAGCAGGGACATGAGGTGTGGGGAGACTGGGACTGAGGAGGGCCGGGCAGGGCTGCAGGGTCTGGGCAGTGCAGCGTGACAAGTTCAGCTACAAAGCATACAGCAGCTCGTAAGGCTGGCGTCGGGGTTTTTACAATGGCACAATACTACAGATACCTAATGTTGGCACCTGATGTAATTTGTTGTTGCACAGGTGTGGGTTGTGGCACTCATATGCCACCTCTCACGAGTAACTGAGGAAGGCTCACACCAGCTGGGGACGCAACCCGGTGCTGGGAGCCTGCTGCTCATCTCCCTCCTCCCTACAGCTAGTGATGGACGTTCACCCAGGGTGGCAGAAAGATAGATCCAGTTCTTTACTTGGCTGCGACTTAAATCCACTGTTCCAGCTGGTTCAGCTGCAGTATTTTAGGGTTTTGTGGGAGGATACTGGCAATTTTTCCTCTGGAAGATCTATCACTGCAATAATTAACTATACACTGAATAGTGAGAGTTGACTGCATAACCTCACAGCAGTATGGCCTTTAATCAGTAAAACATGAAGAAACTGGATTTCAGTCAGCATTTCCAATGAGGGCTAAAGAAATCCCATGGATTCCAGTGGATTTGACGTTACATGTTCCATTCGTAACCACTGCAGTATGTCCCTGTCGCCTTTCCATGTCTTCTGGCCTGCTCCCAGAGCCTGGGATTGAAGGAGAGCGCACAGGCTGCCAGCATAACTGAGTAATCCTCTATTTTGCTAGGAGTCAGGATTTGCTCTCCAAAATGGAAGAACTCCTAACTATCCCCCCTACAGAAATTTGGTATTTTGCTGGCCTGTGTGCACATTGCATAAGCAGCTGGAGAAACATATGAATACACGTCTTCTTCTGTCCCCAGCCAGAAGTCATACTCATCACCAGCAACTTCACGGCTTGTATTCAAAATGTGTTGCTCTTTCTGCCTCAGTGTGCTTTCACTCTTAATGTACCGTTTTCCTGCCTTGCACAGTGAATGCTGCTGGATAACTGGAAAGTTGTTTGCTTTAGAGCGTAGATGAAATGTTAAGGCACAGACACAATGCTGGCATTAATCGCTCTTCTGCTTTGTGACAGCTTTCAAAATTGTAAATTCAGAGTTTTCATAATTGAAGTTGCAGCTCAGGTATGAATTGCTGATCAGAACTACAGAGAGCTGGTTATGCTGTGCTCAGCAAGCATATCCAACGCATCTTTCTTACTGTTTTTCTGAGTCTAGGCTTCCTATTTTATCTGAATCTTCTGATGCAGAGTTCATTGGTCATGGTAGGAAAACAGATGCTTTGCCTATAAATGTCTTTCTTTTGAAATCATTCAGTCATTCTTTCTTAACTTGAACCTTGGCCATAGTTCTTTGGCTTTTTTAAAAAACAAACAAACAAACAAAAACCTTTGTGCTAGATTATGCTTTCAAGGGTTACATTAACCAGCAAATGCAGGTTTACAGGTGGAACTGGGAGGCTTCCTCATGAGACACGCAGAAGGAAAGCCCTGCACTGCTGTGTGACTTTAAGTACTCATACACAGTGGGAAGTTCTTTCTTCAGTTACACTATTAAAATTAACCAAGAGAAGTTCAATGAAGTTACCAAATTTTTCTGGATTTACCCCTGTGTGATTGAGAGCAGAATTAAGACCATTAATATGATCTATTTCAGGATGATACAATCTTTTTCTTAAAAAAAGCTTTGTTTACCTCGTTGTTGTCATCTTACTGTAGTAATATCACTTAATGTACCTAATCGCGATGAAGAAGGATAAAGTGATATAATTTACTAGGTATTGTAAAATGCTTTCAGTTATGGTTGATTATTTGTACCCCTACACAGAATTAACAGATTTCAGAGAAAGAAGTATTAAACTCAAGCCCTCGCATGAGATTTACCGTCCTGAGGCTAAGCTAAGAAAAATGAAACACCAAATTTTGAATTAACAATGTTGGTCTTTAAATATATGTGCACAAATGTGTGTTGTTTTTGTTGGCGTTTTTTGTTTACTTTTTATTTTTAAGTACATAACTATAGCAAATTAACAACCAAGGTGGTAGTAGAATACGCGGTAGAATAGTAAAAAAGTGAATTGTTTCACTTTTAATTCTCAGGCATCAGGCAGACCAACAGAAATACCTGCCTCAGGTGGGAATTAAAAGCTTTAACATTTGAGGCTTAATCCTGTTGCTGCTGAAATCCTCTTTTCACACTTTAATGTTGCTTCTGCATTTTGATGTGAAAAGCTTCAAAATTAACATTTTTCTCTAAGATGTTGAAATCCTTTTTAAAACGTTATAGAAAATAATGACCGCAACCACTCTGTAGTAATGTCAGTGTATGGAGCTTGTCCGTTTCAAGCGTCTTAAGATGCAAGTTTGGAAAAGTGGATTAGGAGCTGACTGCTTTCTTCCTCAGTCAGTAGGGCAGAAGCGATACAGATTTCCCGTACTAAAATGTGGCTTTGGAGCACCTGAGTGACCTAATTCCCGCTGCAGGTGTTGAACACGTGAACCGACAGGCACAATGTCAAGGAAAACCAGCCACCATGTTTGTTGGCCTTTTGTTACAGAGCTGGAGAAAGAAGCTCTGCCTGTATTTCACACGGCACGAGTTTTTCTATCTATTCCATGAGCTATGGAAGGAACCCCCATAGAGATAACTGACTTGGCCTCTAACAGTGAATGTGACAGGAACAGTCCCTTTATTTCTGAAGAGTGAAATGAAGATGTGAGGTGCTGGTCACACCCTGCAGTCCTTAACACTTGTGAAGACTATACTCATGCATGTCATCTAAGTCTCACTGAATGAATAGAAATTTTTGAGAATCCACTTCAAGTCTGGTATTTAAGTCAGTCTGTACTCCTGTTGTCAGGTATTTCTGAAACTGTGTGCATGATACTGATTTATAAGGTATGCTTGAAATTATATGACCCTAAAACTGGTATTTAGGGAAGGAGAATGGGTTATGAACTTCGCCAGGAATTAGAAGACTTGTGATTCAGTTGGCGTTACTTACATTTGCTGTTAATGTTAGTTACAAAGTGAGGAACAAAAGGGAAATGGCAGTTTTATCAATCAGTTACAGTTACATACTGCCCTTTTTCCTGAAGCCTGGAGTAGCTGACCTGTGGATGTGGAAGCACTGGAAGTGGCTCTGTGCGAGGCAGCTGAGGTCAGGCATGCTTCTTAGCTCAGGAGCAGCACCTCACTGACCCAGAAAGAGCTGAGCTAGCTTTTCGCAGTGCACATCCCTACCCACACAGCCGCCTCTGAGAAGATTTCTGGTGTTTCTGAACCATGCTTGTGACAGGGGCACCAAGGAGTGGGCTCAAAACGCAGCCAGCCAGGGTCTGCCCGGCTCAGCACCCCACTTAACTCTTGCGAGAGGCTTCCCAAACACATATGTTGCGGGGACACCCCCATTAAATCTTTATGACAGCCTTTTCCCCAGCATGGACTGTGGAAAACATTTATTGTTTGAAAAAGTGCTGTGCATAGAACTGCTGCTGCGATTTAAAATCTTCGTATCTTTTTTTTAAATTCCCACAAAAATTAAGGCTTACAAATATTCAGAATATTTGTGTGTGGTTTCATAATGCAAAAAGATTAACAGCAGTATTGTATTTGAAATCACAGTATAGCATTTCATGTTTGAAATGCGTGATATACGACTGTTTAAACCATAACTTAAACTGTCACTGATCTTGTATCCGCTACATCTGAACGGGTTGGAGCCATTAAAATACATTCATTCTTTCCACACCATATTGATACTATTGGAGCAAACCCATCTTTTGTGTTATTTAGAAAAAAAAGACCTTGTTTTGTGAATTGTTATTTCAGGAGTTCCTAACTCTCACTATAAAGAAAACCCTTTTGTTTTAAAAAATGAAAAGTATATCCAAAGCATTCCTCCTTGAGGATGCATTTCATATGGATTTTTTACGTGATGTGAAAATTTATGTAATTTTCCTTCATGCCTCTGAAGAGGGATGAGTGGATAGCACAGATAAGGTTTCATGGAAAGGAAGAAAGAATGGAAATGATATAGTGGAGGTTATTTTTCAGAGCTGATGTCTGCATCGTCCCTTTCATTTTTGTGGAGAAAAAAAAGACTGCATTTGGTGTATTTTGAGCCACCTTCCTATTTCATTGTTGGCCTCGGTTCTCAAGAAGGAAAAAAAAAAAAAAGCACACCAAGAAAGCCATCTTCCAGTAAAATCGTATTAGCAGATTTTAAACAAATTTATTTCCTCATGCACTTCAGCTAAATAGTATCCCGAAAGGCCTGATTTATCGGACAAATGCCCCGCGTTGTTTGTCAGCGTCTTTGTTGGGGGGTGAGGGGGAGGGGAAGCCCATGCAACAAAAGACCATAACCTATTGATATTACTTCTGGATGCACGGGGGAAAATAGATTGATTTAGAGCTAGCCACAGAAAACTATTCGATCTGATGAGTTTACGATTAAGCATTTTTATTTATTTATTTGTAATGAGAGTAAACATCATCAATATTCTGCCCTGTGTTATTGGAAGCCTTGCAGAAACTGGCTTTGTGTCAGCGTGCTGGGGCTAGCTGCAAGATGAAAGAAGGCAACCTTAAAAAAATCATGGAGGGACTGTGGTTTTTTCATGAAATTGAATGTGTTCAATCTGATACATTATCACGGGTTGTAGGATTTGGCAGAGAAATAGACAAAGATTTTTACTTTATTTCATCTTTAGTCTTTTAGAAGATTACCTTGGTTTTAGAAGGTGATTTTTTTAATCTCAAAAGCCAGTAAGGCATAGTAAATTTTCAAACCAAATTTTACTGAATAACAGCAGCCTGCAATTAACTTTCCCAGCATGTCGCCACTGCACAGCGTTTTGCTTGAGTGAGGGACTCAGGGTAGCATGTAGTCGCAGGATCAGGGCAAATCTAAATTTGGTGCCGATGTATCAAATTCTCAATTGATAACACACCATTTTTAAGCGTAGTTGACAGAAAATGATTATAGTTTTATATTTTTCTTCTCATAGATTAAAAAAAAAATCCATTGTTGGAAGTTTTCTGCATTTTGCTGGGCACATCATAAATACTCTGATGAAGAAACTCGATGCTCTGTTCTCTAGTTTGTTTAACAAGATAATTTCACGTGACCTTGAGTGATTTAAAATACAGTCTTTTGAATGCTAATATTTTGTTAGACCATTTTCAGAGTTATCTGTATCCCCACTGCATTCAAAAGCAGCTTAAGAATTACGGGTTAACGTACAAAATGGCATAAAAACTAAAAAGAACGCGGATGTGAGGAGGAGCGCTCCAGAAATACCCCTCTTGGCCTGCATGGGCACCACGCATATGCCCAGGGCAGCTTGTGCCCCTGCAGCCGTTCCCTCCTTCAGAAAGCAAGAAGCAAGAAGCATTAATGCACGCCTGGTGTGGGGGTACACACACAAGGCTCCCTCCTGCCCCGTGCTGCTTTAAAAAATACCAGCCAGCGTTATTTCCCCTGGGATTTAATGCTGCTCGAGGAGGGGAACAACCTTCTCCCAAAACAATGGCTGCAAGGGAATCCCCCTTGAAATTCGGCTGAGGAAGGAGGGAAATGCCAGAGGGGTGCTGGCCGCTGCATGGGGTGCCTGGGGTCCCCAGCAGCCCCACTGCAACACGCTGCTGCTGCTGCTGCACATGTAATTAGTCCTTTTATAACGCAGTAAGGTACGAGAGGTGCCGTGTCAGCAGCAGCCACTGGTGATGCTGTCAGCCTTGGGAGAGCTGATGTGAGAGATTTGCTACCCAGGATTTACTTGGTCCCTGGAATATTCCATCAATCCGTTAAAATATATTTGTGCTTCTCTTGAGGAAAATTTCAGTCAGAAACCTCTGCCAGCCCCTCCAGGGTGTTTGTAACCCTGTGGGGCCAGGCACAGGCCGAGCAGGCACACACCTGCCTGAGCTTCCCTGCACCCGCGGCCTGCCTTTCACAGCTGAAGCCTCTGAGGCCCCTGAAGAGTAAAACATCCTCGTTTTGTCTAAAACCTCTTAGATTGGGCGTAGCTGAAGCTCCCTTCATGGCAGAAGGGGGTAGTTCAAGCAGTCTGCTGCGTGTGCTGTTTGCAAGAACCAGCCTCCCTTTGCGTTGTGGTGAAAGCAGTGACTAAAAGAGACAGCATATTTAGGTACAACTTGAGACATTTCCTTGTAATTATTCTCTGCTTTAGCTGCTGCGTTGGCATTCAGCATGTTGTAAAAACATCACGCTTGCACATGCTGTTAGCAAACCAGGCCATTTTTCAAAGCATTTAAACTGCTGGATGAAGCATTGTTCACCAAGATGCGGGGTTTTGTTCTCCGATAGCATTCAGAAAGGAAAAACAAAAAGGGAGCTGGTGCAGGGCCTATCTTGGTGAATTATTTCTCTGACTACATCCCTTTGCTATCCCTGTCAGATGTTAAAACCACCACCCCCAAGAAAAAGTCAGTCATTAGAGCAATTCTAAAGCTTTTTCTCCCAACGGATAATAGCGTGGAGCCATACAAATGATTCTCTACTTGTCATATATATTGGATTATCATCCAAATCATATTATGAAGCAGCATGAAGAAGCAAGCAGTTGTCCCTACCCTCCTTACTGCTTAGCTCAGCTGAGCTGTTGTGGGGAATGTGTTTGCGAGACGGTTGTGTCGTCATTTTAAGTGTGCTGGGGCTGGGGAATGCTTCCTAACTATGAAGTGAGGTGGCTGCTGGGACAATAAAAAACAGCTGAAGACTAGAGGGTATTTTATTTTGTGTTTGCATTTGGTTGGGAATTTGGGTACTTGTAATGAATTTCAGCCATCAGCTTATTGTAATTATTGCAACATGTTTTGTGTTGGAATCTATACGCTTTTTGCTTGCTCATCTATTTCCTCTAATACGTCTAGTTCTGTGTAATCACGAATCCATAGCGAAGGAGGATTTAGAAGTATTTTTAACCTTGCAGTATGCTCTCTTCTTTCTTTGTTAGTAGATATTAATGCTACTGTTTTCTGGAGAATACTGAAATACAGTATTAGACAAATTGCTCAAGGTATTCCTTCATTTAAATGTTCATCCTTTTTATACCAAAAAACAGTCCTGATCCACCTTCCCTCCAGTGCCCTAGTGAAGAAAGGATTCCCCTTCAGGATAGTTGCCATCTCTTTATTTACTTTGTTGCATTGTTTTCTGAGCCTGAAGCTACCCAGTAAATAATGAGCCTTCTGTGAGAAGATACTCCTTTTTTAGTAAATCTTTCTTGCTGTTTTGTTTCTCTATGGGTTACTTCTACTATAACTGAACTTTTAAGGGCTTTTTATGTTTTACCCATCTCATGATGTAAATTATATATGAAGCTTTATGTTGTAAGTGTTTATGTTGTAAACACTTGTATTTAGTATAGTTGTACTCATCTAGAGTTTCTGAAAACGTTATCAAATGAGAATTTGCTAATTTTCTTACCAGGATCCAATTTGTATATAGTTCTACATATTTATGTGTATATAGATGTGGCTATATAAACCTGTGTGTGCATATCATGCGTTATCAGTTTTCATTATGTTGTAATGTAGGTTTATAGAGCAGAGGCAAGCAAAGAGATGAAGCCTTTTGGACAAAAGGGTTTAACACCATACCTTAATGTGCGTGGATGCTGCCATGTGGTGTCATTTGTGAGCTCCTGAGGTGGCTGACCATTTCCATTTTGGTGTAAATCCCTTCAGAGGGAAGGCATTTCAGAGCGGGGTGTGATCTCTTCTCCTGGTAAGAGTGATTGACAAGGAGTGAATAAATAGTTAAAAGAAGCAAGTGAATACCACCCTCCTGTTTAAGTCCAGGCACACCCAGGCTGGCACATATATATTCTAATGAGATACTATAGCCAGATGCTTGGGTTGGTTAGTCACAAGAAACATTCCTGAAAAGCCAAATCATAGTTTAATTACAACTGCTCCTGGTAGAATTGTATTTTTACAGTGACGTTTTACAAGTGATTTGAATAAATACAGGGAATTACAATATTTTGCAAGTAGAATGTATTGATGAATATATATGCAAAAGGTGACGGAGGCCTCTTGAGTGGAAGCAAGGGCTCTGACGGCAGGTTCTTGGTCAATTGGTGAGGTGAAATGGTTCACTGAATTGGATAACACGGTGCATACCATAGTGACTGATTAAATTGATTTGTCTATGGCTACCGCCTCCTCTGCTACTGAAGCCCTTTAACCTATTTTCAAACTTTTTTTTTTTTCTTTAACGATTCTAAGTAAATGTGCTGTTAGGGAAGGAAGCCAACACAAATGCATTCACAGCTATAAAATTCCATATTCTGGTTCTGGATTAAGTTAAAATGCACAATTCCCAAAATGTCTGTTCACTCCCATGTGATACTATATTACACTGTTCTTAGATAAAAAGCCTAGGAATGAGTACACTGCTAGAAACAGATGTGGAAGATACTAATAAACACCATTCTTTAATATAACCTGCATTATAATGAATACCACATTTATGAAGTCCTAGGTGTATTTATTGGAGGGAGAGAAAGTAAAATACTTGAGGGTTTTTGTCGCTGCTGTTCTTTTTATTTGTTTTTCCTTTTTTTCTTTTTTTCTCCAATTGCAAGTTTTACTTTCTTATTATTTTATCCAAAAGATGTTTAGTAAACTTGTCAGGGAGACATAGCTAAATGCTGCTGTTGAATGGGAGGTCACTAATTTGAAAATACCTGTAATGATATGGAAAAAAAGTAATCAGATTGACAGCGTTCATTAACTGAAAACTTATCAAGCTTTTTTTCCCTAAAATATAATGTTTTGGTCTTAAATCAGGATGTTCATATTTTACAACATATTTAGTATTGCCTTGCTAGGGAGATCATTCTAATGACAATAGGGCTTGTACTTTTTTTCTTTTTCATTCAAGCAGAGCTTTATATACTTTATCTCTTCATGGGTTATTTCATGCTATATGCAGGAAGACTAGTATAGGCATAGTCTTCAAATTCCACTGAAAATCAAATAAAAATTATGTGCACTGGTGACATAAAAGTGGAACCAGTTCACCTAAAATATATTATTGCAGTTGTCATAAAAAGTGCAGAGTTCAGTATAATGGCTTTGGTTTCTTGTTTGTTATTAATTTTTAGGGAAGATATGACAATTTAATTATAATGTTTTCTGAAGGGATAATGAAGTTCTGTGTATCATTTAGCTTCTTTAAATTATAAATCAGTCTTGGGGAATATGAAAACATGCCATGGGCAACTTATGCTGTTTTTTCATTTGTCTATTAAAAGAAAGATATGGTTAGTATCTTGCTAATGCAGAAAAAGAAATATCAAGAGGGAGTTTCTTAGGGATTGTTTCTTGGATGGAATTTGCAAACGTTCACAGCCATTTTGTAACCTTTCTATAAACTACACAAGTTTTATCAAGAACATTTTTATGTAGACAATGTATATACTGTAATTGAGACTCCAGCTATACATACGGCTTTGCATGGACTAAACATCTGTGTTGTGTGTAGACTAACAGCGATCATGTTGTGGTTTAACCCGGCAGGCAGCTAAGCACCACAAGCCAGGAGGGGACAGAGCCAGGACAGATCACTAACTGCTAGCTCAAAACAGGGCTTCGTTGCTTTCCAGGAGTCTGAAAATTTTGATGGGGGCTTGAGCCAAAGCATGTTGCATTGTTTTATACATACAGTCGCTTGCACATGTAGTTGTCTTGAGTCCTTCAATCGACTCTACTAGGCATGGGTGTTTGTAACTGTTTTTTTAAATTAGTTCATATAGTTAAGGGGAAGCAAAAACAAATTGTCAATTATGGGGTTAGGTCTCTTCAGTAGAATGCTAGATTGTAATAGATTTAATCCATACACATTCGGTGCAAGTATTTGTAATACAGAGAAACAGAAACCATAGAAAAATAGCCAAAATAAAAAGTGATGGATATGATCAGCATAGGATCATCAGGTAATTATTGTTCTGTATCAAGTGTTAGACTGATGTAAGTCAAGGATTCAAATTCCTGGTGTGTGTGTTACAAAGTGAAAGTATTCAGTAAGGAATTGTTGGATTTCTCCATGATTCCCCTTGATAATAAGATTAACACGAGAGTGTTTACATTTTGGCCATTTTAAAGACTTGGCGAAAAGGTCTTGCCCGTGGCGCTTGGAAGAGGTGCTCTGCCGTTTGTCTGCTTCTGGGCAGCCCTGCTTTTGAAGATGACACCCAGGGTCACCACCACTTGCATGTGGTTTGAGAATTTCAAGAGAAAACAAACAAACCCTGTTTTATGACTCTTGCTAGGGCTTTACTCATTTTGTTTTGAATTGAAACCATAAAAGCCATTCCTGACCCTCTGAAACATAAGCATTGTAAAAGCTCAGCCCCCCACCCTTCCCTTGGCGTGCCTTAACCGAGCCAGAAGAGGCAAGGTTTCCGGGCAAGATCTTTTACATGCCCAAAGAGCTTTCTGGGCACTTGAAGACGTGGTAAAGTCCGAGCTAACTCCTTAGGGAAAGCCGAATCTCTTCTCCCTACGCGTTTCTTTATGGCCTCAACCCAGCGACTCACAAGGTGAAGCCCACCCCTGGGTGAAGAGGTCGGCCCTGGCGGCTGCCTCCTCCCCACCCGGCTTTGAAATGTTAGTCCTGCCAGGCATTTGAAATACTAGCGCTCACAGGGGCTTAATGCTACAAATACTTGAGCAAGAAGAGATGCTTGCCAAGGCAGCGGCGTTGGGATGTGTGAATATTTGGTGCCCTCTAGCGGGGCCGAGGCTGGCTGAACCCCAGCGTCATCCCTCCTTCGGGGAGAGCCAGCAGGTAGGGTTGGTTTGGGGGTTTCTGTTTGTTTGAGAGATTTTGTATTGAGGATTTTAGCCTCTTGGCGTTGTGGGGTTCGTGGAATTCCCGGTGCAGCAGGGTTTTCTGATGTAGTTGCACGGTGCTGGTGACTGGCGGCTCTTTCAGCAGCGGGACCCTCGCAGCATTGTCCCGGCGCTGCCCGGGCTCCTCTTACTGCTGAGGGCAGTGAGGCATCCCAAGGCTTTAACAAAAGCATGATTAGGCACCTGCCTACATCTACAAATGCTTCTGATTTAGCCCTTGTCAGTCAGCAGGAAGGTCCCAATGAAAACAAGTGAGGATCTATTTAAGAGTGGTCTTTACTTTCAGAAAGTACCAAGGTTTTTTTTTTTGTAGCAAGATATTGACTGATAAGGATGATAGTAACAGAATCTATTCCTAAGTAAGGGGTATTTTTTGGCACCGGTGTGACGTAGGGGCACATTCCACATGCATTACTTAAAAAGCAAAACTCAGATATATCTTTGTCTGTGGCAATGGGATATCGTTGCAGAAGCTCCTGCTGTCTCACCAGCAGACCAAGTGCACAGTCAGTTTTTGATACATACAAAATCTTACAGTCTGATGCTGCATTTTGTAACCAGCTGTCTCTTTTCGTTTTTAGATGCTACAACTGTGGTGGCCTTGATCACCACGCTAAAGAATGCAGCCTACCTCCACAGCCAAAGAAGTGCCATTACTGTCAGAGCATCATGCACATGGTGGCTAACTGCCCCCATAAAACTGTTTCGCAACAGCCCACTAGTTCTCAGGGAAGACATGAAGCTGAACCACAGCCTTCCACTTCTGCTTTCCTGAGAGAAGGGGGAGGAACGTACGGCTATTCGTCTCCATCATATTCTCAGGAGGGAAGGTCAGAGATCTCAGAGCGTTCAGGCAGGTCACCACAAGAAGCTTCTTCAAGTAAGTTATCTGCATCACCCGAAGAACCAAGCAGAAAGGGGCCTTCTGTTCAGAAAAGGAAAAAAACTTAAAGCATTTTTCATAACTTTCCATTTTCTTTATCCTCTTGGGATGTCTACCTCATGCAAGTACAGGGGAAATAATTTCATTATCAGTAGCTGACCTGGAATTTTAACTACTGTTGAGGAACTGTGAATTTTTTTTTTCTTTAATAGACAAATCACTCCAAGCAAAATACATTTGAGCAGGGTGCATTACGTTTTACCTTCTGTATGTGTGTGTATGAGTGTGCACGCGCGCGTGTGTCTGCATATCTATGAATATATATTTTTTCCATCAGAACACTCTCCAGATCCCACAATATATTACTGTGAAGCAATAGACACAGTACCCATAAATGTTCCTGAACTCATTCCTAGAATCGGTTTTCAAACATGTTCCAAAAAAAACAAAAACAAACAAGAAAACCCAAGAAATCGCACCAAACAAAAACAAAAACACCTGAAAAACCACACACAGAGCTGAGATCAAGACTGTTACTTCTCTTGTGAACCAAAGGATACGTTCATATTTTAAAGCTGCCATATGGTACTAAAGATACTAAGACATCCCCCACACCATCAATTTGAGTTATCTTCTTTCCCCTCTCTACAAAGCATCACTTCCCCACTTCCCTCCCCTCCACCCCCCACGCCTGTGAAGGGCAGTGTCACGACTAAGCATGGCTCTCATCGCCACCATCCTTTGTTGGTAAGGAGTTAATAGCTCCAGAAAAGACAATGAATGTGTAGTTTCTGTGCTGGTTTCTCAAAACGTTTTGTTAAATTAATATGGGTGTAACTGTAATTTAGATGACCGTTGTGTAGGGGAGACTGTGTAAGTTGTTAAAGAGCAAACCCTTTTGAGTGGTATCAGGATACCATCCTGCTTCACCCTTTGTATTCTGTGAACATTTAGGGGACCTTGGTGGCAGTAGTAGCAGCAGCAGCAGCAACTTCTCTTGGTCCCGAGTAGTGCCCCTCAGTTTGAAGGGGCTTCCCCCTCGTTTACTGTTGAAATGACATGGAGAGAATTCCTTAGGGATTTTTTTTGTTGTGGTTGTCTGTTTTGTTTTTAAAGAAAACAAAATGCAAAGCTATTAAGATCCTGGGATAAAAAGTTTCTTGAGAATAAAGGTAGATGGGTACTCGTGGTTGCTCAGCCAGCCTCTCTCCCTGATGATGCAGCACGTGTTCATTAAAGGACAGGTGCCTGCTGCAGACGAGCCTTAGTGAAGGCACCTGCAAGCTTGCCCTGGGCATCATCAGCTTCTTGTGAACAGGAGACTGCTGCTGACCAGCCATGGTCTGGTGTGTGCTGGGACCACACACTTGTGCATTAAAGAGGAGAAAGATTGGTGGCCTCAGAGTGAGACTCCCTGGGCTGCAGCCTTTGCTTGGGGTTAATAGAGTTGGAGCCTAGCAAAACTTCAAGTCGCTTTCCATTTGAAACGTCTACATTACCAAGTCATACGTACGATAACATACTTTGACAAATCCCATTGCAGATGTAAGTTAATTAGAGAAACTTGTATAATCCTTAGCATTGGCAATAAACACAGGCTGTTAAAGCTTGAAAGAGTCAGGTAGGTTTAAGCTCAGATAATCAAACTGGAGAACCAAGCCTGCATGAAAGGCTATGGTGAGCCCAAGCCCTGTCTGCGGTAACTCTCGCAGCCGGCAGTCACAACAGGTAGGCAGCAGGCTCGTTGCGTGGCCCTCCCCTTCCCACTCGTCCTCCCGGTTGAGACTTTTACTGTTGCTGCTGCTGCTGCTTCAGTAAACAGGTAGTAATCAAAAGCCTCAGCGAAGGGCACAATTTCCAGAGCATTATTTTGTGTGAATTCCTTGCCAGTGTTTGCGAGAATCTCGATGGTTTATACTGAAGTTCTCAGTATGCTAATGCAAAGCTTACCTTTGACGATATTGAATGTGATATATCTATAGAGAAGAACTTCCTTGCCTTACGTAAGGATAGTAAACTTATTTAAATTATGTAGACAAATCAAAGTGGCATTGCTTAACCTTCTAGCCGGTGTAAAAACCAGGTTAAACAGCAAAGATGCAAAACTTAGGTCACTTTGAAAAATTTAAACCAAAGTTCCTTATAGAAATAGGCAATTGCGGATTTGAAAACTGGTCATTCCCTGTTTATATGTAAGAAGTTCAGAGCTGAGATGAGAAAATATTTTCAACGTGCAGATTTTTATTGGTGCTGTTTAAAACCACTGTATGCACCAGAGTCAGACTGAACTGCAAAGAGCACATACCAAACCCTATCTTATTGTTGAAAGCTTAAGGTTTTATTTTTATATATTAGAATGTTATCACTATTACATAACATACTCAGGACAAAGAACTTTGCTCAGGGAATATACCATGTAATGTTGTTTTTACTTTACAGAATAGTCTACCGACCTGCTTACTCAGAACAAACCAAATAGACTTAGCCCTTTTTATCTCTATATAAGTATTATGTACTGATATTAGTAACTACCTCTGAGTTGACATAGACCTACATTTGTGATAATCAGATTTCAGCGTTTTGTATTATAAGTTCCTGTGAAATGAAAAAGTGGTATTCTGTACTGGTTGCTTATGTGAGCATACGTGTCTTTACATTCACAGGGTCTGAGTTTTCAGAGATGCTGGGCAACCGCAGCTCCCATTGACTTCCAGTTGGAGTTACTGGTGCTTAGCTTTTCTAGAAGGGGAGGGATGGGGGGTGGAGGGGAAAGAGAAAAAAAGAACAAAACAACAAAAAAAAAAACACAAAAGCATCAAGCCCACTTTGTTTACATAGGTGACAATAAAATTTTTATTCTGTTTACAGCAAAAGGCTACCTCATATTTACTGCATAAACACACCTTTGTGCTGCTCTGGCCTTAAAGGTGGCTGTTGATCTATGGTACATGCTATTTATCTGTACTGAATATGTAACTGATAATTCACCACTGCATAGGTTATGGCAAATACTTGTTAAAGATGAAGCATCCATCTGAAATTATGAGAAGTTTCCAAACATTTCTTTAGAAGTTTTTATGTTTCTGTCTAAAGGATTATGGGCACTGTTCACAAAAATAAATACATCTCCAAAACAGACAAAAAATATACATGCCTAAGTTAAACACAGCAGCGCAAGCTGTGGCAGGTAACTACTTAGCACTGAGCTGCAGTAGAAAAAAAATAAAAATCGAATTATACTCCTTCAATAGGCTGCTCCAAATAAGCAAAGAACACTTTAAAGGAGGAGATGCAGACTTGAGTTCGGGATTCTTCCTTCGCGTGCTACAGCATTGGCTCAGCCTTGATTTCCCTTATTCACCAACCTGTCCTTGCCAGAACGCCTCCCGATAAAACTCGCTTGAGCAGAGGTAATTCAAATATCGGCTCAGAGGGATGTGTTTTTCTCCAAGCAGTACTGGAGATAGGCTTAAACCTGTAACAAGAGAGCTCTCCCTCCCAACCCCTCACTCCAAAAAACTCAATTTGATTTAATCATAAGGGACATTGTGAGATATTTTATATTCTCCCCCAAGGAGAGTTAATGGTATTTATTTCCACGCTACAAAAACTGAGCCATGAGGAAGATTTATATTTGGAGGAAGAGCCAAATAACTTTTTTGCTGTAGCTAATTGTAAGTCTGGCATTATAATACCATCTGCAGTATTTTGCTTTTAGCTAGCTTTCAGGGAGTGCCAAACAACATACTTGACTCCTACCTTTTCCCTTTGTAGGCCACCTTTTTCAGCCCAGATTTATTCTGCGCCAGTGTTATCCTGAAGTTCCTGCTTAGTCATACATAGTTTTGTGAATAGAGCCCCATAAAAAAGTGTTTATAGATCTTGTAACATTCTTTGTAAGAAGAATTATAAAAGAACATGGGAAATCTCATTGAGTCTTAAATTTAATTTAATTAATTTATCTGTAAGAAATGTTTATCATAAAAAATATATATGTATTCCCCTGTGCTAGATATAAAAGTAATTGGGAAGATGTGTACATGTGCAGATGCACTGATTTTAATTTTCTAGAAGTCTTAATGAGATTTGAGTATTGTTTTAGAAACAAGCAGAGCCTTGTTAAATGCATCAATCTAATTTTGCTGAGTATATCAACAGCCTCTTCTTTAAGATACGTTGGTTGTGTGTTACCCCTGTTACAACCCTTGAGTAATAACAAGAGGTTGATCTATGAACACACACGTCTTTTTTTATGCTAAAACAGCTGTAAATTAGCAGCTTTGGTAGTGTTTTTATAAGAATGTTGAAAAATACCAAGGTATTTGCTACCATTGTCATTGAACCAAATGTAAGAGCAACCAGCTTTACAAAGGATAATGGTTTTGACTACCTCTTGGATTACTAAGTTAAGCAACAACTGGCTGACAAACATCACCAGACTGGCTTAAACTAGTATGTGTTGCTTGTGGTAATAATAACAATAACCATACTAGAGACCAAAGTGAACACTGATTTCTATATGTCTTTAATACTGTGTCTTATCTAGTGTTTTTAAATTATCTTCTGTAGTATAGATTACCTCATTGTCCATTTTGACTTGTATGTTGTTTACAAGGTGAAATTAAAGAAAAAATCACTTGAAGTTTATGTTTTTAAAAAAGACAGTGAGTTGAAGTTTTGAAGGTCATTTCACCTGTTTACTGTCTCGAGGGACTAAAGCACTGATTGCCTTTCTACATATCGTGTATTTTATATTCTCATTTCATGCCTAATGTCTTTTTTTTCCTGTCAGTCATGGATATTGTGAGGTTTAAAAGAATTACTTGATTAAAAATAAAACATAACATTGGCATTTACAAGAGGCCTTTGAGAGTTTCTTTATTTGCATTATAAAAAAAGCACTGTGCAGTCAATGTTCACTTAGTTTTAAGATATTATCTTCTGGAAAGATAAATTGTTATATAAATTGTTGTTGGAGGGAGGGGAAAATAAAAGGTTAGTGCATACCTGGATCATACTAGCAATGCTGCAGAAATTGCACCCCAAACCACATTCAGCTATTGATATTAAACTGCAAGATTACAGCTTTTGGTACTTAATCTATGTGAGAATACACTGGTCATTAAAGTTAGCAGGCATTTGGGCTATTCTCTGCGACGAAAAGCATTTGATATTTAAGTTTCATCCTATCTTTATTACTTCTTCCATAACCTGTAAGCTTGCATATATCTGTCGCATGCTAATTTGAAATGATTTGAGGAGTTGTTTCATTTTTTAGAAATGAAAGCGCTGTTGTCTACCATTGCCTGGAAATTCCATCTCAAAATTACTTGAAGTGTATTAGTGGATTCGATGGCATTAGCTCATCATTCTGTTAAAAGATTTGAAGGCTTGAATATGCTACCTACATGGCTGTTGTGTTTCAATACAAGTCTCTCTGTGTAGGCGATTAACAGCAAAATTGATCAATCTCTGCTAAATAAAAGGCAGATTTTTTTTTCTATTTGTATAAACATCTATATGAACGGTTATCATCTACTCATTCTAGCATCCTCTACTCAGTTGCATAAAACCTTATTTGCATTTTTTTCTCTCTAATGTGTGGCCTCATAAAGAGCGAGCTACGGACATGTTCCCTCTCATCCCCCTCGACTTGTAGCCTAATAGTCACATCACTTTTTTGGAAAGGGCAAGAGGTGACTCTGAAGCTACAATCTGTTGCCACGATGCTGCTGCCCTCCAGGATGCCAGCAGGTTCCTCTGCACTCGTTTTTGTAACTGCTGCCCATTGCAGGACTGCAGAGCAGCTGCCACTGAGCCTGTGCACGGCTGCTGATGCTCCGTTAACGTGCAGCTGGTCAATTTTTGCTTTCTGACTGTACAATATTTAGCCCCGGGTATTATTTGTGCTGTACAGCTCTTAGCTTAGATATTTGGGGCTGGAGCAGCCAAAAGGTTCATAAACCAGTGAAGATGAACTGGTGTTGTTACTGCCATTGTAGCAGCCAAAAGAAGGTGGACAAGGTGAAGAGAGTAACAAGTACTGAGCTTAGGTATCCAGCTTTAGGTGCTTACAACCCCCTTTTCTCTTTTCAGCTAAGTAATCAAAAATTCAAGGCCAGGAAGTATCAGTAGTCTGTGCAGTTTGACCTGCTGCATGTCAGACATGAAGTTCAGGGCAGTTACTGCTTTATTGAATTTTAGCACTCAGCTTCAACTGCAGCCTTGCTTGCTTGGCGGTTTTAAGCATATTTTCCGGCTGGGCTTCAGATCAGGCCTGAACACTCTTGAGAAAAAAGAAATGCTCCGCTCTGACAGCCTGTTTTAATCACCTCACTGTTAGCAAGTAGTGTCTAATTTCCATTTCCTCTGGCCTCAACTTCCAGCTAGCTGTCTTTTCCCACCAGGGTAGAAAGCCCGCACCACTAAGAAAATGCAAATACTGTTTGTTTTTTTTATTTTTTTTTTCTTTTTTCATAAATGATAAAAAGACCCAATATCTTATTTAAATAAAAAATAAAAAATGGTGTTGCCTTCACCCTTATCATAATTTTCAGAAACTTTCTACTGTGCTCCTCAGCCCTGGCTTTAAAAACAACCAAAATATGATTCAAAGGCTGGGTTACCCAAAGCAGTACCTGGCCAAGCTGAATACAGTCCTACTAGCCATGGAGGACAAAAGCAAAAAGCCTGGTCCGTAAACATGGACATTTTCAGTAGTGAAGCTATGAACCAGCAGAACAATCCCCACCAAGGCACAGGGCTGATCAACATGGACAGCAATTTCTTTCCTTTGACTTCAAGACTGCCTAAAGATGGCTGGTTGCTGGAAAAGAATTGATTGACTCATCTTGGCCACTACAAAGTAAATCTGTACTGGCAGTATTATGCTGAATTCACATTTTTCAGTCATTCTGGACTTACTACACAAATTTATATGGCAGATGGTTGCACTGACACACTAGCAATCTTTGATATTCTAGAAAATAGACACTGAGAAATACTGGCCAAAAATTACTGGAGTAGGAAAATAAGTTGAATTTGGGAGTAGTTTTGGAAACCGCCTGTGAAACAAAGCGGATATGCTCTTTCTTCCCCAAGGCAGCACAGCAAGGGCGGAGGCTTCAAGTGCAGCAAGTTCCCTTCAATCCAGCCCACATTTCTTTCGTGTCTCCTTAACCTATGCTGACAGCCGTGACAATAAGTCACAGTTGAGCCTGCTGAGCCATAACTTCTGGGGAGTTTCCAGCCTGATTGATAGTTTCCAAAATGTTGCCTCACAAAACACTGTGCGGAGAAGAGCGCAGGCTCCTGCTACAGAGATCCTCTGTCTGTAAGTAGAGCCACCCCAGCAGTTCCCGAGCCCTGGGATCTGTTTGTGTCACAGCAGAGAGAAATCAAAGCAAAAGAACTACAGGAACAAGCGTCTATTTCTATTCTCTCCCCCACGTGCAATTTCCTTCTCCACTTCCCTGTACCACTTCCAACCACTTCCTTGGGTGCTTGAAGGCTTTTCACATCGTGCCTACCTTCGAGCACACACTGCAGCTGTTCCCCAGGATACTTTGTGTGGCTGGGTGTTACTCTGCACCTTTGATGTATGTTTAAAGGTGGGTGTACGTAGATAAAGGTGGGCGCTCAGGCAGCTGGTAAACTTCTGGGGCTGGGAAGGGCAGCAGACCGACCTGTCTCTGAGGCTTAAACAGGCATTTTTCTCTACAAGCACCAAAAATTCCTCAGATCAGACGTACTGACGGTGCTTTCCACGGAGCAGGCATTAGGACTGATTTCCAGCTATCTCCAGAACCGGGATTTTGGAAGCTGCACCCGCTCTTGATGCTAGCAGTTCACTAATGCCAGCTAACCTGCCTCCTTATCCCTCTTTGCTGTGCTCTTGAGACACCCTCAAAAGCAAACTATTGGAGTTTGGATACTGTGAGCCTTACAGTTGGTCAGTATAGACTTGTTTAAAGAGAGTGGCTTGCTGTCATCTCCAGCACTTCATTGAAGTCCTAAATCTAATGCACAGAAAAAAGCCTACCTGCCCCTTTTTACACAGAGGGCAGATGTCCAGGCAGACGGGGGGCACAACACCTACAGGGAAGGTGATGGGTGGAAATACGCTGATCAGCACAGGCCCTGAGCCCCTGTGTAACACGGGGCACACGTTATTCAGCTGACAGCCACCAGCGGTTACCAGAAGCAACCCTGTGAGCCACACAGGGACACACCGGGCTCGTTCAAAACAAAAACAAGATCACCCATTTCCTGGCACACCACCACCACCACGAGCGGGCTAGAAAGTGAAGTGACGGGATACGAGAAGAAGGCCCGGTGGGAGGACAGAAGAAGGCCGGGAGCCTCCTCCGGCTGGTTTCCTCTGCCTGCAGAGAGGTGCCGGCAGGACATAGGGGCCCTCGCAGGGTCCTGAGCCCCGCCACCAGCACCCACCTGCCCACCCTCCTCACCCAGCGCCTCCGAAGCCTCCACCCAAGCTGCCCGATACGGGTTGGGTGCGCTCGGTTGCTCTGAGCTTGGTTTTGCCCCCGTTGAGTCAATGTGGGAAGGATTGGGGTCACTGTGAGCTTTTGTCGGAAGGGTTCCCCGAATTAGCTCCTCTGTTTGAGATGAAAGGAAGAAAGAGGTCTGTCTTTGTTCTCCCGCTGTAACGACCCCGTCCCAGCCCTGTCTCCATTCACCAGCTCGCAGCACGGCCCTGGCAGCCGGGTCACAGGTCAGCGCGGACGACAAGACGCTGCATCCCTAAAAAGGCTTAAAAGCTCTTCACTGCAACTTCAGGGCAACTTCGGCAGCCTCCAGAAATCGCCCAACCTTCCGAAAAAAACAGGCTCGTGGAGCTGCACTGCCAGTACCGGAGCCAGAAGCCCAGGCCAGGAGACGTGTTCCTGCATTTCATCCTGCGGACACCACCTGCGTTGTTCAGGGTCGCTGGAGGACATCTAATGTACCCCTGAATTATTGTGCATTGCCTCATTCCTCCAGATTGCATAGCAAGGCATCTGCTCTGTGAATTTTCAGATCCGCTCATCTGCCGCCTCTATATCTTAACTGTTTTTAAATGCATAATTAACACCAGTGTCCTGGCTGCTCGTCGCCATTTCCAGGCGATGCTCACCTCTGCCCCCACCACCTGCACTGCCCCAAGCGTCAGCTCTGGCAGCTGCCGATGCCCTTTTGGAGACGCAGGGTGCCACACAGTCCAACCCCGGCACGCACATACCTCGGCCAGGGTTTTGTGAAGCTCTGCTGAATTTATTTTACATGGTGTTTACCACCCTGTGCGGGGATGCCCATTTCGGAGGTGTGCCTCCCAACAGCAGGATCCCCTGAGCAAGGGATGCCCACGTGCACCACGCAGCACATTCAGAAGCAACCTGAAGACACGCCACCGCAGGGTCACTGCTACAAGCATCACATAGTGCAGGAGAACAGCCTGAGGGGGCACGCGTTGCTCACACAAGGAATGCTCCCTAAAAAGAAGCGGAACCACAGTATGTGGAAATCTCATGATTTTTAGCTCAGGTAGAAGTGGGATCATACGGGTTATACACAAGTAGGCTGTTGTTTTGCAACTATTTTTAACCACCCCTCCCCAGCCTGCGAGCTGGTCTTACGATTGATTCCCAGGGGCCAAAGTCAGATTTTGTCCGCCGGGCACCGGCAAGTTATCCATCTCCTTAATGCACTCGGCTCCTCCTGCCAGACAGAAGGAGCTGGCGCCTGACATGCCAAAACCTCTGCTGCGGTTCTCCTTGACGGCTGAAACGAGAAAAGCCCGTATGCCCCAAGGCACAGATCTGTGCGGAGGAGAGGGTTAGAGGAGCTTTCCCAGCTACCCCGATGACACAGCCTCATTGTGCCAGAAGGGCACAGCCGCTGCTCTCTGACCTGCGCTCCCTGGGGCACGGCCGACCCACGGCTCGTGTCCCGGTAGGGTGAGCCCTTGGCTTTCGCTCCCCCAGTTTACCTGTACACCAACACAGCCAGCATTATCTCTGGTGGAAATGCAGAAAATGCAGGTGGCACGAAGCTAAAAGGGATAAGTGGAGGCACTGCAGGGTTAGGAGAGCGCACACAATTCGTGGGGTGGATTTCAGCGGTGCCAAGCAGGGCACAGTGCGTTTACAGAGGCCCCAATGCGCCTAAGGATTCCTTGGCAGCACTGGAAGAAAAATACGAAAAAAATATGAAAACTGTGCTGGAGCAGCTGCTGAATACATATCGACAACAGGCAACTTGCTGAAAGAAGTTTGTTTGAGAGTGTGTGCCTCAAAACGTCGTATAAGCAAACATTTGAGGAAGTTTGCTGTTCTGGCATCACTGCCGAGGAGCCAGCTGGAGCAGTTTTCTAGCTGAAGGTATCACACCAGAAGGTGACAGCTTCTGGTGCAAGTGATAAATGCAAAAAGGATGGCAGCTATAAGGATGGCCTGAAAGAAGCAAGTGTGTTTGCCTCTCTTTCAGCAGCCTCCTGTTACAAAGAAGGCTGACTCAAAGGGACTAGCAAACAGTCCAAAGACTAGCACCAAGTCCAAAGCCGAAGAAAAAGAAAAAAGACCACTAGAAGCTGCTTCCTTCTGCAGCAGTTTTACACAGGTTAGCTGTACGCAAGCCCAGGACTCCCACCCATCAGTCCTCACATGAACGGGGCATTCCCCAAAAGCCATGCTGCAGACACCAAAGTGCCTTTAGTAACAGCTCAGAAGAAGTAGTAGTGAGTAGTCTTTTTCTCTCCACAGCACAACCCAGAGCTGGGCTTGAAAAATCGGTGTGTTAGAGTTAACATACACAATATTTGGTCTACAGAGCTGGTAAGGAAAACAAAGAGTGTAAGAAAGCAGGTAGAGGGCTTGATTTTCAAAACTGACATTTAGCTTAGAGCTGGAGAGTGCCAGATGACAGTGGAAATTCTCCAGAAACATTTCCCTCTTTGGAAAAGAGAAATCATTTCTCCCTACACTTCAAAAGCTGTTAAAATATTTCCTGTACTGTTTACATGCATCATATTCTTTTTCAGCTCAACTCTGCTGGGGATTTCCATTACTTTCAGCAGTCAGCACTTTTCACTGCTTCTAAATGCACCGTGTGCTGTGATGGATGCGATGCTGGAGGAGAGCAGTGCTCAGACCAACTGCTCCAGGACACAAATAGCTCAGTGATCGTTCCCTCCAGGACGTGATTAAGTTGCTGACTGCACAATTGATTTTCCTGTGTCTTTCTTCAGCGCGCTGTATTGCATTTAACTCAGAGATGGAGAAGGCGTCTCTAAGAGGAAGACAGGAATCAGGAAGAGAGATGTGAGATGTGAGCAGTGTTGTCACCCGTGGTACACTTGTAGCTACGTGCATCTTTAATGGGAACAGCCATGCGGTGAAGTAGTTGCCGGGATAGCTACCGATATACCAATGTCAATGTGATTCTGCTTGTTTTTGTAGTTCCTCCTCTTCCCACAAAAGTCTGTGGTCGTAACTACACTTGATACTTACCCAAACCTAAAGAAATGTTCCCTCCATCACTTACTTTGGGCTCCATGAGGCACACTCTGAGTTCATCTGGCTCATCACCAAGCCTGAAGGCTGCATGCGCTTCCACAGCCTTTCCCAAATCAATGCCTTTCTAATTAGCTGGTGTTTGTGGTGTCCCCAGTCGTATTGACAGCATCTGCAAAAAGCATGCGAATTTTGTCCCCAGCAGAGGCTGCTGTTTATCTGCATTTCCATCTTCTGACGTGAGAAGTTTTTAGATTCCTCCTCTGCTGAGCAAAGCAGCACAAATTTCAAGGAGCCTGCATACACAGCTAGTTTCTGTCAAACAGAGCTCAGCTTTAGTCGTGCCATCAGACCGCACTGGAAGAAATGCCTTTGTGCTGGATGAGTGCAGTCTGGAAGCAGTTTAGGAACAGACCTGAACACAATCTCTAAGGTGAGATGCTGCCTCCCAGCTCCACCTTCCCGAGCCTGACAAGGTACATGTGGCAGAGTCACTAATTCGGTCCCCTCACTGCTTCCATCTTCAAGGCAACATTCGCAAAGCAAAGTATCTTTAGAGATGTTCACGGTGAGTAGAAATAAAAACTAAAATTTAGCAGTGTCCACACATTAAGACAGTCAATGCAAAAAAATAAACTGATCTGAAATTAATATACCGTAAGCGATTTACAGACAAACTGTAATTAGCTCCGACTGACCTATTTAGATGGATAGAAATACAGATAGAAAAAATACGACCAAAAAACCAACCACATACCCATGAATCCTCTAGGAGATTAACTAAGTATGTCTGTTCTGTGAGGAAAAAGATGTACGAAACAAAATGAGAAAACAGGGTTCTCAGTTGCTAAGACAAAAATAAAAAGAAAGTCAACTCATCTTGTTATAACAAGATTTGCTTACAGACAATGCTGCTTTAAAAAGTTACTCTATTTGGCTGTTTGCTTCTCACCCGCAAAGACTCAGACCTCCTATTTGTAGGAGAAGGCAGCTGAGGGAGCAGATATTGGCTAAAGAGGCTTGAGAAAATCCTAAGTGCATCATGAAACACATTAAAAATACCATTTCTTGGTCTTTTACTTCCCCGACTCCTCAAGAAGAGCTCATAGTACTAGATTTATTGCAATTAAAGAAAACCTAAGACAAATTAGGGGGGGTATAACTTGTTAAAGAACTCCATTTTTTTTTTTTTTCCTACTTGAGTGATATGATTTTTCCCTTTGACATTTAGGTAATGTTATGTATTTCTTCCACATTCTGTAGGGCATTTTACAACACACCCTGTGCGTGAAAAGAAAAAGGTTTTATGTTCAATGTCAACAGAAGCAGAAATTTATTAGATGGCTCTCTTTCAAATATAATGCTAGCTGATGTCCATGTGAGATTTTCAGAGACTCTGATCAGAGCTGTTGTTGCTAATTATATAGTCTACAAATGAATATATCAAAATCTACAAATAAGCATAATAAAGTTTCCTTTGATAACTCTCCCTACTGCAAGATTTGGTCCAAAGAAGGACAGAGGGAAGGGAGCAGGAAAGAGACAGCCAGCCAGGCACCCCAACAACACGTGTATGAGCTTAGGTTCTTCAGAGGGTTTCCAGAAGAGGAACTCAATTTTACAGTCCTCACAACAGAGCTTTTCATTATAGACAAAATTGAATCATTGCAATTCATCCTCACACTTGCAAAAATGAAACACCAGCTGGAACATAGGAGTAAGTCTGGCCTTACAGAATCATAGAATCATTAAGGTTGGAAAGACTTCCGAGATCATCTGGTCCAACCACCCCCCTCCCACCAATGTCACCCACTAAACCATGTCCCTAAGCACCAAGTCCAACCTTTCCTTGAGCACCCCCAGGGACGGTGACTCCACCACCTCCCTGGGCAACGCATTCCAATGCCTGACCGCTCTTTCTGAGAAGAAATGTCTCCTAATTTCCAACCTGAACATTTCCAGCCTTATTTCTAAGGACAGGACTACATGAATACATAAGCCTCAGGGGCTACACAGACCCTTTATGCTGCACTTGGGCTCACCTGCATCTCCACAGCCTGCAGATAAGAGCACACAGACGTGCACCACAGCAGTGGCCACCGTTTAAGTGCATCCACACAACTTCAGAGGGTTTCCCCAAGCATACAGGGAAGCCACAGGAGATGACCCAGCTCAACTTTGAGAAGACACACCCACCTATTGACTTGCTTTTGCTGCCTCCCTTCACTCTTCTCTCCCCACACCCAGCCAAATGAGTGGCCCATCTCCACCTGGGCTTGCCCTTTGCTGCTGGTCCTAGCGCAATCCCTGTGCTGAGGGGAAAAAAAAAGAACAAAAACCCATTCTCCCCACCCAGCTCCCAGCTTGCTCCCAGTTGTGCTTTGGCACAGGCCAATGGTTGTGTGCTCCAGGAAAGGGAAACGGTGGTGGAGGCATGATGGGGAAATATGAACAGAGTGATAATGCTGTGTTTTTAAGACATTTCACTAATGCCTAACAAGAGCTCTTCAGAGCCCTATCTCTGAGCAGAAGGAAGGAACAAGTTCCCATCTCAGTCCCTTGGAAGTGACTGCATGTATTATGCCCCCACACTCATCAGCCTTTAGAAATGAGGACAATGCCACCGTGGTGTCCCATTTAGTGAGGAGCAGGTATGATGCATGTCCTTTCTAGGCCCAAACCAGCAGCCTAGATGAAGAACAGCATCACCTGCAGCTTTCCTGAGTACCCCTGCATGGAACAATTGGAGGTCATCAGGTTTAAAAAAAAAAAAAAAAAAAAAAAGTTTAGTTTGTGTTTAGCAACACATATTATAAATGTTTCTCAGCCTTTTCCCATTTACCTGAGATCCTGCAGTTTATGAGCCTTCCCAGTCTGGACAAATGCAATCAGATAGCTGCCTGGGTTTTATTTTATTTCTATCTAGACAGATCTGTCACCATAAGTCACCTCCACATGAATGGAATAAGAACAGAAATGTGTTTTCATTCTGTTAGAGCATTTAATATACTATCATTTTTGCTTCTTCCCTTCATTGTAAATCATTTTGCCTGCTGCTTGTGAGTTTCACCTCATACAGAGGGAAGTCCACGTATGCTGAACAATAAGAAAAAGCACAAATTGCAGAGGGTGGTGTGATTAGGATTTTTTTTTAAATGAAGGAGAGTATGCTTTCTTCCACATTTAAGAGTGTAAAAGATTCATAATACTTCACAGCATTTTTGGCAGGCAATGTCTATACTATTATTAAACTCCTCAGTTTTCTGGAGCAGAATAAAGCACTGAGTACCGGTGAACGAAACAGTATTGATGCAATAGCATACAAGTGGATGCATTTCAAGAGGCATTGCTTTTGATCTGCTTTTGCTACAAAGGATGATGGGGAATTGTTATCCCAAAAGCACTTTGCACAGGAAACCAGGATGTGGCCGTAACAGATATTAATCCCCAAGGAGAAAGTTAAGGAGGAACGCAAGTACGGTAAATTGCAAGGGCTGAACAGTGTTCATTTGAGGCATCTGATAGCTGAAGTAGGTGGCTGGAGACTGTAACCCAGCTTACGTCCATCCCTGTGCAAAGCCCTAATTTCTACTCAAGTTATGGCCTGTGGGCCTTAAAGAGGTTTCTGAAAAAGAAAACAGGTGTTCTCAGGCTTCCAGAGTTATTTACCAAACACATACTCATGCCAGGGCTGTGACTTAGATTTGTAACACACATATTTTATATTCATTAAGTGCTAAATAAATGTTCTTGTGAACTTAAAATTCAGCTAACGCTTAAGCTTGCTGAAAATGCCTTATTCTAAATGACTTTATCATCTGAAGTAATCTGTTCTGTTAAACAAGAGCCCATCAACTTTTGCCACTTTGTTGAGGCAGTCAGTCTGCAGTGCTCTCCTTTTTAGAAGCGTACAGATAGGTTTCCAATCGATACTGAAAAATCCTGCAACTTTTGCTTTGGTATTGCCTCTCTGTAATCTCTAATGACCCTCATATTATCATCATCATGCTCTCAGGAAGCTTAAATGTCGGGACTAATTAATTAAGATGGTTTGTCTTCTTTTATTAATCCCATAAGTACTGAGAACCCATTCCCCTTTAATCAGAAGCAGCTGTGACCAGCATTGCACAAGAGACAGAAAAACATTTTATTCAGAGGTACTTCCTATGACCATATTTCTGAAACAATAATTAAAGTAACTGTTGCTGTTATTCCAGTAACAACATTAAAACGTGTCGCTATGATTTCACTTCCCAAAACTCCATCAAAATGATTCATCAATCTATCTGTACCAAGCCCAATCTAATCTACGTCAAGCCCAACACTGCTTATGAAATTGCTGCCTTCCACATATGAAGATACGAGACTTTACCTTTGCAGTAGGCTCTACCTAGATGCTAGAAATTTACTGAAGAGCTGAGCCCTTGCCAATGCCTCAAGCATTCCCACTCTTCAATGTATTTACTGGAGTGCTTATGTTGTAATATTTTTGCTTTCTAATGCATACATCAAATGAACTAGCCCATTTTCCACAAGGAGATTATAATTGAATTGTGCTTATTTCTTAAATAGAAAAACTATAGGAAAAAAAAATAAGGTATGTAGTATTTGCATACCAGTTCATCACTTTATTTTTTTAAAGATTAAATATATTTATAAATATATACTTATTTATAAAGTCTACCATAAAACAAACAAAACAACAGGGTTATCTGAACTACTTACATATTATTGAAACACTTTTGATCACTAATCATTTTGATCAGTTCTAAGCGTACTATTTACTGCAAGCATCAGTCACGGACTAGACCCGGGGGGCTGTTTCCCAAGCTGCAGCAATGCAACGTGGGCAGCACGTAGCACCCTTCGTTACTGCTCACCAGGCGCTTCGGGCCCCCCAGCTCTGCAGCTGGAGCACGCTTTCACCCGCCCATCTACTTTCTGAATCCCCTGAAAATGCCCAAGTTATCTTTTCCAATCTGTAGACAACTCCTTCAATGCAGATTTACCTCCTGGGGCAGGAGTATGCATGCTCTTACGTGTACGAGTCACAGCTGAGGAGCTGCTGGGTCAACTCCTCGTGAAGTTCACGCCACACGATTTCGGCACGAGACACACAGCGCTTGGCTGGTGAGAGCAGGACGGGCTCCGAAATGGTTCCCTAAGACAGTTATTGATACAGCCAATGAGCACTTCTTAGTTTTGTGCCCCTGAGGAACACGACATTTAATGTATGTTTTACTACAAGCACCAAAATCAAAGAATTCTTGAAAAAATATAAAAATACATTGTGATGAAGTACTTTTTTTTTTTTTTCTTTCCCCACAGGCATTCTGGTTAGTAAAATGAACTATTCGCCCATATAATTCACATCTGCTGCACAGTGAAAGTTCTGACCAACCCAACATGATGTTATGATTTAAAAGTACACGTTGTTTTATGTTTGATTTACCAGTCACACCTTGGAATGAGCCAGCAATGGGTTTACAGCCTGTCCTCTGCCCATGCACACAAACACCCCTTTAAATCTGAATTATTACAGGATGCGTTTACTTACCTTCTGCAGCAGCAATGGAAAGTGGTGCCTCATTAAATACAGAAAAGCAGGCTATAGCCTACTTTAACCTCTCTGTTGCCTCGGAAACAACTCCATTTGAAACAACAGGAAGAAAGGTAAATAGACTTTGCAAGTTGTGTACATCAAGTAAGCATTTGCTATTCATTTTACCCCTTCAACGGGAATTTTAAAAAATCCAGCCATATATTTTTATGTATATAATGTATTGCTTCCTGTAGTCTAACACCGTTATTTGCCATTTTTTTGCAGCGTTATTGCTGTAGTGTCATTAGCATGTGTGATGCTTTGTAGGCACAGAGATGGCCTGGTTCCTACCCCCAGCAGCCTACAACTGGCTGGGATGCACAGCCCGTGTACAGAGCCCTGCTCCTGCAGAGCCTCTCTGATCCTTAAAACAAATTCTGCTCTGGAGATGCAATCTCTCCCGGCCTTGAATTTGTAACAATACATAAGAAATGAGTGTGCTGCAGAGGGAAGAAGAGGAGAAGAAGTAATTATTTTTTACATCAGCCACTCTGGGTTTCCTGGTTATTCGCTTATTAATCTATATGAGGTCTATTCCAGTAGCTTAATTTTCCTCCTTAAAGGAGTTTGAAAACTGGTAGAATTTAGAGAAAATTACACCGGGACAAGGACACGGCTCCCTGCATCTCCTCCCTATGAAGTAAAATAGTTCCTGTTTTCTCTCTTGCCCTCCCTGTATCTAAGAGGCAACCTCAGAGATAGAGCCACACTCTTTCTGACCTTCAACTGATGCTGCACTTGCTTCTTGTGTGTAGATCTACCGGTTTTAATCCAGAAAGATGCGGTTGGTTTTTGTTTGTTTGTTCTTTGCATATTTTCACCATGATCGAATGACCTTGTTATGTGATCTTTTTTCTATTCCTAACCACTAAAAATCATGTGGCAACATCCTTCTTCCAACTGGTGTGCGCTATCCATTGGGATCATTTTATCTGGAATGGGAGTAAAGCATCCCTTCTTATGCAGAGCTTGAAGCTTGTGCACGGAGTGAAGAAGCATACCCCTACCAACCTGTGAAGCTCTCACCATTTTGTTACTGATGCAGCTTTTTAATCACAGCTTTTTTAATTGTAAGTAAAACCTGCAAATATATATGGAATTGTTTTATTTACGAAGTCTGGCTGTGTTGTAATCCAAAGGAACATAAGCGTTTTAGACATGTGATACTCACAAGCAGCCAGGTTCCTGTAACAGCACCTGTCAATAGTTTTGTCTCCCTCATTCCACCGTTTCCACCCATGTTGAAGCTGAGCCTCCTTTGGGCAGGAGGCTGGATCAGACGACATGCAGGGGTCCCAGCCTAACTAACCCGCTCACGCCATAATTAATCCCACAGAATTGTTATATAATTGTTATTGTTTGTATTAAAAGAAATGGGACATCACAAAACTCAAACAGACCTCCAGCATCTGCTGGAGTTATGAGGATAAGCATTTCTCCTTTACTATGCACTTTATTGTATAGAGAATACTTCATATTTCTTTCTACTATATTCAGTTTTCTTGTCTATTGTATTTTTGGTCATGGTATAATTCATTTCATTGCCAGTATTTAACAGTCAGCCACTAAAAACATGGTACACTTGACTTACTATACTGTAAAGATACTTTACATCTGTTTACACAAAGTAGTAACCATGTCTCGCCTCAGTGGGACATTTTTAATGACGTAAAACTGAGCAAGCGACAATACACATTGATGTAATGTTAAACACTGGATTTAAAACTCACAGAAACAAGAACACTGACAATGCAGGTCAAACTTCCAGTCATGTAAGTGTGCATTTTGATGCTGCATGAGCTTTTGGAAAGGCAACAAATGGGTTACATAACTCAGATGCAGGATGATTCAAGGATGCTTTGCCAGGATAAATTTTAGAATTAAAATGGAGTGACAGAAAACAGAGCAGAAACAGACTCTTAACACCTCGGACTGCTTGCGGACTTATGCTGAACTTCTATTATTGTATCTAGTGGATTTTTGTGCAATATGCTAAATGAAATACTATCTATATTCTGCTTAGTTAAAATATACTACTTGTTAAACAACAAACTGCAAAGCACAGAATGACAGCTACCATCTATGTATCCCCACTTATCACAGGCAGGGCTGCTACAAGTGCCTATGACAAGACTTCCCAACGCCTCCCACTATAACACAGCATTTCCCTTCACTTGCAGCAGGCTCACTTGGACAGTTGGAGCTGAATTTCCTGCACCAACCATCATCTATACCTCATGTATTGTGTGTGCAAAGATTAATCCAGAACAAATCAATCATCCTGCAGATAAGACTAAGGAAAAGCGTATATTTTTGCCCATCTTGAAAAAGCAGATCAACAAGTCCCTTCCTGGAGAGGCACTAGAACCGACACAGCTTTGTAAATGAGAGGCATGTTTGGCACAGATGGGCTGATGTGACTTCTTTAGACTTTGTTAGACTTTCTTCTGTGAAAAAAAAAAAAAGTGGTTGCCCAACTGAGACTTCAGTATTAATACATTTACCTAAAGAAGAAAAAGTTAAGGTTGGAAACATTACATTTAACATTAAATTTAAGTATTTGGCCAAAAAAAAAAAAGTCACTATTATAACTGTGGAGTCAAGCAGTCAAGTTAGGAAATGCCAGAATTAGAGGCAAATACCTACCAATATAAGCATAATAGTATGTGTATTGTTTCACAGGAGACTCACAACAATGATATTAGGTAAAAACAACACAGCTTTGGAAACATAACTTTAAAATCTCCCACTGAAAAGCACTAAAATACATGCTTCTAAGAACCTTACAGAAATAAATCTTCAGATATTTGGCACCAAGTTAGTCTCTAGAAATTTCAGGCTAGTCAGCCACTGTACTCTAAATTAGTAACAGCAAGAGCCAAAGTAAAAACAAAGCAAATACCCATGTCCAGAAAACAAAAATAAAACCCATATGAGTTTGTTTTTATTTTTATTTAAAAGTAAAATAAAAGTGTGGCACTTCTGTCTAGAAGCCACTGACGTATGCTGTGGTAAATTCAATTGTGGGAAGATGTTTTTAGCTTCCAGACTCCTTCCCATTTAAGCTTCTTCCTCTTGCTCTGGAGCTTTGTACAAGCTCTTGCACATCCGAAGTCAGATCTGTTTAAGGCAGCCGCTGGACTTCAAGCTTATCAGCCGACGGTGCTTCAAAGACATCATCTTCAACGCTTTCTTCTATTGGCTTCATCTTTGCCGAAGTTCTCAGGTAGGGAGATGTCCGGCCTGGGCCTGCCATAGTTCCAAAGAAATTTTTGATTAATTTCACAATACATACCTGCTATTTATACCCATTTGTGACAGAGTACAGAATCTGACGATCCATTACTAATTCCCTCATAAGAGGATTTTATTTCTGAAAGTTTCTTTATTATTTGGCTACAGGCATCAGGAAATCCTGACATGCACCAGTAATACCTTCAGGGTTCAAATTCTACAACCACTTCAGACACACATTTCTCCCCAACTTCAGTGCAAATCCAGAGACTGCATGAGAAGCACACTACTGTGGCCTTGACAACTGTTTTCTCTTTTGTTAGACTCACCCACGAATTATTCTCCAAAATGATGCTATGACTGGTTACCTAATGAACAGAAGATATGTACATCTGCATACTTGCCGTCACTGGGAAACAACTCTTACATTTACTGGGAAAACCTGAAATGTGTGCATGATCATAGTCACAACAGTCTTAAAAATATTATAATGTAAAACTTAAAATACAATATCCCTATAAAGAATCATAAAGAGAACAAGATAGATTAGCAGATGAAGGCGTTTGACTGACAGAGATTTCATTGCTCTAAGACAATCTGCTAGGAAAGCAGCAACTCGTAAAGCCTGCCAGAGCAGAGCATGCACAAAAGCCATTGTTGGCAAGACATTAAATGGAGCTTTTGTGCAAGTCGCCACTGCAAACTACATCTGTTTTAGTTAACCTTTCAGCTTGAGCGTTTCACCATAGAACTCCTTTAACATTAGTCTAACGGGTTTATTTCCCATCGTTCACTCAGAAATGATATCTGGAGTTGCACAGTTCTTCCTCTCTGAAGAGTTAACCACAAAGGTACAAGGTTGTAAACAGCTAGCATATGATGACCAAAAAGAGTAGGGAAATCTCTGAAACACCCCACTTTAGAAGAAAAGAGCAAGAGGTAGTGGTTCTGTCTGACAGGTCATCTGTATACAATCTAAAAAGTCAAGTTTTCTTGAAAAAAAAACTGGTAGCCATCACATACTGTTTCAGGACTATTCTTACTACTTCTTTAAATGAAGTTTATCAGACACACAGTAAGTGCTCTGCTAAGGAAGCCTTCTTATGAAGAAGGACTCCTTTCTGAGGAGATTGGATATTAGGAGGAAATTCTTTGCTCAGAGGGTAGTGAGGCACTGGAACAGGTTGCCCAGAGAAGCTATGGATGCCCCATCCCTGGAGGTGTTCAAGGCCAGGCTGGATGGGGCCCTGGCAAACCTGATCTAGTGGGTGGCGTCCCTTCCTATGGCAGGGGATTGGAACTAGATGATCTTTAAGGTCCCTTCCAAGCCAGGCCATTCTATGACTGTATGATTCTGTGATTCTGCTGCGTATTTTACACACAGAGAACAAAACACTTGCTACAGGCAAGACCAGCAGGTGTTACATTACTGCACTTTTAAGTCACATTCACACAAACATGGTTTGGAATTAGCTGTTTAGAACTTTTTGTGTTAAAGATGTATTAGTATTTTATTCTAGCATTCAAAAAAAATGTAACTGTTGTGATAAAGGGATACTCAGACGCATTTTTAAACACTGGAAATGTTAAGCACTTCTTTCCACACGTGGGCTTTTACAACCTCTATGAGCGATGACTACTTTTAATCATCAAAATCCAAGGTTTAGATATAAAACTGACTTTGTTGGGAGACATCAACAAATTACACTGAAAGGTGAAAGGACATCTGAAAATGTTGGATTACAGTTTCAGCTTTTTTACATTTTTTTTTGATTTCTACGTTAGAATACTTTGTTTTCAGAATGGTTTTCTTTTGTTTAAAAGTGCTTACTCTTCTCTGCAGAAATCTGAAATAAGAATCCATAACTCTGCTGAACAGGATCCAATATTAGGTTTAATACTGTTAAGTTGTTCGGTTCAAAGCCATGCCCTTGTTTCCTCCAAATACAAAAAACTTTTCTATTCATGCCTCCACCCAGCATTGAACAGATGTTTGAGACTGAACCAGATCTTGAACGCAGGCCTTCCATACACTGCTCTTGTACTTTCTTTAGGTCCTAAACTAAAATGCCTATTAAAATGGTATTTCCTATGAAACCCAATCTTGCTATTACCCACAGGCTGGGTGTAACATAGCCAGCACACACAGTGAGATAATGCTGATAAAAGCATTACCAAAACAAAGCCTTTCTACATTCCTGCTTAGCTCAGAAGTTCACAAATTCAGATTCATAGCAAATCTGAGTGATCTAAACCAAGTACCATGGAAAAGACCTGTATCATTAGTAAGTATGACTATCAAGCAATAGAATTATTGAACAGAAATTAATATTGAAATGTTTTTTAAAGGACTTAAAGTTCTGATTGTGTTGAACTATTTCTGCTTATCTCATATTTTGGAAAAAGAGATACAAAAAATTCATCTACTAATAAACTACATATGAATGGATAATGTACATCAAGCACACGTACCACAACATACAAATTCCACTTTATACCTTTTTGAGGATGCTTGCTGAGTTAATGTGATGTTATCAACACAAAGCATCATGCTGCAAACGACCCACTCCGTAAGCATTACAGAACTCTTGTTGGTTATTTCCTTAATATAAAAGCAAACAGTTAGTTGTGTTTCTTAGTTAATTCAATTCAAAACACAGTTTTGTTAGCAATTGTAGTTTGGGGCCTACTAATTCAAACTTTTCACACTTTCACAGCAAAACACTTTGAAAATAGCCTTTTATCAGTTTCTTTAGAAAATGAGTTAAAGCTGATAAGGTGTAGAACAGCTAAATGCATAATGCAAAAGTTTGCATTAAAAAATAATAAATGCTCATTATTTCAAGAACATGGAAATTAGGAGAATAAGATTTGTTTTTATTGTGGCAGACAAATATCATATCTGTATTGGGAAGCTTTTGTCCACACAACTGATCACCTAACAATGACAAGTCAGAAGTCCTCTAGAATTCCTGCACAGGTAAGTTTCTCATTTCTTCTTCTAAAAAAAAATATAGCCGTCATTTCCATATACTCTTCACTACATCTTCTGTTTGATTTTGTTTGTTCATAATAAACTAATGCATGACTAAGAGGATCCAGGGGAACACAGCTCTGGACAGTATGCCTCATACCTCATACTGAAACTTAAAAACACACACAAAAGACTAGCTATGCTGCACTGACAGCACCCAGAAGGTTCTTGAAAACGAAACAGTGGGAAGGTAAATGGCAGCTTTTTTTTTTTTCCCCTGTGATCCGAGAAAAAGTGTATACACGGCCACAATCCAAATTCAATACAAATCTTTAGACAGAGCTCACCTTGGTAGAAAAAACATCATTGGCAATGGCATTACACAGGAAAAACAAGTTGGCAAGTTATTTTGGCAAAAAGACAGACTGAAGTGTTATAGTTTAGTTAGACAGATCACCTTTTATCAACTACAGAAGTCAGAAATTTCATATTAATCAAAATGCAAAGAAGAAATAAATGATAGCATTTCTTGAAGTGTCTTACACACTGCTCTATGGGCAACCTCCCCACCTCTGCGAAAGAGGAATACTGGACTCCAGAGGCTGCCACCACACCTACTGCTGCCAATGGCATGGTGGCACTACCAACTACACCAACCGTTGTTGTCGGAACATAAAAGACATTTAAACATCCCTCTCCTCTCTCCTGGGGAAAGTACACACCATACACCAGAAAACACGGTACATAAACCAGGAAACGTACAGCAGAGAAGAGTGTTTTTAACAAGTATATGCTAAAAATGGACGCATCTTAGGGATTAATGTAATTACAGCTGGAAATGTCAAGCATTTAGATTACTTTCTCCAAAGCTGAAATACTGGTGTTAGTGTTCTGATGCTAGGCCTGGGAGAGAATTTTAATTTTAGCTAATTGCACAAATACAGTTTTACAATTTCTTTCAGGCTTCTGAGTGTGCCAATTTGTACAAGTGCCCTCTCTGCAGAGGAGTGGCTTCAATGCATGGAGCTTTGCCTTGGAACAGGTGAAAAGCCAGTTGAGAGCTTATGGGTAAAGATCAGAGAACAGACCAACATGGGAGACTTCACAGCAGGTATCTGCTACAGGCTGCCTGATCAAGAAGAGCAAGTAGTTGGAAGCCTTCTTTAGACAGCTGGATGAAGCCTCATGATGGCAGGCCTGGGTGCTCATGGGGAGCTCTAACCACCCCCGTAGCTGGTGGTAACAGGTTCAAGCAGTCCAGGAAGTTTCTGGAGACTGTAGAGGACAATTTCTTCACACGAGCAGTCGACGAGCCGGCTAGGGGAGGTGCTCTGCTGGACCTGTCACTGACGAACAAGGAAGAATTCATCAGGGAGGCGAAGGCTGATGGTAACCTTGGCTGTAGTGTCCAGGGACTGATGGAATTTAAGTACTGAGAGAAACGTGCAAGACAAATAGAAGAGTTACAACTCTGGGCTTGAGGACCGTGGACTGCGGCTTGCTCAGGGATCTACTTGGCAGGAACCCCAGGGTCATGGCCCACAAGGGCAGAGGGACCCATGGACAGCTGGTTGTTGGTCTTCAAGGACACCTTCCTCTAAGCGCAAGAACAGTCCAATCCAATGTGCAGAAAGTCGAGCAAGCGTGGCAGAAGGCTGGCATAGATGAACAGAGAAGTCCTGACAGAACTCAAACACATACACATAGTGAAAGCAGGGATGAGCTGCTTGGGAGGAATACAGAAACATGGCCCATGCATGCAGGGATGGAATTGGGAAAGCCAAAGCTCAGCTGGACTTGGATCTGGTAAAGGGCAACAAGAAGGGCTACTACAAATACACAGGCAACAAAAGGAAGACCAGGGAAACTGTGAGGCCGTGGCTCAGTGAGGCACAGGACCTAGGCAGAAAGCAGATGGAAAAGGCTGAGATACTCCATACCTTTTTTGCCTCAGTTTTTATGGGTAAAGTTTGTCCCCAGGCCTCCCAGATCAGTAACTCTAGCGGCAGAGACTGGGAGAGTGATCCTTTACTTACAGGAAAGGTGGACTGAGTTAGGGACTACCAAAGCCAACAGGGCATACTGTGGAACCACCTGGGCTGCATCCAAGGGTGCTGAGGGTTGGCTGAAGCAGTTGCAAGACCCTTCTCTGTTGTCTTTGCAAGGTGATGGCAGTCAGGGGAGAGGCAAATGGCATGCTTGTTTTCAAGAAGGGCAAGGAGGAGGATCTGGGGAAACTACTGTTCCATCAGCCTCACCTCAATCCCCAGAAAGATTACGGAGCCTATCTTCCTGGAAGCTGTGTGCGAGCACATGAAGGACAGGAGGATTACTGGGAATAGCCAGCATGGATTTACCATGGTCAGACTGTGCCTAATCAGCCCGACCATGTTATGTGGAGAGATGACTGGCCCTGTGAACAAAGGGAGTGGAGTAAATATTGTTTACCTGGACTGTAGCAAGGCCCTGAACAGCCTGCCATTAAATTCCTCCAGCCAAACTGGTGGGAAATGGACTGGACAAGTGGACTACAGTGTAGGTGTAAACTGGCTGGATTGCTGAGTTCACAGGGTGGTGAACAGCAGTACAAAATACAGCTGGCAGCTGGTTACTAGCAGGGTCCCTTGAGGCCTATAATGTTCAGTACATCTTTATTAATGACCTGGAAGATAGGACAAAGTGCACTCTTGCCAAATTCATAGACAACGGTCAAGTAATGAAGGAAACTGCTGATAGGCCACAGGGTAGAGCTGCCAGTCAGAATGGGCCTTCAGAGGCTGGGGAAAAAAACCTGACAGAAATGACATGAAGTTCCACAGAGTCAAATTCCTGCACCTGGGACACAATAAGGCTATACAGCAGTACAGGCTAGGCAATGACTGGTTGGAAAACAACTTTTCAGAAACAGACCTGGGAGCCCTGGTGGACACCAAATTGAGTATGAGTCAGCAGCGTGCCCCTGCAATGAAGAAGGCCATCCATATATTGGACCATAGTAGCAAAAGCATAGCCAGCAGATCAAAGACAGTGGCTATTCTCCTCTATCTGGTAATTGTGAGGCAGGATCTGGTTTGGGCTCCCCAGTACAAGAAAGACATGGACATATCGGAGTGAGTGCAGTGGAGAACAACCAAGGTGGTCAGGAGCTGGAGCACATGGTGTACATGGAGAAGCTGTGAGAACTGGGTGTGTTCAGCCTTATGAACAGAAGACTCACAGGAAGATCTTACTGTTGTTTTCAGCTACCTAATAGAAGGTTATAAAGAAGACAGAGCCGGACTCTGCTCAGAGGCATGCATTAAAGAACAAGGGACAACACTCATGAGTTGCAGTAAGGGAGAATTTTTTCACTGTGAGAGTGGTAAGGCACTGGAGGGGTTTGCACAGAGAAGGTGTGGAATCTTCAACCTTGGAAATATTCAAAGCTTGACTGGACATGGCCCTGAGCAACCTGCTGTAGCTGATCTCGCTTTGAGCATGGGGTTGGACTAGATGATCTCCAGAGGTCCCTTGCAACCTTAACTGTACTGTGATTATAAATGGCCTTTCAGGAAACAGAGGAGAAATTAAGAAAATAGCACTGAAAATGTCACCAGCCTTTAACAACTATGTCCCAGCTGTCACCCTAGAATTCTAGCAGGGTGAAATATTATCAGGGCTTTTGCTTCCATCTCTCAGGAGATGGAACATTAAGGAGTGAAAACAGACAGGCCCTCCCAGCCTGAAGGAGTCCGTGGATGAGAACTGTGAGGAACACAATGGAACACAGATAATTAAATAGAGTGCAAATACTTTAAATCACTTCTTCACCTTAGCAGTATGTTTAACCACAATAAATAACTGGCCGTGTTTTTTTTCCTCATAGATTTAAATTCTAACTACCAAAGAATAGTATTTCCCAAATCAAAATAAATAATTCTATGTGACCCTTTTAAATTGTTAAACTAACAGCTTATGCCAAAGGAGACAATTGAGCATCTTCTATTTTCTGTTGCTGTTGTTCAAAAGTGGGTTTCAGAGTTCAGACTACTGTTGAAGTATAGACTCAGGGAAATTGAAAGTAAACAACAGAAAGCCTATACAGTATGGTTTAAAAGGCTTCTATAAAGGAGTAAATTCCAAGAGTGGAAGCAAAAGGTCAGACATGGCTTCACTCGCTTAATCTGTTCTGTACTACTCCTGTCATACAAAGCACATGGAAGGAAATTCTGACAGGATATTTGGAGATTTTTCAGGTGGCATCAAAAGATTAGTTATGCACCATATCTCTCTACACCCTCCCAATGCAAACTACCTTAGGAGGAAATGCAGAGCACCTAGCTGATGAGGGGAAATGTTTTGCTTTGTTTTTTTTAATTTTTACAAGCACCAGTCACAGACCAAAGGAGATACTACTGTGGCAGGCACTGTGCATTCACGCCGTTTTGCCCCTTTGCTATAAACATTCCATATTATGTCTACATATTCACATTATATCACAAATTATTACAACATATGCAGCTTTTTCTAGTGCCTACTTAAAGTAGCTTCACTTAGCATAGAAATCCTTAAAGTGAATCTTTAAGATTCTACTGTTAGGTCCTTACACTTGGTTAATTTACAGCAGCAACCCAAAAGCTACACATTGCTCCTATTGATAACAATAGGAGTTTAACAATCATCTTTAGTGATCAACCAAATTGTGTCCAAAACTGGCATAAAGTATTCTGAGCACTCACGTAGAGAGGATGCAGAGGAAGTCCCACGAAGAAACATCTGCAAGCCATCCTCACTGTCGCTGGTACTGGCCATACTGTTTCTCATCTGCATCACAGATAGCTGTGAGCAAAGACTAGGCTGACGATCAATCTTTTTTGAGGCCTAAAAAAAAAAATGTATTATTTAAAAAGAGTAATCAAGTAAATTCAAAATAAAAATGGAGACAATTTGCTCTGTAGTTGACACTCTGGTCTCAGCTGTGACTATTTATGAATCAAGAAAGAGCAGAAGATTCTATGCAGTGTAAATTGATTTAAATGCAAATATAAGATGCCAGTAATATATTGGAATTAGAACATCAACAAGCATGAATTATTAAATTTTACTTCTGTGTTGTACTGGAATTTGCAGGTATTTTCCTACAGACAGATTTATTTTTATTATATGGTAATCCATTACTCAGGTATGATGCTTTGTAATCACATACAAGCTTCATGACAGCGTGGTCCTCCTTGCTAAGAACTGGTTCTTGATTATACTGAAGACAAATCAAATGCATCATATGTACAATATTCTCTGTCCAATGATTTTAGGGTCTTCTATTTGCTAGGAGGACTTTTTCTGAGATGTCTTTGTACTATCATATTTACTTGAAACAATACATTTTATCTTATTAAATATTACTGAAAATCAGAAACATATTGCAGGTGTACGTGAAAGGTGGTAATCAATGACATATGCATAATGAATAACTCCATTTTACTGAACTTTAACAGTCAGGAATTACCACTCTATTTCATGTAGAGAGGAACAACTATTTTCCCAACAGTAGTGAAAATCTCCTTATGCAGAAGTCATAAAGTTCCTTACAATTAAAAAGGTATTTTTCCTGTTTTCAAACATACAACAAATAGACACTCTTCTTAGCTACTATCATCTTGATAATGAATAATCTACACTGGATTTGTTTTGGCTGCTCTCCTGTATGTCCCCTGTACACAGAAGTCTACTACAAAATTTTCTGTTGAGATTGTTACCAGCTGAAAAGTACTAACGACACCAGGAATATGTACATTTGGCAATTAAGCCTGTGAGAAGTGACATATGCATAGGGTTCTGGCAATGAGGAAATGAAGGTTGTTTTACTTGACAGAGCGATCCTGTCCCGCATTACGTAGGAAGGGCTTGTGCAAAAGGAAATTCATTTGAGGAAGAATAAAAAGGTACTACAAATTTTCCAAATGCTCACTCTTGTTGTTTATAACATATATTTTCCAAAGCTGTTGAGATGCAAAAGTTACAATGATTTTGAATTCAAATGACTACCTTCACTAAAAATAAGGACTTGGTACAAACACCAGTGAAAATGAAAATATTTAATTAAGAAATATACATAAAATTGTGAAGCCAAATATCTGTATATGACGTTAACATTTTAAATGACTTTTGAGTGAAATATATACTCGGTGTATATATAACTCAAAAGTGTTATTAGCTGTAACAAAGTTAAATTGACCTTTTCTGTTCATACTGACACGTCTGTATATTATAAAGCTATACCTTTATAGTTTACTAGTAGCTCTACTATATTTACCAAATAGCTCTATTTAGCATACAGTAGTAAATACAGACAGGGTAAATACAGAGCTAGAAAGTCCTTTCAGCCTTGATCTCATCTAGCTCAACAGGCTCAACAGGTTGTGTATCCATTGGATTTTCCAAGCTCTGCATACCAAAATAAACATTTCAAACAGCAAGGACTGCCATTTGATGACAGCAATACCCATGGCTGCAACGCAGCAGAAGGATTAAAAGGGAGGAGGCAGGAGCTGTTCCCACAAGGAAACCTGAAAGGAATATGCTGATGACAAATCCTTGCACTACTGTTTTCATAAAATGTGCAAATGTTGTATTAGTCAAAGGGTGAAGGAAATCAAATGGATAGGAAGGACACAGAGAATGGGATAAAAATGACCTAAGCTAAGACAGTATGAAGAAAAAAAAAGGATAAAGAGGAAAAAGTAAAATAAGAGAGAAAGAGAAGGGATTTCTTCTGGCAATGAATATATTCAGATATTCAGACTGCATCTGTTTCAGACTTTTTGGAGGATAGCATGAACTCCTTGTGAGGTGAAGTTGCAATGTCCCAGCAAATCAATTTTTTAACATATTTAATTCAGCAATTCTCTTCTGCCAGATTTTGGTAGCTGGACTCTGTTAAAGTCTAACCACCTTCCTGTTGTTGTTTTTAACATTTTGAAGGCATGATAAGGACTTTTTACTTAAAAATAACCAATTAAGACCTTACAATGAGTATTCCATGTGGTGTTATCAGGAAATACTGATACTAGTGCTGAAGTTCTACCGTGCCAGAAGTCAGCAGCACAAGTGTGTTGCAGATGAGTTTGTACACTATGCACAATAAAAATACCCTAATGTGCCTAGAGTCACCCACTTGTAAAAAAAGAAAATAAGGGAATGAAAGAAAGAAGGAAGATAAGAAGAGAGAAAATAAGAAAATAAAATAGGATAAAAGCAGAAAAGAGGAAAAAGTCAAGAAAAAACTAAAAGAAGAGGAAAAAAAGAAGGAAAAAAAATAAAAAAAATTAAAAGGAATGTAGAAAACAACTGTCCCCCTGAGATGCCTGCTGAATGCAATTTTTAGCACACAAAGAAGGCATGCTGCTACATGTTCCTTCCTGATGCCATACTCAAGAAATGACTTACTGTCTATACAGGTGTTTTTTGTTTGTTTGTTTGTTTTTTAATACAGTACATCTCTGTCCTCTGTAATTCTTGCCCTCTTTTTTTTTTTTTTTTTAAAAAAAAAAAAGAAAGAAAAGCTTTAACCACATATTTTGTAAGATATACTTCATAGATGGTACATTCCTGCTAGATCACTTTTAGTTTCACACAGTATCACACAGTATCACAGATTTCTAGGTTGGAAGAGACCTCAAGATCATCGAGTCCAACCTCCGACCTAACACTAAGTACTCCACTAAGCCATATCGCTAAGCTCTACATCTAAACGTCTTTTAAAGACCTCCAGGGATGGTGACTCCACCACCTCCCTGGGCAGCCCGTTCCAATGCTTAATAACCCTTTCGGTAAAGAAGTACTTCCTAACATCCAACCTAAAACTCCCCTGGCGCAACTTTCGCCCATTCCCCCTCGTCCTGTCACCAGGCACGTAGGAGAACAGACCAACCCCCACCTCTTTACAGCCTCCTTTAAGGTAACTGTAGAGAGCGATGAGGTCGCCCCTGAGCCTCCTCTTCTCCAGGCTGAACAATCCCAGCTCCCTCAGCCGCTCCTCGTAAGACTTGTTCTCCAGACCCCTCACCAGCTTGGTCGCCCTTCTCTGGACTCGCTCGAGCACGTCCATGTCCTTCCTGTAGCGAGGGGCCCAAAACTGAACACAGCACTCGAGGTGCGGCCTCACCAGAGCCGAGTACAGGGGCACAATCACTTCCCTAGACCTGCTGGCCACACTGCTTCTTATACAGGCCAGGATGCTGTTGGCCTTCTTGGCCACCTGGGCACACTGCTGGCTCATATTCAGCCGACTATCAACCAATACTCCCAGGTCCCTCTCGGCCAGGCAGCTTTCCAGCCACTCATCTCCCAGCCTGTAGCTCTGCTTGGGGTTGTTGCACCCCAGGTGCAGTTTATTGCACTAGTAAGACTCACAACCTCAGATGATCAATGAAAACAGTGATCTGAAATAGTTTTGAGGATCTGATTTCAAGACAGGGTAATCCTCAGTGTCACTGACCACTGTAATCCCCTATGTCATTGACCAGAGGGCAGAATAAGCAGTGTTTTACTGCTATAAAATTGTTTCTACGACAATTCTTTTTTTTTCCTCTCCTTATAACCAGTAGAAAATTGAGAAAACTTACTATGTCTAATTAACCATAAATACCTTACAGGTGAAGCATGCTATGTAATTTGCATGGTAGCAGTGGCAGTAAATTCACGACTTTGCAGAATTAACTATTTAACCTGAATGTATTTATGGGCAATCTGACAAAAACGATTTTTGCTCTGAGTTAGTGTGAGTTAAGTCAACAAAGACAGAATATGAAAATACTGTATTATAAATATCCTAAGCTTTTCACAAATTATGGTGAAAGTTCTTCAAATAAATTACATGAGAACCCTAGAGCCACTACATAAATAATAAAAAAATCGCTACTAGCAGCTGAGTGGCATACCTTCCAAATCTTGAAAAGCCCTGTAACTAAGGAAGGAGACAAAATGAAAGTAAAACAAGATAATCAATATATCCATGTCTACATCCAGACCACTTACCATGACACCTAAAACATGCTCCCTCTACACGCAAAGAATGTAATTACAGCTGAAAATGTCAAGTAGAATGATTTTCAGACCTCTTAGCAAAGGTATTTATATGGATTTCATGCCTTCTTCCACTAATACTATTGTATCAATTCAACATTGTCTTTTTTTCTCATATTTGCAACACTCAAACACATGTTGAAATTACTCTTTTTGGCAATCAGTGTTATCCAGCCATCTGATCACAAGTGAATTCTTCTAAAATACCCTGAAGCTTCTTTGTACAAAGGTACACATTTATTAGTTAGAAACGATATCCAAGAATAAGCACCTTTTTAGCTACTGCTCACCATGTCTGCTAGTTGGCAGTAGCCAATCAGTTTGGAATCTCAGTTATTCATCTTTCTTGCACATTACCGTGCTAACATCAACTAGTATTGATGCTGACAAAAATGTTGCACTGACTCATACTTTGGCACTAACAGGCAATATGAGTATGAATTCAGCAGCTGATAGCAGCAGATAGAAAAAGGTGCTTTAAGATGATTTAAAGTTGAAGTAACAATACATTTGTGTGAGGCAGGAAAATTCCCAAATGAAACTTCATTTGCTTACCTTGTCATTTAAGGTTGGGTCATTCAATGAATACAGTTTATTTGTAATATCTTTGCCAATAAGATACTTAAAGATCTCATAAAGAAATGGTTCAGATTCCAGAAAATAAGTCAGCCTTTCTCTGGACCAGCACAGGAACTTGCAATTATCATCTGCGACAATGGTGACCTGAGAAAACACATACTCAGAATTAGCCCTTCTCTTTTGCCTGCAAGTAAGTGCTACCATTTTATTTGTGCCTCCATTTAAAATGACTCTTAAATCCATAAAACTTTTTGTGGTCCCTTAGAATATCCCATGATATTTACAAATTTAAAACAGCTCACATGTTTATTATCATCATATTTTTAACATACAAGCATGGCCAGTTTGATTTGCTGAAAGTCTGGTGGGAAATAATATGAAGGGGAAATCTCTGCTAAGTTCCAAAACTTTAAGTATTTATGCTACAGGAGATTTACATACAAACTCAGTCCTGTGCTGGTGACACTACTCACATCCCAACAGACCTACATATTGCTTGGTTTTAGTTGATGTCACTGTGATCAAGCAGGAAGAATTGGTGTAATCCAAAAGTTTCCATGAAAGAGTTTTTAAAAGGAGATTTTAAAAAAAAAAAGAAAAAAGTTTAATCTCTCTCTCTTCCTTGTCAGACCTCTTGATCTCACAAGCACTACCTTCTAGGATGTGAACCAGGGACCTCTTTGCTTAGTTATTGACAATTCTGCTGTTGACAGCTGCAGCCTAGTTTACACCCTCTCTAGGCAGGCAATAGCATTTATAAACAACTCAACAGATTTGTCCAGCTGTGCCAGTGGAGGGCAGTGGCACACAGAAATCAGCCCTGTGATGCTGCAGCATGTTTTACAAGATGAAGTCAGTCATCTAGGAAGAAAAGAGGTGCCCTGTATTATCACAGACTAACTTTGCCTCCTAAAAACAAATAAAAATATATAAAGCCTAAGAGAAAATATGAAGTCTAAGGAAAACTGTCAGATATACTCAGGTTTTAACTTTACTGTCTGTTAACAGCAAAGTAAACAGGCAGAGAAATACAAGCTTGTAAAGAACTCGTCAGCGTTGCCAGCAGATGGAGTCCCTAAGACGAAATTCACATCCTGCTTCGATGGCACTCCCGAGAACATTTATATTGCAGCACGCCGAAATGGCAAACAGCAAGCAAATCTCACGAGTGAAGGATGTGTACTGCACTAGACTGCAATAATTTTTCAGGCAGGCACAACTTGAGGCGTGAGCTTTTTCGCTTTGGCGGAACTGATTCATATCTAGCCATTTGAGAGAAATAGATTGTACCAAGAGGTCCGCAGCCCTGCAGGATGCCTTGCTGCCGTGAAATGAATACATCTTGACAAGTATCTCTCTTTGGCATTAAGCCTAGTATTTGATTGGAACATGTTACATCAATCACTGACTTTACATTCCGCATTACTCTTCCTCCCTCCCTTTCTGCCATGGTATCAGCGGGGATGTGTTCAGTCCAGCCATAGTCCAGTAATTACTACACAGACACTGTTAAAGAATATCAAGTAAGAGGCAGCGTAACAGTGATTTCAATACTATGTGAAAAAAAACCCTTCTCTAGTGATAGTATTTTTTACTACAAGCTATAATATATTCATTAACGTACTAGCAGAATTAAACCACTAAAGATATATATCCTTATTGCTCCCATATGAATATTTTAATTCTAAGCAGCGTGATCACCTTCAGTTAATGCTGCTTTAACAACGTTCAAGATGATAGAAGCATTTAACACCTTTAGATAAATACCAATTTCAAACTATTAGTTCCTGCATTTTAAAAATCTTTCATTTTAGTAACACCAAACTTTACCGTAATTAATTTTCCTTTTCTGTTGTTTTGAACTAGTGGAGAGACTGCTTGCATCATCTTTTTCTCCACTAAAGCTCTCTCTTAAATAATTTCTCCTGAATAATGTTTTAATACAAAATAAACTTGTGAACAGTAAAAAGAGAGAACAGAAAATCAAAGGACAGACTATTCAGTAAACACCATCATAATACTGTTTTGCAGCATTTCATTTTAAAAAGTTTCTCTTGATATGGGCCATCACTAAACACCAGTACTAGAAAGGCAGTGTATGACTTAAACCAAAGTGTACCTGGAATTTCTCACCCCGGTTCATCTGAGTTGATCGAAATTCAGGTGAATCTATAAAGGCACAGGGGTAAATATTATGCAGAAAATGCCCTCGATAAGAGACCTTCATTCTGGAAATAAAAATGTATGAAACATCACTTTAAAATCATGGAGGTTGATTTATTTGATATAATTTGAATATGATTATTGACAATGGTAATGCATAAAGTAACAGGCTAAAATATCTATTTCTTCTGGAGTTTCAGCCGAAGAACCAACCTGTTTTCTGCCTGAACCTCCACTGATTCCAATTCTGGTTGCCTGATGTGGTGTGTAGCCTCAAAACACTGCTATTCAAAAGGAAAAAGGTCTGAAGGGTAATGACCCTACAGTCACAGCAGAATCAGGCTTCCTTTAGATAACAAGCTTCACAGTGATGAGCAGCTAATGACGTCAAAGAAAACCATGAAACCTGATGTCACTGTTGCCATCTACAAAGACTGGTTAAAATATTGGCCAGAACTTAGCAAGAACTTCAAGATTACAGCCTTGCCATGGGGATTTATTTTACCCTTTCTCATCTGGGTCTGTCAGCCAGGTCTGGGCACTGCACTTGCCCCTTTCTGTACATGTGCAATGACCCAATTTCAATAGGCCTCTTGGTTTACAGTCAGCTGGAGGGTTACTCTTCCCCTCCCTCCTGCAGAATATTTTTTAACATTAACCCAGAGAATGCACCGAGGGTAAGACTTAGATATCCAAAACCGGAACAAACTTCTTGCTTGTTCTGGAAGACACTTTCTCTGGTATTTTATGAATATAATTTCCATTAAAATCAATATGGCTGTACACACACATGGAGGCACAATATATTTGCAGTAGGACACATCGCCGTCATTTGAAAATAGTGTCAGAAAATAGCCTATGGCTAGAGGCTATGTGGCTATAGACCATAGCATGCAAGAAACAGTAACATTTACAAAACTAGCAAGCAACCAAACAACTTTTTAATGAATTCAACCACCACACAATACATATGACCGTTCCCAAGCTTTATAGCACCTACTTCCCCTTCAGCAGGATGCTCAGCCTATCATCAACTGATGTTTTATCCTCTGCAGCATAAGCTTGACCTGTCTTTAAAGTTTGAATGTTGCAAAATTGCCCAGTTAATCTCTGGAACAGCTCTGGAGGCACATGGAGTGGTTCAAACATTCTCTTGTAGAGGCTACTGAGCTCCTTCTCTATCTTGATCTAGAATGCAAACACAAAAAACATCCATACAGGGACAGACTAGTTAAAAAAAGACTGCATGCATGCTTTAGCTATTAAATCTGAGTAATATCTTTGTCTTTCATGTGTTTAGTCAAAAAAAGAAGTAGTAAATGTGTGACATCTATCCACAATGCTGCCTATGGCAAGGTGACCAAAACCTTAGCTAAAACCAGCCAGGCTGGCAGCGTGGTGATTTAGTATGATGTTCTATACAAGTGGCATGGTAAATCAGACACAAGGAGTCTTTTGAGACTTCTTTTCACCTAACAGGGAATAGAACTTGGATGAGAATTACACAGAAAAACATGAGGTTGCCCTGCATTTTTCACACCATATCCACAACACATTCTGGCCATCTCTCAAGACTCCCCTGGGAACCTCTCATCCCTTAGCTTCTTGGCTGACTTGCAGTAGAAAAGCAGGACTATGAGTCCTGAAAAACAAACCCATCATATTGAAACCACGTGTGATGAGGGAGGAAAAAAGCAATGCCAGCTGAACATCCCACATCTAGGAGCCCACCCAAACTCAGGCAGCAGCAATGAGGGAAAGGAAGCTGGCTGAAATCCCAAGCCAGGAGATCTTTCCTGAATGAAGGCAGCAGGGAATGAGACAGTGTCCTGGCCTCCCCTAAAGCAGAGGCAGCTTGAACAAACAAATTAGAAGAATGAGCATCAGATCACGAAAAGATAACATATGCATAGAAAAGAAAAAAAGGAAAAGAAAAAAGGTAGATAAAGAAGAAAATGAGTCACCACTTCAACAAATGAGAATATTCCAAGTTTATGTATTTTTCTAGATTTTTTTTTTTTAATATTAGAAAAAGGGAAAGATAGAATAAAGCAGCACAGGAGTCCACGAGTCACTTTTCAGCCGATGGTAGCCAACAGTGCCAATTGAGAAGCTTCTGAGCACCCTGCGGTTGGAGGTGGAAGGGGTCCAAAATGATCATGGGAGGCCCTGGGCTGACTGAGGCCCATGAGGGCTTCCAACTGTCAAGTATATACTATTTCCTCCCCAGAAAACTATTTTAGGGCAAAAATAATAGTCTTTTACCCCTACAAAATATATGTATTCCATACCAATAATCCTCCCTGAGCTGTTCTTCATAGAATTACATATGAGTGCTGAATAGTGAATCAAGCATAACAGAAGTTTTTGGAAAATTCATTAAGGTCTATATGTTTTTTATTTAAATCTAGCTGAAGCAGAAACTTTCCAGATTTATGGAACCATATTTGAATTATATCACCCACAAGCTCTATCACTGGATGCCATCCATCCCACATATGGGCTACTGAAGTCCACGGGAATCACTTTGGAACTGACAAGTAGAGATGGTGGGTTCATCACACAGAAACAGGATACAGCTACTTATTAAATTTCTGCACAGCAAAAGATAAGGCTGCTTATGTGACCTTGACATTATCATTTCATGACTTCTCAGGATGGTCTTTGCAGCCTTTATTTTTCCATAAAAGCTCAACAAAAGAACATCCCAAACCTGCAGTCTTCACTTTTCACCCAAACAGCCTCAAAACATGGAAAGCAAAAGCAAGCTTATAAACTACTGAGACTTCTACGTAGCCTTGCAAAACAGACACCAATACCTATTTCCAAGGGCTTAATATGAAAAATTCTTCTGAGAGCTCCCGAGAACTATCTTTTGCTTATACATAGCTGAACTTATCGTTAACTTTGTGTACATTTGCCACCCACAAGTATATTAAAATTTTTAGGTTTTGTTTCTTTACTTTTTTGATCTGTCCGTACATATACTTCAATCAAATGTGACTAACTGTCTCCTCAAAACATTTAAATGGATCTTTCTATTACATTACTTTGGCAGGATTTTGTTACGTCTCCCTTCTCCTACAATATCATCTCTGCCACAGGACTGAGAAGACGAGGGCTGGAATACAAATGTTCAGACAAGATGATCAATAAAGTCACGGAATCACAGAATAGTTGAGCTTGGAAGGGACCTTTGGAGGTCATCTTGTCCAAGCCTCTGCTCAAGCAGGGCCACGTAGAGTAAAGTTGCCCAGTACCTTGTGCAGACAGCTTCTGAGTATTGCCAAGGACGGAGATTCCACCACCTCTCTGGGCAACCTGTGCCAGTGCTCCATCATCTGCACAGCAAAAAGCGTTTCCTGATGTTCAGATAGTGCTCCCTCTGTTTCAGTATGTGCCTGTTGCTTGTTGTTCCATCACTGGGCACCACTGAAAAGAGCCTGGATCTTTTTTGCATGTTTGCAACCTCCCTTGGCTCTTCTTTGCATGTTTGCAACCTCCCTTCAGGTATTCATACACATTGACACAATCCCACTTGAACTTCCTCTTCTCCAGGTTGAACAGTCCCAGCTCTCTCAGCCTCTCCTCCTAGGAGAGATGCTCTAGGACCTTCATCATCGTGGCCCTTTGTTGGGCTCCCTCCAGTGTGTCTATGTCTCTTGTGTTGGGGATTGCCCTGAACTGTTTGATTTCAAAATATTTTCCATATACATGTGAAGTTGGGCAATTTGTTTGGCCCACAGCTTCTCCAGGAACTCACTCATTTTTAGGACCCACACCAATTTAATTTGTATCTCTTTCTATCCATGAGCACTGCAAGTCAAAGAGAGAGAAATTCCTTTCTCAGATAAACATACAGGTAGCTCCCAAGACTCCTGAATTCAAAACAATAAAGACATGAGGAGCTAATTTGGCCCTACAGTGCTAATGCACTCCCTTAACTAGCACACAATTCAGATTTCATGATCTCCCTTGTGTGTTTAATACTTAGGAAAGAAAACAGCTGTAACTACTTTCCTAGAGACCTATCAGGTTGGACACTGTAGATACACTTCGGATAGCCTTCCTTGTAACAGACTATTCACCCTCTGCAAGCACAGTTGACTCTTTCTCCAGTCATGCTTGTGGGTCATATTCCAAATGAGCCATATGGGTAGGTGTAATGTTTTGTTCAGCAATGGTTGAAATATTTTGGGATCCTGCCAAAGCTCCAAGTCAGAGCTCTGTAGAGACACTGATTAGACTCTTTCAGCTTCCACTCAGACTGGAAAAGCCAAATCTGTAAAGCTCTAAGGAGTCAAAACTAAAGAAATAATCTTTCCATCAGAAAAAAAAAAATCACTGTTATTTTGCATGCCACATTTAATAAAATAAATATTTAACAACTGAAAATATAAATTATTCATTTTGTAATATGGCTAACTTGTAATTATCTTCCATTCTTTTATTTCCTTAAAAATGTAATTTGTGAGGATGACTAAATAAAATTGATTTTGAGATGGGCAATATAATAGATGAAGACAGAAAATCTAATTCAAAATCAGTTTCTAACTTTTTTTTTCATCCTCTAGCTTTTTATAGAAAAACACTAAAAAAACCAGCCTGAAAGTTCATAGTAAACAGAATCTGTACGAGAGCTAAAAAGACATATGTGACTACCAGGCATCATTTCTTCAAGTAATCTTGCTGTTCATAGCCTGTAAAAAGGCAATTTATATATTGCTTGGGATTCTACCATGCTTCCATATATATTCCAATATTGTTTAAATTCACACAATTTACTGAGAATTTAGAGCCCAGTTTTCAGAGGTGCTGAGGACCCAGACCACACCTGCAGCGGCAGGAATACAAATCTTCTGAAAACCAGACTACAGACTCCAGTTCTCCATTGTGGTACAATTTAGATTAGCATGAAGTGATTTTTTTCCTCATACTGCTAGAAAGCAGCAATGAAATGTGTCTCACCTAACTGCGAGTATATAAAGGTAGGTTAGTAGTTAGTAATGGTTGTGCATGCTTGTTCTCTAGTCACTGGAGAGGGATGGCAATATCACATCTTCAACAGGTATTAGGCAGGTGGATTGAATTACACTGGACAAACTAGCTTAAACTAGATGTATAACCCTGGGACTGGGACTGTTTAATATCTTTTTCAACAACATAGACAGTGGGATCGAGTGCACCCTCAGCAAGTTTGCAGATGACACCAAGCTGAGTGGTGTGGTTGATGCGATAGAAGGAAGGGATGCCATCCAGAGGGACCTGGACAAGCTGGAGAAGTGGGCCCATGTGAACCTAATGAGGCTCAACAAGTCCAAGTGCAAGGTGCTGCACCTGGGTTGGGGCAATCCCAGACATGAGCATAGAATGGGAGAAGAACTCATTGAGAGCAGTCTTGCAGAGAAAGACTTGGGGGTTGTGGCGGACAAAAAGCTTGACATGAGCCAGCAGTGCGTGCTTGCAGCCCAGAAGGCCAACTGCATCCTGGGCTGCATCAACAGAGGAGTGGCCAGCAAGCCGAGGGAGGGGATTGTCCCCCTCTGCTCAGCCCTTCTGAGGCCCCACTTGGAGTCCTGCATCCAGGTCTGGGGCCCCCAGCACAAGAAGGATGTGGGGCTGTTAGAGCGGGTCCAGAGGAGGGCAACAAAGATGATCAGAGGGCTGAAGCACCCCTCCTATGAAGAAAGGCTGAGAGAGCTGGGGATGTTCAGCCTGGAGAAGACTCTGGGGTGACCTTATTGCAGCTTTTCAATACCTGAAGGGGGCTTATAAAAAAGATGGGGAGCAATTTTTTGTTCAGTCAATGACAGGACAAAGGGGAATAGTTTTAAACTAAAAGAGGGGAGATTTAGATTAGAGGTTAGGAGGAAATTCTTCACTCACAGGGTGGTGAGGCACTGGAACGAGTTGCCCAGAGAGCTTGTGGATGCCCTGTTCCTGGAGGTGTTCAAGGCCAGGTTGGATGAGGCCCTGAGCAACCTGATGTAGTGGGTGGCATCCCTGCCTATGGCAGGGGGGTTGGAATTAGATGATCTTTAAGGCCCCTTCCAGCCTGAGCCATTCTATGACTCTATCAAAGTGAGACAAGATGACTCCAGTTCTTCATTCCTCTTTCATAAGGTAAACCTATTGTCTCAGAAGTAGAAACCACAACAAATTATTTGTACTCTTTGAAAGTGCTCTTAATTGTTAGACTCATGTGTAATAAGCTTCCTCTCAGAGGCCTTTCATTTCTGGAAGTGCTTATGTCCTGAACTATGTATTATTTCAGTATCAGCATGTGACAGACTACGTAAGAACACAGCTGATGCCTGTGTAGCGCACTTCCCAGTTAAAAGTATTTGATATTCCTACTAAATTTTAACATTTTTGTTGCCTGAACATTTCTGTCTTTAGAAAGCAGTTTAATATTGAATAAGATTGAGGGAAAGAAAGATTTAGTAAAGGCATCAGTGGTGGTGGCTTCAAGATTTTAATTTGTTCTCTGTCCAAGATTATAGAGAATGTCAAGATGTGATCGTTCATTCTTAAAGTCAACAGAACTGACATTTGTTTTAAGAATGCTCTTCCCGTAGCAATTCCAGTCCCAGCAGAAGGAGCAGCTAGAAAGTCTTCAGAGGGAAGACTTCCTGCAAGCTCCCTAGTTCTGTTCCCTAGATCTGGTTGAGATCTGAAGTATGCAACTGTACAGGCATCTATCTCAACTAAGTGCTGCAAGCTTCACCACTACAAGAAGTATTTTGAAAGACAAGTGTGCACATCTACAGAGGTCAGGGTTAGATGATTTCCTATGATATACATACATATACACGCCAGAGAGGTTTTACATGTCCAAACAGGAAAGAGCAAACTTAAAATTCCACCATGTCACTTTTCTTGGTCATGGAATTGGTGGAAAACCACATTTGGATCATGGTGCGATGTGTAGTTAGCATATACATGCAGGAAACCATTTTAAATACAGCTGATTTCAACTACTTATTATCTGCCACTTGTTAACACAACTGTAAGAACTCTCACTGTCCAAAACATAATTTAACCTTTAGCTTCTTTTTAAATGCTGTGGTTGCCTTAGTCTGCAAGTACCTGTGGACTGTCAGAGTTTGTTCTGCAGTTGTTTTTAGCTGCACTGATAAAGATTTCAGCCTTTCTACCATCTCTCATTTTTTGTCATTTTCTTTAATTCCTCTTCCACTGCCAACTTGCTGTATTTATTGAAATCCTTAACTTGCACAGCATTTTTTGAAGATGTACACAAAAGTCTATCTATGTTTCCTCCAATGTTCTCTGCCAAGAATTCTGGTTTATTCTGTGTAAGAACAGATGTGGTCTTGCACCACATTTGTATGGTGTACAGTCTATTTGAGTCTTGAGCACCTTGATTCTGTTTTAGTTCCACAGCCAGTGGGAAAGGTGTACAGAAACGGAAAGCAAAGTTACAGGCACGATTTACAGTCCTTTCTCTCTCAGTTAGTGTTACTTTGTGTGGTGCATTGGACAGCATGGTGATGGCTAAGTAGCACAAATATAGTGCAGTTTCATCGTCTATCTTGATGATGACATATTAATGGAATGAAAAGTTTTCTAAATACAAAAAAAAGAGGAACTTACTCTCTAACTGTGAAGATTATTCTCTGAGATAGAAAAATTTAAATGACTATGCACATGCATTTATGAGTGGGAGGGTGGGGAAAATGAGGAAAAGGCAGAAACACATACAGAACCCAATCCGGTCCCTCTTCAAAGAAATTACATAACCCCTTCCTTACTACCAAAACAAGAGACAAAACCAGTAACTTCTAAAGTCAAACCACTTTTCAAGAATATGGATTTCAGGAAAATATTTATGTACTGAATCTAACTGAACTAAGAGCATACTCATGGTCTGCATCCTTACTGAAGTAGCTGGCTTAGTTCAAAATAACCCCTGTGGAATGTATTGATAGGTTTGTCCAGCAAGCATGGTTGGAACGTCCTTTTTCTTGCATCTTACTAGAGTGCTCGTGCAATTTAGCTGTTATACATACCGGTCTTCTCTTATACACTAGGTATATGAAATGTAAAAGGTTGACAACCAAAAACACAGAATTCCAGATCATTATGTCCAAGGCACAACGGTAGAGTGTAGCCCAAATGATGAACAATGCACATCCTGCAAAAATTAAAAAAGAAAGTTAACTTTCACTGACCAATAAACACATTCTTACAAAGCCATCAAGATTTTGTCCACTGTGTGCAATTACACTCAGAAGAAATATATTCTTCAAGCTTTATTACACTTAGACTCTGTGGATCAGTGCATGCAAAGGCAGCAGAAGCTAATCACTGCAATGCTACCAACAGGCACTGGGAACAGGCTGACAGCCGACTGCAGTCCTGTTGCACAGGACTACAATACTGGAGCAACAAGAATTCAGGTCAGGACTGGGGAAAGCAGGAAGGTGCAGCCCATGATGGTCTGTTACTAAAATGCTGTAGAAATGGTAGCTCACAAAACTTGATTACTTGTATCGCGTCAATTAGACAAACAGCAGCATAGAAACAAATACTCGTTGTCCATATCAGTGACAATCATATCTAACTAGTGAGCAGTAGTTGCACAAAAACCTCCTGAAGTTATACATGGATATTTTGGAAAATTTAAAGGCAGCGTGTCACGACTGCATTTTGACAACTTCACAGCAGGAACCAGAATTCTCTTCAAAGAGAAAATTTCAAATGCTTCCTCTTTTTAGTTACTTTACTTTGAATAGTGACAACTGCTTTACAAGATAAATTATGCTGTATGATTAGGGATACTATTTTTAGCCTACAAAGACAGTACTTATCAGATGATAGGTTATGCATCAGTGAGTTCCTCTCAGATAAATGTGAACCAACTGGTCAAATTCAGCCACGTCTGATAAAGGTGGCTGTAGATGTCACAGATACGTTTTCCCTTTCCTCTTTTCTCCCTGAAGACAATGCTGAATACGAACTCAATATTCTGTCTGTGTCTGACAGGCAAGGCAGCACTTACATATGGATCAGAAAAATCAACATATGATCACTCTTGATCTGCTGCTAAATTAGACTAAGATGAATAGGAGGACACTAGACGTGGAGGTACTGAAGAGGAGTAAACACTGTGTGGTCATCAAAGCAAAAGACAGAGATTTGTAAGAACCAGACCTTCTGCTGCCCACAGAGTAAATTTGCTTCCAGATTCCACCTCAGTTTGACGAATTCTGATTCCCTATTTGCTCAAAACGCAAGAAGACCTACAGTCCAAAGTGGCATGCTCAGATTGTGCAATAGTCCCATTGTTTTTAAAATGAGAGCTACACAGACAAAAGGTTTTACAATACTGAGACCCTTGGTCATTACTGCAGTCTGTTTTGATAAATTATCCTATAATAGCTATAAAAAAGGCAAAATGAAAGGGTAAACTCAACCATCAAAGTTTTATCATAAAATTGATCCCTGCTATTACACAAAGAAACATTCTCATTCAGAAAATACTTAAGCATGCCCTGTGTTGTGAAACACCTGGGTTTATCTTTCTTACAGTGTAATTGTTTAGTCTCAAGCATGCCAAACTCAGCTTTTCCTTCGAAGCCAAATTTTGGTACTGTAAGATGCCTACAGTGGTGGAGGAAAGAAGACTGACTTCAAGAGAACTGACTTCATCCTATATTGACAGCTCGCATTTCTAAATTGGTAATGAAAATAACAGTAGTGCAACAACAGAAAATGCCACGTATTTGAACCCCCATTTAAAGAACACGTGTGCCTAAATCATGCTTTTCAAGGAAAACCTTACCTATTACAGAGGTACTAAGCCAGTGTACCAGCCAATGCATGGTCCCAGTATTTACCCTAAACCTAAAATTAAGTTTTTAAGGATCCAAGGACTTAACTATGATTTGGAATTCAATGAATTTTAAGCAGCCAGTGAGGTTTAACGTGAATGGGGTCCACTTGTTTTTAAATCAACATCTACATAGTTTTGAAGTTTTAAGTTGCATCTCTCGGAGATTTTAAGAGCCTAACACATAACCTTATTAGAAAACGTCTGCCTGGGTCAGAATGGACCCCCACTTACACCAAAAATGCCTTCAGCAAAGCACAGTGACCGTGAATACATGCTGGAATTTCCCTGTGATCTGAAGAGACCCAGGGATCCCCCTGTCATGTTCACTGTTTCTGCCACAGGCAGGTTGCAAATCTCCCGAACAAGTCACCTACCTATGGTGAGCAGGCCTCGCAGAAAAATCATATGAAAATTCAGAGTAGTTGGAATAACTAGTCCAACCGCAAAACAAATATTTGCCACATGGAAAACAAGATGATGAATCTCTTTCCAGTTTTCACATGCAGTCTCATTGAAAGGCACAAGGGTGGCGTTTTTTAGGTCTGGAATAAAACCTAGTGGAGTAACAGTGAGTGGGCTAATTGCTGTAGTGTTCATCTTGAAGACCCCTGCAAAGAGACAGAGAGAAGAAAAAAAAGACCACGAGTTAAACCAAAATGCATTAGACACAGGCATGGATTTTAAGTTTTTTTTTCTTTCTTTCTAGGACATATTTTTCATTATCATTCAGGCAAAAAATTTCAAATGTTTTAAGAGGACAAGCTAGACCTCGTTCAGTAATACTTTACTATCTCTTTTTCGCCTACATGTTAGGCTTGAAGAATTCTATATTTCAAAATTCGGACTGTATGCAAACAGCAAACAACAATGTTTGAACGCTAGCTACTATAACTTTGATTGCTCAGTAAAACATCCAGAGTATTCCTCCTAGTTCTACACAAATAGAAACCATATTTTGGTTTCCCACTTATTGAATGAGCCCTTGGTCTTAGGCAAAGTAAATAATTACGAGAATTTAACAATCTACGTAAGAACTGAAAGTAAAAAAAAAAAAAAAAGGCTTTTGTAGCGTAAGCCTCCTTTAGGACACACAAAGCTGTTCTTCTAAATAAGGAGTGGAAGGTCCTCAAGGAGGAACAATGCTGTCTGGTTGATTAAAAAAAAACAGCCACAAAAGCAAAAAGGAAACAAGCAAAAAACCACCACCCCCCAGCAAATCTCTTTTGAGAACGGTAAATAAATATTATTGTTTCTCCTCCCAGTTGATCAGATGCTACCAAGTCAGAAGCGGAGACAGCCAGAGTGCTAAGCTACGACAAAGTTGCGAGTCTTTCAGGGAAAGCACTTGGTCTACCTAGCGTAAGCAAGCTTGCAAGACCTCTGATTGTTTGTGGAAATCCTGGAGAAAATGAGACAGTTAAAAAACTCTGATTCCCAATCTGAAAATACACAGGCTTTGTTTTAATAGCAAGGATAAATACAGCGTATTTTCTTTTTGCACCAATTAAAATAAGATTTCTGCGGGCAAACATCTTCCCCAAACAAAGCAAAAAACGCCCTATTAAACTGCAAAGAGAAAGCGGAAGGATTCAAGACACTACCTTTAATATCTTAGAAGCCAGTCCCTGTAAGGAACTCGGTGTTACAAGTAGTCCAGGCGGTCTTCTGAACACAGACCAGTTTCCAGCTGGAATAATACCACCACCTCTAGATAGGCTGCTGGAAGCAAGAGGAAACCCTGCTTCCAGCAAAGTACGTGTGATCCCCTGCTGCTGCAGCAGGAGAGATGATACGGAGCTGTGCTTGATTCTCACTAACGAAACACATGCCTGTATCACTGAGCAAACAGACTCCGTAATATCTAACATGGTGGGATTTGCATTCAAATAAATTCTGAGAGACGGTGCCTGTCCCCACCTCGTGTGCTTGCTAACTGCCACGTAACTCAGCTGTTGAGCAGGCTTCCAGGACACGGTTAACGCAGCCCACGCTTCCTGCCGACTGGAACACACTCGGCATCTTTCTGACACTTGAGAGTGGTTGTGCTGCCTTAGCTCCATCCACTCCTTTTATTATTTCCCCCCAGCCGACTTGTGTACAGGGCTGATGCAAGCTGGACAATTTCTGAAATTAAACAGTCCTTTAAATCCCTTTTGAAAGCAGTGGGAAGAAAGAAATCAGGGAGGAAAACTCAACCTTCTTGCAACTCCTCTCAGAAGCCCAGAGCCTGTCACAGATAAGGCACGCTTCAGAGTACGCAGAGACATTTTGCAGGATCAAACACTAGCAAGGACATAGTGTACACGGTCCCTGGAACAAAATGGTTTTCAAAGAAAAATAATCTAATTTTTAACCAAAAAACCTTATTTCTCTTATTTCCTTTCTTAAGAGCTCATTTTCCTCCTTTGATTCCTACATTAGTCATTCGCAAAGGCATAAACAAATTTTACACCAAATTGCTACCCATACCCTGGATGCCCGAGCAAATTTGCAGTCTGGTTATTAAACACGCACCATCCACACCTGCTCCTACTCCTCTTCAGCTCCTGCACATGAAGTTTAGCAACGAGAGCTGCTCCGCTGTCGTACCCAAACCGTTCACGCAACCAGTGCGAGCGCGCACCAGGAGGAGCGCGCACGACTGCAATTTTCACGTGCTGATAAGCAGAAGGCAGCTGCTGCCTCTGGGCTACGACGTTTGTGCTCATCCTATACACGTCTCATGGCTGTGCTCCCGTCGCCCCCATTTTCAAAACAACATAACCTCCCTACAGCAGGATCGCCACTTCTTCTGCAGAAAGCTAGCAGTTGAGCTTCCACGTATACTCAGTCTTCCAGCTGCCCAGTAATCTGTCAGTGAACGTGCCCCCTAATACGCCCTCATTTGGTAACAGAATGGGTAAAGACAACCAAATTCACATACATATACACAGAACTGGCCACAACTCCATCGACTTGACTCAAGATCAAAATGGGCTGCAGCGAGGAATTTCAGCTGCATCTGATTACGAATCCACAAAGCTTTCCAGATGCTTGCTTTTTTCCCAGCCAAATTTTGTAGTGCGTGCACGAGAACAGAGGATACCTTACTCTTCTAAGACTTGGCCGTAAAGCGTCACACATTCGAAGACTGGAAACCCAGCCAGGCCTGCCAACTGTACGGCACGTGGCAATCACTCTTCTCCCAGTCCAGCCAACCCCATACTCCCCATAAACCACGGGTGCTGATCCTGCTGGCCAAGAACTGGCATAAGGAAAGGTGTTTCTCCAACACATATTGACCTATCATTTAACAGCTTTGACAACGTAGCATCTGTAGTTGCAACAACAGGATGGTTGGTACTTTCCAAAATCTGTGCCACCTGCTTAGATGCATAAATTATAACCTCGGACACTAAATCTGCACAAATCCATTTTTATAAGCTTTAACACCTTGAAGTCTTCATATGATTACATTTGATGTTAACTTACTACTCAGCAACATCGCAGCACCCCTGCCACACGGGAGAATGTCGGAAAGCTGCAGAACTTCGAGATGGTATTTTCAAGCTGGCAGAAATAGACTTATTCTATCTGCAGGACGACACGAGGACAGACTGTGACACTGGCTCTTACGGAGGAATTTCAATTAGTGAGCTTGTTTGAGAATCAACAAAAATCAGGCACGCACAGCTACACCCTAAAATGCTATCCACAGATAACACCAGGAAGTCAAATATCCAGAAGAAGTAGCTTTTAGATCCAATTCTTTAGCCTTAACTTCTACTGTTGTCAAGTAATATTAAATTATTAGCAAAAAATCTGCTGTTCAACAGATGAACCTCAGAGTACCAAAACTTCACATTGGAAATACAGAATCACACCTTTAAAACTTTCATGCAGCATTATTTCTGCTAAGAATACAGCGTAAGATTTTAAAGTGGCGTATGTATTAATATTGAAGTTAAGAATACAAACACAGTCAAATCATTTGGAAGAATAGTGGAAATATCATCAAGTGAAATGTAAGCTTGACGTACCATATGACAAATAATTAAAAGAATATTTTAAATACCTTGTAAATTTTCCTTCACATGGATTTTGATTTACTAAAGTAAGAGTTTGAAAATTCAGCTGACTGAAGACTCAAGCAATCTGGTTGTCCAGAAAAAAAAAAAAAAAAAGGAATATTGAAAACATGCAGTGACAGCGTAGTATTAAATCCACAGAAGTTAGTACAATTAGCAAGAAAGCCGATTAACTTCTTGTGTGTATGTACTCAATAGACAGGTAAGGTGTGTAAGACATTGTGCTTTTAGGTCTAAAAATCCAAATTCTCAGAACATAAATGAACACCTGAATTGAGTTTACTCTAGGATTTTCCTGTACTCAGGACATCTTTATACGAGACCAAACTTTTGAAAGCCATTCTCAAAAGTATTTAGTCCCCAGACCATCAGACACAGATGCCTTTGAAAAAGGGGGGCTTATGGATACGTGCACAACATTCACAAATTGTAAACCTAACAGAAAAGTTTTAAGCACTGTGTTGCACTACGAGAGCAGGCTTGCCAAGCTGACACGGGACAGCATAGAGCATCCAGCTCTCATCGTCACTCACTTTCTTGAGAATATTTGTGTCCCACAGCTTTACTGCTCAGCATTATTCAAGTCAGCTTCTTAGAGCTTTCTGCAAGTATGCTTGGACACATTTGCAGTCATTGCAAGCTCATTTACGTAGATGGGCTTTGTGAGTCTAAAGAAATAGCCAAGCTCAACAATTTTTTTATACCTGCAGCTCTTTAACTACTTTTCTATGGTCTCATAGCACAAAACTGCATAGAGTCTCAACAATCAATAACAATTTCTTTGCCTTTGTGAGCTGAAGACAACTATTACTGCTAGCACAATTAAGTTAATTACAGTTTAAGTTACCACTTTCCTTTTTATAATGAAGTAGGAGTGAACGGGAAAGTGGTATAGGAAAAGATGTATTTCAATACGCTCTTTGGGGCGAGTTCATTTCTATTAAATGTGTCAGCGATGACAAAAATTTGTTAGCCTCACTCTACACAAAATTTAGCGGTCTTTTCATCCCGCTTAGTCAACAAAAATATCCATCCGGTGACAACCACTCTTACGTGGGCTCCGGGCAGTAACATCGGGGACGTACGATGGAGCTGGAAACGCGTTGGCTGCGTTTGCTCTCACCCTGTTCTGACTGCGCCGCACAGGGACGCGCACAAAGACCCCGCCGAGGGGTGCAACCGCAGCTGTCGCCCTGCAGCCCTGCTTTCTATACCCGTGCCTACGAAGCGTTGCTTCAACCCACAGCATCCAAACCAGCATTAATAATAATAATAATAATAATAATAATAATAATAATAATAATAATAATAAATCAAGCAACCCGTCCCTTTCGCCCCAAAAAGGGACATCTCCAGGACGGTGGCCCCAGCGCACATGCCAGCACACCAGCAAAGCTCGGCAGCGCTCAGTGAGCCCCAAATGGGGCTGCACGGACTGACCGGACTGTGATGGAAGAATAATAATATATATTAAAAAATATATATATAAAATATATTTGTTTTGTTTTTCATTTATAAGCACTACGGGGGGGGCGGGTTAAGTCAATTTCAGTACTAACAAGCCACCGAGCGACCCGACCCGCGGGGGGACAGGCTGTGCCCAGGGCAGGCGGGCGAGGAGCCTCTCCCGACCCCGACCCCGACCCCGGACCCGATCCCGGTGCCCGGTGCCCGGCCCCTTACCTGTCCCCGGGCCCCCTGCCGGGCGCCCTCGGCAAAGTCTCCCCGCCGCTTCGGGACGGTTCGGGACGGGCCAGACGGGACGGACGGAGCGGGGTCGCTCCCCGCAGCCCCCGGCGGCAGGCGCCGTCCCGGCCGGTCCCGTCCCGTCCCCCGGCCCCGCGGCGGCCCCGTCCCGGCGCTGTGACTAAAATAGGCAGCGGCCGCCGGCGGGCTGCGGGCGGCGCCAGGCGCGGGGCCGGCACCGAGCGGCCGCAGCGCGCAGGCGCCTCCCGGCGGCCCCGGGGGGCTGCGGGGTCCCCCCGCTGAGGGGCTCCCGGCTCCGGCCCCGGGGTCCCGCCGCGGGGGGCGCTGAGGGACGCGGCGGCAGCGAGCGGCGCCCGGCTCCGCCGCCCGCAGCGGCAGGGAGGAAGGCGGCGAGGTGCCGCCGCTGGCTGTGGGGCCGGCCCGCGGCTCCGGCGGCGCGCCTGGCTGTGGGGCGGTTAAAATTAGCAGCGCCCGGTTCCCCCCGACACGCGCGGCCGGCGGCGATTCCCCTACATGGCGAGCCCGGGGCGAGCTTGGCACCTGCCGCGGCCGCCGTGTCGCCGGCGGGTGTCCCAGGCACCGAGGCGTGCCGCAGGCACCAAGGCAGGGCACGGCGCGCTCTGTCGACGGACAGACAGACAGACAGACGGCGTGTCCGTCCTCCTGCACCGCCGCTGTGGCGGGGCGAGGTCTTCGTTTTCAGGGTGCTGGCCATGGGCATCCCAGCCCGTCCCCACGGGGACCTGACGAAGTGACCAAGATGAGGGTCTTCACTGTCTTCCGATGAGCAAGCAGCAAAGTTACTGTCTACACACACACACACCCCAACCCGAGGCCCGGTACGCTCTGCCTGTGCCGTGCTCGTAACTATTTCATCTGGAACAACGCACCTGGATCTTTCCACTGAGGTGTGCCACGTTAACAGGGTTTTTGTGAAGCCTGCTGCCCGGTGTAAGACCTGGTTTTCCAAAATACGAGTTTGTTACAAAGGACTGTCTTTGGGACCGCGCTTCCTTGGGACTGGCCATTCTTAGCGATATGTATTCGCTGTTTCCTGAGATATGCAGAGAAAGTGAGCTGGAAAAAGGACAGGAAGAGCAGCTCGGGAGAGCGTGGCCACAGGAACGGTCACAAGAGATAGCATCGAGCGCGTGTTGGAGACCGATGGTACTCGGCTACGCTGGCTGGAACGTGGCCGAGCAGCTCCCAAAACAGCCCCGAGCAGCCTGTCAGAGAGCTGCCCTACAAAGCTAGACCGACGTGTAAGCATTTTCTGTCACGTTACTGGGTGATACGCGTTGGAGAAGCACAGCTTGCTGCGCTGGTTGTGCCTTTTATAGAGACTTCAGGCTTCTCTCACTTCTTGACAGGGTTTTGGGGGGTAACGGTGATGAACAGTGTCTGTTCAGGGATATCTATATAGTGGATCTCTATATGGGTATGTGTATAGTTACATACAGATCTCTATATGAGTGTCTGTACGGTTACAGAGATAATGTAGATAACATTCTTTGAGTAGAATGAGTTCTTCCAAGTTTATTCTCAAGCCAAGGTCTCACGTGCCATAGGAGAATGTGCTTTAAATCTCTTCAGCGGTCAACTGTTAAACCACTGTGAAGGCATAAAGAGTTGTTTTAACCTCCCGTCTATGTCAATAAATCACAGCTTCATCAAAGTCTGCAAATATAAATTAACCTGACAGAGGCCAGACATAAAAGCTATGTGCTCCACATGTATGAGGGGTTGACTTCCCACAGCCAGATTGATTTTTAGATGTGTGTTGGATTGATGCATTGTGTTAGTAGAGACAGGTCTAAGCGTTGGCATTACAGCTGTTCAGTGATGCAGACTTTCCTTCTGTTGTGTTTCTCTCTTTTGCTGTTAAAGTCTTGATAGCTTATGTACTTTCTCCGGTTTAGTTATCTTCCACAGTAATGGCCCACAGCAGACAATGTCACACGGGGGGTTGCAAGTTACCCTCTTTTGTGCCTTATCTCCATTGCTCTGCTTTGTGATCTGCGACAGTGTAAGTGAACCTTGGGGCTCGGCTGTTTCTTATGCATTGTAAGGAGACCAAAATGTGCTTATACACAGGGCAGCGCAGCTCGGCAGAGGTCCTGCGTGAGGCCAGGAGCAGAGGTGGGAGACGAAATTCCCACTCCTGTGCCTCGGCTCAGTGCAGCGAGGTTTTTTACTACGCAGACCGTTGAGTAGCAGCTTCTGAGATCGCAAGTGCTCTGCCTCTTCTGAATGAGCGCCTCCGATTCCACAGCCTTTTTTAGGCAAAGTTTTTTCACTAAAGAGAACAAATGCTTTGTATACCTAGCTGCTGTAGTTCTGGATCCCAGATGTGCCAAGCTGACACAGCTATTTTGAGACAATGGCAAGATCTATGAAACGTTTCCATTTATAGTTTCAGGAAGCGTCCGCAGCATCTGCAAACTCGAAGATGTCTGCTCTAAACTAATCTTTTAAATCACAGAGTCACAGAAGGGCTGAGGTGGGCAGGGACCTCTGGAGGCCATCTGGTCCAGCCCCCCCGCTCAAGCAGGGACACCCAGAGCTGCTTGCCCAGGACCATGTGGTGGCTGTTGCGAATCTCCAAGGGGGAAACCCCACAGCCTCTGTGGGCAACCTGTGCCTGTGCTCCATCACCGCACAGCACAGAAGGGCTGCCTGGTGTTTACATGGAAAAAATTCCCTCTACAGACCATGCAGGGGGGCTCACTCAGGAAATAATTAATCTTGTATGTGTATGTTTGACAACCGTCTGAAGGGGGGTGAAATACACTGGCCGTGTGTGGTGGCTGGAGGAAGCCTAGATGTGTAGTTCAGAACTACCGCATTTCAGTGAGACAAATCCCATTACACATGCTGAAATTATGTGCCATGTGACTGAAATATTGCACACGTTTTCACAGAAAAATTATTGATTTGGGTTTTCTCTGAAAGCATCCTTGAGAATTACATTTTATTACAGGGAAGTTTATATTGAAGGGGTTTTGAATGATAAATACTCTCTCAACTCTTCAATATTCTGGAGGGCTTCTTATATAATATGTAGGAGGAGCATACGCATTCTGGCGCATCTTTACCCCATCCCCTCTGACAGTCACTTTCTGATGCATCCCAACGTAGTCTGGCCGTGTTTCCCATGGCACGTCTGCAGGGAGGCTGTCTCCTCCTTCCACAACAAGGGCTTTCTTTCTGTGAGCCTTGGGCTTTCAAGTGTCTGACTGACAGTACAGTAATTGGTTGTGCAAACTTATCAGCCGGGAGCCAAGTGTCTTCTAAAACAATCTGCCAAAGTATCGAAGTTTTAGCAGATGCACAGGTTGTCATCGATGTTTATCCAAAGGGTACATGGTCATGAGGTACAAGGGCAGAGTGAAACTGTTTGCTCTTGACGTTATCCAAACTATGCACTGTAAACAATTTATTCAGTCACGTTTAGCAGTTATCTCTGTTCCTCAATTATGTGTGATGCTGACAGTTTAAGTTGTATTTAAGTTGCTCAGGGAACAATTTCTGTGAATATAGACAAGCCTACGGTCTGCTCAGAAGTGCATTTTCTCAGCCTGATGATTGCAGAGCCTGCTATGCTACGCTTTGGCTGCCTGAATCACACGACGACCAAAAAAATAAAAGGAGACCTGCTATAAAAACTTATCATGTATCACGGTGCACCTGTCGCTGCTAAGGCAGCGGGGAAGGGCGGGGGGTCCGTCCCGAAGGGGTCTGCCTGGTTCTGGAAATAGAGGGATACTGGGAATACTGGGAGTGCTGGGTCCAAGCACGTCGCGTGTCCGGGAGGCAAGCTGCTGCTGCTCTTTACCACGAGGCATCCATGAAGCAATGCAGCAGTGCCTGAGCCGGGCACCCAGTCCTCAGGGCCGTGACAATGCAGAGATGTCTCTGCAAATCCTCAGGTACATCCGTCTTTGCCACAGATCACAGCGGAGGTGTGTGGGAGTGTGTTATCCTGTCTGGCTGCCCGGATAAACCAAAGGAATTGCAAACGCTGGCGGGGCATAACTGTGCGCATGCTTTTTGGTGTTGGCACAATTGCAATTAATGTTTTGTTGCAATATTAGTCCTTTTTAGCTGTGCCAGTGGCTGGTTTTGAGAAATGAAGGCTAGGCTTGAATTTCCAGGACTTCATATCTACGCATCATTAAAAACTGGTTTTCTAGGCTCTTTTTAATCATCATTATTGGTAAGTATTTACAAATTTATTTCAAGACAAAAAAATTAGATGAGAAGTGCTTAACATGTCCAGAAGGATAGACAGAACTCAGGAAAGTAAAAAGGAAAAGGAAAGAGAAATATTAAAGAAGTTAACAAGTACTCAAGAAAGAAGGAAAAAGAGGAAGTGAGGGGAGACAGAAGATGAGTCTACTGCTTTATTTAAACAAATGACAGAGAAAGCATGTAGGATTTGAGAGTGAAAATATTCCATGCTCTGAGGGGGAAGAAAAAGTAAACAGATTAGCTCAGAAGAACTGAGAATGAGCATGAGATAGTTTTTTTTAGGTTAAATTTATCTTTACAAAAAGACATGATGAGATGAGAGCAAGAGTGGGGACAAAATGCATACTCACTGATACTTGGGAAGAAAGTAAGCTAAAATAAATACTAGGAACAAAAGATCAAAAGCACAAAGCAAACCTGGAATGCACAGGTTTGGTCCAACTGCACAGAAACAGGTTGCTGTAGCTCAAATATCAAGCAGGAGCATTTGATGCACTTGTTCAGACTAGCAGTCCTAAACAAGAGTCTTCAAAATGCATCCTGTTTTGAGCATAAACCTCAAAAAGATAATAAACACCCAACTTCTTGACCGAGTTAGCTGCTTCCTCTGCCATTTCAGTCAGCGTTGAGCAGCTGCTGAGGAGGGCCTGGTCTGCATTTACTGAACTCTTCGGCTCTGCTGCTTTGTAGTAGGTCCAGATGCTGGACCTCAGTTCTGCATCTTGTAAATGACTACCAAAAAGTGTGCCACGGTGTATCACACCGCAACTGCTTCTTGCTACTGTTTGATCGATCCTTGAGAATAAAGGCAAACAGAATTAAAAAAAAAAAGCACTCTAATTTCAATGAATAAATAAGACCAGTCTTCTGATTAATGTTTATTATATTTTTTGTTCTGTAAAGAAAAAAAGCAACAAACAAAACCCTATTATATAGGGTTAAAAACAGGGATACATACTGCAATAAACAAACATAATATATATATGTGATTATTGCTTTTGCATGTAATATTAGCTTAAATACGCATATCACCATGTAAAGCAGTTTCAGAACTGAAATTGCAATGTCTATGGTAAAAGTAGTAATTTTTAACACAAAAAATATAAAAAATGTTTTATATTCCATATTTCTTTAAAATATCCATATATATTGTGGTGGTTTTTTCCTACTAATAATTACTCGTTAATTCTTTAACACATGAACACATATATTTAAAGGACACTGCATGTTTTGAAAAGCCATAACCAAACAAGAAAACGTAGACCTGGTAAAATTCAGAGCATGGGGCTGAATGACTGGTGTTTAAGAAGTCACCATTCACTTCACTTGGGAGAGCTGCTTAAAAAGTCATCCGAGAGAGCCCTACCTTTCTATCAAGGAAAACAGGACAGTTTTGCTTCATATTCAAAATAAGTATTCAAAATATATTTTTTTCTAAGCTAAATCTTGTAGTAAAATAGAGCATCTGCTACCACTGGATTCACTAAAAATTGCGGAGATTTTAACATGAAGGTGACAAACCAAGCACGGTACAGATTTCCAGCACAACAGCTACGTCGCACCAACTGCTGATACCCATACTCGTGTAGCCTAACAGATGTGAACTGGACCACCTCACTTTTTTTAGGGGATGTTATTTCCCGTTTACCACAGTGCACGAGAACGTGCACGAGCAGATACAGGGAGTACCTGCTGGGTTTTCACCCCACCCCATAACGTACCTGCCAGTACCCCACCACGCGGCCATGTCCTACAGCTGGGCCCCACCAGCCCAAACCCACAGTCAGGTTATCTGGATGTTCCCGTGTGCATCCTGTGGTTCACTAAAACCCTCAGGTGGGAAATGCTCAGCATGCGTGATGTCAATCTCAGCCCTGAGAGCCCAGGCACCAGGCAGGTCTCCGTCCACTTAGGGTCACAAAGCCCAAATCCCGTCCCAAAGGTAGGTGCCCGCACACATCCCTTCACAGAGCGGCCTGCTCCAACGCCCCCGTATAAAACGCGGTTGCTGGAGAAGATGGTGGTGCTGCCCGCTCCTACACAGCCAAGCGCAGTCAGAGCACTGAGCCATGAAACGGGACTTCTGGCCTTCTCAGCCTACGGGGCCGTTACACCTTACTCCTGGAAAACTACCACATCAAGTTCAGACAAGTTCAAACCCACCTCAAAGGGAGAGTGGTATGGGAGGAGAAGGTATGACAGGAAAGAAAAAGGCTCAACGAGAGACATTCAGCCACATCCTGGGAAGCAGGGCCTCGATACACATAGTGGTTGTCTGGGAGGACAGACATCTTCATGACGAGAGCCCCCTCTCTCCTGCCCCTTTCCCAACTTTTATTGCTGAGTGTGACACCACATGGCATGGGACATCCCTTTGGTCCCTTCAGGTCAGCTGCCCTGTGCCCCCTGATGTTCCCTCCCCACCTCTCGCCCACCCCCAGCCTGCTGGCTCTGGGGGTTTGGAGGCAGTCCTGGTGCTGTGCCAGCACTGCTCAGCAACAGACACAACACCGGTGTGATACCAACGCTGCTCCAGCTACAAGTGCAGAGCACAGCACTGCATGGGCTGCTGCAGGGAAAGTCAACTCCATCCCAACCAGACCCAGTACAAACAGTTATCTACCACCATTATTTTATTGCAGTTGTTTATTCACATGACACCAGTGATTTCTTAGTCTTCTTTTCTGCAAAGACCCCACTGATGTGGGGAAATAGTGCTATCCCCACAATATACCAACAGTGTGGTGGAAGAGACAACTGAATAAAACTGTCTGGGAACCCACAGCAGAACAGCTGCTGCAAGATCCTCCTCCGACAGGCTTTTGGGAACACCCCACCTTCTCCCCAGTCCATGACAATGTTTGTGGCTTGCCAAACGACGATTTGGGTCAAAACCCTCTGCTGGCAGAACCACCTGCAATGCTGCTCAGCAGAAGGGCTTTGCCAGCCCTGGCCTTGGAGGTGGCTCCAAATCCTGCAAATCCGTCCCAGTGCCGGCGTTCCCTGCAGTTCCAGCTGCTCGCAGAGCCTCCGGCAGCGGCCGGCTGCCTCACATGATGTGCTCCTGATGCTGCTCCTACACACTGGTGCTTACGGAGCTCCACCTACACGGCTTGATTCACCACGAGGAGGTGGCATCATTTCCAGGCTAAGTTCAATTAACTCCCTTGACTCACACAGAGCACGCGATGCAGACTGCAAACGTTAGAATAGTGCAGTGAGAGAGCGAGCAGTCCTTCAGCACATCTATATGTATGAATTTCTGGCATTAATAATCTGGATTATTACAAACTATTTGCTCGCTCTACTCTTTTAACACATGATGTGTTCAAACCCGTAATCCAGATTATTAATACCAGAACGTTCAAGCGCTACTCAGCCGTCTTTCTCTTTTTTAACCAATTCTGACAGCTTCACCAGAAGGCACGCTGCAGCTCGTACTGCCTCTGCCCTCTGCCCCAGGAGATTAAGCAGAAACTGCAGAGCCACAAAAATCTACCAGACAGAAAAGTTAATGTGATTTGGACAAACAGTGAAAAAAATGAAATGGCTGCTTTCCCTTGGAAAACCCGAACCTATTATATTTTTATGCATATTAATGTAAGCACAACAAGTATTTTCAAGAGAGATTAACAAATCAGCTTAATAAAGTATTTACTTTGTTCTACTGTAGAAAAATCTGTAATGCTGTAATACTTCGGGGCAGAAGAATATGCACTCAAATATTAAGAGGAATAGAGAGGAAGAAAAATATTTTATCTGTTAATGTGAATTCAGCAAATATATATTTATTTGCATTTCTTCTGTTTAAATAGTTTTATCTAAATAGCTTATGGATTCATTTAATTTTTAACAGATGGTTTGCAAGACCTGTTTATGTGAGCAGTACAACACTGTATTTTAATTTTTCATGTATATTGAGCCCAAATGCATATTATATTTATCATTTACAATATTTAAATACCATAGAGTGCTTTTTTTTTGCTGGAAGTTATCATCAACATATTACTTAATTACTGCAAGCATCTGCCTTTTTTTGAAGTGTGGTGAAACTATACATCATCCAAGCATGTATCCAGCTTTCCCAGCGTTATCCTAGAGGAAGTCATATGTATGTGTATAGTTTGACACAATTATTTCCATTCCATTACAGAGTTCCCTTTGATCCCTCTGCCACATTTGCTGGTTTGTTGCTGGGCAATTAATTCTTAAAAATGTAGGACTGGGATGGACCTCCTCAGCCACCATGTCCAGTCTCTATTAGAACAGGCAACCACATCAAATAATCTTTTTCATTAAGCATTTACAATTTGCCTTGCCTAGCATTATTAGTTATAACAGTACGGAAGGATACATCCTCTCTGGTATTCTGTAGTTCTGAGCAGAGTTGCATGCTGGAGTAAAAACATCGCTGAAATTCTGTTACCTGTACTTACACTTCTGCTTGTTAAGCAAGTAGTATCTAACAAAATAACCGCAGGGCCAATCCTATGCTTATTTAAGGCATTTATCAGATGTGCATTGCTCTGCCAAAGGACTGCAGGCAACCAGCCACTGGGGCGCCCCCAGATAGGGAGGACTCGCTTTGAAGATCTCACAATATATTGCTGCATCCAATAAATTGATTTGCCATGATCCTAACTTTATAAAAGCCTCTCCTGGATAACTTTTTTTGGCTCTTCGGACTGTCCTGGGCCATGTATTTTTTGGCTTGTGCAGTAATATGAAATTTGAACCCTTCTGCAGGCTGGAAGGGCAATTCAAGCACAACGTTCACAATCCTAAAAACTCTGGAGGATAAACTGATGCAGACAAATGAGTAAACAACCACGTGCAGCAGATTCTGACACTCTTACCTATAAAAACATTCAAATCTAGACATAACCCTATAGAAGAACATGGAACTGTTCAAAACATAAAATATGAGTACTGGGAGATCTGCTGATCGGAAAAGGATTCACGATAGTGTCCTCAGTTCGCAAGGCCACACTGATGCAATTATCCTTTCACTTAAACCGATTATTAGGGAGCCTGATCACCTCACTGACAGCTATTCCTGAGTAATAACATGGACATAACTGGGATGATGCTCGAGTCGAAGCTTCATCTTGCTCCAAATGTTTACAAACCTACAAGTGGGTTCATATGACATCATAAAAGATTGTATTATTTCACAGACATCATTCTGAGTACTTCTTTACTGAGGTAAATTATATAGATCTCCCAAAATACTGTTTTATGAATCACATACCAGAGTGTATTCTCTGTAGTACATTTTAGGAGCACTGTCAAAATAAAAAAAAAACGGGGTGGAGAGGGCTTGGTGTCTCACTTCCCGTCCTTTGTGTGCACATATTTTATTGTAGATATGTGCCCTGAATTCTACAGCTGAAATGTTCTGCCAGTCGTGACTCAAACAGATGCTGAAAAACTGGAAATGATTTTTAAAAAGTGACTCAAAACCCAAAAAGCATAGTATCAAAAGCTAAACAAGATTACTTAAGAGTATGTTCAGATATTGACTCAGTCATGTCCTAGTAGAGATTTCTGACACTAACTGATTCAACCAGAGAAAAGCATCACAAAGAGCAAACTGTGGCTGGAAATAAGGCTGAAACTAAGGCACACGCTAGTCATGAGGAAGGAAAAAATTACCTAAGGATGTAATGAAGCACCCATCACTGCAGAACAGGTTCCTCTCTATGCAGTAAGCTATAGCTTAAATGTAATACATACAATTGATATAGAAATTGGGTGGGCATGATTCCTTGGTCTTGTTTTGAAGGGGACGGTGATCACAGTAGCTTATTAAATACTGGCCCTATTTCAGTTAAGGCAAGTTTTCCAATATATACATGGGACAATACATACATGGGACAAGCCTATATATTCAAGAATACTGAGAAGAGCATTAATTAGTGCTTTATACTATGCCTTAGTCTAGAATACCAGTTTTTATGTTTTTAGACTATAACCTTTTTATGCTTGTAGACTGGTAACACATAAAATGGCAAGTATAAACTTCATCTTGGTCCAACACGTTTTATAGCAAAATAAATTTATAAGTTCTTGCCATTTTATCAGAAGGAGAGATTGGGGGGGGGTCTATCTTTGAATCACCTATTTAAAAGGACCGTAAAAGCTCCTCAGCGTGTGGCATGGTCACCAGCAAGAGCTCAGTTGGGTGAAGCAGAGGTTGGACGTGCAGCGCAGAGCTTGGGTGGCCACATCCGTGGGAAGGGATGCGCTCCTCACCCACTGCAGGTGGTGAGCTCCGCCGACAGGTAGGCCACGATGCTAACTGCAATGCTGAAGTGATGTGAGAATACTGCTCCTGAGCCACACCACAGGGTCACACAGCCTGCTGGCCTGTCCCTTCTGTGCCACCTGAGGAGAAGTGTCAGACCGGGGTGCACAGCTCTGACCCCTAACACCCTCTCCCAGGCTCTGGTACTTTGTGCCTTAGGTATTTCCTGAGCCAGTCTTCAATAACTGTCAGTGACTTCTCCTTTCACATTTTACCAATTCTCTCTTGACCAAGACAAAGTCAGGGACTTCACACAGTCGGCAACAAACACGGAATACATAATGTGGAAGGGTTATTAGCAGGATTTAGGGATTACCGCGTTACATGCTATACTAATGTCTGGCAGATTACTGATGTCTCCGAGAAAGGGATATAAAGATAAAAGCAAAGCTTAGACAACACTGTTCTACACCGAAGGCCATTCAAACAGGGCTGTTTCAGATCACTTCTAATAGCGTTGTTAAACGTCCACTGCCTGATTACCTTTCGAGAATGAGGTTTTAGCATTGTTTTAAGCCCTCCAGCACCAGCACTCAAGATCTGAACTCATATATGCACCTGCACATACACAAGCATACAGCAGTTGTCCTACCAAACAGTCCAGCAATTTTGGATTTTAAATATTAAAAATGTGATCTATCTCAAGATCTATCAAGCAGCAATACGGTCTCATAAAATAGTAATGCTTCTTATTTTCTGATTACTGGCATGCATCTGGAAGGTGAGTTAGAAAAGACATTCAAACACTTCCCCCCAAAGGCACAGTGACCTCAAGGTTCAAAATCAGCTTTCTCCCACTGAAGCTTGAGCTGGTGCTCCCTTATGTTATTAAAACCGATTTTCAGAGAGAATACTTTTTAAATCAAGAATTTCATAGGCACAGAGAAGTGACTCTGGAAGCTAAACAGGAATGCTTCAGCTAAAGATGGTATTTGTAGCTGCAGCTGTTTCTTAATTAATTTCTACCTGACAAACCTGGCTAAAAAGGATATTGTAAAACAAACTCCAATGGTTTGGCAGTTGATTGATTAACAATATTTATTGTACATGTTGTGAATGGCACTTACACCTTGGAAGTCCAGGTTCTGTAGCATTACGTTCTGTTAGAAACACTGCACAATCATTTCCCTAGCATGTATTTGCAGCAATTGTAGCTGCGTTACTTCTCCAGTGCCAGCAATTACACTGACGTTTGTTTTCACACAATGTCCTTTCAGGACAGCCTGAGAGAAAGCAATCACTCGTGGGACAGGATTTGTTGTGTTCTCTTGTTTGTTTGCTTTAAGAATCTTGCTGTGCATTTCAAAATCACTTCTTCAAAAAGAAGAACAATACAATTAGTCTCTTCCTGTAATATTCTTCATGTTAATTGAGACAAGGTTCACATGGCATAAATCGAATGTTACAAGCAGGTTGCTGTGCTTTGAAGACAGCTTACTTGTTTGCATTAAGGTAGAACTGTGCATTTCATTACTGGCAAGTAATTTTGAGAAAGTATAAACACAGATACTGTGTTGGGTTTTTCGTTTTGCTTTGTTTTTAACACAACACAGAGGCCACCACGATTACAATAAAACTTCAGCCTATCGTGATTTGTTTTCCTCCCAAAGTAAGAAGGCTAACAGAAGAACCCACAGAAACTAAACATATTGCACAAGTAGTCAGAATGCACAAGCCAACCAGCTGGCTCTACAGGGAGAATTCAAGCTACTTCGGCTAAAGTAAATGGCACTTCTCAGTCAGTTTTGGCGTCACTACGTCTCATTCTGCTTCATCCTCCCGCTCCGCCACGTCCCCTCTTTGTGCTCGGGGGGGGGCTTTGGGAATGATCAGGGGAGCAGGTTCCTCCCCGCTATTGCTTCCTGGAGGAGTTGCAGTTTGGGACCCCCGGCCGCAGCCGCCCGGGGGACCTCCTCTGCAGGCGGCGCGGAGGCGGCACCGGGGGCGTCTCAGGGAGCGAAACGTGGTAGAAGTTTGGCAAGCGAATGTCGTACCTAAACCCCTTCCCCACGTGCACCCTGTCGTTCAGAGCATACAGTTTTTCGGCAATGTCGCTCCCGATTAAAATTGAGAAGAGGCGTGAGATGAAACGGTGCTTAGCAAACAGCAAGTACAGCTTCTTTCTCCTCCAGGCCACATATCGACAATCTGTCTCTGCTGTAAGCGTTACCTATAGAACAGAAAATTAAAATTAGCTAATTCTGATGTTTCGTTGCATCTCCTGCAGCTAAAGCCGGTTTAATCCAGCTAGAGAGCTGTGCGAGGTTGCAAAAGGCAAGCGAGAGGGGTGACGGGGAGGGGATGCCCCCGACCAGGCCTCGCTGGCTGTGGTGAGGAGGACGATCGGGCACAGCAGCCGAAGCGGGGAGCGGGACGCTGGCATGCCCTGCTTTGGCTCCGCGCACCCCTACTCTGCTCTCAGCAGCTGACGCTGGCGAGGCAGGTCTAAAGAAAGCTCTCTACAAATGCCACTGGCCCGGCACCAGAAGGGGCCAGCTTGTCACCCCGAAGCCTGCCAAGGGACAGCAGTGCAGTGGCTCACAGGTTACAGGGTGGCAGCCTGGATGGACGCCATGCCCCTCTCTGTACTGCAGGCACTAGGCTCCCTGCTGGCATCCTCTGAAGTTCACCTCCTGTGAGTGTGGGTAAAGCATCTCCTGTGGATGTGTGTGGTTTCTCAGGTATTTTAGCTATTTTAGCACAGCAAACAAGAGTCTACCTCTCGGATTAGCTTTTAGGAAAAGCTCGTTTGTCATAACAACGAGCTGCAAACAGAAAGAGGATACAAACAGCATGACCAGTCCAATGGGTAGAGGACATCCCTCCCCAAAACAGCGGAGTGCCAGATGTTTGATTTCACAAACAACACCCACAAGTAAAGGAAGTTATTTCCAAACCAATTAGTACTTGAGCATTTTTTCTAGTACTCAAAAAAAACCCTCCACTTTTACCTGGAAAATTCCCTCTTCTGTGGGCCTCAGTGAATCCCATTCAGGAGAATCCAGAAATTGAAGAGGAAAAATATAATGCAGAAACTCCCCATCAACTGTCACTCTGATCCTACCGAGATAAGATGTGTTAATTTGTTAGTACTATGTGTACAGCAGCAACGACTGCAACAACAGTGTGTTATTTCTACTAGGTGAGGAGTTTGATAGCATGAACAACCAACCACTGGCCAACACTACCCTCATCATATTTTTTGAACCCAGCTGGATCAGACTAGTGGAGTGAGAATACAAGGCAATTGTGCGGCTGAATTTCAAACTTTTTCAGGTCATGCTATCCTCTCTGGGCAGGTCTGTGTAGCAACAAGCAAGCTTGGTCATGAAAAGGCTAGCGTGCGCTTGCGAGGTGAAAGATCAATGCTCATAGCACCGGTTGCCTCCTCCGCTTGAAAGCCACAGGTATGGCAAACACGCATTTTGGAGGGAACAAAGTGGCAAAGGCAGGGAGCGTGGTGTGGGAGTTCCCCGTGCCACGTGTTATGGAGGGCTCTGTCTTGAAGAGGAATTAAATTGCCACATAACAACTGTCTCTGGAGCCAGGAGCCAGGATGGACGTATAGCATCTCTGCGTGGCCTTCTGCAGATGCCAAAGAAAACTTTGCTTTGAACTTTTTTCTAAAGCCATATTTAAGTTTGAAGGCCAGGAGCAGGAAATGTTCGTTTGAACCTCGAAGCAAGCTGTAGGTGTCCCCTTTTTACATCTGCTCTACACCAAGATCAGCATTTCTTGCAAAAGCGCAAGCAGCAGCCCTACACTGCGTGAAGGAGCCTAACAGGAATTCCCTGCATGGTGACTGAGCAGCTGGGCATGCAGAAGGCTGGACACCTCCCCTTCGCTATGACCATGACCAAAAGCAACCTCCACATGGTGCCTTCTAGACAGCTCCCAAGAATGCTCCAAACTCGGGTTTCATCAAAGCTAACTGCTTACGATCCATATTGCTCACTGCCAGTAGTACTAAACCAGCTGAATTTCAAGCTGCTCACAGGTTCCTTCTGTCCATGCAAGCAGGCTGCCAAAACGCACCTGCAAAGTGTCCCATCAAGCCCAGACCACAGCCATCAGTGCTGGGTATCCCATCTACCCTCGTGGTGGCCCGGAACCACTCTGCATGCAGCATGTCAGCAAGTATTTCCCCTCAGGAAAGCAGCAGCAAGGTTGCTAGGCAGGTCTCTGGCAGGGACTGCTAGGCAGGGACACGAGCAGATGGATTTACTGCCTCAGGGTCTAATGAAGGGTCACAGCACACAGTAACTGCAGAGTCAGCTATGCAAGTCTGGATAGGACCCAGCTACGTCCCACTGCCCTGGAAGGGTGCTATCAGACCTCCTCTCCCTAATTCCCTCCCTCCTCCCAGCCCCCAGAAAGCAGCCAAGCACAATCTAATAACAAAGTCAACACACTCTATTAAACTGTGTTTACCTCAGTATATTCAGTTTCATAACTACATTTTAGTCCTGCTTCAGATGATATTAGCAGAGAAAAAAAAAACAACAAAAAAAACAAAGAAAGGTGCTTTGTTCATCGGCTAGGTGATAGACAGCAAAATGTAGCCTGAAGACTACGTTTGGTCCCTTTATCTGCCTAACATGTTAAGTGCTATGATACAGGGCTCTGAATAAGGATGACTTAAGATGCTTTTCTTTAAGCTATTACAGATTTTATGCTTAGCGTTTCTATGCTAGTGCTGTCCTAGACAAGTGTATTTAGCCCATCAATATTTATATTACTTGCATTAATATTTAATCTACTGTACTGGAAAATGAACAAACAATACACAAATGAGGCATTTTTGCTTTCATTTTCAAGAAGGGGTGGGGAAGATATTTGCAGTAAGTAAGTCCAAACAAACGGATACCAACCTGCCTGATACAAGCAAGGAGAGTTTATCAATAGGTGTTTTGCCTTGCATAGCGTAACAGTGCTCCTTCTCCAGGGTAACCACTTCTGCATCACAGCACAAGACAATCTTCCTATAAACGGTTAAGGAAATTCCCAGAGGCTGGAAGAGAGCACTGTAGAGTTCCTGGAATTCTTTGTCAAAGGAAACACTCCGAACTTGATAGGTAACATAAATGAACTGTACGAAGCATATAGCAAACAGTATAAAATTCCAGGAGAATATATCAGCAGCACAGACATCCAGCCAAGCCCAAACAGAAGAGCAGAGAAAGCCCAATCCAAGCAAACTGAAGACATAGAGAAGCCCAAAGAATCCACTTCCACCCATGAAGCCAACAACAAAGAGAATACTAGCTAGGTGGTAGATAGATCCCTCTGCCTCTTGCTTCCAGGTGGCGCACGTAGGATGTGCATATATCAAGCTCTCCCAAAAACTTGCATTTTCTCCCATGGCTGGACTAATTTTTCGATTCAGCTGAATCTCTGAAATTGTTATTTATGTGATACAGCCAGTGGGGTCCTTTGCTTTTCCATTCTTGCAAACTCTGCTCAATGATCACATAATGTCAGGGTCTCTTTTGGTAGTAAAGTTGCACTTAGGATTTCCAGCAACTAGGAAGCTAATGTTCTCAGAAGGCAATGTTGTTTCTCATCAGTTCGTGCGTTGTCTTGACTTTGGCCGTGTCATCTGTAGTTTTATCTGATCTGGACAAGTGAAGAAAAGATGAATTACTTATAAAATGATTTTCATCAATTAAACTTGATCAAAGCTTTTATTGTCTAAAACCGCAGACTGCATTACAATCACTCAATTTCCCCTGTAACCCTACGATTCCAGGATCAAACCTTAATAATCACTCTAGTGAAGATCATGTTTTTGTACACACAAAGACTGCAGGAGCCTGTCAAATTGCCACTGAAACCACGTAAACCTGTACATAACATCCAGGGCATCCCGTGACAAGTCTGTCCGCAGCCTAACTGCTGAGAAAATGGTTGCATTTTCTGGTCCTGAACCTGCTGCCTGCGAGCCCCATCTAATGCCCTACCTCCTTTGGGAAGAAGAGACGATGAACTTTTGTCCCTTGCCCACTTCCTCCATGTCATTCTGGATTTCGGTCAAACCATTCCCTTCCCCTCTTTGCCCTTCTGCTATCGTTCATGAGCTCGGCAAAGCCATCCCTGGAGATGGCAAGCTACGTCCCCAAACATCCCAATAAGGGAAACCCAAGCATCCTGGGGGATGCTCTTTTCTGCTCCAAGGATGGACAGCAAAAAGCTGTCATGTGTAAGGAAGACTATGAAATTTAAAGGCAGCTTTACACAGATTGTGCTATTAGGACGTGAAGCAAGTCATCCTGCAAAATACTTCTCAAAAGGCATTTATAGAGCTGTTTTACAACAGTCCAAAGTTCTACTTTACATAATTTCATGCTAAGGGCTACAATTTTATTGTTCAACACTGTAAAATGTTAAAGTCTACTTTTTACCATATTACAATGTATTCTTAAGAGTTTAATAAAACCTAAGACACACAACTGAAAAACACGAAAAAAAAAAGCACAAAAGCAAAACAAATAAATAAAATCAAGCCCAGCTTTCTTTGTCTCTCTTTTAAAGCAAAAATAAATATTTCACTGTGAGATTAGAAGCAGTAGAAAGTGCAAAGCCAGAACCTAAACCTTTCAGTAATGTAATCAGAACTGAAACCCACCAAGGTCTTCAATGTCTGTTTCTTTTCCTGGAAGAACAGCAGGGAAGCTAACATAATCTTGCTATCTAAATTATTGGATTCACTAGAATACCAAAGGCAGCTACTTTTTTTTTTTTTCCAAGAGCCACAGACATCAACAGTTAAAAGAAGTACTACTGCTGCAGTGAAGCACCCAGTATTGTTCAGCAAGGCTTTCAGTGCTTTTCTTTTTTCTTTTACAGTGAACCGATCTAAGAAATTCATAGAGCAAAGCCGTACCAGGAGTCGGACTCGATGATCCTTGTGGGTCCTTTCCAACTTGGTTATTCTGTGATTCTATGATACTACACTTCCTAGGTGCTACAGCTTTACTTTCTTTAAGCTTATTCAAAATTCAACATTAACTCCATAATTCAAAAACATTAATGCTGGGTAAAGACACAACATCCTGAACAACCAGGAGGCATTTAGAAGAAAAGGTTAGGAGGAGACCTCTCCCGCTTTGGGAGTAGGACAGGGAACTCACTGACCCATCAAAATGTCACAGCTAAAGAGAAAGGAACCTTTCCAAATTCGAGGTGCTCTATATCCTACTTTGGTGGAAGAAGCAGCGTCCCAAGAACGAGGTACTTTGTAGCTATAAGCTTTGGTGCTTATCTCTTTACCCAAACACCCTTTTCTGCCAACAGAATCGACACAGGATTCCCCCTGGGTACAGGATTTAGCCCTTGGAGGATGGGAGTTCAGAACCAACTGGCCTCAACGCAGGTCCCTAGGCATGGTAAGAGTGCTGGGAATTTTAGGTAGCACTTCTGTGACCAAGGGGTAAGATTTCTGAATGGAAAGAAAGTAAAGTAAGTGCAGGACAAGCAGTTTGCAGGCCTCCAGTTCTGAATCCACTCGGGTTTTCCACTGCACTGGCAAAGTCAGCTGCACGAGTTTCTGTTCTTTTGAAATACCATCACTGGTAACAGTGATTTCAGGTTACTGTTAATACTTTTCCATTGCCAACATTTTGCTCCAACCAGTTGTCATCAAGATCCTACTTTCTACACAAAATTCGGTGTTTTGAATGGGATCACGACTGAGATGTTACATGGGAACGGCGCGCATGACACCAAGATAAACGTGGATTTGTACTGCAATCTACCTTCCATTTCCAACATCTTTTTTCATGAAAAGTTGCATGACATTGCAATAATTTCACAAAATTTATGCCCAATTTCCAATCCACTTACAGCATTCGCAGCCCACCGGCACTACAGCTCAGAGCATTGCTGTAAAACATCTGCTTGTGACACGATGGGTCAAAAAGACACCCGGGAGAACAGCGTACCACTGGGACAGATAGAGGGTCACCATACACAGAAACAAAGCCCCTGAAAAAACGTCCTGTATTTATAACTGGTTATTTTTGGAATGGGACATTTACATCTAAACCACTGCATGCAAAATTCCCCTTTCTTTCAGAAGTTGTGCACAACGGGAACATTCATGGTAAAGTGCTGTGCTACAGCACCACCCAGGCTGCAGAGGACCTCTCTCCATCCAGACACGAGGAGGGCAAACATTAGCACAGAGCACAGCCTCACCAACACAGCACTCTCCCGAGCTACTGGAGTCAGGCAGGCAAAAAACAAACCCTCTGGAAACACCGGAGAAGACGACTGCTCGATGCAGCTGCTTTCTCAGGGCTATGGCGAAGAGCAGCCATGCTTCCTGCAGGTAAACTACAGGCAGAAAGAGGGGATTCACTTATGTGAATCGAGAAAGTACTCTAAGATTTGCAAGCCAAAAATTGTTGACAGTTTTTCTTAGGAAGTATTAACTGAGCAGAGGGAATAGTATGGATGGACCTAAGCAAAGAATTATTTTTAAATTCTGACTGATATTTAACGCTAGATAAGGCCTTTCACGTTTGCTTTTTATTTTTTTTAAGAGTTCCTGTAAGTCCAGGATTTACACTCTGCAGGGCTTCAGGCCAGTCACTGTAATTAATCCGTTCGCCTACTGCAGGCATGGCAGGGAGAACGTGGAGAACTGCATCTTCCCCACATAAACGTCTGGTACTTTTTACTCTTTCCCTTCCAGAGGAAAAAAAAACCTGACACACAGGTGTGTCCCCAAGCCTTGCTGCTGCCCCAGCTACGTGGCTACCACGCTCAGAATAACACAGACGTGGTGGCTGCGGGCTGCTGGAGCCAGAGATGCCCGGACGAGATCTCCCAGCCCAGAAAGAAGCCATACCCCGTGAGCACAGGTGGGATTGCTGAAAGGTTTCTGGGTGTTTTACCCCACCACAAGTCTTTCCTTCCCAAACGTGGAGAAAAATCAGCCCTGACTGGAGATGGGAGCAACATTCAGCGGCAAGGACTTGCAACAACCGACAGCTTTTCTGAAAGGACTAAGCTGTCCTCAGACAGAGATAAAATTAAGGGGTTTGCTGCAGCTTCAAGGCAGTAAATGGAGCAGCTCAAGTATATTCTCTAAGATAAGTGCTAGCCAGCAACTGAAAACTTCGTATGAACAGAATATTAAAATAGCCAAAGCAGAATGATTATGTTGGAATTTGCAGGCACATTGTATGATCTCCTGAAATGGGCATTTCCCCCATTCACTGCAGCGTTCCCACAGAGAAATACCGATTACGTAAATTGCAATTTACTTGAGAACCACGTGCTTCACCCCGTATTTGCCATCGACGACCCAAAAGTCAATTCTGAGAAGCACTGAGTGTTAGTTACTGCATTTGAGTCACGATCATTTCTGAAACAAAAACCAAGGAGACCCAAACCACCTGAGGCCACAAGCAAGTCTTCTCTTTCATCTTTTCAATTTAGTCAAAAGTGAAGCTGTCCGGAGCTGGAAGGCCCTGCTCCTTTGCTGTCTCACCCTCTGTACTGGGGCAGGAAGCCCTCAGGATGCGCACTGTACAAGCTGGCCAGAGGTGGAGCCGCACATGCTGACCCTGCAACCAGCCCCGCTGACCCGCATTGCTGGCTACAGCCTCGCCACCAAAAGGGAAGATGTTCCAGCATATACATTTCTATGTTCAAAGGGAGATTGTGCTGCGTTTAGCAGGCTTTGTCGTGACTATTTTAGCCATCTACGGCGCAGACTGGATCTGCAGTCACAGCACCTGCCCCAGCCATACAGACGGGAGCTGGGGTCTCCCCGAGCCAGGAGAGGCGTACCCCATGGCCCCGGCTTCCAGAGGGCTGAGCCCTGAGCACCCCACCCAGGCTGGGACATTTCATCCCGTCTGGCCGTCTTTTAGGCATATGAAGAGAAGCTGCTCATTAATTTTAGCAAGTACTTCCTCCAACGTAATGCAACAGCGCTTTGTTCAGCAGGTCTATTAACGTATTGCTTTCTTCCAGTTCCATTAGGTTTCTGGAAACCACTCTCAGCTCCGCTACTGCCACGCATTTCTCTTGATGGTTGTTTAAGTAGCACGCTTTCCCCCAGCTATTTTCCTTCAGCGGTTGCTCACGTAGGGTTAGATGCCCAAAGGGACTGAGATGACCAAACTCCGGATTGCAGTGCAGTCTCTAACTCGTAACAGTGCGCCGAGGAGCCAGGCACCTACAGACAGGCATGGCTGCGCACCCACAGGCAAGTATGGGCAGAGAAACACGCTGCTTTCAGTGATAAACAGCCCCTGAAACGTGCATACAGCAATCAGGACAGCAACTAACACCACAAGCTCACATCCCAGCTTACCTTACACTTCGTGAGTGTCTCTATCCTAGAGAAAGCAGTAACTATAATACTGGAAAACACTGTTTTCCCAAGAAAATGCAGCCTCCGCAATGCGGAGAAGGCTACAGTAACTTCATCACAACTGATAACATCTATTTAGGAGGTAGAATGAGGAGGAAGAAGGATGAGGAAGAAAAGGACTACCTGATCCGAAAGACAAAACTACCAAGATAACCAGTCACTGTAAAACTAGATATACTCAGATCGCAAGGATATGCAAGTATAGGTAGAAAACTTAATCATTGGAATGACTTTGAAAATTCCCTTTGCTTATGAAAAGAATTTATGAAATTAAAGAAATCAGGATTCTGACTGACACCTAAAACAAATCTGGATATGCTATTAGTAAAAAAATGAACCGATTTACTCTAATTCCATTTTTTGTTCTACTGAAAGCCAGACTAGATGATTGCAATGATGTGCAAATGATGACTACAAAGCTGTGTAGCTGGTCTAGCTAGTGAAATCGAGAAGCCTACCTTAGATACCAACTACATAACTACTTTACCCAACAGAAAGCACTGAACACAGGTAGGTCTCTGAAATTATTCCTCATGTAGACCCTCTAGCAGAAACTTTCATCCGCGTGGAGCCAGAATCCCTCCCAGTGGCGATGTTTCCCGAAGAACGGGACCTTTTACCACTAAATGCTTTAACATGATACATGCAGCTGGCATCCAAGCCTCAGGATCCCACTTTCCAGGTGAGCGCCCTCATCACAGCATGAAGAGCGCCCGCAGCACGGTTCTCCCTGTCTCAGTCCCTTTTCTGCACACCACCACAGCTCCAGCAGGACGGGCAGGGAGCGACCCACCCGCGCGAGCCGCCCCGCGTCCCTCAGGGCTCCCCGTGGGAACAGGGATGATGGATTTGCACTGCCTTGGGCTGAGGAAGGCATCCTGTGTCTCATCCCTGCCTGGCCTGCCGGACCCAAACAAGCAGCTGGGGCACTTCCAAGCATTTCAGTGCCGCCAAGTGGGGCTTTTCTGGGCCCAAACCCTGCTCCAGCCTGGCAGAATTTAGGCTCCCGCGGTCACAGCTGTCAACCAAAAGCGGACATCAGTCGGCTGCCACCTCGCTATGGCACCCAGGGGCTCAGGCGGGCACTGGAGGCTGGTGGCTGCAGGCCCCCGGCACCTGGGCCCGGCCGCTGTGGGGCTGAGCGGGGCCGCGGGGCCGCCATTTGCGAGGCGGAGCGCTCCCACAGGGGCCCTTCGGCGGGGCTCGGGGTTCATTCAGCTGGTTCTGCACGGCTGGAAAGGCCTGCTGCTGCTTACGCTTGGCTCAGATAAATCCTCACTAGTCCTTTCTAGAAGTGGAAAAAAGCTGGGGGGGCGAGGGGGGAGGGCTGCGAGGGAGAGGGAGAAAACCCACAGCAACACAGAGTAGTTTAAGGTTCATTAGGAGCACTGCATACAGCGAAGCCGCTATTATTTAGTCTTTAAATATTTAAAGACCAGCCTACTATACACAGATTACAGTACTTGAACGATTGCTCGTTTATCACTGTAAAATATACAGTGCAATCCTCTGTGGCTGCAAAGCCAGTACTGAGGATGCCGTCTATTTTTTGCTCTAGATGGTATCTGACATGGAAGAAATGACAGATTTTCTTCCAATCTGAATCAGAACTGATGAAAAGTAAGTACATGTGGTATTCATGACAAATAATTTCCCCTCCTTTCTCTCTTTTTTTTTTTTTCCTAAGCTCTTCAGCTCCTAGGAAACATGAATATGGAAGGGCAGTTGGAAATATTTTACATTTTAACTATAGATTGCTGGCACTTGCACAGATTTGTGCAAGACTTGTATGCTGCTGAACAGCACTGGACAAGTAATAATTCAGTGGTTCTGTTTTATTGCGTTTTCTAATAAATACACCCAAGTGAAGCACAAGTTTAAGATTTTCTACGGTTCGACTTTTAAATTAATAACAGAGGAAACAACCACAAGGCGTATTTCACAAGCGCTTTAAAACTGTGCTAATGAACTACGGCTGAACCCTGCAGACTTCAGCGTGAGTGAGTTTGTGCGGTGCAGCAGTGCCTTTGGCCGGGAATGCATTCCCCTGTAACCAGCCACGTGACACGAACCTCGTTTCCCAAAAAAGAAACAAACACAGGGGCTCGCTTCATCACACTACACCTGGATGTAAAACCGGATTACGGAGTAGTGCCATCAACCACGCATTCGAACAGATACACAGCACGCTGAGTCATGAAACACTGTATATAAAACAGAGTGAAATGGTCCAAGGTAGCAGAGCTGCTGAAATTATTTATCTCTACTGGAGGGCTCAGGGTTTTGAGTGACCAGTCCAGTTTGTGCTTTACTGGGGCAAGCGTCACGTGGCTTTACATGCAAAACTGCGCCGCAAAACAGCAGCGTGCCCAGAGCACTGGCTTAGCACCACTTTCATCACTCTTCCACCTAGGCGAGTCCGAATACTCTCAGTCTCATAGAGCAACCTCATCACAAACTGAGGCTGTGCTCGCCACACAATAGCAGGCTTTGTCTGAGCAGCAGAGGCGTACCCAATGACATGCACTACGTGCTCACCCAGCGGCACCGATCCCAGTTCACTTTTGCGAGGCTGTGTAACACGCTTTTGTGGTAAAATAAAATCTCATCTCTGAAGAGCCTGCGCACTTAATGCGATGATTAAATGCAGTTTCAGCTAACAAGCCTTTTCTTGAATCCTTAGTAAACTTTGTTCTCAACTTTAATCACAAAAGGTTTTCCTGCAACAAAATTTGCCTTCAGAATTAACCAGTATCGTACTTCATTCTGTTTTAACATCTATTCTCCTTATTACAGCGTACTTGCTATTTTGCAAGCGAGACACTTTCTTAAAAACACCCGCTTGGAATTTATCTAGTTTATTCACTGGCACTGCGCAGAACTTTGTGCAAAGCCCGAACAGCAACAGTTCTGCGGACATGGAGACCATTTCTTACTTCACCGTGGTCAGTGAAGGCATTTTTACTTGTGCATACACAACCATATTGCTATTAATCAACAGAGTGGCACGCAGCCCGATTTCTGGAAGCCAGATTTCATCAATGACATCTTTATAACACTGCCAGGTGGTCCGTGATGCAGTATTACACGAGATCAGCTACATCAAATGTTTGCCCATAAAGTGACTGACAGCCTAAATGCACACAAAGCTTTACGGAACAGCTGAAGAAACTGTGGTAAAACATGATGGTTTGGAAAAATATGTTTGGAAAAAAATATTATAGCTTGGGGGAAAAAAAAAAAAAGTGTTTTGTATCTTCTGTAGATGTTCCGTTGTGAAGAAACAACTGCGCATACAAAACAGATCTTAATTTCAGGGTTCATCTCTTCTTGCCGTTTGGTGACGGGGAGAGAGCAGAATCAAGCAACCGCAGTCAATGAGGCAAACCGAGGGTAAGCTGAAGGAGTCTCTGGCCCCCGAGCTGATTTTGTGGAAGCCCGGACAGTTCCCGAGTTGGACGCTGGCTAAACAGGCTGCGTCCGCACCCCCAGAGAAACCAGAAGCCACGCTTCATAGGAAATACCCCCCAAACCTGCTATATACATAGGACGAGGAGCCTTATTTCGGGCAGACCTCTCGGGAGAGGACGAGCGAGGCAACGTGCCACCGAAGGCGGCATTTTGGAGGCGACGCGAAGCTCTTCGCCTCGTTACCCAGGCCGAACCCTGGCGCTCGGGGGCCGGCTGCGCTCGCACACCGCCCTCCCGGCAGGAGGCGGTTCTGGGGCGAGCCGCGCTCCTCCGAAACCGGGGACGGGGACGGGGACCGGGGACGCGACCCCCGGCAGCGCCGCGCCTGCCGCCCGCCCCGACGGCTCGCCCGAGGGCAGCGCCCGCTGTGCCCGGTGCCCGGTGCCCGGCCCCTTACCTGTCCCCGGGCCCCCTGCCGGGCGCCCTCGGCAAAGTCTCCCCGCCGCTTCGGGACGGTTCGGGACGGGCCAGACGGGACGGACGGAGCGGGGTCGCTCCCCGCAGCCCCCGGCGGCAGGCGCCGTCCCGGCCGGTCCCGTCCCGTCCCCCGGCCCCGCGGCGGCCCCGTCCCGGCGCTGTGACTAAAATAGGCAGCGGCCGCCGGCGGGCTGCGGGCGGCGCCAGGCGCGGGGCCGGCACCGAGCGGCCGCAGCGCGCAGGCGCCTCCCGGCGGCCCCGGGGGGCTGCGGGGTCCCCCCGCTGAGGGGCTCCCGGCTCCGGCCCCGGGGTCCCCGCTGAGGGGCTCCGAGGGGCGGGCGGGAGCCGCTGTGGCGGTGTCCCCGCGGGGAGGGCAGAGCCGGCGGCTGGGCGGCATCTCCCCAACTTCTTCTGTGCCGCTGCCTCGGGGTAGAGCGCCTGGGGCCGCCGGTTTGCAAATAAAAACGCCGTTTGCCTCGCTGTCACCTGCTCTTTGCTCTGGAATGCATCGTGGAGGTCTGCGCACCCAGGGTTGGCTTCATTACCTGACTTGTGCATCTGTTTGTATACAGTCTTCAGTCATTTCCTTTAAAAACAAGCCTATGCCTCACAGAGAATATGGTTAAACGCGCTGGTGCGGTGTCAGCACGTAACCCCCTCAGTGCTCTGGCCATAAATTTGTTCCGGCGATCACCTTGTGTCTAGGGGAGGTAGAGTTTATTGACTGAATGAGACCGACTTACCGGTTACCAATATATATAACATCACAGCGTGTCTATCCCGTGTGTGGCTCCTGGTGTTGCAGAAGCTGTTTATCAATAGCTGCAGCTGGAGCAATGCGTATCTTTTAACTAAGAAGCCTGGAGGACCCGGTGCGCTTGCTGGTGGCCAGCTCTGAGGTCCCCGGTAGCTCATCACGCAGCGGAGCCGTGCTCCCACATGAACCTCCCCAGGACTAAAGGGATGGAGCAACCTGTTGTGCCCCAGGCAGAAGGCTTGGGGCCCTCGTTAACGCCTCGGTGAACTTGCTTTCCCAGGAAAGCTCTTTATTTAAGGTTTCTGGATCCGTGTTTTCCATGGAAGAAGATGCATGAGCTTTTGGGACAATTAATTCTCCTAAAACGTGAGAAAACAAACAGCCAGAACAGTTTAACCCAATGCTATCCTGAGTTACATATATTCAAAACTTCATTGTCTGGTTGCAGCACTTATTTTTATATCTATTACTTTAGAGAGAAAAATCTTTTTATAAATCTGATCAAATATATATGAAGGTTCTTGTAGCTAATTAAACATGTAAAGGTTTTTGCAGTGACACTCCAAATAATTACCTTTCAGACGTGCTCTGCATATGGTATTCTACAACTTGTCTAATTTTAGCTGTATCTTTTGAGAGATGTCTTTACTGGCAAAACTGAGGCAATGCTGATTCTCATTTTTTCTCTTTTTGCTCTTTGTACTTAGGTGGAGCTGAAAGTGCCCAACCACTTCTTATTCAGATTCATCCCTGGTTTCCTTAGGCATAAATTTGCCCACTATGTTTACTCTGCATTGGGACAGAGAAATATAAATATCATAAAAGAAGAATTGCTGAAGCTTTGTATTTGATCTATTTATCTGTCAAGATTACATGATTCTAATAAATCAATATTAGATCATTTAAAATAGGTTCCTCCTAATCTTCATCGTAAAAGAAGGAAGAAAGTGAGTACATTTTGATGGCATATCTCTAAGATACTTTATGAGTTGTAATTAGTTGCAAGCTACAGTCAAGTCATCATAATTCTCCACGACATACAGGTCACCAAGGAACAGTTCTGATAGCATATTTTTAATTTTAATTCAATAAACTCTACATCAAATATTCTCTAGCATTGTAAGACTGAGACTCCAAATGACCTTCTAAATCTGCGTTATGAATGTATTTAGTGCTGCACTTTACAGAAGCATATATTTGAAGCATGGCATAAAAAGGCAAAATGGTCAAAACTAAGACCTAGATCCAGTGAAGCAGCCTGCCTTTGAAATCCTTTTTAATAAGCCTTAGAAAAGCCTTAGCGTAGGGAATGACTTAGGTAAAGATTCTTAAGGTGAAGGCAATTTTGTTAGCCTTAATTTTTAGCCTGCCACATGGCGACTACACAGAGTGTAGTCTCATTTCTAAAAATGGTTGGCATTCCTCTTTGAAAATCAGACCTGGATGAGAGATTGAAGTGAGACAACACTAAAATGGCTAAACCCCTGCATGTCGAGGGGAGGCGAGTGCTGGCTTGCAGGCTTTGAATCAGCCACACGAGCGATCAGACCACTCTTCAATATATTTAAAATAATCCGTGGTATTTATATAAAACAGCTATTTGTAAAAGGTCAAATGACATAACAGATGCAAGAAGAAAATTTAACCAACACTATTCTTTGTGTCAGCATGACAAGATATAAAGGCCATACTTAAAGGTGAGCTCATGCAAGAGCCAGCGGCGAGGCTCAGAAATCCAGCGGCGAGGCTCAGAAATCCAGCATCAGACCTGAAGAGCTGCAGGAGGATTCATGGCCCTGGGCCTGGGAAGGCACCAGTGCTCTGCCACAGCACCTGGCCGTGCAACCGGCAATGGCCAGCTGTGAATGAACAGCACAAGCGCGGGGTTTGCTCCGGCCGAGCAGGGCAGGAAGCTGCACGTCTTGGCTGACATCGCTGGGTTTGACCCAATGCTCAGCCGCAAAACCGGGCAGCATGAGCTTCTGGCAGGGTGTAAATAACTTTCTTATGCACACTGCCAGATTTATGGGGACACCTTATATGCACCTATCTGGGGGCATGATCCATCCCACAAGAAGTCTGACAGCTCCATAAAACCTGCAGATTGCTTTGCTGCCTGCTTCTCAACAGCCTGCTCTCCGAACGCCGCTCGCAGCTACCGCTGCCGTCCTGGCAGGGTGACCCAGGAGTGCCTCAGGAGCGCGGGCAGCTGACCTTCCCTGGGTGTGCAGGTGATTGCCCCCAGGCGGAGGAAGAAGAAAGCTCCTCTATTGTCACATTGTCTAGGAAACAGCCCCTTCTCTTTCCTCAGCAGCTGCTTGAGGAGGGACTTGCTTGCAGCATCAGATGGTTGCCTTCTCCGTCATCTCTGAAGTAAAGTGACGGCGTTTCTTACCATCATGCTGTACTCTAGGAGGAGAAGTTATCAATAACTATGCTTAAAGGGGAGATTTTTTATACTTTCTTAGACTTTTAAAATGCTTAATAAATCTCTACTGCATTTTTTTTCTTTCCCTGCATTGTCCTTGGTCAATAAAAATAACTTATGGAGCAGGGGGATATGGTAGCAGGTGACATGATGAATTATCTCTTTAGGAAGTGATGTACCTTTTCTCTATGGATGTGATATTGTACTTTCCAGGTAGTCACAAGAGGGCAATATGTAGGAGCTCTTAGTCATTTTGGAATGAGAATTAAAATCTTTATGTACTTTGAAAAGGTTTTAGCAGACTTTTATATAGCTGAATTCTTCTACAGACCCCCTGTGCTCCCTTTTTTTTTTTGTGGGTACAGCTGAAGCAAGAGGAAACAGCATTTCATTTGGGTAGTAAACTAGTTTTTATTACCGCCTTTTACAAGCAAGACATCAGCCAAGTCATGTCATAATACAACATAATCCTGTAGTTCGTATCTTATGCAGCCTGCAAGAACTGAGCAAAATTCAGATTGGAAACATTTTTCAAAATGTCATTCAATTAACAGCATTGCCCGTCAGGTACAGGTAAAATAGTTTTAATTTAAGCAAAGGGCTTTTATTTATTTATTTATTTATTTTTAACGCATCAGCCAAATAACATGCTAAATAGAACATTTCAGTTTTTATCTTTTCTCTTTTAAAGACTTTCAGATAATAGAATCAGAATTGAGTGTCCCCAGCTGCAGTTAAGTCGGCAAGCTTCTTACCCATCCAGCTTTTCATGAACGAGAGTGTGAGGAATATAATTCCCTGACTTAGTGAGTTCACACCCTTAAGACAGATGACCATGGAGAAGAAAGGGGACTTCTCCTTCTGGAAACTGGTTCTTCCCAACCTGAGCTCTTTTCAGACACCAGCACCCAGAAGAGGTGGAAGAAGCATCTAACACAGTATTTAGCTGTACTGACATGCAAATCCCAGTTTGTGACTGCTGCGAGTGCTTAAATTCACTCGGTGAGTTCTTTCTTGGCTTCAGGTTTGTAGAGGGACCCCCTCTACGGATTGTGGCAGAGACAAGGACAGGGTCAGAGCCTGATTTACTCATCCTCAGAGGTCTGAGCACTGCAAATATACCAGCTGTTGTAAATGTAGAAACCAGATGTTTCTACAAGAAACAAGATGTCTTTGGACCAAGAAGAGGAGTGCCAAAACCATGCAGGTTGAAAGCCCAGCGCTTAGGGCGCTCACATGGGAGATGAAAGAGCTACATTTTCAATCTTGTTCTCAAGACTGTTTCCACACTGACTCTAAATACAGTTTAATGCCAAGCACAGAAACGATTCTGGAAGTTAGCGCTAAAGCTGGACTGTGTGCTATAACCACCCCACCAGAGAGTTTCTGCCTTGCTCAGGTACACCCTGTGGATGCTGAGCATCTCCAGGTATTCAGAAGCTGGGAAGTACAGCAAGGCGAATGCTTGCATTGCAAAAAGAGATTTCAATTTCAGTTGTTCCTGACCTCCAGCTTCTTGGACGGGTGCTTTCACCATGAGGCTGGTACGAGGGGAGGGACGTGGCTGACCCACGGCTCTGTCAGACAGGGTGCCTCACTGGGCTGGTGGCTGTGTCACTGCAGAGCTGTAGGGCGCTCCGTCCCTGCGGTAAGGCATCTGCTTAAGTGAGAATATAAAGTTAAAAAGAAGGAGTGTAAATCCAAAAGCTCTTCAGAACATTATATAACCATGATAGACATCAACTGTGAAAAATTTAAAGGGTGTATTATAGTTAGGCAAAGAAAGCAGATGCTTTCCATCACAAATGTGTAAAGACTTCAGGCAAGGAGATAGTTTCTGTTATCAGTATCTGATCCTCTCTCTTGCAGAAGTTCTGAGTTGTCATCAGCCTCCTACTAGATGTTGTCAGAAAAAGGAAGGAAACCCATAATTTCCAGCATAAGCTTTCATGTCAAATATCTCAGTAGTTATGTAATGTTTTTAATAATTCTTAGACTTACGCTTCTTACTTTTAACCCTATATATTTTTGCTGTTCATTTTGCTTTTTCACCTTCTTCCAGCTCTCTTAATCTCCTCCCAGAATCCTGCTCTCTCAGTCCGTACCAATCAAGCTATTTTCACAAGCACTGTTATTAAGAATAGGTAAAGATCTTTCAAACAGATTATTATCGTTGCTCAGGGAGATCCAGATGACCAGTGTACTCAACAGTGCAAGAATTCTGCCCTGCTGGGGAAGTCCATATTGTTGTTACAAGAAGTCTGGACTGACTCAAAGCTACACCAATTCCAGCTGACACACACTCGCTATCATTTAACTCATTTCACCTACTGTAGCTCTCATTCTCAGTGTTCAGAAGATCACAGAATCACAGAATCATCTAGGTTGGAAGAGGCCTCCAAGATCATCCAGTCCAACCTCTGCCCTAACACTAACAAGTCCTCCACTAAACCATATCACTAAGGGCTACATCTAAACGTCTTTTAAAGACCTCCAGGGATGGTGACTCAACCACCTCCCTGGGCAGTCCATCCCAATGCCTAACAATCCTTTCAGTAAAGAAGTTCTTCCTAACATCCAACCTAAACCTCCCCTGGTGCAACTTTAGCCCATTCCCCCTCGTCCTGTCACCAGGCACGTGGGAGAATAGACCAACCCCCACCTCGCTACAGCCTCCCTTAAGGTACCTCTAGAGAGCGATAAGGTTGCCCCTGAGCCTCCTCTTCTCCAGGCTAAACAACCCCAGCTCCCTCAGCCGCTCCTCGTAAGACTTGTTCTCCAGACCCCTCACCAGCTTCGTTGCCCTTCTCTGGACTCTCTCGAGCACCTCCATGTCCTTCTTGTAGCGAGGGGCCCAAAACTGAACACAGTACTCGAGGTGCGGCCTCACCAGAGCCGAGTACAGGGGGACAATCACTTCCCTGGACCTGCTGGCCACACTGCTTCTTATACAAGCCAGGATGCTGTTGGCCTTCTTGGCCACCTGAGCACACTGCTCAAGATGTATCACAGAATCATCTAGGTTGGAAGAGACCTCCAAGATCATCCAGTCCAACCTCTGACCTAACACTAACAAGTCCTCCACATCTTATTACATTAATTGCAGTTGGAAACTATGGATAATGTATGACATCAAGCACTAGCAGTGTACAGAACCAAGGTAAACCCTAGTGGACAGACTTACCATAAAGCCTTATGGAGTTTAAAAAACACTGCTCAAATATTTTATAAAAAAAGCCTCTTTTTCAAACCAAACTTCAAAGGGGGAAAAATCACAAAGCATGTGAAAATCCTGCAGTGTAGTTCTAGCTCCCTGTAGACACGGGAAGGTGGCACAGCAGTGTGGGGAATACTGCATTGCCATTTCCCAACTTCTGACCATATTCTGCACCCATTAAAGCTTACCTAGACTAGGGCAGAATAAATAAATACATAAATATAATTGCAAATACCTGTCCTTGCATGCAGTTGTATTTTTTTAGCTCTAGATTTATCTGCCAAGATTGTTATCAGCAATACTACAGTGTGGGGCTGAATTTCACCATCCATATCATATTTCTGGTTTGAGTTGGGGTTAGCAATGCAAAAAGGACTTCAGTCTTGTAAATGCAGGTTCCCAGTATCACTAACTATATCCACCACAATCGGTCTTCTTGCGTTTTGCTTCAGGCACAAAGCTTTGCAGAGAGCTGCAGATAGCAAGGATGTAGTTATATTTAATTCAAAGGTATAAAAATAGGAAATGGATTCTTTTGAGTGTTCACTTTATTATGTTGCTAATGAATTATAAAATGTATATCATCAAAATAAATATTCTTGAAATTGCTTCCTAATGAATCACTTAGACAATGTGCCTATTCAGTTGTGTCAATGATTAATTATATTCTTGCCTCCTTCCTGGAATACAAATGCTTTTATTAAAGCAATCCAAAGACAGTAAGACAACAGACTCATTCTTATGGTCATTCATTCATTTGTGGATTGATGGAGTATTCCTTTCAGTGTTTTTAGAGTGTATCTGAACAGCTGCAAGTGGCGATGACATAAATGAAAGTTCATGTCACCTTAAGCAGAATGAGATAGAAGACGTTCTATTCATCCAGTTTTAGCTTATCAGTGCACAGTCATTAAATACTAATATTATCTGGAGCACTGTGATAAATGCAGAGCGAACCGTGCCAGCTACAGGCGTCATCAGATGGGAGCCTTTTTACAACATTCTGATGCATGGAGGTGAATTATTCCAGAATATTAAACATTTCATTAGTTTTCAGCTTTGAGATATGGCTTTAAAAGTGGCCAGCTTCACAGGAAAAAAAAAATAAAACAACAAAACATTATCACTAAATGCAATACTTACAAATCGGTATTTATGAAGTTCAGCAACTGTCACTATTAAATAGCCTCAGAAATCTTTGTTTAGGTGTCATCGTTTCTGCAAGTCTGAAAAGCCATTCCTTATTTGCATAATGGCATTCACATCGTTGTTGAAAGCTTAGGATCGATTTAATGAAAGTGGCAATGAGCAGAGAAAAATGTTTTTGCACTGAATTTAAATAAGCAAATCCCGAGTTTAGGTATTCCTTCTTGGTTTCCTAGCACAAGACACACAGAAAATGTTGACTGCCACCTGTCCTTGGCACCAAGGGGCTTCACGTTAGAGAAGACAGTTAATGGTGTCGGCTCATGTACCCAACTATTCAGGTGTCAGTAAGCAGATTACTTTAATCTACTAACTCAGCGTGCAGTTACATGGAAAGAAAGAGGTACTGGAAAATTAGTTTAGTATGATTTGTCTTGCATAATGGGAAGCAGCCTATTTACAGTGATGGGAAATGAGGAGGAGTAAAAGTAAGTAGGAAACTACCACACCTGGCTGTCACATGCAATGCCTTCAGAATGAGCGGTTTAGCTAAAATCAATGAAAGTTAAAAGAAAGACCAAAAAGTGATTCATCGACTGTGAAGATCACCCAGACATGAAGGATCCATCCTTTATGTACTCTCTGTATTAAAAATATTTGATTCAAGGGAAAGTTTAGTAAAAAGAAATACTCAGAGATACCTTGCACGTAAGCTGTAGAAAAACATTTGGTAACCTACAGAAGAGGACAGTAAGGGTTTTTAAATTTGAATATTTTGTAAATGTTCTGGATAACAAAGAAAAGGCAAGGAGCGCCCAAAGCAAAGCTGACTGAATTTGATAGTGCTCTTTTTCTTCAAAGTGCAACAGGATATGTGCAAAAATAAACACTTTAAAAACAGAACAGCAAAGAGAACACTTTACTGCAAGGCAGGGCAGGGGTGGGCAGCTGCAGGTGATGCCCTGATCCTGTACCAGCTCCCTGCGAGGAGCAGTTCTTGTGCGAGCTGCTCACACGGTTTCTGCAGAATTCACTTCTCCCTGTTCTGGCCAAGAAGCCTCTGGCTAGCCAGGCTCACAAGCCTGAGGTAGTAGCTGTGACCAGCTTATTGAAACATCAATTCGCTCGTGCCTTGCTTATTCATTCAGGTGCAGATGGAAAAAGATCTAAGCAAAGAAGAGCAAGTGCACTGGCTGTGTGGTGCGGCAGTGGGACAGCTGTCTTTTCCTCCAAAGTTTCCGAGCTGGGCTTCCTGAGCACCAGGGAGCTTCTGCCTTCTGGACCCTCTGCGCAGGTCGCTCCCTCCTCCCCACCTCCAGACGTTTGCCCAGGCTCAGGACCGGCCCGGCCAAGTGCAACAGCCAGCAAAGAAGTAATTACTGGGTTAATGAGCTCCGTTGTGAGTACGAAACCATATTTCTATGCCATTGAAGTCAGCAGGAGGGTGCAAATGCAACGGAATATGAAAGACTTGCAAGTATTAGTACTTCGGGACGTGCAGGGCTCTTTTCCCCAAACAGGATATGTGATGCTGTTCTCACTGATCTGCATGCACATGAGGTACCTTTTCTACATGTTACTGTAAAATATATTACCAAGCAAGCACTGGGGGAGAGAAAATCAATAAAATGGGGGTGGCATTCAGAATACATGTGCTCATACAGGGCACGCATGTCCAAGCATAGAAAAGTAAATGAGTAACAATCGAAATTCATTTTGGAGACTTTAGAAATGGCTTATTCTGGAAAGTGTCATCCACTATAACATATTCTTTTACCTTGTTGTCCCTTAATAAGGATATTGTCTTTCAATTGAGTTAACTTTCCTATTTGCTTAATGCCTTTGGAAAGGTATCTCAATTACTCCTTTCATAATCTGTTTTCAGGCAAATTTGCCTGCACTTATTTATTGCATCTGAGAATATTTTTTTCTTTAGTCTTTTCTGGCATTATCTTTACAATTTGCAGTGTATGTTTTGGCTAAACACATTCAGCCAAAAGAATAACACAGAGAAATCTAATTGCAGATAGGCTAAAATCCCACATTAGTATTACTCTCAGAAATTAAGCTGCCCAGAAGTATTTAAGACAATGATAACTGAGCTGTGCTATAGAAGACCAGAAATTTGGGAAGGTCATTCTACTTGTTATGGTAAATCACCTGCCATAACACCAATAGGCTATTACATATATGTAGCACTGCACACAAATAAAGAATAGATGCTACTAGATATTTAATGCTTTTGCATTAATTATATACACAGAAAATTATGTCAAGTGTGTCAGAACATGGATAACGTAATCAGGTACCACAGTGAATGGGCTGCATATAGAAATCAAAGTGGAGTAAATAAATAATAACTTTTGCTTTTGTTTGTTTGTTTGGTTTTGTTTAAGAAAGATACCTTTGTGAAGTAAATACATGTGGACAGATGTATAACAGGAGTTCATGCAATCATAGAATATCCCGAGTTGGAAGGGACACACAAAAAACATCGAATCCACACAGGACCACGCAAAAACCAGACCATGAGTCTGAGAGCGTAGTCCAAATGCTTCTTGAACTCCATCAGGCTCGGAGCCGTGGCCACTGCCCTAGGGAGCCTGTCCCAGTGCCCGACCACCCTCTGTGTGCAGACCCTTTCCCTAACCCCCAGCCTGACCCTCCCCTGTCCCAGCTCCATGCCGTTCCCTCGGGGACATAGCTCTAGTCAGTGTGAAGCTAACTCAGTACCGTCTGCACTAGCTCAGTCCTAGAGGCATGTGGATGTACTGGAAATCATAACTGGATACTTTAGAGAAGAGAAGCAAGATGGAAAATATAGGGTTAATATTTTACCTTTTGTTATTACTTGCACTGGATAGAAAATATTACACACACCCACAAAAAAAAGTGAAAACATCATTTAACATACTACCTTTTACCACATAGTCTGTGGAGTAAAGGAACCAAAAATAAATAAATAATAATAATAAAAAAGCGACAGAAAACAACAGAAGAGTGTTATGTCTGCAGAGCACCAAAATATTTCCCAATCTGCCAATCAGCTTTTATGCTTATCATTAAGAAGTGCAGTAGAGAGTCTGCAATATATTAAATATCACAAGATCCAACTTGAATAGTGTGAGAATCTCATCCTACTGCAAATAGCTGGGAAAAGAAGAGAAGGAAAGGGGAACAAACCAATACGAGAAACGTACCAAACATAAGCATTAGACAGGGCTTAGAGTGCTACAGGTTTAATGAGGCTTATAAATAGGATATTTTGTCATTTAAATTAAGATTTTTGAGGTCTCCGTTTATATTATAATGTACCTGTCAGCGTTTAAAATGAAGATCAATAAATTGCTGAAAAGCTTCACTGATAACTTAAGTCTTAATCTTTATTCTCATTTGCAGTCAAAGCAAGTGAAATGCTGATCTTTACAAGTCCAGCTATTTCTCCAGTGCTTATTGTAAAAAAATCCATTCTGAATATTCATCACTTCTATAGCTTAGAAGTGCCCTGTCTGCCACTGGAAGAAAAAAAGAAAAAAGAAAAAAAAAAGAAAGAAAAAAAAAAAGATGCTGTCAGTTTGTTTTCTGGACCAAAGAAAATTAATTGCATGAGCTTTGGAAAACTTCAGAAAATGCTGAGGTCTGCCTATGGTGCCGTAGCTTGGTGTTCAACAGGACAGCAGTTCTCTTGGCCATCTTGGTAGCCTGCAGCCCCGTGCCTGATGACTGATTCTCCTCCTAACATACCCTTTAAGTGTTATGCTTCTTTTTGTCAGATCAGGTCCAAATGAAGGAGTATTCAGAAAAATAAGGGGATCATCTACTAAGCTTCATTAGTTTTCTTCCTGATCTTTTATATCGAGGCAGTCATTTAAGTCCTGATTTATGAGTTTCAATATCGCTTCCTGTATCAGTGGAAAACAAGCCAGGAGAGCTCTGAATGTAGTTGCCCAACATTCGTCTGAAAAATGCTGCCTTCTTGGCCTCAGCAGTTTCCCCAGAAAAGAGCTCTGGTTTATATGTCAAATGAGAAATATTCATTTTGTTGGTGTTGGATTCCCTGCATTGTCATTTCCCTGGGAAAGTTTTCCTGGCTGGAGTAACGGCAATCCTGTTTGCTAGGGAATAATCGTTATAGCTTTTACAGATGAGTATCACCTTCTCAGTCCTTCAGGTCCTTGAAAATGTCAACAGCAATCAAATAAGATAAAAATCCTGTGCTGCCTACTCAAATTTCCAGGCGGCTTTCAACAAGGTCCTTCACCAAAGCTTTTAAGGAAGCAAAGTGGCCATGTGGCAAGAGGGAAGGTTCTTGCAAGGATAATAATTTATGAAAAGAAAGGAATGAGAGGGCGTGAGCAAATGGTCATTCTTCATGGTGAGGAGAGATTGTAAGAGGAGTTCTGCAAGAAAATCTGTCCTGGGATTCGTGCTATTCAACACAGTCATATGTGATGATAAAGAGGGGTGAGGAATGAGGTTTGCTTACGATATGAAGTTAGTCATTTGTTTAGGATAGTAAAGATAATGGTGCAAAGCTGCAGAACAAGCTTGAGTGGGCAATAAAATGACAGATGAAATTTGATGCAGACAAATATGAAGGTTGGAGAAAAACAATTCTAATTTCATATATAAAAAATGGGCTGCAGAAAGGCTGAAAAAGCATCAGAAAAGGGCAACAAGGATGATCAAAGGTATGAAACTGCTTCTGCATGAGGAACAAGAGAGGGAATTAGTCTGCAAAAGAAACAGCTGAGCAGAGGGGCTCCACAGAAGTTTATGAAATCATGAGAGGCATATTGAAAAAGTGCAACACTGCACTCCTTTCACCACTTGACTGTAGTACAATGCAATGTTACTAACAGCATTGGGTTCTCTAGAAACATGGGACTCCTTTGGCCAAAAAGCCCACATTAAACATGAGACCAGATAGAGTTAGGGGCTATGAAAATATCCCAAGGGACTGTCAAAATGTCGCAATCATTTTTATCACTCCTACCCAGCTCACCTTATGGCATTATCTATCCTTTAAAAATGGTCAAGTAGAACACAATTATTCATTAAAAAACAAACAAACAAACAAACAAAAACTGAACACCATTTCAAACTGCATAGGAAAATAGATAACACTACGATTTGGAGTAAAGCCATGCTTTCACTTAGTACTAAAAGCAACCTAAGGCTAACCAGGAGTTGGTTACACTAAGTGCTAGGCTGTGCTTACCACTGTGTTTTAGCTGACGTGTGTTGGCCCAGTACCCTTCCTTTGTGAAGATCGGCTCCGGTCTGATCAATCCGTGGCTGTTAACGACGGGTGAGGGATTTTAGAAAGGATCCCCAGGGTACAGACAGCGTTGCTGATCTGTTTTCCTTCCCCCCCTGGGTTTTCTTGTGGAAGGGTACAATAGAATTCTTTGTCTTCAGCAGTTAATTTGCATCTGTTGCCATTTCTCATCAGTTGTTCTTACCCCACATTCCTGAGAATATCGTACGCTGTCCTTGGCATAATGGCTTTCAGTGAGTGTGTCTGATGTCATGAGGAGGATTATTAGCTTCTAAGTTATGACAAGCAAGAGCAGATGAAGTCTTCAAGCAAAAGATCTTATTTCCTTGAAGCCACAGTGAAATGAAATTAAATCAGAGAAGGAATTAAAAAATACGGAATATGAGGTACAGACAGAATTGTTTATGATCAGCTTGTTGTTGGGTAGTTTTTTGTCAGTATAGACCAGATGCTCTTTACACTATTTATTAAATAGACCCACCATTCCTCTGTGAAATAATCCTTTAGAGAACAGACAAAAAGCCTTCTTGTAGGTCACTATTGTATGGAGCAGCACCAGAATAACCATATAGGGCAGCAACCTCAAATAGCAAACCAATGAGACCCGTGACTTTTCAGCACCTTCTCAGGCTCGGGTCAATCCTGTGGGTTCGCAGAAACACAGAATGGTTTGGGTTGGAAGGAACCTTAAAGCCCATCCATCTCCAACCCCCTGCCATGGGCAGGGACACCTCCCACCAGGCTGGGTTGCCCAAAGCCCCATCCAGCCTGGCCTTGAACACCTCCAGGGATGGGGCAGCCACAGCTTCTCTGGGCAGCCTGTGCCAGGGCCTCATCACTTCCACAGTAAAGAATTTCTTCCAAATATCTAATCTAAATCTCCCATCTTTTAGCTTAAAACCATTCCCCCTTGTCCTATCCCTACACTCCCTGACAAAGAGTCCCTCCACAGGTTTCCTGTAGGCTCCCTTTAGGTACTGGAAGGCCGCTATAAGGTGTCCCTAGAGCCGTCTCTTCTCCAGGCTGAACAACCCAAATTTGGGTTCTTCGCACTCTGCCCAGGCACCAAAGCTGGCCAGACACCCACGGATGGGCAACCACCTGCTCCCTGCTGACACATCAGCAGCCACCCATGGGCTTGCTGACACAGGGCAGTGTGGGAGACAGCAGGTTACTTTCCTTAAGGTCTTCTAAAAATGTGCCTTTATTTTTTTCTGTGTGACATAGAGCTATAAAATGCACACATTTCCTTGCTGAGTTACATCTGAACAGGGCTCCCTGGTAGACTTCAGGTAGCCTTCACTCTCTAGTTTGTTTGTCCGTAACTCTATGTTTGTTTGTTTTTCTTCTCCATACAATTTATGAAATAAATTGCACTTAAAACACTCTGGAGAAGTGTAAATCATTGTAGCTTGCTTGAATTTCATGAAGTTAGGAGAATTTATATCAGGGCAGGATTTTATCTTTTCATCTTCAGCTGTCAGGGATTCATCCAGCTCTCTTTGCTGCAATGCCCCAGGGGTACAAAACTATGTGCTGAAGCAGTACCATGTAGTTTATTAGACAGCTAAGAATTATCTGTTTATTATAACCCACAAAATTCAGTTCAGAACTTATTAGGTTTAAAGATTTTGAGAAAAAATATGTACTTTCTTATATTGTGGTATTTTGATTGATTCTGGTGTGATAGGAAAGTCATTGTGTGTCTTCCAGAGAACACACTCCTGTACGATGTGAATGAAAAACTCGGAGGGAGGTAATGTAAATTTTGTCTGAGAGTAACTTCACTGGTGTGGAAAAAATATTCTTCATGTAACTGGCATTGCAACCTTTAAGGCATCATTTTTGGGGGATGCAAAATACGAGATCACTCTTCCCTTTCAATATAATGGATTCCTGTCGGGAATTATGAAGGACAATTTTTCTTTTTCTATTTTAGGTTTTAGCACACTTCTAAAGAAATGGAATTTTGTGCTTTTGACAGGATGCAATAACTAATACTTTACTATTCATGAAAATAACACCAACTAAGTTTGGACAAATCTGCAAAAGACATTATCAACAGAGCCGTTAATGTTAGCATTTTTTCTCCTGCTGGCAATCTACAAGACATTTTCCATTTCCCTCCGTGGATGTGTCCATGAGATTCATTGTAACACCATGGTAAGCGAGCAAGAATGTACTAAAAATGGGATGGTGGAGCCTGCCTTGGCCAAAAGGCTTCAAGCAATCCCCCAGTTTCTCACCATTCCTTAAAGACTCTTCCTTGAAGATCAGAGCTTTACCTGCCGCGTGTGTCTGTGACCACGGGGGAAAGGGAAATCAAAACATGCAGAAGGGAGAGAGGAAGAAAGCGGGTTGCTCTTGCGATAGAGACCCATTGCACAAAATAGCTGGAGAGGGGTCAAAGCCAGTTTTCATCCACTGGGTAGAAGCATTTGAAGAGGGGAGTCACAATGGGGCAGAAACTTGCAGACAAATATGAATTTAGGAAGACTGAAATTAAACTGCTGGAAATTCAGCAGAGGACACATGGGTAAGTCTCTTGATCCAGCAAAACTGTCACTGCAGCAAAAATAATAAGCAAGAGGTCACTGGTTATGAATGGAGGCTAAGAAATATTCCCCCAAGTGCTACTCTGAGATACTGGCAAGAATTTTGTGTGTGACACTGATAAATGATATTGTACTCTAGCTCCTGTTGAAGGGTTGTGTTTTTTTTTTTTTTTAGCAGCAGTGTTATAGGAAAACTCAGAGAAACAGAAGCAGACCTGCTCTTTGAGGAAGCTTTATAAAAGTGAAGGTGGAAACGTACCAAAAACCTCTCACACTCTCACACATGCTTTAGAAAAAGCTTGGAAGTGTTCTGGTAATGTAGGATTGTTCAGTGCATGAAGGACTGTGGAGGGCAACAATAGGAGGAAATAGGACCACACAGTGATGTGTTCATGACAAATTCAGCGAATCGTTGGAAAAGAATCTCACAAAATGTTGGCAAAGACAAATCATTTCATTTTTCAAATTGCTTCTCTTTTGGGATAGAAATGATTTTATTTATTTATTTATTTATTTTTTCCGTTATGAATGAGGCATTTTCTTCAACTCAAAATGAATTTTAGGGCATGTACTTTAGTGAGAGAAAAAAAAAAGACTGAACTCATTACTTCTGATTTTTTCTAGACAAGTTGAAAACACATTTTGCACAAGTCTAGCAGGGATGGAAAATGGAAGTTAAAAGGCACAGACCAATACTGCATTGGCATCAGTGCTCGTATATGTAGTGCAGTCAGTTAAGTTAGAAGAGAGAAGAAAAGTAAAGGGATGAAATCACGTTAGTTAGACGTCAACTGTCAAATGAGCTTACAATTAAGTGCAAGTAGAGCACAAGATGTGTAGGTGTTTAAAGGTATTTCTAGTAACAAGAGCTGGCATCAGAAGCTCAGCTTTGTGTTGTTCAGAAAACAAAGAGCTCAGGAAACTTCTTGACAGACCCTGCATAAATGCAGGTGGTAAGGTAAGAGTAATGTACAGGGATTTACATAGCCCTGTGCATGAAAACATCTCTGAGCGTTTCACCTGTTCCTGCCTTTCACAACACTGATTTTCTTAATCTTCCCAAGTGCCTGCAAAGCTTCTCAGGTCACCGCAGGTGATGAAGAAACACAAGGACTGAGCGTAGAAGTGCAGGTCCTTTGGCTGAAAAGTCTGATTGGTGAAGGGACATAACATTTCATTTCATGCAAAAGTGAGGCTTGCTCTTTATAATCTTAAATGTTAAGCAGCTTCAGTTGTGTTCTGCTATGGCCCTTTTATCCAGGAGAGATTACAAGGGTAAAAAAGGGCTTTCAAAATCAAGCAAAACATTTCCCTCGTTTTTATAACCTCCTCACTTTTCTCACACCATCTCTCCATCCTCACAATGCCTCGTGGAGACTTGAGAAAACTCCTGCATTTTTCTTTTTCAACACTAAATCGAAATAATCGAACTGCTCAGGGAATTCCCTTTGGTACGTGTTACTTCCACGGATCCATGCACTGTGCCTTGCCTCCTGGGCTTTTCCTACAAAATCTGCAGATTTTTCCTTAAGTTTCAGCTGTCACAAATTATTGTATATTTTTATTAGCATGTATTTATTAGCATCAACCCCAATAACATCTCTGTGGCAGGGAGGGCTGTAGATTACGCATACACTGCATACTCTTTATAAAATTTCTGCCTCTTTATCTTCTTTTAATGTCTTTTTGTTTCTAGAGAAGGCCCAGTGAGGACGAGCAGCAGGGAGCCAGCTGCCAGGCTTCCAACTCTGGGCCCTCCCTGTGCAGGGCTGGGGGAGCTGCTTTTTTGGGAAAGCCCTCAGGACTAGTCACCGTCCCCCTGGCCTCCTCCCCAGGGCTCAGACCCTGCTCTGTCATCCCTAGTGGTATTTGTATGATTTTTCCCTGCTTTTTTGGGGTTTGATCTGGACGTCCATTGCCTGAAAGGGAAGACTGGTGCTGATTGTTGTGTTTTGGGTGAGGACTGTGGATAGTTTTTGGTTTCCAGTACTGAAAACCTGTGGTGGAGGGACAGCGGCGTGCTTTTGTTCTGCTGGGTTTTATTTCATTTAGACCTGTGTGGATTTGATTACTTGAAATGAGAACAGGGAAACATAAAACCAGACAAACATATTCTCTATGACAACACAAAGGATGGGATAATGAAGACTGCGTGGCGTTCATAGGAGAAGACCAAACTGTCTCCGGGGCCTGCTCATCCAAAACAATTACAGTGACAAGGATCTGCTGTGGAGGCGAAACCACTGCTGGAGCTGAAGCCCAGCGAGCTGCACGCCTGCCAGCCGGAGAAGCGAGTCATGCAAAGTGCTTTTGTTGGCAGCTCCAAGGAGTGAGAGGAAGGAGGCGATGCACAAGAGGAGGCTGCAGTCTGTAGGGGCAGCTTGCCCTGGTGAGATGAGGGAGGAGGGCGCAGCACACCCCGGTGAGAGGAGCTGGTGAGAAAGGGCACAGCTCAGAGCGGTGCTGCCAAGGGTTTGCTAACCAGGGACAGGCAGCGCTCACAGAAACACCTGGGGAGAAGGTCTGCCAGAGCCAGGGCAGCTCAGAAAGTGTTTCTGCAAAACACGACTGCTGGAATTAGCAGCAGATGGTGACGGTGAGGTAAAAGCAGGGATGAAAACCAGAGGGCTGAAGGGGGACTGTAAGGCTGGTACCAAACGTTCCCGATGGGCGAGAGCCAGTCATTCATGGAAAACGAGCGCGCAGCCTGAAGTCCTTGTTGCGTCCCAGAAATGAGATTTAAGTGAAGCACAGCTCTTTGGAGGACCACGTATGTGGGAGCCATATGTTACCCAATGGGAACAGCCAGTCTTTGGAAACTGGCTCGAGGGATCTCTGAATTTCTAATGAGTGATCAGGAACAAAGCAGAGAGAAAATTAAGCAAAACCCCAAGGAAAGGTCTGTGTGTGTGAGAGAGATATCCTACAGCATGTTTGCTTTTGCCGTAAGCTTTTTAGTAATTCCTGCGTGCTGAAGCTCTATATAATTCAAGGAGTAGACAAGGTAAGACAGGAGGGTGGAGAATGAAAAATGAGCATGCATAGTGTAATTAGGAATGATGAGAGCACCTTGTGGAGTTCAGAGGAGGTAAGGAAAACAAGGTATTCCTGCAATGTATAATACAGTGCAGAGAGAAGGGGATGGGAGAATGAGGAGGAGGACGAGGCTGCTGTCAGATACAGGCTCAGAGTCAACAGGAGGATTTATGAACCTGAAGCTGTGAGGCAGGCACTAGGTATTTAAGCCTGAACCTGTGATTCAGAAAGCCCTGTCAATTCACTGCTTCTCCCCCGTGATGACTTTTGGGCAGGCCAGGAAGCTCCAGAGCTCTCAATTGCATGCAAGCCCTGGCCTGAGCTGGGCTGTGTATCCAAAGAGATGGACTTCTGCTTTGCACTGAACACCAGGCTCTGTTTATTCAATGGCAGAGTCAGGCTCTACTCGCCTTGTCTCCTGCTAGCCTTACTGTGCGGTGACGGAGCACAGCCACGGGTTGCCCAGAGAAGCTGTGAGGTCTCCCCCCTTGGAGATCCTCAAAAGCCACCACATGGTCCTGGGCAAGCAGCTCTGGGTGTCCCTGCTTGAGCAGGGGTTGGACCAGATGGCCTCCAGAGGTCCCTGCCCACCTCAGCCATGTTGTGATGCTGTCTCTCTGTGGCCTCACACCATACAGCACAGCAGGACCACTCAGGCAGAGGAGCTGACAGCAACCCTTCCTGCCCTCAGGAGGTGCTTGCAAGGCGCAGGGAGGTCGGGGCTCCCCACCAGGGAGGCAGGACCTTTTCCTGAAGACCTGTTCTCAAAATGGCCCGTTTGCTCACCTCCCTGCTGCACCACCAGCCTCCCGGGAAGCTGGTTTCTAGGCTGAAGTGGCATTTCCAACAAAATTCATGCTAGAGAGAAGGATGACATGAGCTCCCAAAAGGCTTGCACAGCCTTCCAGGGCTTGAACATGTGAGCGATTAGCTTCTCTAGACATCTGTTGCCATTCTGAATAGTGGAGAAAACCCACAAATGAGATGAGTACACTTGGAAAAAAAATAGCTTTGAGTGCAGGAGGTGTTTATACTTAAAGGAAGAAAAAGGTTGCCCCTGCAATTTGGCAGCACTCAGGCCTTCTGCTGAGGACGGGCAGGTGGTCCAAGAGACCTCATGCTCCAAACACATTTCCCGAGTTTCCGATGAAGCTGAGACCACCGTCAAGCATTGGCACTGCTCTGGCACAGGCACAGAGCATGAAACACGCTGCCGGCAGCAGCAGCTCTCCTGCCAGCCCTGGCAGAGGGGGCCGTGGTGCTGGCAGCCTTCCTCCCAGGAGTCCTCCTCCCAGGGTGGTGCGTTTGGGGGCCGGCGCGAGCCTCTCACGGCGTTTCGCCCACCCAGAGCTTTGCCCACATGGTGCCACCACACTCCTGTGGGGCTGGGTGCCCCTGGCCCTGCAAGACCCCCTGAATTTTACAGCAGCAGCCAAGCAAAAATGATTACCGCCCGACTTCTGCCTCGGGGCTGGCGTCAGCTGGAAGAACATCACATTTGGGGACACATGAGAGGAAGATTTTTTTATTTTTCCAGCAAGATGATTTATCACCAGCTGTTTGAATCTGACCAGATGTCTGCAGTGCTGAAAGCTGTCTTGAGGAAGTGGGATTTATTTATTTAAAGGGGTACAGAACGTTTCATGACAGGCCACATCAGGTAAAGATGGGCTCAAGGCAGGAGCTACAAAACACAACCTTCGTCTGCCCGGCTGGCTGAGCAGAGCTACGTGTGTAGCAGATCCCCCTCCTTCCCTGTCCTCAAAGAAGCAGTTTCCTCTGGCCTGAGTGACCCCCAACTCTGCACTGGTTATTCACTTGGAAATGAGAGATCCCTGGAGTTTGCCTTAGCCCATATCGGTGTCTTGTATTTACATCATGGGATAAAACAGAGACACAGTTTTGGGTGCTGGTGCTGGACATGGCTGCTGTCCCTGCCACCAGGGAGGGGGCTCCAGCACCACTTAGCCCCCTCCTCATCTCCGGCTGGGGACAGCCCTCACCAGAGGCCACTGCTGTGCTTGCGAAAGAAGGGAGGGGAAAGCCGTGTTTCGCAGGGGCTCTGCCCTGCTGGATCATTTGGTAAATGTGCTCTGAAAATGTCTACGGAATCACATCACCCAACCACTAAGGCAGAGCAAATACCTCACACCTCACCACATGAGGTACAGCGTTGTCTCAGCTGGGTCAACTGAGCCTGGGCAGAGGCTTCACTAAAAGCTTCCAAAGGATTTGAAAGTCAAGTGGAGATGCCTTGGGCTAACCAGCCCTTGGGTGCCAACTCCATGTTCAATGTGAGCCTGTGTTCTCCACTGCCTTTCTGCACACATGCTGGGCACAAACTGTGGACGATGGCAGCACGCAGGACAGCAGGGGCTCCAGTGGCGACGTGCCTCCTTTCGGACAGCTAGGCCTCTGCTCGCTGCCATGAAGGGAAGCCAGGCTGCCCTGAAGGAGTCATGGTCACTGAGGGGTGTCCACACCGCCTGGCACAGTTGAGCAGCTACCAGGTAGGGCAAGCGCAGAGCTGAGCTGCTTGTGTCTAGCCATTTGCAGCACTTAGAGCTGTAAGGTTTTTGAGACGCGGGAAAAATGGCTTCTCTGGAGCCAGTGAGCTCTTCTGGGGCCTCCCTCCCACAGGAAGGGTGAGGTGTGTCCTGACCAAAACCTGCCCTCAGTGCTAGTGCAGGCCGCCCCATAACAACCCAGCCTCTGCATCCAGGCCGCAGAGCAGGGTTAAGAGGCTGAGCAGTGAAATGATTCACTCTAGCACATCCCCCCTCAAGTCACTTGTACTCAGCTCCCAGAATAACAGCCCAATAGAGAACGTTCACGGTTCAGCAACTGCAGCTAAGCACCAGCATGATGGCTGGTGTGGGAGCTTGGGATGAGCTACAGACAACACGTCCCAAGGCCGGCCTCTGACTGCCGGGGGAAGAGCTTTTCCTTCAGCTCCAGAAGTATGAGCTCCATAGGTCTGAAAACAAAGATATGCAGTTCTCATCCCAGTCCCACTTTTCTCATCCCACTTTTAGATTTGGCTGGTGATTGTTCCCCATGTTTCTGACAGGTCTTGCTGCAGTAACTCTTGCCCTGTGCCAGGGGTATGGCCGCTCTGAGGGGCTGAACAGGCTACAACACCCCTCTGCAGTTAATGTTAAGGCTATTCCCTTGAAAAGAACCTGATTAGACGAGTTCAGCAGAAATCAGTACACTTTGTTGTTAAACCCTAGTGCACAGAAAGCATCTTTTCCAGAGTGCCTCTCCAGGTGATGTGTACCATCACAGTCATTCTTCCTCTGACCCAACATTGCTGGCCCCACTTGGCAGGACTGGCTGCCTGATTCTCACCAAAGGGAACCAGCATCAAAAACAACAAATGCTGTTCAAAACCTCTAATGAAATGGTCTCAACAGGTTTTCCAATTCATTAGCTGGAAGCAATTTTGCAGCTCTGATACCCCTCCCCCTCAATCTACTTCCTCTGGCAAGTGCGAAGGCTTTGGACGGCTCTACCAGGCAGGAAGAATGGGCAGCTGGCCCACGGCAGCAAACTGTTTAATGACTGGGTTGTTGTTGCGAGTGACTGTCATCTGTGAGAGGAGGATGTTTTCCAGTTTGTCCTTGGCAGCCAACGCTCTGCAAGCTAGTGCTGGAGGGTAACGACATTGCAAATACAGGGAATTTCAAGAACGCTTATTTTGCTTTTAAGCGTTTTGAGCGATGGATGGTATTGCGAAGATCAGACGTGGATCGTCACATACTGGAAGTTCAAGAAGGTCCGAGTATCTCTGATTAGGAAAAGTCATCCCTTTAATTTCATAATATAGCTGGAGGTTTGTTTACAATCAACAACAGAAGTTTCCCAAGTGCTGCAATTTGCAGGCAGTGATCATGAAGGTTTATTCCACTTTTTTGCAGTAATGTGAGGTTTTCCTAATACCCATGCCTATGTAGTGAAATGCAAGATGAAAGGTAAACAATACATGAGGTGAAGCTTGGGTCCCTACGAGTGATTTTAGGTCTCCAGTCTTATGTCAGTTGTAAAGAATTGCATTAACTGGAGTGTAACTAATGAATAAATTCCTCTGTTATTTAGTATGCTCACAATTGTTCAATGACTGCTAGACAGAAAAGCAAACATCAATTTTTTAGCTACTGCTCTTGTCTTCTGCTTTTAAAGCCCCACAGAAGAAGAGAATATATTTGATAGCATCACTGAAATGCAATATATCTTAATGTTCATCTGTTCTTCTACTGAGGAAATGTTAGAGGTTAAGTACACCTCTTCACAGGGAAAGAAAAGCAGTGTGAAAATGATGGTGTTAAGAACTAAACAGAATTACCACCTATGAGTCCAGGTGCCCCTGATGAATTAAGGTATTTTGTACAGCTCAACCTATTGCTGCTCTGTAGCTTCGTGGTATGTGATCTTACATTTCTACTACAGCCCTGTTTCCTAAAATCAGGAAATTCCCCTCCCCTCCCTTTCTGGGGGAACACTGCAAACCAGGATGTTTATTTTAGAACCCATAAAGTTAATGTCTATCTAATCTCCTGAAGCACCAAAAGGGTCAAAACAATATGGATATTAAAAGATTACGACCTTTCTATTGCTTTTCATCAGATTATTTCCGCTATATTTTGACAGTGATGCTAAAATGAGAATTATAGATAATATTTTGGGCCTAGTAGTGTATTGCTTAGCTTATAGACAAATGTCTACTTTAATGTTCCAGTTAGCACTATCAGATGCCTACCTAATATGCATGCTATTTAAAATAGCTTGCAACACCATCCCACACGTGTTTGAAGCGGTTCAAGAAGAATGTCTTCTTCCTTCTTGTACATAGATGGCCTGATACGCATTGAAAGTAGTAACGCACAAATGGTTATCTTCTGAACAGCATGCACCGGGCTAGAAATGTCACATTTGCAGACACTGATCCACTGACTCCAGCACTCATGTTGCATTTGCTGTGGAAGCTCAAAATTTTTAGTGGAAATCACCATGAAATGATTGGCTCTTGCTATTCAGACCTTCAGCACTAAACTTACCTTGCTATGGGTAAGGATGCGGGCACCATGTTTGTTCCTTGACTCTGTTACTCCTGCTGTCAATGTAGAGGGCTGTCTACGGAGCACAGATTCTTACTGACACGTTACTACTTAGCTTTGGTTTTAAATGTTAAATTTTCAGTTAGTCTTTCTATGAGAAACAAGGAGAAATGGCCAAATCACAGTCCGTCTCCTAGTCCAGAATTTCAGTTTATTTCTGCAGATGCCAGTAGCCCGTCTAGCTTCCGCTCAGGGACTCCATCACTGAGATCTCTCTGCCATGGATAAACTGAAGACATGAGATTATTCAGAAATGGAGTGGAATTATTCAGGAATAATGTTATCTGAGAACACACCTTGGTTATCTTCACAGACACAAGTACTGGAAGGCCATCCCACCTCCTCTTCCTTCAAGGGTAAAAAAAAAATAAATCAGAGGAATCCTTTTTCTTTTCCTGGCAAGCAATAATAGTAAGGCAGAAATAATTAAAAGAACACATGGAGAAATGAAAAAAAGTTGCCAAACCTGGTTGTTCAAACAGCATGGACTGTCCAAACCCTGAGAGGTCTGCACAAAGAGGCAATTGCACAAAAGCTGCCTACTAAAGACTTTCAAAGTAGGAGAGCTTGGCAGAAAATTGGGTGGCTGTTAATTAGCCAGGCTTCCAAGTGCCTCCCTTGGCCCTCCCCCCTAAATCCTACTCAGCTTGGAAAACCCCTTTCACAGGAGAGGCTGTCAGGAAGTCTATAAGCAGATCTTTAGGCAACCCTGAGGGGCTACCTCAGGCTAAAAATAAATAAATGACCTGACATAACCTTTCAAACATAGATGTTTGAAAGCTGTTGCTTGCCCTATCAAATCCAAAGTACTGCTGCTCATATTTCTGCCTTCCCACAGACAGGCGGCAAAGTAGAGCCAAGTCAAGAAAATCCTGGTGAAACAGGAGAAGTTCTGGGTGCCAGGAACAGCTGTCTCCAAATTCTATCTTGAGCGTCCCTTATTCTTATATGTCCACAGGACAGCTGCCCTTCTTCTGCCCTTAACCCTTGGTGGTTATAGGGCTGTGGAGGGTGCAGCACCTACCTAAATTCAGGATTATTTTTTTTTTTCCAGATACCAAAACTTAAATCAACTCAAATATTAAGGAAATCAATTTTCTTTTCCTGTGAAGAATATGAAGACTTTAAACTTTTAAAAAACTTCCAACCCTTTTCACATATATTAACACTGATGCAAATGTATTCTCGTGGGGGCAAAGATGACTACAGTATCTTTACATTAACTGTGAAGAATATCAGAAGGGAATGGCATACAAAAAGTTCATTTATTTCCACTTAAAATCAGATTGTGGTTTATGTAATATAAGCCTCTTATAGGACTTTAAAGATTTTTCTAGTTTTGATCTTGGAACAAAATGTTGGTATCTGTTTTTCTAAGAAATGAGATTTTGAAAATGTACTTAGTTATGATGAGGTTACCATGCACTGCACCCATCCAGTGAATTTTGCTTCATGCACTGGAAATAAAAGACACAGAATACAGAGCCCCTCCATGAAATAGCATTTCCACTGTATAGAGAAGATACCCTTGAAAGCAGATTAACTGAGATTTCATTATCGTTTTATGCCCCAGAAGTGGTTTGGTTCCAGGTCTATTTAATCCAGATCTTAAAGGCTTAAATCCTGCTGTATTACAAGCGTATTACTTGTTCAGAGTTAATTATGGATTCCATTTGGGGCCGTAATCCTTTCTGCACTGAAAGAAGCAATGCAGCCAATAGGACACCTCTGCAACATCACTTTTTGGCACCTGAATCCTGTACTTGGCATACCTGATTAAGATCAGTTAAAATATTGAAATTAAGACCTTATTATAGAAACAAAGTGCCTTGCTAATAGAGATAGCAGCATTCTACAGGGGGTACTCTTGAACATTTATTTTTTGAGTGGTGTCTCCAGCAAGCTAAATCTACTTTCAATATTATTGATTGTCACTCAAAGAGAAACGATTTTTCCACCGTCCCCATTACTGGTCATCTGTCCTGATACTGAGCCATTCAGGGAACTAAGCTTCAGCAGAAAGCTTCGGGAGGAAAAGGAACGATTTCTATCCTGTGCCAGAAGTTTTGTGTTTGAGCAGCTGGAGTAAAACAAAGACCTGAAGAGATGATTGAGGTAGCTGTGCCCAAGGCATTGCAATTCAAGGCACCACCACAATTCAGCTCAGTTTCTATGTCCAAGGAATGTGCTTTTCTACACACCCAGGATGTCCTGCAAAGCTCTTGCCTTGGAGAGAAAGTTCCGTCCTCTTAATGATACTGTAACATTCAGTAAGAGGCCAGATGCTGCAACCCTTGGGTGTTACCATCAGAGATGGCACTGCTCATGTCCTTTGTTCCTGCCATTACACTGCAGCTGTTAAAAATTCCACAATGATCTTAGAAAATAGTTCCCATGCCTATGGGAAAAGGGTGGGGAAGAGGGGCTGAGCTGAACTTGAAGCCTGTTTTCACAACCTGGAGGGAAAAAAAAATCCTTGACCCCTGACTGTTTGTCTGATTGTTTAATACAGTGCTGTGATCAGAATACATCAGTCCATAATGTATCTGGCAAAAGTGTAATACCCACAAACAGGCCCCAGATGACATACAGGGTTTTGCAGTATGGTATTTCATAGCAAAGCAGACTTTTTTTTTTCCCCCTCAATAAAATCAAATTATGTATTATAAAGGCCTTGGAGGCATGATCCTTCCTGGGCTGCAGAGGGAATCAGGAGGATCCTGAGAGCGTGAGAGAAACAGCGTGAATCTGGGGTGAATAAATGGCAGCCTACTCCACTTTTAAACACCACTCCCTCTTCTTCGTGGGCTGAGACATTATTTGTTTAGAGATAAAACTCTTAAGCCCAGAGTTAAAATACCTGCCTTAGGGTCCAAGCACAAATATGACAACAAGCATGATTCTGGAAGAGTATATTAGTTCATCCAAAACTGGAAAGCAGCAATATTTTCTGGAGGGACAACAAGACTAATAATTGGTAGAATACCTTTTTGCTCCCCCAGATCAAAACCTAATTTGCTGCGGCACGTCAGAATTTAGACAGCTAGCAGGGAACATCTACTCACATCTGCTTAATCGCTCCACAGCCTAAATCAAAGTCAGGAAATGGCAGCTCAAATACTATGTGTGTCAAACCACTAAGGAGTCTGCCTACGTGCTTTTGTTGTTCTGCAGCCAGGACTAGATTATATATGTATCTTCAGATTTTGGCTCCTTAGAGAATATTCTGTCAGATGCATCTGGCAAACTTAAATTTGAACAATCTGAACAAATGAGTGTCTGGTCTACTGTTAAGAAATAGTTAAAGAACTAACAGCAGACAGGGAACACTGTGAAGTGTATATGCGTACCTGGACTGAGCTTAGAATGAGAATCTAAGAATTCTTCAGGTTTTTCTCTTCTATGTGGAAATAAATGACGGAAGAGAAAATCAGTGATAGTTTGAAGTCTTTTTAGAAAGAAAAAAAAATTAGCAACACTGATATCATAGACTGTAACACAGTTACAAACAGCATGAAATATAAGGTTTTTAATAATATTTGGGTAATTAATTACCCAGATTACCATCTCTTCAGTATTTCATGATTATTAAAGAACACTTTCAATTTCCATTCTTAAATAAGTTACCGTGTAAATAAAGTATGCTCAGAGTTCTTGTATGTGGACAGTACTTACATTTAATTACAGTTGACCTGGATATGCTTATTGGTGCAAAATACATTAAAATTGTTTACATGAAATCAGCTCAACTAGCACTAACTCTGGAATCTAGATGCTCACAATAGCACTGACAGTAGCTCAGCTATTTATCTGAACATGCTACTTAAAATGTACTCTGAAACGCAGTAGAAAACAAATTCAAAGAAACACTAAAAAAAGGGAAGCACAGAAGATCAAAATTCCATAGCAGGTTGGATCAATAAAATATTAAACTGCAGTTCTTAAATGTAAGTACTACACCAAGTAGTAGTCTGGTTGGTCTTAAATGGTGTTAAAGCCCTTTTTTTCTAAAGGAGACAGTAATAAACATTTTGCCTATTCAATCCAATCAAGACTTAGGCATCGTGCTATAAAAGCAAACATATCTGACACTTCTTCTATAACTTTAGCAGTTGGCTTTCCTGCTCCATGCCCAGCTTTGGTGTCAACGTGGATGAGAAGTGGATTGGTTTGTTTACGGCTTCGGCCCACAATGTATTGCAGAGTAGCAATGAACTTCAGCGAATGTAAAGGGACCACACGATCATCGTGGTCTGCTGTGAGGAGCAGCGTAGAGGGATACTGGATGCCGTCATCTTCTGGTAGTTTGACATTGTGAAGCGGAGAGTACCTGAGGAAAGCACACAAATGTTTACATATTTTTTCCTCAAGGCCCAACAAGACAGTCCTCTCCTATTGAAATAGTCACAGTGGCATTTGATAGCACTCATAATGCTACAATTCTCAGTTGTAAAGGTCAGAATTATACCACGGGCAAACAATACGTCATAGATCTCTGGCTCTCAAATGTGAAGTACGTTGTTTAATTTCAGAGAGGCATATGCGTACATCTTATAGAAATATAAAAAAATCAGGAATGGATTACAGGGAAACTTCAGCAAAAGCTGTAAAGGTCATTGCAGGATCCATCCTGCAGGGAAAATCAACACTTTTCCCCAGCACATATGTAGTCCAGGTCTGCATGTGAATAGCTTTTTTCCATGCAAATTTAGAAACAGATTCTGATAATAAGCCACAAGTGCTGTAGGCTTACGAAATTTGCTTCCTCTAATATTTACACTACTTTTGAACATGCATAAGGGAATACCATGCAGGAAACTGAAAGGAAACTGTAGGCTTTCCTGCTTTCAAAGGAAGACTGATTCCTATTTTTTGACCAAGGAATAATCTGACTTACAAAAACTTGTTTTCATTGCAGAATTTACTTTTTTTTTTTTTTAAACTACTGCAGCATAACATTAAAAATATATCTGCATATCTCAACACAAGATACTCAAGATACTCTCAGATTTTAGAAATTAAATGTAATAGTAAGTCACATAGTATTCCACCTAACCATTTCACACTTCATTTAGACAAAGCTACAGCTAGAAAGAACATTACATTTCTTAAATCAAGAGTAGGGTCGTAGTTTTCTTTTTTTTTCCTATTTCATCACAGGAAATACAAAGAATTTTGCTTTACTTTTTAATTAATTTCACATGTGGATGAGTATTTGTACAGTAAACCCAAATTATTTTTAAGAACACACGACAACACTTGAATGTCTAACCCAACAGATTCCTAGTTTTATTTTTTAAGTGGAAATGAAGAAATCAGTGAATTTGTAGATGATTTGTTTTGAAAAAAAAAAAAGCTAAATAATGGTCAGCACATAGCAATCTATTTGCCTTAAATATTTTTTCAGTATCTGTAACGACAATATCTATGCAACACTACTTATCTTGATACTTTGATACTTTGACAGTTGAACACGAAACAAAGCTGCTGAAGTTTTTCCATCAAGAAATCAGTATTTAATGTATTGTCGTGGAAGATGTTTTTAAAATTATGCATTTAAATTTTGTGAGTTAAGTATAATGAATATAAGTACAGAATGACCGCTTTCTATGTATGCGTTTCTCCTAATCACAGACTTAATTTAAAAACTTTGCTTCCACTTTACCTTTTCAGAGTATCTGAATTCACACATGTTCTGGCAAATTTTATTGTTCAAAATCATCAAGATTATCTGGATCATTTTAAATAATCTCGTTTTGAAAGCTACTAATAAGATGAATTATGAGATTTGTTAATTGTTTTGTGCACTATATTTACAAAAACGTGTTTGCCACTGAAACCTTAAACTGAACAGCAGGAGGCCTTGAAGCACACTAATTACAATGACTGACTCTAGCATTTGGATATGACTTTTTTTTCTAAACTAAAAAAATGTATCTAAACACTATTACATTTCAGACGAGCCAAATTGTTTAGTATGTCTGAGGTATTTTCCTGTAATGTCAATCTTCATTACTAAAGGTATACAAATACAATAACAGGAGATGAGATGCCAGAAGAATATTTTAAAATGATGGCACTCTCGGTCATTATTTGCCATACAAATACTTAGACCATTTCTGTTCGCACACAGTGTTTCTTTGATTTTTTTTCTTCTAAATAATCTTTCCAGACCTTCTCAGCAAGAGGCTGAGAACTGAATTAATATCCTGTGTTGTGGTCTACTGCCATTCAATTCCTACAAATAAACCCTATCCACATTGTATAATATAATTCATAATGGTGATAGTCTATCCCCCATCATAAAAAAATACAATTTATGTAGTGGGTCACTTGAGTAAATTCTGTTGTTACAGCCTAAAGTAGTCATTATTCAGAAAGAGTATCTTATAAATCATTAAAGCTGATAGTAGAATATGGTCTTTGAAACTATGACCAGTTGAATCAACAGGGTTTTGAAGACAGTTGTTCAAGCAAAGCTGACTTGTGAGGCAATTCTGAACTCCCTAAATCCAGTGTGGGAAAGGAGGAAATAATTCTTTGCAAGGATGAAATAATTCTTCAAATAGCTATTAATCATGACGACCTGAAACTGTTGAGCAAGTTTGCTTTTTAACAACCACAGAAATATTTAAAAGACACTTACTTGCACAGCCATTCAAACTGCTCTTTACAGTCAGAGCAACCATAGTCAGTAGTCCAAGCGTGGCCAATGGTGTACTTGTGGAACTTGAGCATATCCATCACTCCCACTTGGGCAATAACACAACCAAAGAGGTCGGGGCGCTGATTAGCACAGGCAGCTTTGACAGGAAAACAACTCTGTTAGTATTCTTATCTTAAAGAATTAGGCTCAGCAGTGAAAGGTCCACTGCCAACAAGTTCATGTCAGACCAACTTCTGCATAGCTGTCTTTTATAAATGTGGAGTTTCTTTTCAAAAGAAAAAAAACACAACATAGAACTGTTAAGTCAAAACAAGAGAAGAAATATAGGTTCCCATATAGCATCTGAAGCCAAAGAACTTGAATACAATATAAAAGCAATTACACAGAGAAGCCTGCCGGTGTCTAAGAAATCAAATAGTCTTTTAAGCAAAACAGAAAGCAAATATACAAAAGGATAAATACCTCCCAAAGATGGCATTTTCAAAAAAGCTTAAGAGCTACTTCCCTCCTCCAAACATACTGTTCTTAGAAAACTGCCTTCCAAAGACGACACGTACATTTTAAATATGTGAGCTTTCAGATTACTGAAATTGAAGTTTAGTAAACCATTCACTTTCTAAACTTCTAATAATAGTGTCAATAAAGAAAAGGACATTAAGGAGAAAAAAACTCCATTTACTGATGAAAGTTTTCCTCTATAATTACTATGTAAATCCATATGAAAAGAGTTCTAATAAAAGCAAACTATTAAAAATCAGAGGAACAACCTCATTTTAATAAAGCAAATTAGTTTTTTTTAATGATTTCCATCTTCCTGCTACTGGAATGGGTAATTTCTTTAAGAATAATGCTTGCCTCATATTATAAAAATAAGCAGAGTATTTCTCCATCTAACTCAGCGTTCAATTTACAAGAGTGGCAACTGGCAGATGCTTTGGGAAAAGCTGTAAGAAATAAAGCAAATACTGAGAGACTTCCTGTACATTACCAGCTTTTGCAACTGGTTGGTTAGGTTTACCCTCAGAGATTATCTGCAGGCATCAAAACAAATATCCTCCATAAATACAACTTTTTCCTTTCTGAATGCTTATGTATCTAGTGTTGTGATAACCTGTAGCAATGAGTTCTTCAATCCAACTTCTGTTGCCTGATTTAAATCTATCGCCTGAGGATTTTACATATTCCCCTACTTATTTGTAGCATAAGAAATAATATCACTGAGATTTCCACCAAACTACAATGGATCTCAGAATTCCTTCCTTAATTCAGAGCTAATCACCGTGCATCCACATCTAGGCACAGTTGTTCCCAAATTCTTTATCTTCTCATTTTTGTCCATTGTGAAAATGGATTGACTCCCATTTCTTTGCTTTCTGCTAAGCAGACTATTGCTATAACATGACCTTCCTCCCAGCTCAGCAAGAACTTTCTTGCGTAGCCTTGTGCAAGGGATTTTGTCAAAAGCTTCTGAAAATCCAAGAATAACTAGACCACTGTTACAAGCACCACATGCTCCCTGACTCCTTCATGTAGCTTTAAGATTTGCAAGCTGCAACTTCAGACTGAAAAATTCTTCCCTAGGCGTGTCAACTATTATTTATTGGTTTCAATTAGCTTGCCTGTTACAGAAGTCAGATTTACCGATCTGCAGTTTGTGGACTGCCACTTTAAAAATTGGCATTACACTCATCCCCTTCTGTTCCTCAGATATTCAGACTTGGTAGTCTGCAATTTCACACTGGAGTTCACTTCAGATCTTGTGTGTGCACCATCTGGTCCTGGCAAGACGCTGCTTTTCAGTTGATTGATTTATTCCAAAACCTCTTCTGCTGATGCTTCAGCTGGAGTCAGCTCCCCAGAGTATTCCCCACAAAGACAGACTCCGGTGCAGGGAACTCCCCGTGCTCCCCAGGAGGGAACATCAACATAAATGGAGCATTTAGTTGTTCTGCTCTGCCATTATCTTTCTTTAGTGCTTCTTTTATACCTCATGACCCCACAGATTCTCTGGCCAGCCTCTTGCTTTGATGTGCACAGAAATTTTTTATTGCCAATCTTTTTGTTGTTAGCAATTTGCTCATCAATCTCCTGTGCTCCATCAGTCCCTGTCAGTTTACCTCTATCCTATTTTCTTCATTTCCATGTGATTTCTGCTTTCTGGAAGATGTTATTTTACTTCTGGTCATCTCTGACGTATAACCACATGACTCTTCCTGGGTCCTTTCTGTGCCGTCTCCGTAAGGTACGTATGGTGTCTTAAACAGCTGCTGCCTAAAAGGTCGTCATCCTTTTATCTGCATCTTTTGATCAAACCCCTCCTTTTAATGTTATTTCCTTTTTTGAACAGAAATGCTGTTCTGGTAGGAAAAAAAAAGCCAAAATACCTATCGTAAGATTGAATTTTAGTACCATTCATTGCAGAATCTCTTGAAGCACCATGTATTGCTTGGGACTGTATCAAAACTGCTGCTCTTAGCTCTCTGAATTGTTACTTCAGTAAGAAAACACTTACGGAGACTCATCAGTTCCCACTGCACCCCTTTAATTAGCCATAATTACATGCACTGATGAACTGTTACCTCGGACAAGAATTTACTCATGAGTTTTACCCCTCTACACATTGAGCTTTAAAATTTGGTACTAAAACAAGATTTCAGAACCTCGGAACTGTTTGTCCAAGCAAACACAAGAGGTCGAACACTGCATTTGCATGAAGGAGGTTTTCAGCTCACAGCTGTGCTACTCTGCTAAGCTTTGGGATGACACTCTGCAGGACAAGGAAGTCTTGTTTTGCAGCTGAATGAGGCAAGAGCTCAGAGCCCTGCACTCCTCAGAGGCACCTCCTGTTAGTTAAGCCTAAAAAGGAAACAGTATTTTGGAAGAATAACAGTACTCTTCCTTGTCAGTTTTTTCCTCAATAAATGAAAACTAAGAAAATCTAGCACTGTGTCCTTGCACCTAAAATATCTGTTATGTTCTCTAGTGTTGCAGGAACAACTATTGCAAAATTTAGGTTTGCTTTGATGAAAAAACTCTTACAAGTATTTCCTAAATTCATCTAATTTTACCCAGTCAAGAAAAATCCCTATCTGGCTCAGTAAGAGCAAGAAAACCCGGCTGGATTGTAATCAGCCTGCAATTGCAACTGAACGTTTCTAACACTAGGCTTTTCACAGCAGAGAGGTTTAGACTCGCAGCACCTGTCTCACACTGGCATGCTGTGCACTCTGCAGATGTCACTTGCTTCCCCTAACCAAAACAAGGGGCCCAGCTGACTTGTTCAGGCAGAAACACAGATTTTTTGATGGCTAAAGCTAGGTAGGATGAATCCCATCCTGAGTGAAACTGAAGTCCAAGTAAGCTTCTGAAAATACCATTTTAAACTTCCAACATGTTATACAGCATAACTGAATGTTCAGATAAATATTTGTGCTCACATAAAATGGACTTGTGCAGTGCTTGCACTCCCAGTGGTGTGCAAACCATTTTTCCTTTTTTATTTTCATCCATTTCTATCGATGTTCTTACTTACAATGCACAAACACCTCTTGCCATCTGTAACTTAGGAGGATATATGCAGAAAGCAAAAATACAACTTGTATACTTTAGATGCTATTTGTTTTTAAAACAATTGATTTTTTTTTTAAATAAGAAAGCAGGAATAGCCAACATGGCTTGGACCAAAAACTTGTGTAACTCCAAATCTTCTTTCTTAGAGAGGATACTAGCTTACTCAAAAACAAACAAAAATCAATAGAGCCGGTATTCAGCAGCAGATAAATAGGGAGGAGTATAAAAAACAGAGCATGCAAAGGGTGGTCCTACTAAATCTGCTCTTTTTCTATAAACCAGATGTTTATGAACTTGAAATATGTTTTTTTTCCTTCTCATGAGTAGCTCATCTCTGTCATACTGTCATATGTATTTCATGTTGTTTAAAGAAATCCAAACAAACCTCAACATTATTCCTTTGCACTTCCTTCTCCTTTCAAGACTGAATAAAATCATTTCTTTTTCTTCTACCACTTTTAGACACTGGGATATAATCAGAAACAAATTCTGTAGCTCTTTAAATACTACTTAGACTATGGGATTTTTGTGAAAGCTTTTCCGAGAAGGCTATTAATTTCCTTGAATTTAAGAACACAGTAGTATATAGTGTGTGAACAAGATGCCTTTGTAACAATGGTATTACGTTTACATAGGCTGTCAAAAGACCATGACTTTTTCAAGTAACTGTACTTGCATTTTGCATGGTTTTATTTGTGGTCTTGTTTTAACTCTACACAATTAAAGTACAGTCAAGCACTCAACGTGTTTCTATACAGAGACCTTAAATGCAGAACTGTCATGTTTTCATTTTCCCTCTAAGAATCTGAATGCATGACTACAGAAAGACTGAATGAGAAACTGATGAAGGACTGCAGAACATGGGATTCTGGTTTATGCAACATACAAAGTTTCCTGATGCTATATAACAGATTTTCTGTTTGTTCTGCTATTGATTCATACTAATTAGCCTTAAGAAATAAATTAAAATAACTAACCTTCTTTTTAAAGCATTCTTACTCTCTGATTTTACCATAGGGTTTGCTCTAGCACATAAGAAAGTAATAGTAAGCATGGCTTTTAACAGTCAGCATTTGTTAGACTGCAGAATTCCAATGTTCTTTGGGAATGTCAAATGAAGTGGAACTGAAGTGGAATTTAATGCTTGGTATATATTATTGCACTGACATTCTGGCAATCCTTGAAGAAGAGGATCTGATACATTTTAGTCTGCTTACTTTGATAAACCCCAGGAAAGCACCAAACCCAGGAAACATACAAGCAGTTCTTACCAACTAATAGGCCCCCATTTGAGCCTCCATTAATAGTCAACTTCTTTGGAGATGTGTAGCCTTCTTTGATGAGGTATTTGGCAGCACACTGAAAGTCATCAAAGCAATTTTGTTTGTTGGCCAAGATACCACCTAGCACACAAATAAAACAAATCAGTTGATTCCAATTCCATAAAATCCATTTAATACCATCTATTCAGAAAAACATGTGTGCAAAAATACCTGGGAACAGTTCCAGTTTCATGAACATTTTAATAATTGATACAGGTCAGAAAGACAGCAAAAATGAAAGATTCTTTCAACACAGAGTATAAAATGGTTCTGTCGATAACTCTAATGCTTTCAGAAACTCTGAATAATACATACCTATACCGTGGAATGAGTGCCAGGTAACATTCCAAACCAGAAAAATTAAAGCTAAAAGCTTTGTGTTGCAAAATATAAACAAAATGACCACATACAATCCACTTGAGGTTTGATTTAATGGGACTTTAACAGCATTAAACACAGTGGCACTTTCTTAAGGGAATAAAACTTCAAATTTGCTCCTATATAAAATAAGGACTTCTAATTTCCTGGGCATAGAATATGTGGCTGGCAATTTACCTTTTTTTTCTATTATGCTTTCAAATCAGATGATATATGGCTGTGGTCAAATAAGGACTTCACTGTAAAATAAGTGGAATGAGCTATCATCTGGAGGTGTCACTATCTCCACTGTCTATCCAGTGATCCCACACACTCAGCTTACCCTGGATGCTTCATTTCTCTGTTGCAAAAAGTCAGGTAAGAAAACTCTAGCTTTTAGTCATATAGATCTCCTTGTAGGATTGGAGTCAGTAACTTATTTTTTTAAAACAAACATCATTCTCACATTAACAAGACTGTAGAAGAGAGACATGTTGGGACAATGAAAAAATTCTTCAAAAGTGTGGCAACAAAGGAGAAATAAATCTTACTACTCTGCTTAAAGTTCTGATCTGGTGTCAGGTCAGAAACCTGTCTATACAGTTAAACAGTCTTCTGTAATTGCTTTCAGAGTTAACAAAGAACAGATGCATATCTAATTTCGCAACTGCAATAAAAGACTTGGGTCAAAACTAAGCAGGAAATAGGTGGACTAAAAAAAGCATTATCATATTAAGATAAATTTTATTAAAACCTATTACAAATCAATCGGCAAATTAAAATTAATGAAGGATACTTCACCTTTAGCAATAATATCCTGCATCTGCAAGCTTATATAGCTTCTATTTATAAAACCATTACATCTTTAACTCAATTGTGAGGAAATGACCCAGACAAAAAGTTACCACAGATGAAATGAAAATAGACAGATGTAATGATCTGGGAATACCATTTTGTTTGATGCAAAGTTATTATGGATTACTCCCAATGCAAACTGTTGCATCATAAATATCACTCCTTTGGTCCATTTGCCTAACTGACAACATCTCCAGCAACTTATCCATCAAATTCTTGGGATATTAATAAGGCATCATCACTGAATAATGACTGTGTACGTTATGCAGCTGAGTGCGACTTTCTTCAGCTTTTTCCTCTAGTGAAGGGATGCAGAAAATTGTCAACAATCAGACAAGCTGACAAAGGCAATCAAAGGATTTAAACAAGGACTGTACTGCAAAAATACGGAGTAATACATCAAAGGTACTAAGAAAAAGGGAAAGAGATTGACGTAGTTCTGTAGTGAGTGACCTGGCTTCCTTGCAGCACTGAAGGCAGCTTTAAGAATGCCTGTCTACAAGAAGCTGGACCTCCTAAGAGTACAGAGTGTGTGATATGCCACTGCACTTGTGGAGCTGACTGAAGTTTGTATGAAAATCTCATTCTCTAAATAAAAAATGAAACCTGGCCTATTCATAAATTGTGCAAAAGCAATCTGTTGACGTCTGTTTTCTAACATACAAAGCTGGAATAGATGCATTTTGAACACCACAGTTCACACCTTCTGTAAGGTTCTGCAAATGGCTAACTCCTTTCTGTGATACCAAGAAAGACTAAGCAGTCAGTTGGTGTTGCCTTGGGGATCTAGAACTGTGGGGTTACGTGCAACTACACATAACATAAAAGGTATGTGAAAGTGAGGCAGATCTCTTGCAACACAGACATTTTTGGAAGATAGTTCAGATAAATAGCTAGATTTCCAGATGCTGTGAGTCTAGGAAGGTCATCTTATTTAAAAAAAATGTAAGAATTTTCTTGGAATATATTTTTTTTTACAAAACTATTTTAAAGCAGGTTTCAAAAATTCACTGGAAATATCAGATAACACTGGACAAGCTACGTCCTATGAATAAGAAAAAAATGTACATATATATATATTTGAATAAGAAAAAAAAACACTTTTCTATGGAATAATTACAAGCCAAAAGGTGATATGAGTATGGAAGAGGGAAAGAAAGAACGTTGTCATCTTCACGGCTAACCCTGCAGTTTTGTTCCTCTGCTTGGACTGATTTACCTTTGTGCCAGGTCTCTCCATATTCACCACCGCCCCTGATGTTTGCCACTGCTAGAACACCTCCTAGGTGTCGCACAAAAATAAGTCTGGACACACTGAAAAAGCAAACAAATGATTATTTTCAGATTTCCAAACGCTTACATTCCTAACGCTTTTATAAAAATACTTTTAGGAAAAGATCTCTCCCAAGATCAATGATGAAATCATGAGCAAAGTCCTGCCCTGACAGCAAACCTAAGTAGCCAGGCTTTCTTCAATGGTTTTCTGTGGAAATGAAACACTCTGCAGCCTCTCAAAAGGAACCTGCACTGCTCCCTTTGTTCTGCACTTTGGAGGAGAGCGGCCAGTGATTCTGCCTAGAAGACAACCCTCCAAGACACGTCACCATTTTTTGATCATCTATGAAGCCTTCAGTGTGGGGACAAAAGCTGTACAGTACCACTGGATCCCCATGGCTTTCTAACTGCTCCTCTGTGGAGGGCCCTTCGCTTTTTCAGGGTTTAGCCCAAATGAAGAAAGCAAAGAATTAAGACTTATGATCAGCACGTGACCTTTGCTTATGGGCTGGTATTTTCAGCTTCTGCTTAACACTTTTTCTTTGACCTTTATAAAATTGTGTTTGCAAAGAAAAGTTCTGCAGGGTCTGCAGTCAAGTTCTGGTCAGTCCCCTTCCCTCATTATTTTCTACTTGCATTGTTAAATGCATAACAAATAGTAAAAACTGAAATTACAAGTTTTGCCTTCCCTGATATCTTTCAAACCTGTCTGAAAGCTAACCTAACATGAATTTTCAGAAAAATGTTAAATTGCAAAAGTACCGAAGTTATTACTATATTTTTAAATGGGATTGAAGTAACTCAGATTATATTTAACAATTAAGAAGAAAAATAGATCTCTGATCTGTTGAGGCAGTAGCTTAACATAGCAAAAGCTCCAGATGGCAAACCATGCATATGCCAAAGGGAACAGTAATATATTCAAACTTAATCCCAACAATTTTTTTTTCCTAGTAGGTTAAAATTTCTTCTCTTCTTGAAATCTTTGCTCTTGCAAGAAACCATTGCCTGCAAAAATTAATCCTATTCAACGACAAGAGCAAGGGTTGGGCCTTCTTATTTTTAAGTCCCCCTACTGCTTATCAGAAATGTCCTGAAAGACAGTAGTCTTACAGTGTCTCACACATGGATGTAGTATCAAAATAAGTACGTTTCATACCTCCCAAAGCAATTACCTATGTACTGGCATTGGTCTTGACAGTATATACCACTGATTAAGAAAACAAAGAGAAAAGCAAAAGGATGACTGGTAAGAGATTTTTGTACTTCCATAACCCAAAGGAAAAATTTTCAGCCTGGGCTGGTTATCTGTGGCCATCAGATGGCTCAGGAGGCATGAATTCTCTCTGCTTCTGTAAAGATCAATTCTTAAGTCCATCACTATGAATCATATTTTTCCTTAGATCACTAGGACATGCTGATCAGATGTAAGATTTATATTCTTTAAGCAATTGTGCACAGGTCAGAGACCATTATTCTGCCAAACTCCAGGATGCCTGATTTCTACACGTTGATACATTGCTAATGTGGACACAGAGTAACCTGATAGTAGCCTAACCCATTAGATGATGGCTTCTTAATTTTTGCTATCAGTCACAAAACCTCCCAGAATATTCTGCACTACTATTCCTTGTCTCTGTCCCAAACAAAATCAATAGAAATTTTGGTCCAACTTACTTGATCTAATAATCAAAGGTAAAAGAACAGGAATTGAAGGTAAGGTATGAATTTGTTACGCAAATATATTGTCTAAGAATATTTAAGAAACAAAACATGCCAGAACAGAGTCCATCTTTCCCATTTGCTGAAAGAAACCGCACCTATCTGAGGAATCAGCATATTTAACCAACAAAGAATCTGAGCAACGCAAAACCAAATTCTTGAGTGCATCCTGTCCACAGAGACTCCTCTAGCGTAGATGCTAATTTGAAGGTAATTTGCAGAGGGGCCTCAGTGACTTGTGATCTCATAAGATACTTAATTTCAGAAGAGTTCCTAATGCAGTCAGTCACTGTTATTATAGGAAGGTAGTCCCCATTTCCCCGAGCAAATGCTCTTTCTATCACACAGATCCTCAGTGGGATGAATTCCAGGGTCTGGGAACAATCATTATATTGCCAAAGTAAGGCTTAGTACATCTGTGTTCAATCTCAGCAATACTACTGTGATTTAGGCACTTCTGATAATATTACTGCCATACCCCACAACTTACATATCTACTAACGTCACTGCAAAAACCAATTAATACCCACTTGGGTATAGTTAGTGGTAAAGTGAGTTGGGAGTCTTAACTTGACCAACACTTTGAGGTAGATGTGCCTAAAGCTTATAACAAGCTTTCTCAAAGCAGCTTTCAAATTCAAGGAATTAGGTTTTATTAGTAAATAATCAGGACTCACTAACTTTTAAGTGAAAATCCGAAGCAATTGGCACAAAAATAAATTTTCAACCAAACCCTGCTATTGCCTCCTGCGTTATTCCAGGTACGTTTTTGCTTCCAGATTCAATTTCAAGTCAACTTGCTGCTTGAGTCATAGCTAACTGCCCAGTAGCCCTGGATGTCCAGAAAATGCCTCATTACATGGCTCCCTGACCTTCTTAACAGTCTCTGTAGCCTTTTTCTCATCAGCCCTGTTTGTCTTCTCCTGGAAGCAGGGTAAAGAAAAAGTGAAGGAAAGATTGACAAGGTCAGCGGAGGGAGGAGAGGGTAGTACTTTCCCTGGAGAGCTCCCTCCTATCCCTGTTACTCTTTTTTAAGAAGTATAGCAAAAAAAAAGAAAAAAAGAAAAAAGTACTTTTTGCAGTACAGAACAACATGAGGAGCTGTGCTTCAAGGAAGAAGAACTCTTTCCCAGAACTAATGGTGTACTGTTGGGTATTACAGCTGATCGCTGCAGCTTTCTTCTTTGGAGGAATGCAGGCTGATGGTGGTAGGGAAAAATATCCTGTGTCACTTGACTTTGTTGCTTTCTTGGCTTTTGTGAAGCTGAAGGGAGTGGTAACAGAGGAGTAATCTTGCACTCTGCACTGGTCTATGCTGTGTTGCTTGACCTTTTTGTGGGCTTACGGACTTCCCCTGCACTCTTTTCTTATAGGCTTGCTCAAATCTGGCCCTGTAGCAGTGAAATAAAATTTCAGTCTGCTTCACAATCAGATGTATTTCTGGATACATTAGAAATTGCTTCTACTGCACCTACAGAGGTACATACAGAACAACACAGCGAAACGCGTTGATTCCTGCAGTGTAATTAGCAGAACCTGTGGCATTATTGGTGGGTTTGCAACACCATTTCCACAGCTGCTCTGTGAAGCCACAGATGCTGATTCCATCAATTTTAACTTTCACTTGCCACGCAAGCTGTATAATTAATGATAGTGCTCTAGTGTGCACCATATTAGAAATGCTACCAAATACAGCTCTTCAGTCCAAAGGAACATAAAAGATGCATGCTTGTATTCAAAAATAAAACACTGCTGTAACTGACTTAATGACTTCAGCCTCGTAGTTATTTTTGGATCCTCTAACTTGTTGATTTGTTTCTCTTACTTTCAGGGGGAAAAAAAAGAAGTGTGTGTGTTAAAGAATAAGTGAAAAGCAATATCTGTTTCTGAATAGAGCAAAAATTAGTTTCTCAAGCTCAAGAGCTGGCTCCTGTTAATGGGCACGTTTTGTGAAAAGTTACAAGAGCCTTAAGTTCAAATAAAAATCAGGAATATTTACCCAGAAACACAGTGTTTTATTGTTGGTGGTGCCTGACAAGTAGGCTGACTCTGTGGCAGGCCTCAGCCTTGACCGTACTGTGGCTCTTTTCTAGCACTCGTGCCTGAGTTCATCTACAAAAAAAGACTGGTGTAGGGCTGTGGTGGGAACAGCACTTCAAACTGGGAACTACTCCTGAATACTGCAGTATATAGTGACATGGACATAGTCACATGTTACTTGAATCCCCCAAGTAAATGGGGAGCTAGAAAGAAGTCTTACCTTTCCGGCATAGGTTCTCTATTACAATTTCTTTCCCTGATCTTGTCTGCTTACTTTTGGAACACGCTTCCTCATCAAGTATGCAATTCTGAGTTTACTAAAGGTAAAGATGCATTCCAAGGCTTTGGCTTTTCTTATTTTTCTTTTAGAAAGAGAAAGGTTGAGAAGGGATGTGTTGCTGGTATGGGGAGAGAATGAGGAGGGAGGTGCAGCACATCTGTGTTTTCTTTACACTGTTAGTGGAATAATGGATGTTGATCTGGAGGTGACTGATAGTTCACTGTGTGTTTACTTTTAAGGGACCGTTGCAGGTTCATATTCTTATTTAAACCAACGGTATAACAAGAGTACAGTTTCATGGGGCTCAGGAAGATCTAGGTCACTGCTCCCTCCTCTCCCTTCCTCCTCTCTTCTGTCAGCTACACCTTCCTGCTGCCTGCTCATGTTTGCTGGACTCCTGTGAGTCAACTCTTAACTTGCTAAAATGGCAGAAAACCACACATTCTTTTTGTTAGCAGTTTTCTGCCATCCTTGTGAGGGAAACGAGCAAAGGTTCCAGCAAGCATCAGGGCTAATGGAAGGGAGACAGAACAACATACTGTGAGATACTTTTTCCTGCTTTTGCCAGCAACCAACTCATGTCTGCTCTGCAGTATGTGAAATTTTAACCCAAATCAATAAATACATTATGTTTACTTTAGAAAAGAAAACATGGTAGGTTTTATCACAGTTTTCAGCATCTACAATAAACTGTAATAAATCAATGCTCAAGTCTAATCTAAAAAGGAATTTAAAACCTATTCTGGTTATATAATTGTGTCTCACAAGAACTACAGGAAATTAAAAATGTAGTTTTACAAGGCATATAAAAAACTTTCAAACAATCACACACTGCAAGATGTGAGGTCCATTCTTAGACAAGGTATTTGCTATAGAGGACCAGAATTTGTAAATGCTATTTAGAAATACAGTCACAGTGACCTGGAAGAGCAAGCAGTACAAAGAATTTATTGAAAAGTGCTGACTCTAAAGCAAGACTGGTAGCACACAAATTTAATAGGACAGTTTAATAACATTACTTTTGCATTAGTGAGCTGCTCTTATACTGTCTGAAAAACTGCTCTCCATTCAGTCCTTTGCATTTCCTGTTGCCTCTTACCTAGGAGCACTTGTTATGTATTAAAAGCTCTAAGACAATCAGTGCCACTTTTGCTAAGTCTATTCAAATTACCTTGCTGAGGAAATAAGCATTTTCTTTAAAGAGATGATCTATTCAATAAAGCTTATGGCTTTTGAGGGCTACAAATCCTGTTTTGCAAACAGCATTTTTGGTTTACAATGCATTGCTTTGCATATGCAGAGCCTGCATCATACAAACCTCGAGACAGAATCATCTTTTCTCTTTCCTGATTATAAAGGAACACCGTATGATTTTGCTTCTGACAATTTCATCATAAGTATAATATGAAAACACAACTATTTTCATAATTTACATTAAATATATATTTTCTTTAATATTTAGTCATAAGTAATTGTATAAATTGATAAAAAGGATAAAAAGGAAAATTCCTATGTTATTAGTTCAGCAGAAGGCTCAAAAACTTGTTTAATTCATTATGTCCATATGCTTTTCTGTTAGTGACAAAGGAGGAAGAGGTTAAGCTATAACCGAAAGAGTAGGGTGCTTGCTGTAAACCTCTGAAAAGCATGGCACTTCTCTAGTCTGACACAAATTTCTTCTGTGACCCTTGAATTCAGAACTAGCGAAGCAGATAAACGCTGCCTGAACACTGATGTACAGTCCTTGTGGCCCCATCCTACTTTCCAAGGACCTGAAATCCTTAACTCTATCAGATCCATAATCCATCCAGCTCTCAGTCCTGTCTGACAGTTGTTAACATCAGATACTTTGGAAGAAGGCATAAATTATCCCGCTTACCTGTAGCTTGGTGTAATTGATATGTTGAAGCCTCCGTATCCATACAAGAAGGCAGGATGAGAACCATCCAATTTAATTCCTTTCTTGTGAATAATAAACATTGGGATCTTAGTACCATCTTTGCTAGGGTAGAAAACCTAAGACAAGACAAGAAGAAATGTGAAATGCTGTTATTGTTGTAACTCTATGTAAATGCTGTAAACGAGAAGCAGAGGTTATCCATTCCTTGCTGTAAAACTTCCTCAGCAATCTGCACCAATTGCTACAGCCTTTTCCCTCACGTTTTATACTCAACCTGGTCATGTTAAGTAATGGCCATCACCAGCTTGGTTGTTTAACAGCTCTGGAAAACATCAAAGTGAGACAATGCAAAGGGTATGGCTGTATCATTTTTACACATCCTATACCCTGACTGAGCTGGCAAGGAGAATGAACAGAATTAAAGCCAGATTTTTAATCTAAAATTTTAATTTCTAAATTTATTTCATTTTAAACAATTCTAAATTTCTGACACTAGAGAATAGTGTACAGAGAAGAAACAACTCACGGTAGGGTAGTGACTTAGTGAGACCCAACTAAACGTTACACTGCTTTGGATAACAAAGAGCTATGTGACTCCCAGACAAATATGTAAAACCTCCCTGAAGACTTGTTCTTGTACTGCTAAAATCACAGAGAATTATTTTATTGCAGTTGATGCAGTGGTCTTTGCTTGTAAAAATACAAATTTAATCACAAGCAGAAGGCGATCCAGCAAACATGGATCAAGCACCAGCCAGTCTTTCCAAGCTGTCTCAACAACCACTTCACCTCATCACGGTGGTAACACAACCAATGGCAGATACTTTTGCAGTATTTGGTGTATTTTCAGGCATTTCCCAGCAGTTAGAACCAGGACTGCTAGCACTGCAGAACCCCCAAAACTATACAGTGAGACAACACAGCTATCTGCTGGTTTTCAGGAAACCAACTCCCCAAATACCAAGCATCCACACACAGCATATGCTTTCACATATGCCTTTCTACTACTGTCACAGCACTGTAGTAAGATAAAAGCTCAATTCCATGTACAGAAATATCCACTGCAATTGCTTAGCATAATTCCCATGTCTGGTTGTTTTGATGCATGAATCCGCGTGCATGTTCTAATTTAGGATCCAGCACATCTCATTTTGACAGTCAACAAAATGTGGGTGTGAATGGAGCTTACTGCTCATCCTCAAGTTCTGGTTGACTACTTCTCATTGCTTTCATTTTGGTATCAGTATTTGCAGCTTCTAGTCTAACCAGAACATAGAAGAAGTAACAGAGGATTACATTCGTACTTCATTGCATATTTACAACCTCTGTGCTTTTAAAGGAAACAGACCTATCATATTTTATAAAGCATACATGATCAACGGGATCTATTTTTGTAACTAATGAAACCCAACAGTAATATGATCCTGTGCAACACATTTATTCTGAGCACTGCCTGTAATGTGAAACACGGAAATCCACATAGCATGGCCAAAAAAAAAGCACATTTGATTTTAATTTGATCATGGCTAAGGAAACGTGAGAAATTTCAAATGAAACTATTTCTATGTCTGAAGGCTTCACCAAATCACGTAGGATTATTCTAGGTAAAATTCAGTATTTTAGTTCTCATTAGATGGAAACATTCAGAACAAAACACTGAAGGCATTTTCACACAGATTTCCAGCTACTGCCACAAACATATCTTACCTAAAGTGGTTATCAGAACTCACTACAAGAGAACATATTTAAGTATTTAGCTAGACGCCACAAACAAACTGAACACTACAACCAAATAAAACAGCTGATGGACAAGAGAACTGTTGAGGCAGAGATGAGGCATTCCGGAGAGACTCCTCTCTGAAATGCTATCCATCAGCTCCAGTTCTTGCTGGCAATTTACACAAAGTGAGCACCTGGCCCTCCTGTGTTTCCAGTAACACTCAATGTTGTTGGCCAGTCATTGCCTGATGATTAAAGGACACCACTAATTTTCTTGTTTCTCTCTGACCAGGAGACTTTTTTTTTTCTTTAAACAACTCTGAAAACTGACTTCAGTAGGGCTTTCATCATCATCAGTTAAGGTTAAATAACACACCATTAAATGAAAACTCAACAAAAAAGATGCACGTCAAGGTGACATTTGCAATTTAAGAGTTTTCATTCCTGTCTTCGCTAAAATAATGATTACCTCTCCCGCCAAGATGAACAAATGGGAGGGGGAGAAAATCAATTCAGTGAGACACCGAGATATACGAAGCTATTTAAGCTTCTCCAAATAGACTATTTTCAACAACTGATTCAATCTCACCTTTAAATTAGGTGTTATCTCTGAAGCAAGTCCCATGGTTTATTCATGTAGCCAATAAAGGGACGTGCTTCTATCTCAAAGATTAAGGTAAACTGGAAAGGGCAAGCCCTAAAGAATTTCCCATGATGACATTTCATGCCTAATTTTAGAAGATGACAGCTTTTACAAGAGTAAATGCTCATAAAAGGGTACTAGTGTTTTCTGCTTTATCACAGTTAGGAGTGATCCACTTGTGCTAGCCACATTATATTACTCATTGCTCACATATTTTCAAATAAAGACTCTCATTTCACTACAGCTATTAGCACAGATGGAAAGCAAAGCAATGTCCCTATCTGTCACACGGCAGAGGGGTCTCAGTGCTAGAAAGAATCACTCTCAATTCAGCCACTGGAACCAGAAGCATTAATTTAGAGCCCTTATTCTTATTAGTACGATCCAGAGAGAAAGCAACGCTGCTTGCACAGCTACATTAGTACAGAGTAGTTGAGGATTAAACTACAAACAAAAATCCTTGTCATTCTTCTTTCGTACATAAATACATATATATATATATATATAAAAATAAACAAGCTTTAGCATTTGAAAACAACGTATGCACAATTTCCATCTAACAAAGACACTGGAAGTTTAACTCTGCAGAGTAAGGTCTACAAGTAAATGCAGTTAACAGCTGTGTGATACGATTTGTAACTTTACTTACTGGTTAAGTAGGATAAAAAATGTTCTGTACCTTTACTCCTATGAAGGTCTTTGCCCTCCTAACTATTGCTTGTTTTAAAAATTCAGAATTTGCTATGTGATCTTTACTTAGGAAATAGGAAAACCACCACCTAGCATCATAGTCACAGACCTAAATTCAGAAAGATGCTAAGTTTGTCCATTTCTGCCTCTGCATTGACAAGCGTCCTCTCCTTCACACAGTAGTTTAGCTTTTGAAAAGTTAACAGGGTTTGAAAGAGAGAGGTTGAAAACAAAGGTTTTCCTTTTATTTTTCTATTAAGATAATACAGCTAGATATCGAGACTTACATACTGAATTAAAAATAATTTTGGCAGCCATCCACTAGGTGCTTCTCCTGTGAGTAAATATGAAATCAATATCTTTTTATACAAAAGGAAGTGATATGATCATCACAACAAACAAAATGAATCTGTGCAAATACTCACACTGCATCACATGGCTAAAAGTACTTTAAGCTGCTGAAATTAAATACAAACTTCCACTTTTAAAAATAGTCAGCAATTTGCAAATATTTGGTTTCACTTTTTCTCACTTTTAAAAATCTTTTGTCCATTTACAAAATAGAGAGATGGAAGGATGAATGTAATCACAGTTGTTCAAGGAAAAAAGGGCATGTACATCTGAAACCCCTTTACTTTTATAAAACTGAAAATCATCCTAAGCAAAAAACCTGCCCCCTACAGTTGTACAGATTTTAAATTAACCTTAGAAAGGTAAGATTCAACACAGGTTTTGAAATATTGCTGTGAAACGCAAAATAATTAAAAAAATCTTATCTAAATAGGTCTAATGTGTATATTTTTAAGCTGCAAACAATATCTGAATGTCTAGAAACATTTTAATTTTTCTGGCTCATTAATAGTGAAGAGAATTAAAATCCAATTAAGAAGTGATTAGTTCGGCTTTTCGGAAAGAATTATTCCTTGCATATACATGAATTTTACATATGAAAAGAAACTTTGACTTCTGGGATTTGCAAACACCCTTTAAGTCACAGTAGGCTAATCATTCTTAGAAAGACACTAGTGATTCTAAAAACGTCTCTCTCAATCTCTCTTTCAAGATTAGTTGCCACATACCACAGATATAATTCTTTCCATGTCTGCGTGTGCTTGATCCAAACCAGGTAAGATTTGTCACAGCACTGACATTCATTGTGCTAAAATGCCAAAGAATTTTACAAAAACTAAGGCGGCATACAAATCACGAGTGAACAGTCATCATTAAAATCGTGTGTTCAGTAACTTAAATATGGGAATAACAAGACAATGCCTTCAAAACGACTTTTGTTCCCATGTCTTCTACTACAGTTCTACTGAGATAATTTCTTTTCTTTTGAAACAAATACAGCATGTAGCAGTCTTGTGAAATTTAGCTGTTTTGTGCTGCTAGATAGGAATGTCTGCCCTTTCAGAGGGCTGCTGGGACTCCACTTGTGGCCACCACGAAGATGCACGCAGTGCTAGGGAAGCACAGGACTACACAGATGGCGGCATCCGGGTGTTTGAACCTGTATTCAGGTACGCAGCACCCAAGGCTGAACGATGCTGTGTAGCAACACCTCCCACTGACAAACCCTAGCAGCTGCTACTCAGCACTTCAGGGAGGCAAGTCACAAAGACCCTGCCTTCACATCACCAAGTCTGAAAACATCAGCACCAGCAGGCAGGGCGAAAATCCTCTCCTCGCTTGAGATGTCGGGGCAGAAATCTCAGATTCCCACAGAACCAGTCTGCACCCCAGTCTGGACCCACGCTTGAAGTCCAGTGGCCCAATGGGCAGTTCTGGCAGCCAGCCAGTGGCAATCTGTACGAGAAGCTATTGCTAGCCACCATTTTGTGTTCTCACATACACAGGATGAGCTAGAAGCCAGGAGAATTAACAGGGAGCTATTACCACTACACAGCAAATCCACAGCATCTGAGGCTTCCCTTCTTCAGAGGGGAATCCTCATCAATCTTCTTTAAATCCCTTAAATTAGCTTTGAAGCAATTCTGTGCGGGTTGCAAAACTTGCTTAATACAGAACTGGACAAAGGCCAAAGTAACTCAGTACAGCCAGAATTAATGCAGGTACAACCCAGGAAGAAGAGCACTCGCTAAAGACATTTGCAAAAGCACTATGAAAATAATCAAGAAACCTTTTAGGAGAAATTGTTTCACTGCCCACCTGCTGGGACAAAAAGCAGCCTCATGCTGACAGAGGCGAAGTGCCAGGAGATGGTCTTTTCGAAGAAATGCCTTCTTGCTAAGTTCAGCTGCCTAGCTGCAAATGACTGCAGGGAGGTAGCTCACAGGGTGGCGGTGGGAAAGGCAAGAGAAAAATGCAGTCAAAAGTTCAGAAATCCTGCAGGGCAGGCATGGCAGAAAATGTTTTTAAATCACATTTTTCTTGATTAGTTAAGAGGCAGCATTCCTATTACATAAACCCTTAGTGGTGAATTGGATCCAAGGAATCCCCTCTACTCCACTTCTGCAACCTGACCAACTTGTTGGCTTCTCTTTCAACGTTAATCTTTGCTCCTTTCAAAGTGATCGCAGAGCTCCGTACAACAGAACAATTAGCATCTGCCACTGGAATATAGCTATTCCTTTTCTTTCTCAATTTGCTGTAAAAAAACCTGAGTGTACAGTGGAGAGACATATCAGGTCGATATACTTTACCTTCTGAGTTAAATGTATACTGCAGTCATGTTAAACAGAAAAACATCTCAAAGGCCTACAAAAGTTACGGTTTCTTTCCTGCATTATCTCTGTACTTAGGTATTCAAGAAATGTATTACTGTGTGAAGTAGTACAGCATGAAGTAAGTAAAAGGATGTCTCAATGGAAGTAACACTAAAATGTGTAAGTAACAAGCTGCTGGCTAGTGCAACTTCTTTCATTAAATCAAGATTTACTTCACTGAGAAATCTGCTCTGACAGGAGACAATTCACTGTAACACCGTGTATGCATTTGAAAGCAAACATCATTTGTCTGTACCATGCTGGAAATTCAGGTTGTAATGATAAATACTTTTATTCTTCAAGTGTAGAGGCAACTTACCCTGGGGTAAGCAAGGGAGAGAACTTACGTTATGTAGGCTATTCCACAATAACTATTCTGATTTATGGTTTTATACCGTGATAGAAACACACATCTAATTGGATGTGCTGAGAAAGAGGTACATTCACTCAAACAGTAATCAGCTAATTCAGCTTTTCCTGATTCTATTTTGTTCAGAACTTGCTTGGTTCTCTCAGTACAGCTCTGCTGTTGATCTCTTGCAGGCTTCAAAAACCTTGTTGTTTCTTCTTCCTAATGCAAGGGCATCTAGAGTATTCAAAGTATTCAAATTTAGCCCATAAACTTGTTTCCAGAAGTTCTTGCACAGAACAAATTCAGTCTTGACACTGGTGATGTCAAGTACCCAGCTTGTGTCGAAGCCCCCCAGAGGACCCTCACTTAAACTGCCAAGAAGCTTGATTTATGACTTCCAACAGCTGGACGGTTTCAGTGATCTGCTCTTTCTTCCTTAGAAAATAATATCCTGTTTAGAGATGTCACTGGCTACCCAAAAACAGAGGCACTCTAAATCACTGCACACCTACAGAAGCTCTGCATGTGGCTAGTGCAGTATTGAAAAAATAGGTCATACTCTTCATTTCTACTCTTTGGTTTGAAAATAAACAGGAATTACCTACACTGGACAATGCATGTTACAGAATCCTCAAGAACTTACAGAAAAACAGATCACTTAAAAGTACAGTGAAACATTTCTACATGACATTTCTCAAAGTATAGCTAAAAATTTAGTATCTGAGATTTAAGCTTGAATTTAAAGTTCCCCATTCGCACGCCTACATGCTTAAATCAAACAAAAGGGCAGCAGAATGAAAAAATACCAACACTCGAAAACGGTCAAATTAAAGTCCTAGAAAATACCTAGGGAGCCTGTTTAGAAGAAAATAATTCTAAGGGTCAGATCCTGTTGATTTTAACAGTTGTGTCTTGGTGCCTGCCTCTTCACTTGTGGAGATAGGACACTTCAGGCTCATCTATTGTTTTCAGATTTACAATACTCGTTCTATGATGAAGAAAAAAATCACCCAGTGAGTAGCAGGAAGCAGAAAAGAATGATGGGAATGAGTTTGTGATATTGCTGTAACAACCGGGAAAAAATACACTAAATGAGTATAACACAACCCTGCAAAAATTTCACTTTATGATGCAACTTCCAGACACCAACAAATGGAAGGAAAGTGTTAGGGATATTCTTATTCGTAAAAGATTCTCTGATTTCAGGTATTGTACCATTATATATTTTGAATCTTTTCTGTAGGTTATCTATTTTCAGGCACTACCAGTGATCACTGTGCATTAGTACTTTCAAAAGTAATTGATAAACTGTCTGAAAAGCAAGCAGATATCATTCATCTGCACAGTTTGAAAACTAGTTGTTATGAAAAACGATGATGCTTCTAGGAGGCTTCCCTTATCCCATAAATTCTGGAACATGTCTCAAGGACAGAGCAGAAATAATTAATCTACGGAAAGATGATACTCTATTGGTACCTCCGGGCAGTGTTGATAAAATCAAATCAACTGCTAAATGAAGATGCAAACTAGATTACCCTTAATAAAATCGTGCACTGATGAATTCGCACCAGATCATATGCAGACAAATACCCAAAGAAAAAAACCTCATATAACTAGTGACTGAACTGTTTCTGGGTGGAAAGCAAAGTGCTAGCTTCCTTCCTTTTCTTTGGGAAAAGCATTCTTTCAGAATATGCCAAGATATTGTCATCTAAAGATTTTTAATGTTTCTGATCTTACACTGAGGACGGGTAAGAGAGGAGTCTCCTGAACAATCCCACGCAATAAGAGTGCTCCACATACAGAAGCTGACAACTGCCTCAGATACTTATCAAAGCACTTTAATTTTGTCCCATCTTTTCACTAGCAAAATGACAATTTAACGAAAAAGAAAACCAACCACCAGACCTCTCCAGATTGAAGAAAAAAAACACACAGTATTGACGAAGAAGCTTTTTTAGCTCTGCCTTACCTACAAGCACAAATTTCTGTGCTTCGTAAAAAAATGAAGACTATATTGTTGAGAGTCTAGCAACACCGACATAATATTAAGAGGCTTGATTGTGCCATTTTGATCTCTGCCAAAAAAAACAGACAGAAGATAAACCCTGAAGAGGTTCTCCAAATACCTCTCACTTCTATTTATTAAGAATTGTTTTTTCAGCACAAACTGAACTACTCATAACTATTGTGTGGCCATCTTACTTAAATTGCATCCTTTACTAAGGTAATCACATTCGCAGTAGAAGCAAGAGTCATCACTTCAGTTTACAAATATGCTAGTATTTGCTTCCCTTTTTCCTTTCAATTGCCAAGTCTGCTTTAAGCAGTAGTCACAAAGCTTTATTTACTTTCTAGAGGACTCCCAGGTTATGAACAACTTAGTTACACTATTTGAAGCACGTCTATTTAAGATCTCTCCAACATTTGAAATTGTTATTTACTATTAATATTCACCACTCAACTCTATCCATCCATCTTCTACCATGGTGATGAATGTTAATTAACAACAACAATCACCTTAATCCACCACGCAGCTTCGGGCCTAGGTGAAGAGCACAAGTAGAACTCTATCAGGCTGCTGTAATACATATATAAAGTTTATGGGCACTTTTCATTACTTTTAGATATCGCTAATTATAATTTTTGCCACCTCAATGTAGTTAATACGTAGTTAGCATATTAATCTTCCAGACAATTTATTGCTCTGCCTTGCTTTCAAGCTGTGATTGGTAAGGGCCCTGCTATGGCGTACGTTTGTATAGCTCTTCAGGATGCTGCTAAACATGGTCCATGACTAAACCTCCAAAGTGCTACAATAAAACAAGTTGATAAAGAAGCAATAACGTCCCGGTTTGTTCTCTGTAGGCTGCTCTACTATGTTAAATGTCTTTTCATCAGTTGTATCATGTCAAGCTTAATATATGATTGCATAAACTAGCTACTAACTTTTGTGTATTTAGAGGCCTGCAGCCCTGAAACACAAACCTCCTAGCTCTGCCAGAGCCATTTCTGTTCTGAAAACACCCCAGTTCCTCGGTAGCCTGCAGGGACATCATTCAGAAAGAGATTCATGCACTGTGAGGTATCTGAACGGAATACGGAACTGCAGGAAAGCTTCACTGATAACAGAAAGCACCAAGACTGCACCAAAGAGGGGACAAGGGAGTGCTTTTTGGATAGAGAAATAAACGTAAGACAAAACTACATGAAAAAGTAAAATACAATCCAATAAGGCCAGAAATTCAACACATTATACTCAGACAGGTGCAATCACCTATAGGGTGGGGAACAACTGACTGAAAAAATAATTCAGAGAAGCGTCTTGGAAATATTCAAACACGCCAAACTGAACCTGAGCAAACAATGATTTTTGAGACAAGAGAGAAAACCCTCTACTGGCACAAATAGGCAGAAGTCTCACATGCAATATGACATATGAAGCAATCCTTTCTGCTGTATTTAACATTTACAAAGCCTCAGCTACAGTATGGTGGTTCAATTTAAAACATGGCACATCATGTGCTGGCCATTTAAAGAGATTCTAGGGAAAAGGAAGAAGAGCGTTAAGAGTGATAGGAGGCGCAGAGGACAATCCACTAGAAAAACTGAACAGACTGCACTTTTCTCCAGTTTAAAGAAAAAAAAGAAGGGACACACGGTAACGGTCTCTAAATATACAGAAGTTTGCTGTAACTAGGAAGAAAATTGCCTGTCTTCCCTGTCTGAGAGGGATGCACAGCAATGCATTGCAAGTGTAGTAAAAGAATTTAGGTGAGACCTACTGGTGGACACCTCACTCCCCTGTAACAGAAGCTTTTTTTTTTTAAACAATAAATACAGTGAGACGCTGGGACAGATTGTCTAGGGAAGCTGAAGGATTTTATCCACAAAGTAGATAAAAGCCAGTCTGTAGTGGTGCAGGCAGAAATGACCTGCAACAGATCCCAGCACACTAGCCTTGGAAGCCACAATGGCTAGCTCTAGTACATGGGTATATGACCATGTTGCTACCACGTGCCACGACACATTTGGGCACTGCAGTTTCTTCTCTTTCCCAGTTTTAATGTCCATCAGTTATTACAGCAGCTCTGCCACAGGTTTTTCTCTTCACAGCTGCAATATCACCTGCCAGGCAGTAACAGCTGGCTCTTGCAGGAAAAGCCAGTATCTTAACTCTTGGACCTCGATGGATTCAATGATTTTTTGAGGTAATTTTTACTAACATTTTATATGATTTCAAGAAGCGAGCCTTCAGAACTAGAACAGAAGTGGAGAAAACAAGGGGATTGAAAGAGAATAAGTGTCTACCTTCTGCCTTTCACAAAGCCATGATATAATAATATCTTCAGGAAGAGCTGGTGAGAATAGAAGTTCAAAAATCCACCAACAGCATTGAAAATTTGTATTAGTTACATTCCAGAGAGTCTTTTAAATAATTAAATGAAAATCGTAATGTTATAAAACATCCCTATACTTATTTTGCAGTTGCATAGACACCTATAAAAATGGAGTGCTCAATATTTTATTCACAAGTATCATGGGTTCCCCAACAAGTAAACAACTACAATTACCATTGTTCAGCAAATCTGCTCCAGTTTCAAAATCATCCTGTGGCAGAAAACAGAGAAATACCTGTCCATACAACTTATTAAATATGAGTCCTCTTCTTTGGAAACCCAATGACTATTCAACAGACCTACATGACACTACTAGCACAACTCTTAAAAAAAAAAAAAAGTATTTAACTTGCCAGCAGCCCTCTAAAGAGTCTGGCTGCCTCAGTGGCCTAGTAATGGAACTCAGTGTATTTCCCTGCTAGATCAATGGCTTGAATGCTTGCCCACATTAGTGAGGACTGACAACTGCAATCATTTAATGACCTTCGGCCAGCTAAGTGAATAAAACCAGTAATTGTAGTCCCAGAGAGATCTGTCTTCAGTGTAGCACTATCATCACCATTTAACACCCTACTGGGTAGGCGCAGTAAGGCAAAGTACTGGGTGGGCAGGATGGATAAAAAAAAAAAAGATCCCATACTTGTAGAGGAGCACTGTTGTTATGAACAATGCTGGCATGTCAGCAACGTCCAACATTTAGCCCCAAGAAAGGGATAGAGAAAGAAAACTGGCAGTTACCACTACTTTCTTTCAGAGGAGGACTATACATGCAATCCCTAGTGTGGTAAAATTTTCCATTTTTATGACTACTTGCATCCAAACAAGAACTGAAGAACAACAAACAAGGTTTGGGTGCAGTTTTTTTGTGGAAGTATCCCATGTGTTCGACCCTCCACCACGTATGGAACATGACTCTTCGATCTGTACTATATACAACACACAAATACTATAGCGATCAAAAGACTGTTTTTTGTCATGATATAATTCGGTTGGAGATACTGGGAGTTGTTTTTTGTTGTTGTTTTTAATTGGTGTTAAAGTTCTCTGAACTGTTGTTTAAGACTAAAAACTTAAGTTTTCTAAACAGATCTGAAAGGCCAGCTCAGGATCAGCAAAAAGAGTAGCAGTGAACCACTGCCATTAGTATAGCACACTGTACCCAAACATATCCCTAGTGCAACACCTCATCAGTATGTAACCACGGACAAGTCTCATTCTGAACGCTTCTGCTCCTGTAAAATGAAGTTAATAATACTCACTACCTTTGAGAAATAACACTGATAGGCTTATACAAAGGGGAGAATAAAAGCTGAGAGAATATACCCACTGAGAATCATTAAAGAGAATTCTTTCTTATCTTGTAAGGAAGTTAATTAAAATAGTAATGTGTTCATGGTTAATTACTGGAGGTGAGATCAATCACATCAGTGAATATGAAAGCTGGAAAAAAAGCGAAGGGAAAAATCTTCAGTGATTTGTTTACAAAGACGACAAGAAATAAGCATTTTCCCTGCAACAGCATTCTCATTTTAATTTCCCTACATTGGCAAAGAATCTACCTACGTGAGGGCTTAAACAGACATGTTCTTTTAAGGTGCTCAAGTAAACAATGTTTTCAATCTTTTTTTTCTTGATGGTGAAATGCATTTAGCCATTTACTGGAGAAATCTAAACTGTTATTATTTACCAGCAATGATGCAGTAATTTAAGACACGGGAGGCTGTAAAACAATCCTTTAAGTTCCCTTACATTTGTTTAAAGCTCCTGTATTTAAAAAGTGATTATGTACACTAGATTCAATGATTATAGCTCTGTTTTAATCCATGCTATTCCACCTTGTGTTTTAAGAAATTCTGAGAAAGAAATAGAGCACAGCATGCAGCTCAGGATCAAGCAAGCCAGCTAACATCTCTACTCATTAGAAAAGCTGAAAACAAACCACTGCAAGTTCAACCAAAAGTTCTACTGAATAAAGCATAAGAAGAATGTTTTAAAACAAATTTTAGTTAAGCTACTGAGTAATCACTTCTCTTGTATATTTAAAACAAATTAACACTTTTATAATGCTTTGAATATGGAGGTTCTACAGACTAACATTTTAAAGAAGGTCTTCAATTCCCTGCACATTTAGCAGAAAAAGAAACCATCTCATATTAAAAAGTTTGGAAATAGTGAATCACAAAGCCTATAAGATGATCCAAATGAAGGAGAATGGTATTTTAGTATTATTCCCCCCCCCACCATGGTCTGGTATAGTGCTAACTCTTCCTAAGAACAGTTCTGTACTCCTCCATCCCAAACCACATTTCTATTGTTCTGCATTCTGCTGAACAAAAGCTCCCAACATCCTAAACTGTGCAGCAATCCTCTGTGGTATGTAAGAAGGGGATAGAGCGATCTTGGACATTTAGACTTTAAATCAGGATTTGAACTGGGTTTACAAAGAAAGCAATGCAGTCTCCTATGACTTCATCCTCTTACTTGGAATAGGGATCCCTGGTTCCTACTCCTCCACCTCCAGACACTTAGGGAATATCATGCTTCACCAGAATTACTGGTGTGAATTATCTGAAGTGCATTGGATGGGGCTGCTTAAATATACTGGGTGTAGAGTGAACTGCTACTCCTCTACTCAGGCAGGAGGACTTCAAAGTTCAAGAGCACGCAAGGTCATTATGGGAAATCCTTCACTTGATGCTCTTCTAGACAAAATATCCTTCATACTGATAATTTTCACCTTAAATGGAGTGCACTACAGCTGCAACTATGAATCATTTTTAATATACAATCTCTTGGCTGTAAAGAAATACAGAGCCTAAAAGCTAGAAGTCTGTTCTCAGGTAGTGTTTCTTCACTGACCTGGAATTAGAAAAGGTAATGGCAGATTAAAGTGTTGTTTGTAACAATCACATGCCAAGGGTGTAAGAAGCTAAATTCACACAGGCATACTGCCAATACTGCCACAGTTGTCACTGTGATTTTGTTGATGCCCTCCAGAGTAAGGCTGTTGCCTTGGTGCCAAAACCACAGCTATTACCAAAACACTGGCAGAGCTCAGAGCTGAAGACTTCAGCCTTCTTCCTGGGAATCCTGATAGAAAGTGGAGCTTTTAAAAGCTCCTTTTCTCCCGGGAAGATGGCAGGTGTCTGCTACACTGCGGCAAGCATTAAAACTGATATGCTTCTTCACATTCCGTCCTCCACCACAGTATTACTTCATTTTCTTCCCCACTGCAACATGAAACCACAAGGAAATAAAATCCAAACAAGCAACAATAAGCAACTTGTTTCCCCCAAGTATTAACTCTATTTCCCCACTCCATCCCATGAGATCAGAGCAGGAGGCAAATTCCAAATATTGTTAAAACCAAAAACGTCCAGCTCCTCAAAAATCAATCAGTTCTCGGGAGGGGATGGAAAAGGATGCCAAAACAAGTTTTTTCCCTAAAGCAAAAGGAAGAATTGTCTCTGCATTAGATTCAGTGTAAAAAGTACATGCCCTTCTCTGCTAGGGGAATGTTTTTTTCTTAACACAGGCAACAGAGCTACCGAATTTCTTTCCAAACTCCAGTGATCTCTTCATACCTATTAGACAAGAGACAGAAACAATATTAAAACCATCTCTTTATCAACACTGAAAAAGCAGTAATAATGTCAGCACTTGTATCGCTAAGCAGGTTGAGCTTACTACAGCTTTCATAGGACACTGCTTTCTTCTCCTGCCATCTCTTCTCTTACTCTTTATTTCAATGAGTGCATTTAATGCTCATGGAATGACACTAACAGCGAGGGCAAGATCCAGGAATAGCGTGGGCAGGTGCCGTGCACAAGTTTCTCCCACAGCTCTGCCAATCAACCTCAAGCCTGACTCATCTTCCCGGTGTTTTATTTTCCTGAAACAGAGATTTACAACTGTGCCAAACTGTACGGTGTCAAGTTCCATCAGGAGTTAGAATGACTGGAGGTTAATTTTCCCTACCAGTGACTCATAACTTGAGATCAGCGCTTCAAGGGGTTGAAGATGGGGGTGAAAGGAGGAACAACAGAACAAACTTTTTATGAAAATCACCTGTAGAAATAATTTTTGCAGAAGAGGAAATGATTCATCCCAGCCACAAGAAAACAAATATCCTTTTTAAGACTTGTCCCAACCACCAACTGCTTTCAAACCAAACTAAGTAGTACTACAAATTTCACAGTTCTTCTGCAAGACCTAATCCAAAGTGCATCTGTCAATAGCATCAACTATTTTTGGTTCATCTCAAACTATTTTAAGGATAGTACTGGAAGGTATTCAAAGAATGGCAAAAGGAGCCAAACAACATTTCAATTGTTGCAGTTTCAACACTGACAATCACACATATCAGCCTAAAAGTAGGTGAGTTCTGAGCCAGGACAGAGCGCTGCTTATCCATGCCTAGGTGTCACAGCGAGGTGTTAATACGGAGAGGCACATAAGTGCTTTGTTTGTAAAAATAAAATAAAGGCCTTTTATTTAAAGCAGCAGTTATTTATGCAGTGAACAGCTAATGCCAACTGCCATTTCTAAGTTCCTGCAGAAGTGTTTCTCCTCTCCCGTAAAACCCACCCATGGATTTCAGCTACTTCCTGAAAAAGTCTGTCACGGTGACGGATGAAAGCATTCAGGGATGCAAAGACAAATTTTGCGAAGCATCTGGTAGAAAAAAGGTTATTAACACTACTTAGTATGTCATTTAACAAACACACTCAGGATACAGTTTTGATGCGTGATAAGCATTTCACACAGCCTGATCCTTAACGAAGGTCACACACGAGTCTTTCAAGGTAAGTTACACTAAGTGCGTGCAGTGTGTCCCACAGAGCCAACAACCTGTGGGCACGCTCATACCCAGGTGTAAATGTCAGGTACGGTGAAACAGCTCTTCCTTCGGTTCAATATGAGTTGGCTAATTTGTTCTTACTTTGGGCTGCCAAAGAGTAATAACATAACCTCAGGTACTATGAAGCAGCTGCTCTGCCATAAATTTACATACTGTAGTAAACTTTACTGCTGGTCCATACTTTCAAAGACTGCAAGGAGTCCATGAAATGCACTGTAGCATTTTCCAACTGCCATAATTCAGATTTCATACACACAGAATCACAGAATGGTTTGGGTTGGAAGGGACCTTAAAGCCCATCCAGCTCCAACCCCCTGCCATGGGCAGGGACACCTCCCACCAGCCCAGGTTGCCCAAAGCCCCATCCAGCCTGGCCTTGAACACCTCCAGGGATGGGGCATCCACAGCTTCTCTGGGCAGCCTGTGCCAGTGCCATGCCATCCTCTGAGAAAGGAATGTATTCCAAATACCTAATTTAAATCTCTCCTTTTTTTTAGTTTAAAGCCATTCTCCCTTGTCCCATCTCCATCTGCCTGTGTAAAAAGTCACCCTCCACTTTACAATGACACCTCCACCACTATGACACCTTACAACTTCAGTTCAAGTCTTCTTAACTCAGTCATGTTCAAAGACTGCTAAAGAACAACAACTCATTAAAATTTCATATATGCTACACAAACGAAACTAGGGAGATTGCTAAGCTTAATGGATATTTCTTCAGGTATATGAGAATAAAGGAAGAACCTTTGCAGGGGACCTGCCTTTCATTAAGGGCATAGATCTGAACAGAGCCAACATTTTCCTTTACTACTTTAATAATTCAGATGGAAGTTAATAGTCTGAAATACATACCACAGTGTTGTTTATTCTTCTGTAATTAACAATCTTTGTCTATCCTCATAATTTTTCTTTTATTCTTAATTTTGAATTTCTTTCACAATTCCCTGAACTGTTGCCTGAGTTTTCAAATGGCTATGCAAGGCTGAGTGTTATTTATGAATTGCTTTGATGAGCTACCACCTCTCTTTCCTTCCTCCAACACCAATTTAGCAGAAAGACCACCAAGCCACCTAGGACCCCACAAATGGGATGAGGACTGGAGTCTGGCCGAAGCATGCAAAACTATCAGGCTGGGTTACTATGATGTAGTACCAGGTAGTTCCAGCCTTGGCCTTGACAAACAGCCTCCTCCATGGCTCATCTGAAAGTTCCCCATGGATTCAAATGATACGGGAAACTAATTTCCAAGACATTGCCACCTTGAAATTATTTGTTGATAAAAGGTAAAACAGAAAAGGTGGTGATCCAAGAGTGCTCTTTATGAACACAGATCCCAGCGTAACTGCACAGGTCACATTTACTTAGAGGTGGCACTGAGAAGGAATAAGGAGAAAACCAGAAACAGTAATATTGACTTCACCTCTTCACAACTTAGCAGTGAACCTCTGCCAGTGATTCCCAGAGTGAAGGTTTCCAAGGGCATAGCACAGAATGCTTCCTCCTTGAAATAAGGTGTATTACTACTCCGCTTTACCCTAATTTAGCATGTAATCGATTTAAATGTAAAATGAGATTTTATTTTTCCAGACATTTATTATATTAAATGCGATTTGCTAGAAAAAATGCATTATTTCTAGTTTATTGCAACCCCTTCTAAATCCTTTTTTTTTTTTTTTTAATTATAAGGGTATTTGTGTTCCATTATTATCCTTGAGTTTGACGGCAGTATTATAATTGTACCAAGTTCTTCCCGAAAGAGAATGCTCTTTTCTTTCTCTTTTTCAGCTCACTATGCCCTCAAGTTATTCTGTGGAAGTCTCTATCATGAATTTGAGTGAAACACACTCTGTGAGTACATTTTCAGCAAACTGTCATCTGCAAAACTCTTATTTCTGTCTGCAGATGCACGGACAAACAGATGGGGTTGTTTACAATAGCCTTAGGCACACACACTACTATCATTCTGCTTTTACAGAATCTGTCCTGTATATGTAGCAGGGGCAAAATTAGAAATAAGAAATTAAGAAAAATACCAAATCTCCTTTCAAAATTTCAAGCCACGGTGTCACACTGTTGCTTAACTATACTATCTCTACACATCTGTAAGATACATACTCAATCCATCTATAAGACATATATATATATATATATATTAACTATACTATCTATACTAGGTAATTTCACCTTTTTCCACACTAGGTATATTTAAATTCCGCTTTCAGGCATTGGTTCTTATACCTTTGTCCATAGAAACCAAAATCCTCTATTCCATTCTGACTCAGTTGCAAAATCTTACATATAAAGAAACTAAACCACCCTCCAAAAGTTCTTCTATAAGTTGCAGGAATTAAATATGCTACACCTCATAATGTAATGACTATATTCTAATTCTTTAACAAATTTATATGAGCGCTCTCTAGAAGCTCCATATCTTTCTTAAGATCTAGGGTAGAGTATCTTATTGGGGGCTTACCAAAGCTGTGCTTAGTGGCAAGATCACTTTCTAATCAAAATGTACATTTTACATAATCTTTTTAGCCACAATATTTGTTATGAGCTCAAAGTACATGTCTACAAAGAGCTCTGCATTTTCCTCGGCCTGTTACATCTCATCCATAGCTTGATGGTTTCATAGGAGTGATTTCACTTAACTTTATAAGCCTTAAACTTAGCTAAGTCTTATACGTGAGAAACAGGTGCCTCCAATGAAGTCTCTATGTTACTCAACTGAGATACCACTCTGAGCCTTTAGAGACTATTTTGTGAACCTACCATAACATTTCAGTTCAACACAAGTGTGGTTTTAAGTAAGTCTCCCCACCACTCTTCTTGTGTTTTGGTTCACACAGTAGAGAGGTTTCAGTGCATGCAGACTGGATTCCTTCTGGATGAAACTCAAATAGCAGATACGCTGCATGAGTACACCAACCAGGAGCGCTTCAATCAGTTCACAACACAGATCTACAGCTAGTTCTAAGTAAAACTCACAAAAATGGGTACTGGATCGTCAGCACAAGCCGTTTTACTCTACAGATCTGCTCGTGTTATGCCATGCTGCTTATTATTATAGATGTAGCTGATGGCCTTCCAGGGATTATAAAGAGACCTCTGGGTAACCAACTGACACAACGCACGTGATTTCAGATTGTGAAGTGCAATAAATCTCTCTCTGGTGTCCAGATATCTTACCTCCACTTGGCTATATACACTGAGTGACAGATTGTCATAATGGGATCATTTAATAAAAGTTTACATCATTATAAATCAGTAACCTGTTGTCCTTGTTATTGCTATCTGCCAATCTTTGTTGACGCCAAATACTTCATTAGCAAAGATTTTATTCTCTAGATTGCTGTGAAATTTACTGAATGGCATTAGACCTTGCTAGGAAAGATATCACTCATCTCTCCCCATGGAGAAATGGTTTGTAGACTATCCACATACATCTTTTTTGACACTACTCTGCAAACTTTTAAATCCAGAGGCCTTTGTTTTATCAACGCAGAAAGTCTTTTAAGAAATTTGATCCTTTGATAGTTTTATAAAGCACCCATGCAACCTTCCACTTCCAAAGGGCAGCAAGCATGTTTGCCATGAAACAATTCCACAGAGGACAACTACGTTTGCCTTTTAACTCTTTATTCCTGGAGTCCCAATGAATTATTACAATAGTAGGAAACATGTAAAACAGAATTATGCAGTTCTAACCTACTACTTACTAAGTACTGCAGCAACATCCCATGGTCCCAGTCCCCTTTGGTAGCAGGCAGCGTACAGATAGAATGAAAAGATCCCTGTCCAAAATCATTTAAACTTCTAATATCAAAAGATGTTAGACCTGTACAGTAATTGCTTCATGGTGTTTTACATTGGGAATGTTACTTACATATACGTATGCATGTATTTTAAATTACTCTTATCTTTTGTTCCTTGTTCTAGTTGCGCCAGCACTTCAGGAAAAGGGTCTAATCCTGTTTTTATGGAAATCAAAGTGAAATGTTTCAAGTGTAACTGCACTGATACATTAACATACATAATACACTACGTCACTTCTTGGAAAGGTGGACAGAGTAGGGAATTCTTATATAACGTGAATGAAAGTGATTTTTCTGATCACATCACTAGATATTTTCCTGCTTTTGTCCCAAATCATCACGGTTAAGACATTTCATACTTCTCTGGCAGACTTCACATATTTGATGCTAGTTCTGAATGAACAAATGCATTTCCTTCTTTCCTCCCACTGTCTTCTTGAGGTCTTAGAGGTCCACAATAGAAATCTGTGGCAAAAAACATCACTATTTTCATATAAGAATGGTGGGAGGAGAGAGAGTTTTATCTATTATTGCTACTTCCCACTGTGGGCCCTGGCATACTGTGGAAGTGCTGGAAAGAAGACTGATTATTCCATCTTTCCTCTATTTCTTCACTGTCTCTTAAATCTTGCCCTATTACACCCTTATTGGAGCCATGCCAAGTTGCCCTGCTGAAAGAAATAAACATATGGAAAAGAAGTAGCTTGATGTTAAAACAAATATCAAAGAATAACATAACATACACAAAAAAAAGAAAATTATAGAACACAATGCCTTTTATCAGTAGACGCCTGCTTGGTTACTTGTAGGATCATCTTCCAATCTCTAACAAAACGTAATGCAATGCCTTCAGAGCACTACGCTTCCCACACAGACCTGCAACCCAGCAGGTAATGAAAGCACTCTCACCCTCAGCCAAGCACAATTTTGTTAAACTCTCATGTAAGTGATTAAAAGAAGACAGAAGGTTTCACATTTATTACCTGAATTGTCTGGTAAACCGAAGGATCAAATCCTTTCACAGTCACCTCCCGGAAAACTCTTGGCTCCAGTTCCTCTTTGGTCAGATCACAGTGATAAATAATACCTATAACAGAGTGCAGCTTTGTCAGCTCAGTGTACGGGCATCATTAAAAAGATGCTGGTTGAGGCACTGTGATGGAGTAATGAAAGCAAAGGTAACTCAGCAGTGTGAAAAACAGTAGCTCCTGATACGTTCTTTCAGTTGAAATACATTAACATATACATATATGCACTTCATCTAAGAGGGCTGCAAAGGCTTTCCATAAAGACAGAATAATTCTGGCTGCCCAAAGCCAGTATTCAAAGTGGGTTAAACAGACAAAAAAAATGTTTTAATGAAGTTACATAACCTTTCTTGAAAATGATAAAATTGGAAGAAAGAATTACGAAGTCCACTTTAAAACATCTCCTCCATAGCCAACAGCCTGAGAATAAATACACCAAGAATTTTATTCAAATCAACATTTTTCTCTCTATAATACGGTGTTTTTAAATTACAATTCAAACAGAACCCTAGATAATGGAAGGAGCTGGGTATCCCCTTGAAATTGCGGCAGAGTAGCAGAGGTTACCTATGAGACTGAACAGAATTTGGGTCTACAACAATTTATTTTACATCCTGATCCTGAAGGCTTGAAGGCAATTTGGCTTGCTTGAGCTGCACCTATGATTTCCAAATGATTGTGCACATGAGAAAACTTCTCTCTATGAGCAGTATAAAACTTCTAGGCTTTAAGGTACTTTTTCAGATTGCAACAGAGGCAGAATCACAGAGACTGTAGCAGTCTAGACACTACACAGATGTGTAATTGGCCAAGAATAATTTTGTATTTAGACCAAGTCACCTATTCTGTCAATCAATCCTGGTAACACTTGAACACGTGCCATACAGGGTAAGACCTTTAGGAAAGGGGCTCAGGCTAACGTTGTGTTTGCACACTAGTTAACATACTACAAAATCCTACGATTCATGCATACAGTGCAGATACATATGATATATAAAACTACCCGCAATGTTAATTATTCTGGTTTTTCTGCTTTAAAACCAGATGGTCTCTGCAGAATTTTAAATGTGTATTAAGGAAAAGAACACTAAAAGTTGAAGGCAACAAGCCCTCTATAGAAATTCTCACTGTAATAAAATTAACCAAGGTGGACAAGACTTGATTGAAATAATGCTATATTGTGTATCTTTTAGATAATTACTTCTGTTTTCCTGAAAGTATTACAGAGGTTATGGCTATAAAAATTATATTGAAAAATGAAATAGTGAGGACATATCTGATACAAGTTAATTGCCTCATTAAATCATTTTTATGGACTGTGGAAAATCAAAGATACAGATTGGCAAAGAAACACAGACAAAAAGCAATACTTCTAATAACTGATAAAGCCTTTTTCCATAATGGTCAATTAATAGGGGAATAAAAGGAGGACCACTCTAATCTGCTAGGAATACTTTTCCTTCATCGCACGTGTCACAAAGTGCCTAGCAAACTTAACTAATGCGGGGTGACAGATACAAATAGGCATTAAAGCAGCATTTCCCTTACGCATAAGGATTCAGAAAGCGATGTGAAAACGGAAAACATACCAGCTGGTCACAGGCAGGGCAGTTGTTTTACTGCTGCCCAGAGGAGGCAGAATAGCTAACAATGGTTTTCAGGGAGTGGCAAAGATGATTTTTATGGTGTCAAAATCTAAAGTTTTAGAAGTCCTTTATTCATTATTTCAAATATTTCACTATAAGTATTAAGCATCAATATGTCAGATTTATTTGTTTTTCATTAGGAAAAAACATTAACTTTATGCAAGTGCAAATAATACCGCATTCTAGCAGAAATGTAGGAAGATTTAGGTTAACCAAGGACCAGTCCTATAACTTTCATCTGATTATTCCACTGATAAAGGTTTTAGTCAATTAAAAAAAATTATATCTATCTATCTATCCGTACGTATCTCCACACATTTACCTAAAAATTACCTCCCTGGTCTGCTTTCCTCACCCTTTCCTTATTGCCATACATTTTACCTCCATTTGTTCCCTTCCTCTTTCTTCAAGATTCCAGGTCCCTCTGCTACACAAAGCAAAGCTACTTCATGGTGAATTTTCTGTACATGCTAAGCACTTGGAGAAAAGGAAAAAAAAATCTGCCTAATCGATCAGTCAGAGCAGCCATTGCTGGCTGGCTGGCAAGCCAGGAGCTAAAACAGATCTTGGGGCTCTTCCCCTCCACATGTTTAGCAGCTGCAGAGACTACTAAGATGAATGGCACAGGCTTGTAAGACCAGCAACTTCTGGCCCACAGAGAGTGGGATATGAATAAGTGAACTATCTAAACCATCAAGTTGGGATGAAGTTAGGTGTAAAAGCAAGAGTAAGAGTGTCCTCAAGCTCCTCTCCAACTGATTGCAATGATCTGAGTGCTGTTCAAAAGTTTGTTTTTTTTTTAAAGGAATTGGAAACATCTTATTTCTGGTTGTACAAACAATGAGATAATAGGAAAATCACCATGCTTCTTTTCTGCTATGCTAGATACATAATTTTGATAATCTGACACAATCCTTTCTAGAAAAACCACCAAATCTATCAAAACTAGCGTACAGCCATTTTGTAATGCGGCTGTGCTCTAACTATTAAGACAGCAAAACTATACAACAGATGTTATAAGAACATTTTTGATCATCTTATCATTCATGATTACTGATAACTCTGGAAGAGGCTAGAGATTCTGGCTAAAGATTCTCCTCTCCCTATGTGAATCCTGTCCTTTATTAACTATTGAATGTTTGGGAGACAGAGCAAAAAAAAAAAAAATCAAAACCCACCAAACAAAACAAAACCCAGAAGTAAATACATTTTTCTTATCATATACTGACTTCAACTTGACAACTGTGTAGGAAGTCCTTTCATTTTTCATAATCCAGCAATATTTATTAAGTGTGCTACACACATACTATGAAATGCTTTGGGCAGCTCTTGCCTCATAGGATTGTACAAAGGGGATTCTTACAGCACCCCAAAACTAAGGTGTTGTAATGACAGCTAGTAAGGATGCTATGCATAAATGGCATCACAAAGCTATCAGAGGAAGAATTTTTGTGACTTTTACTAATGTTCTTCAAAATTGTGATGAAGATCACATTAAATCCCAATTCAAGCAATAATTAAGCAATACTTCACAAGCCTTTCCAGGCTAAAGCTTTTGTGAGTATCATCCCCTTAATTACAGTTTTATACTACCATCTATGCCATTTTTATGCAATACTCTACATGACACAGCAGTGTTGCAGTGTCTTTCAATGCACAATGTACTTTCTCCATGGTTTTTGTCCTTCTGAAAATGAAGTGACAAATACGACTGTCATTCAGCATATTCTAAAATACATCTATTAAGCAGTCCTAAGATGTGGTAGATGTGACCTGTTTCTTCTCCACCTGTAGGAAACAATCAGTTTTAGCTGGAAAAATTAGACTTGAAAACTTTCCAAGTGTTAACAGACTTTGGCTTTGCCTCTACTCCAGAGAAATGCTTTTTCATAGCTTATAGCTCTGATGTGTACCCATTCCAACGGGTGGGCACCCAGGTACTTTGGCAAAAAACAGATATTAACTCAATGTTTTGTCATTAATACTGACATTAATTTATGAAAACTAGAAAAGTTTCCCAGTTCTTTCTCCATGTCGAGTTGAAGAGAAAAAGGAAAAAAATAAGCTGTTTTTCTCTTGAAATCTTTTACAAAACAGATTCCATAAAAGATCAAGGCATCTTCTTTTCTTTAGAAAACATACTTCTGAGACAACAATCATAACTGTCCTGGTGTCTTAATTAAAAGTGACATATGCTCTCTGATCTTATGTGAAGTATTCCCTATGTCAAACGAATCATCTGATGCATTACCTTCAAACCTGAAAACTGAAATACTCAAAAGTCATTATGAGACACTCACCTTAGTCTTTTATCAAACCATAGAAATTGTACAACAACATTTAGGTTCTTTTAAAAACTACAAAGGATGGATTTCAAAATAACTTATCAGTATGGGATTATAAAAGCAGCAGCAAGTGAGCATTGCTATGAAGCTTTACCATCTAGTTTACCCGACTGTTAAGAATATATGTCAGGTTTAAAGTAAGAGATCGTTCAAGAAGTCCAAGCAGATTCCAAAATAACCTAGCATGCAGGGGGTTTAGCTTTGTATCTCTTGTTAATGCAGTGACATCATTACATGACTGGGAATCCCAGCATTAAATCCCCGTGCTTGCTCTGAAGATGACCCTTTTAAAGTTCAAAGTAGTACACCAGGGATACTGGCCTTTTTTCCTTCAAGTCATTTGTATCTGACTGCAGCAATAGAAGGACTTCTCTGTTGGGAATAAACACCACTCGGTAACGTGGCTTTCCTGAATGGTACACAATCAATACTGCTCTTAGAAGATAAAGTGTTTTTTTACTGTTATTGTTAAACACAATACAAGGAACATTGCAAGAAAGTTTTATTTTAGTTTTCACTATTGTAAGTTAATTCTAATTCCTGCACTATATTATCTCCTGATTTATTTCAAGTTCATAATGAAAGTATGAGTTAAAATTCAAAATTTTTATTTGAATTCCCACTAGCTAATATTAGTTCTCATTCTACCTTCCAAGAAAGTTCTTGATTTGTTTGCATTTCTTCATAATGTCAAGCAATCAAAGGCTTGGTTATATATAAGTTTTGCACATCTGTAAACATGCCAGAGTCACAAACAAAACTACTGGATTCTAAATACGGATGGTGCAAGAGATCTAAAGTTGATTCCATCTTGCAACTAACACTACCACATTTTGTGCTTTGCTCTGTACTGAGGTCAAACCTGTCATTACAGTCATGCCAAACCTACCTATTTCTATACTCAGTGAGCAGAATGATACCACTTTGGAAAAATGGAATGTAACAGTAGGGGAACGAATACCACTTTGATAAGGAAAACTCTCAACACAGGCCTATGCTATCTTAATGAAGATGGCCTTCAGGATATATTCCTATTTGCAATGGACTTTAGTTCTCCTTCTTCCCTCTCTGTAATTAGAATCCATGTATTAACCTCAACAAAACAATACCTATCTAGCTATATTATATTATGCTATTTTGAAGACTCTAAGCTTTTAATTAGTTTTGCTTTGACCTCTTTACACCCTCATTTTTCTCTCTAAATGATAGTAATCACATGAGAATCTCTGAAAACATGAATTACGAAATACAGTGAGAAATATGCCTCAAAATTGTTTTTAGAAAAAGTCCTTTCCAGTTGGTTGTTCATTTTCGTAAGTAAGATGCAACCCAAATTGCCATCCTTAAAGCTAGTGGGAGCTTAAACAAGTAGAAGAAGAACAAGTAGTAGAAACAAGGATATAGACAAGACTGGGAAATTTGTAAGTTTCCTTAGATCCAACTAAAGCTGTTGTTCAATTTAACATGTATTTTCTGGAAGAAGAAAGAGGAACCTTTGCTTTAGGACATGGAATAGCTTTAAAAAGGATTCACTGTCTGCACAATTAACTTGTTTTTTCAGGTGAGAAGTGCTTCTGTGGCAGCAGTCACACTAAGCATACACTGCAACGCCACTTGTAAACTTTTATTTTGCTGTATGAAGCAATGAGAATGCTAGAACTTCATCTCCAGAACAAGACAGTTTTTTGTAGTTTCTGAATACAGATCTCAAATGTTAGCTGGCACATTATTTAGGCTTCACAGATCATGGACTTCTCCACTGGTACATGCTGAAGTGCTCAGGTTGCCCATAGGGTGAGGGAAAGCAAATTTTATCTGCATCTTAGATGTACCTAATACATACTAAACAACAGAAAGCAAATCCCCAGGAAAAGGAACAATACATAAGAGGAAAAAAAATCTTACCTGGAGATAAAAAGGAAGTAAACTGATAGAATATTTCACTATCCTTCTTTTGACCACTATATCCCACAATACTGCCAACCTCTAGTGGGAAAGTCTTGAGATGTGCACCAGTAGCTAGATCATGAAGTTGCAGGACATTCTTCACATCATGCAGATAGCACAAAACCAGGAAGTTGGACCTCACACAGGCAACCCATTCTGCACAGCGTGGAAAAGAAAAACAAAGACATAATAAATACAGATAAATTGCACAACAGAAAACAAATCAGGTAAGAGCTGACTCAAATTGTTTAGCATACCTAAAAAAAAAAAAAAGCACCAACCCTTCTGACATTGACCAAATTTAACTCTTAAAGCCTTAAACGCCTTCTGAAACCAAAAAAATGAATCCAACCGTAAAAGCTGACATCCTTTGGACATGCACTAACCATGTAGATTTACATTTATGCAGACATAAAGAATTGTTTAACCCAGAGTTTTCTGCATTTTTAGTTTATGCATCAGTATTGTTCTTAAATATCATATATTTCAATGAAAGAAAGACCAAACAAAATGACCACCAAAAAATTGTTTTAATTTTCACGTATTTCCATAAGTATTGCTGGCAGAATTCAAATCATCATGATGTAGACTTAAGCTAAACTAATAACAAAAGAGAGACATGTTATTCTGTACTTCACCGTAAGTATAGAACCTAGAGGCTACCATTCATCCTGGTTTTACCGCCAGTATTCAGGAGACTATTCTTGTAACCAAGCTTTACTCAGTATAAGGAAAGGGCTGTTCTGAGCCCTGTGATGTTCTCAAACATGCCATTTTCAAAAACCAAACAAAACAATGACCCTCCCCTTCCCCCCCCCCCCAAAAAAAAATATAACAGAACACCAAACCAACACCTGCTTATTCAAGAAATCCACGTTTTTAAACCGCAGTTTTGAGACTATATAGTAGGAGGGACAGGACACAGCACAGTGACCTCAGCCTGGCATACAGACCCAGGAACAAATGGCACTGCAGAACTTCCTTTCCTTTATGCCTCTCCTGACAGTCCCGAGCCCCTGCAGAGCTGCGGACCTCAGATGCGCAGCTGTGCAGGAACGAGAGCTGCTGCTTCACCAAACTTTTCGCGTGCTGATTTTTTCCCCAAAAGAATTACAGAAAAAAACCCAAACCATAGAAATAGGAACTTTTTCATGGAATGCCAATTTTTTAAATTCTACTTTGGAAAATCCAAGCTAGGGTTAAAAACAAAAGTTTGGCCAGGCAGTTTCTGTAAGACTCCCTGCAATTCTCCTCATCATTTCACTTCAGTCCCCATCTTTCTATCCTGTTAAGTGTATGACTTCTTAAGGTCTTCAGTTCTCCTAGACTATACCTTGTCACATCATCTTTCCCGTCTCCTGAACCACTGGATTTGGATCCTTAATATGGCACGACACTATCTATTTACTCACGCACACAGGAGAGAGATTGAAACCTCTTCCTCCCTCCTAGCCTTTCTGTCATTTAAGAAACTGGTTACCCTACTTTGTAATAAAGTATTTCAAATTCTTCTCATTAATTTGCAAATCAAATACAAATAAGGCAAAATACAAATAAGGGTAAAAGTCAAGAACAAAAAAGGATAGAAGGAGGGACTTTTGTTTGTTTGTAGCACAAAGTGGGGCTGTGGTTATTGCCTTCTTCCAACCACATATATGCTACTTTTGTCCTGAAAAGTGCAACCGGAAAACCAAATCATAGACAGGGTACCAGCATTAGACAACGTCTTATCTACTGGAATCAAAACCAAAAAAGATGGACTCAAATAAGCAAGAAAAATGAGGCAGGACTGACTGGAGCACACTGCAGTGTCAAAGTAGCACTGCGAGGTGTGGAAGTTTAAAATACCAACACAGGAGGAAAAGACAAAATAAAACAGAAGCAAGAAAAAAATGACTCGTTTTCTGTCTTATACTATTTTATATTATTCACATTTTAACAGTTCTTTCCGTTTTTCTCAAAGCCTTATAAAACCAAGTGATTTGAGTTGTACTGACCACAGCCTTATTAAAAGCATCTTCGAGCATTCAGGTTTCAGAACAAAGTTCAAAGACATATCCTGTGCTCTTTACTTCAAGGATAACAAGCTCTTTCTGAATTGTAGGTCAAAACTCATTACTCTGCAAAGCACAGCATCTTGAACTGTCTCTGCTTTTATATACAGTTCAGGTCCATCATGATCCCCCAGAGTTCGAAGACCTTCAAATCCTAATAGGTCCAGGGAGTCTGCTTTCCTCTCAGCTTGTTCCTGAAGAACCAGAAAAATTTAACTACTCTGACTTTCTAGCCATATGAATTTGTGACAAACACTACTCCGCAAAGACCACCAATGAAATTACTTTTTTTTTTTTTTCTCCAGGCTTTCCAACTCCCTCATGAGTTTGTAGCCTAAATCTGTAAATTTTTGAGCCAAAGCCCCAGAGTACAACACTAATTGAAATTTCAGCCATGAAGCCATGACCTGAAATAATAAGATACAGCACAACATAAGATTGTCAATAAATTTTATTGCTGTGTAATTTTTGCTCTGGAGTGACTTAAACCTCTTAAGTGAGACTGGAGAAGAGAATAAACTTCATAACTTTGTTATATCCAATTACAGGTTTTGAAATATAGAACCATTCCTAGCTGTACACACAAGGAGAATATGCAGTCATTTCAAATATTCATTACGTTGTCGTTGCACAAATCTGCCAACAGTCACATGTATAACTGGTTTATTAATAAAAATTTGAATTAAAAAAATAACATCCCTACAGTAACATCATGCAGTAAGAATTTGGTCTTGTGAATTTGTTAGTATTATCAGTAACGTCTGTGACTAAAATGTCCAGTTTTACACTGGAAATTTCCTGATAAAGTTTCACAAAATGGATTGAGATACTGTCAGATCTACCTCAAATGTACATAACATGTAGCTCTGATTCAGCAAAAAATACCTTTCAGGCAGTCTTTATTTTAAAATTAAATTGTGATGAACCTTAATCCCTCGCTAATTTTTTAACAAAGCATTGCAATTTAGTGGATGTTTTCATTAAGCTGAAGTACACGAGATATTACTCTTTTCTTAAAAACGATTCAGTTGCTCAGGGGTAAGGCTCCTGGCTTACCTGAGGATTTCTGCTATGGAACTTGCCTAGGAAGCAGCAATACTAACTTCATCACCACCCCTTTCATTTACAAATTGAATGCTTTCAGCAAGGTGAAAACAACAGATGAGAATACAGCGGGAGATGTTTTTTGTCTCTGAGATTTAGGAATACAGCTTCTTTGGCATATCTGTGTTAGGACTGGTTTGGTGCCTTGCTAACTGACTCCAAAACTTCCCGTAAGGGAATCTACATAGAAATGTGTAAATCAAAACATAACAAAACAATCGAAGCAGACGAAAGAGCAGAAGAAAAGAAGACACCTTAAGAACCAACATTTATATACATAGCAAGCAAAAACAATGCTAAATTATTAACAAGAGCTATTTCTGACCGCAAGCTGAGTCTGTTACTCCCATGATCAGCACTGAGAACTGCAACTACCCTTGAGTTTGTTTTGCTAGTCAGCCTCTCCGGTTTTGCTCATGCTCTGAGAAAAGCATCCTGCATGCCTCTGCACTTTCTTGAAGCTTTTAAGATTGTGTGCATGCAGCTTCGCATGTCTAGAAGTTAAGGCTGACATCATTGCTGTAGGCTCCCTTTACAGACAATGGGCAGAAATAAGCACCTTTAGGATGCAATTCACCCAACTATATTGCCTACCCTGATCCTGGACACTGTGAATTGCTTACTGAGCAATTTCTCTACAGACTCACAGGATTTTTTTTATAGGTTTACCATCTGAAAACTCTCCAACACACAGGGTCAGTTTATTTTCAGTTAATACCAATGGGCAGATGGGTTGTTCTCACATTTTTTTTCAAGCTCAGGTACACCTAAATTCGTTAATTGTTCTGCAGCATACCTACAATCCACATCAGGCAAGGGATTTATTTTACTAAATAACAAACATGTGGATGGTTGCCTTTTCCAACCTGACCCTTTTGGCCTCAGCATCAGAGATGGATGGACACATTTGGAAGCACTAGTCAGTGCTAAAAGCAAGTGTAAAGGATTATCATTGGCACTGCCCAGTTCTCTTAGAAGATGACGATGTCCACCTTGATGACTACATTGTTGAACAAAATTCTTCAACTGCTACATTTGGGCTAGAGAAGCTGTTTGTTAATGCTTTGAGCTCAACCATATCTCTTTAATAGAAGTGGTCTAGTTTTCAAACCTTTTCAAAATCCATACGCTGATACCTTCCAAAAGCTAGCTTACTTTGGCACCTTTCACAACAACACTGCGAGAGCCAAACTAATGCCATGCATATTAAAAACTTATGAAATAGTTTTAGGAAAAAAACACTGAATCCTCACTGAAATGTTGAGCCCTCTGTGCCACTAACCTTAATTACTTATACCAGTTCTGACCTTTCATTTCTGCAGCAGTAGCTACAGCATGCTAAGTGTCCCAGTGTACAAACATGTTTTGACAGACGTAGGTTGAAATGTTGATGGTGGAAGATATGCCAGGACAGAACTATGTAGTCATAAGAAGAAACAGTTGAGTTAGTTTCTGTACAATATGCTTATGCACCCACTTAATAAATAAGAACACATTTGAATGGGCTGCCAAAGCTTTAGCTGAAAAATAGACCTGCAAGGCCATTTTGGGTTTCTTTCAGCATCACAGATGGCAACCGTAAGTTTCAGCGCCCTGCAGATTAACAGGTATGCATGTTGATCTCAAAGTGACCCATAACCACCACTCAAGCCTATCTACAGGCAGACTTGAAAGTAAAGCATTAGCAATTTACAGAATAAAGCATGAATCATTCTGAAACATGTGAGTAAAAGCTCATGAGCCCTCAGAGCATATGCCTTTTCTCTGAGACACCACCCTCAGCCCACCATGTTTAAGTTAAGGGCAAGGCTCCAACCAACTTCAACACAACAAGGATTTTATACTCCACCTTCTCTTGGTACGAGACATAAACAAGAAAGAGCAGGAAGGCCCAGCTCTTCTGAAGCTACAAGGTCTTCTGAAAGCTTCTTCAAGTAACTGGCAGGCTTTAGTCATCTGTGACTGATAGAGGTTTTTCTAGGGTAAACTGAGTTAAATGGAGCCACAAAAGCCCTAGCAGAGGAGCAGAATAAAACTCTCAGTGGGACACACACCTGGACTTCATCCTCTCCCCACATCCCATAGTGACTGAGGGACTGTATCTAGCTTGGCCAGATCTTAGAGGGTAGTTTTTGTTGCTAGGAAACATGGGAGCTAACCCACATTTTTAAAAAAATTTAAAAACAAAACACAAAACACATTTCACAGTAGAAGCTTATCAATCTGGTCCTTGGCACTGCAGCAGATTTCTTCCTCTCTGCCATACCTCTGTGCTAGCTGTCTTCCTCAGTGTACTTCCTCAGGGCCCTAAGACATAAGTTCTCACACCTGTTCCTCAGAACATCCATGCAAGCCTTCATTTGCTTTACTTTGAACACAAAAATCCCCAATGCGGAATACAGGTATTTTAAAAGACTACACAGGGTAATGGAATGCACAAGTCTCCCAACAGAGATAAACACAAGGGATTGCTCACACCTATACACATCCTTGTCATTCAGGATTAGCGATTTTGTGACAACTCAGTTCAGACTTTCTCTCCTGGTTTTGCCACAGCACCAAAAGATAGTTGTCTCCAAATACGTATGATGATTCTGGGTGTTTGTTCATCATTTCCCAGTACAACCTATACCCAGAAGAATGAAATATAATCTGAAAGACTGCCTGTTGTGCACAATGCTGTACTTCGTATTTGTGATGAAAATAGGAGTGATAACACGGGGATGTTTCAGTCACTGCAGAGCGGTGCTCGCACAGAGCCAAGGCCTCTCCTGCTCCTGGTGCTGCCCGGCCAGCGAGGGGCTGGGGGTGCCCCAGGAGCTGGGAGGGGACACGGCCAGGACAGCTGGCCCAGGCTGCCCAAAGGGATGTCCCACACCCTGTGGTGCCGTGCTCAGCGACAGCAGCTGGGGGAAAGGAGGAGGCAGGGGGGATGTTGGGGTGATGGCGTTTGTCTTCCCAAGGAGCCGTGCCGCGGGGTGAGCCCTGCTCTCCTGGAGGTGGCTGAACCCCTGCCTGCTGATGGGAAGCAGTGAGTGGATTCCTTGTTCTGCTGTGCTCATGCGTGTCTTTTGCCATGCCTAGCGAGCTGTCTTGGTCTTGATCCATGAGGTCTTGTGCTTTCTACCTTTTTGATTCTCTCCCCCATCTCACCCAGGGATAGTGAGTAAGTGGCTGTGTGGAGCCGAGCTGCCTGCTGGGGTTAAACCACAATAGAAGGGAAGCATCTCTCATGCACTGTGTTTTAGGTATGCAGATGTCTGCAAGGTACAGGAACATTGCTAGCTTTACCCATGTTTGTTAAATGGCTGAGATTCAAGGAATTGGTTGAGGTCACTTACCTGATCTATGACACATTCCAGAATACTTAGTATTTCTTAGCCCTCCCTCCTCAGCAGATCTACTGTATTTTTAACTGTCACAGCTACATAAATATCCAGATATAATTGGATAAAGCTGCACGTTATTGCTACTTTCAAGATGCCCTGCTCCACAGGTACCGGGAACTTTTGAGGTGATCATCTCGCTCTCAAAAAAAACTATTAAACTTTCTGAAGACCACAGGTTTGTCCTGTACCTGAGGACCAGGGTCCAAGTGCTCGTAATGATCACGGTGCAGTCACGGCTTGATAGCTGCCTTTTAACTAATTGAGCACACCCAGTTTGCAGCTCTGTGGTCATTTAAACCACTAGCTCAACATTAGACACGAACCTCACCTACGGTTCAATTTTAGACTCCCTGAAAATTAAAACACTTTATAAACAAACTCCAAAGGTGGGGGGAAAATGAGTCTCATTGTACACCAAGATGTCCTCAGGCTCTTCTTTAAATTTCATTTAAAATAGGTATCATTTATTTCTTCCCCTCAGCTCTCAGAGTAGAGAACTAAATTTACCTCAACTCTGTGTGAAGTCCCTGCTGAGAGTTGTAAAATGAGGTGTATGATCAGCCTCATTGTAGGAAAGTGTTTCCCCCTCCCTGTATTTCCCAAATTAGCTCATTTCTAAACAGTCCTGAAAACAAAACTGTCAAAGTCAATATAAAAAATATATATATTTAGAAGAATATGTTGATGAAACCAAACGACCTTCACACTGCCTCGTAAGCAAGTATATTTATTTATTGGTTAAATCACATTAGCTATAGCATGTTCCCTAAGAATGCATTTTAACACTTTGTGGAATTTATTTTCACCATTAATGGAAACTATAAGAGTTTTATCACTCATAGTTCCTAATTTATTAATCATAAATAAAATTGATTTCTGTATGTGCATGGTGCAGCTTTTCTGAAACTGAATCCGTTAACACATAGAAATGAAGATCATGCTAGAATAGGAGGCTTTGAGCAGAGTAACTATATTTTCCAGTAAAAGTACAAAGATATGTTTGTGACCTAGAGGATCACTGACTGTAACATTTAGAATGAAATTCTAATACAGCTAGGTATATCTGGGTAAACAATCGTCCCCACATACGGAAAACTGGACAAGCAGCAACACATTTACCCTTTGAATCACTGCTGTCCTAGCTTTTGCAGAAGGATTTTCATTACAGTCATCTCTGGATCACACAAAATCAAATTCCCTTGACTGCAAGGCTTTCAAGACAATGAATTATTAACTGCCTTCTGCTATAATTATGTCTTTCCAAACTAAATCTTAGAAAGATTAAAACAAAATGACAGAGACTGGTTTGCTTGTTGACTTTGAGTGTGAACGCCCTTTTTTTTTTGTTGTTGGTTTTTGTGTGTTCTAATTTATTCAGGCGATAAACTCCTGAAAATGATAGAACTCCCTTACCTTGGAGCAGAGAATACAACATTGATTTGCAACTGTGACCCACAAAAAAGCAAGTAAACAGATCAAGTTTACTGTAGCACTAACTCTGAGATTTACTTATAACTCATCTTCTTATAAAGATGTTTTCATTTGCTCATTTAACACAACTCCTTTATGCGCCACCCCAAAATGCTGAAGAGAAACACATGCATATGATTGCCTACTCTGGCTCCAAATTCAAATACAGTAGAAGCCTGATGATAACATAATAGACTCCTGAAAGTCACTGGGATGTTTTCATGTGACAGATTATGTTTGCCTTCAAGTATGTAAGAGCTGAATGACTGTTGTGTTTATAGTCTGAAGGCCAGTGCCCTCAGTAAATCCATTTATCCGAACTTTTGATTCTCTAACAGCAGCACTTGTTATGTTTATACAGTCAAGACTGCCACGTATAATCCATTTGAGGAGTGTCGCATACATTCTATACACATACATACATATATGTGCACAAATGTGAACTCAATATGACTTGGTCTTTAGAATGAAAACAAAATGGAGTTAAGCTAGATATCACATTGTGGTTAAGAAAAGATATGTTTCTAGGAAGGAACATATAGCTAGTGCCTATATAGCCACTGCTTAATGCTCCTAGGCTGCCTAGACCACATCTCAGTTAAATCCATACCCAGTAAACGTTTCATGCCTATCACATTTCTTTCCCATTTTATTTGGAAGTGCCATCCCCAAGTCAATTCTTCAACTTTGTCCCTTTTTATAAATTGCTTTATAAACCTAAAAATGGCTTCATGGACTGCCAGCAAATTTGTATGCAATCAAAAACTAGACTTGGAAGTAATTTTTCGCTTTTACTTATTCTTTATGATCTGCCTACAGCTTCAAAGGTACTTAATTTAAAATCCAGATTGTTCCTGATTCAAAGAGTTCACAATCTTAAGAAGAAGATTTGTTTTCCATTAAGTTCTGCTTGCTACTTTTGTGTTTAGCAAAAATTTGGCTGCACTCAAAACCCCAGCTGTTTGCAACATCACTACAGTTCTGGATGTAGAATAGAATCACAGAATATCCAGAGTTGGAAGGGACCCATGAGGATCATTGAGTCCAAACCCCTGGCTCCACAAAGGACCACCCAAAAATCAGCCCATGTGTCTGAGAGTGTTGTTCAAACACTTCTTGAACTCCATCAGGCTCGGAGCCGTGACCACTGCCCTGGGGAGCCTGTCCCAGTGCCCGACCACCCTCTGGGTGCAGAACCTTTCCCTAACACCCAGCCCGCCCCTCCCCTGTCCCAGCCCCATGCCGTTCCCTCGGGTCCTGTCGCTGTCCCCAGAGAGCAGAGCTCAGCGCCTGCCCCTCCGCTCCCCTCGTGAGGGAGCTGCAGGCCGCCATGAGGCCTCCCCTCAGCTTCCTCTGCTCTGGGCTGAACAAACAAAGGGACCTCGGCCGCTCCCCATACATCTTGCTCTCTAGACCCTTCACCATCTTTGTTACTCTCCTCTGGATGCACTCCAATAGTTTTTATATCCTCTTTATATTGTGGCACCCCAAAATGCACTCAGTACTTGAGGTGAGGCTGCCAGAGCACAGAGTAGAGTAGGACGTGCTCTACAGGTGCCTCATTTTCCCTCCCAAATCTGTTATATGAGACAGATGGGACAGGGGCTGGCCAGACAGCTTTTGGTCATCTGAAGAACCGACCAAACATTGTGTTATAATAGCTTTAGTCTCCATTTATATCATACTGGAGATGCAGCCTGCCTAGTCTGTGGCAGAAATCAGAGGACACATTGCAGAAAATGAGATTATTTTTAGAGGTCCTGGAAAGATCTTCAGAGGAATTTGAAATAGTAGCCAAATAGATTTGTCTTAGTGAGAAAAGACAGAAGTTACTGCATATACACTTATCAATCATATACACAGAGAATTCTGCTCATTCTAAAAAACAGCTCTTCACTGGAGAAGTAACAGACAATGAATGAGTGGAGCTGTATAAAGAAGGATTAATAAAAAATAAACACTGAGTCTTTCTGCATAGCTGTAATTATGCTACTCAGATAAATCATAGTTATATCTTGCACTGTCTGGAGAATAGACTACATAAATGTACACAAAGCATTTGTTAAAAAAATAGCTCAAGGGAGGTTTTTCTGTATTATCTGAAACTAATTCAAGTACTAAGTTTTAATATAATTTTCCCCAAAATGAGGAGATTAAGAAACACCCTAATGCTGAAACTTATTTCAGAAAATTTATCACAACACATCCTTTATTGTTATCAAAATCTAACTTTTATGTTTTGAATGTTTTGAACTTGCTTTTACACTCAGAAAATTCCATGCACTTTGACTTTCCTAAGGCTTTTTTCAAGTGTTGCCTATTCCTCTTATTTTAGGAACAACAGATAAACCTGTTTCTGACCAGTTCTGTTCAATGTGCTACACTTCTAGGCTTGCTGTTTTCCTTCTTTCTGATTACAAAGCACCCCTTGCTGTAATTCCTGGCTGTCTAGTAAACATTTGCTACATTGACACAAAGCAGGAAAATACTTTCCCCTCATTTCCTACAAACACAAGGACAGATGAAGTGACTTCACTACGGCCACACAGGATGTTAGAGAGTAAGAAACAGAATTTGGATCTCTCATGTCTCGGGCAAGCCTTAATTGCAAGCAAACATATCAAATCCTAAACAAAGTTTAAACACAATAAAAAAGTAACAAGGTCTGTACAAGATCATTCAAGAGACTAATGACTGAAGTAGTTTGAAAAAAAACTGAAGAGTCTTACTTGACATAAACTCTCACCTAGAACATCTCTTTCATGTTCAGGGATAAGAACTTTCCATTTGGATTCCTCTGGGTCACTGAAGTCAATGTTGATTAACCGGTAATTTGGAGAATGACGATTTGTCTTGAAGGTGAAAACTGTTCCTTCATTGGTGACATACTCATACTCAGCCTCGAAGTTATCTATCAGCTTCACCCAATGAAGAATTCCTGCAAGATCAAACACACAGAGCAAATTCTTCACCTCCAGAAACAAAAGATTTTTATTTTATTTTTTTAACACCTGAGAGCAAAGTCTTCCCAACAATTGCTGTAGGCTCTTTCTCCAGCAAGAGCACTGACCAGAAGGGGTACAGCTATGGGAAGGGCTGAATATATACTAAATATTAGGAGCTTGTGAAGAACTGGCCAGTTTAATAGGCTGCAGAGGAAAAATGCCAGATCATGGACATGTTAACATATTGGTTTTGAGGAATTTCTTGTTAAACTCATGCACAATACTGACAGAACCATGCCCGACTTTTCATCGGCTTTCTTAAGGGGCTGCTGGAAAGCTCAGATATTCACTGTGCAGACACTTCTACCACACTGTCTGCCCTGGAGCCAAAATGCTGAGTGCATGAGGGTCTTGGCAACAGACCTCACCAGACCCACTTACATGGATTTCTTGGAATTGAGAGTTACGGCTGAGCCAAAGAACTCTGCAATAAGCTTTCAAGCTTGATTCTACTAAATAGCTTTTTTTTTTTTAATAGTACTTAACCATAAAAGAAATTCTTTGTTTTGTTTCTGAAAAAAAAAAAGTTATTTTTTCTTGAAGCATAAAGTTTTCCATCTTCCCTGAAAGCACAGAATTTCCCACAGAATAGAAATGATGATAATTGAATTGAGTATAATAAATTTAAATATAAAGCCTTTCCCTGTCGATTCAGAGATGACATTTCTGGAATGTTATTCTACAGAAGCTGTTACCACCACCAAGAACGACTACACACAGTTAGCTAAAATGTTAACTTGCAGGTTTGTCAAGAATGATATTGCATTTTTCCCTATCAACCTTCTAGAATATCACACCCATTAATAGACTTGCACACCTCTCAAATATGAATTGCTTCAACTTATTTGCTCTCTGTCACAGTCTTAGTATTGACTAAACCTAGAGTTAGGAGTGAAAGACTACACTATTTATTCACATTTCATTGTTTTGAAATAGGTTTAGAGGGTAGCAGAAAGAAAAAGAAGCAAGGCTAGATCAGGTATGTAATATACTTGTTACAGCTACAACTCAAGCTATCAGCCAAATGTACTATCATAAAAACTGTGTATTAGCTATGCCAAAAAAAAAAAAAAATCACCCTTACTGATGATAGAAACGGAAGCCTTAATATCTGAAGACAGTTGCCCACTCCCTGCCTCATCCCTAAAGCTAAAGGTTGGGTCCTTGCTTTTAAGTCGAAACAAACTGTGCATAAGCCTGCTGTTGCAAGTCCACAATATAATGTGTGCTTCCATAAAACAACACGACTTATTTTATAATATTAAAAGCTGAGCAAGAAAATAGAATTAGATCATAGCTGAGCTATAACTGCTCTAAGGAATAATTGAGGAAGGAGTGAGATGGCATTTTAAACCCATTAAATGCAATAAGGTCTAGTACATTCACAAAGTTCAGGTCTCTTAATTGCTGTTTCAGTTTAAGGAAAACTTCCCTGCCTCTTCATGTAAACTAAGGAATTAGCCAATTAGATTCTACTTTTTAATACTACTGCAATACAAACTTTTCAGATAATCCTGTCAACGTAGCATTCTGTCTGAGTGGACCAATTTCATGTGAAATTTAGATTTTTCACTGAGGTCCAAAGCTTCATTCTTCTCAAGAGATTTCATGCTAAAGAAAAATACTACTAAGTCCCTCAAGTTCCACAGAAAATGTGTGCTTTGATGCCCATGAAACAGAAAATCCAGACTACATCCAAGTCTGATGTACACCTGCAAAACTGTTCAAAGATCTCAAATCAATGCACAAGTGTTTTTGTAAATAAAAAGTTAATGGCAGAGTAACACTCTTAAAATATTGGTACATTTGTATTTTAGTATCGGACAGAATGGAACCATTCTACTAAGGAAGAACAAAACTTCATAAAAAGGAATCCCAAGACTGTTGAAAAAAATCATTTTTTATGGTAAATACACACAGTAGCTGTAGTCTGCACAGTCACAACAAAAATTATATTCCATAGAGAAAAAGGACAACACTGTTACATTAGCGATTTACATCGCTGCCTTGCAACTCATTCATCCACTCCCAAATGAACAGTCAGCACACAGCGAGAGGGCTGATATTCTACAGGGAGACACTAAAATGTTATTACAAAAATCAAGAGCATTCATCTTGTTAAAGTGGATGTTATATAGTCCTTAGAAGACAAATACTGCAGATGAATTACCTCTAAACCATTGTCTCACTGAAGTGGTTAATTACATCAATGTCTGCTCTGAGTTAAGAGCCAGTAACGAGGCAACTACAAGAAGCGGAAAGGGAAAGTTACATCCAGTACATTGGCTACTGTACAGATTATTACTTCTTGTACTTTCTCAGTGAGAGGAATAAGCCCTTTGCACTGAGATATGTCAGCCATAGAAGTGTATCTTTATGGCTGGCTGCAGCTGATCCAGATGTGGCTTACAACTGAAATGCACATCCTAGGATTGCCTTGGATTGCTCTGTCTTGCTCTCCTTTGAGCTAGGAATAACAGCTTGCTGACCAGCACAGGCAGTTTACTGAGCACTAACATGACTGAAAAATGACTTGGGGTGGGGGAACATTTATAAGGTGGCTGAGCTCCTCCTGACTGCTGATGCCCAGATCTCACCAATGCCAGCACAAGGGAGGGGGCAGCTGTAGCCGCACAGTCTGCAGCATGGCACCGCACCATGGTGAGCAGCCCGACCACGCAGCTGAGTTTATCTAGCATCTCTTCAGTACCTGAGAGGAGCTGTCCTTCACCCTACTGCTGTTTTTAGCCTACACCTGTTTCACTCATCTGCCCTAGTAGCAAGCTGGCTCAAGTAATTAAATGACCAAAAACACCTGTGCTACAAAATAAAGTTTTTCTCTTTCCTTGCCTGAACCAGCTCACTGTTAGAGCAGAGGAGCACTAGTATTTACAAGGCAGCCAGTATGCACAAAGGCAGCTGCAAAGAGGCAGAAGATCACAAACATTTTTCATTACCAATGAGCCATAAGATAAGCTTGACCGCAGAACACTGCCCCTTCCCATTTCGCCCTCCTCCTCCATCAGCATGTCTCCACTTTCACGCTTGGTTTGGCATTTGCCTGAGTGAATAGTAAAGCTCATTAAATTAGTTACCCTAGAAGAAAATTAATTTTTCTGTTCTACAGGAGATGGTTTTTTCCCCTGACAGATTAGCAAATGCAATCACCCGCTCATAGGGTGAGACAGAAGATGCTGATTGACTTGAATGGAGGGGACAGCGGTAGGTAATGCCCGTGCATGTGGAGATAGATGGGACATCTCTCTTCCAGGGCAGCAACTGCTTAGTCTGGCTCTGTCTCAAACTGCTCTTTCCAGTACCCAAAGCACCCAGGGGAACAGACAAAGTACATTGTTATCGAAGACAGGATGCTACACCAGGAGGCGAGTTTGTTTGAATGAACATACCTTGAAGTGTGAAGCATACCTTGGCAAAGATTTTTTGTTATTGTCAGGAATAAATCTACAGGTCTGCCTGGACAGGGAGACATGCATTTCTGATTTAAACTCAGTGCAAGCAAATTAAGCACAACTCTTCTGTTTTTTTGTGTGTCTTTTGTTTACACGTGTGACTGTTTACAGGTGTGACTATGGAAAGCATCTGCATGCAGCTTTTACCTGGCTTGAATTCAGGATGATTCTGCAGTAACTGGTCAAACACTCAAAGGCATGGCCAAATTTGTACTGCAGACCTTAAGCAGCACACACTTCCTTACAGCATATTCGCTATCCACAGTTTATAACAGAGCACGCTCCTACAGGAGCTGAACAAGCAGGGCTGACAGCTGTTATCCTAAGCACCATCAGAAGAAGGGGATGTTCCAGTGATCAGAGGTAACCAGAAAAGCAGTTTTGCATGCCGTGCAGATATAGGAAAGCGTGATTGATCATGGAGGACCCACACTATAACTATTGCTGGAAGAAGAACAAAGATGACTACACCAGAAGAGATGGGAAACAAAGCCTCCCAAGTCACTTGTTGCAGCACGAAGTCACATGTATCCATTCCCAAGGGACCTGAGAAAGTCAGAGACGGTATCAACGAACATGCAGCTGTAGCCAAAAAAGCATATGCCTTACTGAAGGGCATAAAGCTAAGGAAACAGGGAGATGAACTACATAGTTTCTCTAAGACAAGGCACCCTGGTCTAGAGGCAGATGAAAGACCCTAGTTTCAGATTCAAACCAGAACAAACAGCCTTTAAGCAAGAGAAAGAATAGCACATCTATGAGTTTAAAAAGCCCTCCAAAAGCAACTTTTATCAAAACCTGTAACTAAAAACCAAGGTTTTGATAAAGATTTGCAGTTTTAATTAGCAACCTTCTGAGAACAAGCCTTTGAGGAGAGCTGTTGAGAAGTGGCATTTGTAGTCCAGGCTCCCTTATCCTTAACACCAAAAAGCCATTGAAGACTCGAGACCTTAATCTACATGAGCATGCAGCGGAGACAGATTTATTACGTATGGAAAAAGCATAAGGCTGAAGCTCTCGATAGTTCTCTGTATACTGTTGCTATAACCTAATCCTTTTCTCTGCCAGTCCTTCCAGTAAAACACATTGCTGAAGAGCTATAGATGCTTTTGCATACCTACTTTACCAGACTGCTATCCATCATAAGTAACTGCATCACAATAGGAAGCAGGGGGGGACACAGGATTTATGATCTTTAGTTGATGGTCAGTAAAAGATGTGCCACATTTCAGAAAGTCATAATCCTACATAGCTGAGCCCTCTTCAGCAATATTTAGAACAATAACAACCTAGAGTGTACAGGCAGGATTTTTAAGCAAAATTTTCAGATCAATGAACACAAAAGGGAAATGATATCAGTAGGCAGCACAGATTCAATCCTCAGCAGGCTTCTGAACACAGCAAAACATTCAGTGGTCTGCTAAGGGCTCTCTGTATGATGAAGCAGTTTTGTGGCTGACTGATGAAAACTACAGTGGAAGGAAAAACTAATTTGAACAAACTGTGATTATAATAGCAAGAATGATCACAGAGAGCCTGCTGTCAACCCTCTTTGAGAAAGACAGAGAGCTTGAGAGTCACTGTTCATCAGTTAGCAAATGTTCTCAATAATTCCTTCTGTATTTCCTGGTTCATGGAAAGGCCAAACAATCCATTTGCAGCAAATAACCTCTTGACTGTGCTGGCTGTAGAGACAGGGTTTACTGATCAGATAATGGTAATTCTTCATCTGATGTTATAAAAATCCCTCTCATTCAGCTCTTTTCATGTACGCTAGCAGTCAAAGTTATCAGGTAAAGATATAAATGCTAATTTCCATTAAATTATACTCCATCCCACATAATGTCAGTTATATTTTTTGTAAGATGGACAGTTTTTCTGGAAACAGGGAAGTGCTGAGAATGAATGATCAGGGAACCAGGTGAACCATGAGCTTTGGTTCAGAATGAAGGGATAGGCATTTTATCTGAAAGAGTTATGCCAAATTTCATTATGGCATATGCATTATGTAGGCAAACTTCTACTCAAGGAAAGATCATGATTTTTCAACTCTTATATTTCATTCTTAATTGATTTTTCAGGGAGACACTGGAGGATAAGCATGTAATATGCTTGTCTCTGAACGATAACTGTAAAGTTAAAAAGATCTGAAAACAACAAAAACAACAACCACCAAACAAACGCAGACAGTTACCTTCAGCCTTTAAAACAGAGCCTCCAACGTAGCTAGAGGTCTGAATTTTTAAACTGAAATAATTTTGATAACATTCACCAGTTGTTTGGAATGCATTTCACTTTTCATCCTAAAGATCAAAATTTGTTTGATCATTTCAACAGGAAGACTTTTAAACAGAAGAAAAATTCAAAACAAAGCAAAAATGCCTCTAAATCTAAACTGTTCACAGAAAAGCCTTAAATACATATATATGTCATTGCCAGACTGAAAGTACACACACATACACATAGTAAGATCCACCATGAGCATCTACATGCTGTACTGTAACTTTAGAGCACGCGGTTTATAAATATGCTTTACATAAAAATTATAACACATCTACTTCCTAAACTTGAATGATCAATGTATTCAGTACTACCAGACTTGGAGGCACAAGAGGGAGAAACACGCTGTTTTAATTCAATACTTTGCTACTGACAGATTAATCAACATACACATCTATATAGTACCACATCCTAGGAGGACACAAGAGAACATTAAATTCATGGCCTTAATACTTTGAATTTCAAAATCTGGACACTGCAATATGTAATGTTGAACTACTGCATGTAACATGGCCCTAATTTACCATGAGTACTTATTGAACGTTTTCTTCCTACATTTCTCATTATATCATAGAGCATACTGTATCACATGCTGATCGCAGCTGGATATTTAGGATGTAACAGCAAATCCAGTGTTAGGTTGCTGTAATCTTTTAGACCAAGTTAAAACAATCTGGTTTTGCTTTTGGATAGCTACTGTACACAGCTTTCAAATACAGACAACAGCACCTTCCTATGTGCAACAAGAGCAGAGCAGATCAGATCGTGGCTATACACAGATGTATTTTGTGCCTATCCCTCCGGCCTGTCTCAGAGGCTCTATTCCAAAAGGGCAAACATACCCAAGAAGCTTACTGGATAGCGTATTTCTATCAGCTAGAGTACCTCAACTGAAATGGTTTTACTTCATCTGCAAAACCCAAGCCATCACACTGATGTTAATCTCTTGCTTCCTACTTCTTATGTCAGCAGCTGGGATCAGCTGTGCATCTTCACTTGATTTGTACTTTCCATCTGCTGGAGACTTCTTCAGAAACACTCTGAAATGATAAGCCAGCTCCCTAGCTCTACACTGTGGTTCTGAGACCTCAGGCTTCACTCTACCAGTAGCTTTCTTACAAAAAGCAAACAATAATTAAACAAACACAACCAATCAACTATAAGACATAAGAGGATGGCAGATCATGCTTGTGTGTAGCTAGCTATTCCTATTTACCAAGTACAGAGAAAAAATGCATCTAGTGGAGAACATCTAATGATTAACTAATTCAGTAATGTACCACACAAGCTTTTAAGAAAAACACCATATTGTTTCTAATGTTTTCAATGTAAAAAATGTCCTTGTTACCTCAATTTCTGAGCTTGTTACTGTGGGTGCCAAAGAAAGCTGAATTTACTTTAAAAATAATATGAAAAGATTTATCCCTACTATAAAATTTCAAGCCATTTGTTACCAGAGAAGATATCTGTGAAGACAAAAAACACATGATGTTTAGGATGATAATTTATATAGCCATCATCTTTTTCTGGTGTCTAACATAGGAACAAAAACCAAAACAAAACAAAAAAAATGGTGCTAGTGAATATGTTGCTTGGAAAAGTAATCATGTTGACTAGCAGATGAAGTTTATCTTTTAATTTTCACCATAGCCACTTATACCAGCCAACAACTTAACTGCACAAAGCCAGCAAGGTTTAGGATGCAGTCACTATATAAGAAGTATCTGAGTTTTCACGCAGAAGCACGTTTTCATTGCAGAATACCAGCAAATCAGATCCATCAGGCTTTTAAGACACTTTTCAGACCCTGAAAATACATATATTCAGAGGCTTCTAAATTTCAAGTACCCTCTAGGAGAAGAGATTTTGAAAACCAGTCATTTACTCCAGCATTTGTCACAGTATTAATACGTTTTGTTCAACCCATGATAGATAATCTCATGGTACATACTGTGGTTCAAACTGGAAATGACTGCTCCATGGTGGTATGACCACAACGCATCCTGGAAAATGAATGACAGCATGCAGCCCTTCACTTGGACATGAAAATGTAACTGTATTTTGAATCATGCAATACCTGGCTTGCTTTTAAGCTCTCACTCAGAGCTAGGCAGCTACAGAAAAGAACTCAGGGTTGGTGTTTTTTTTTTTTTTCCTCTTTCTTCTTCACTGCCACAAGCCTTTAATTGTGTCATTCCGGTCTCCAAAGGTAAGAGAGAGTCCAAGAAACTCAGACTCTTAGACTATTTTTGAAGTTAACATCTCAACCTCTTGGGACCAGACTTCACTTAGGAACATCTGAGGGAGAGGAGGTATTAAGGGTTCCTGAAAGCAATGCAACTTTGTTGTGTTTGTACTGAGAGGGCTCTCGGTATCACTCATGCAGTGGATGATGGCTACTCACTCATCATCAAAATACAATGCATTATTCCTCTGAGTTAAAAAGTTCAGACGTGTCAAGATATATCAAATACTAGCCCAGAAGAAAGAAAACTTTTATGAGCAGAGATTTCTCCATCAGTTTCAAGGCTTCTATTTTACTTCCATTTGGATGATTACTCAAAGGACAGGAGAGAATATATATGCTTTGTTTTGAGAGTTATAGCTTATGCCTTCATGCAGCAGAACAGAACAGAAAAACCAAATGTGACCTCTCTCACACCTCGCCTTCTCTAATGCACAAATACATAGTCTAAAAAATAACCTCACTGTGAGTACTACTTATAAATGTTATGCCCAGTCAGGCTGAAGCTTCACAGCCCGATGTTGTTTGAGTAAAGCTGAGAAAGCAACCTGTCTCTGGACCAAATGTTGGCCTCACCCCTTCCTCCTTTTTTCTTCTTGACCAAACCACACAGCAAGCCTTGCTGAGAGCCAGTCAGCACACAATTAGCGTCTCAGCCCCACCTTGCCAAAAGTGTAGATCTGGTATTCAGAAACCTGTTTTGTGGATGAGAACTCCAACTATTGGACAGGTCGATGGGCCTGGACCTCTCTCCTTCCCAAGCAGGACACCTCTTTGGCAAGAAGCTTGTCTCCAACTCTGTCTGATGTTACCTCGGAAAATACTGATGACTAAAGCACTGAGCTATTAACTCAAGCTCAATCCTTGCAGTAAGAGAATCAATGACAATTCTGAATCTGTTGCCTTAATAAGCTACCCATCTTTTCAGCTTTGCCAAACTGTCTCAGTGAAAGCCCTTGGCAAGGCTCTGAAAAAGGCAGATACTGACTCTAATAAGAGGCTGTATACATAACCCTTTAGACATAAACCATTGAGCAAGTCTGGGACCAGGTCTGGATCCAGCCGCACCTAGGCTCCCCTCTGAGAAGGGGTTTGAAAAGCAGGGAGATCCTTTCTGAACCTTGTGACTCAACAGGAGGGCCTCCCTCAGCCACGTACCCTTAACACAACATGAGGCTTCCACATATTTTCCAAGACTCAATTGTTTCTTTACTCTCTGTTTGCTAGGGAACGAGGATGTAGTGGCCTAGTTTCAATATTGATTTTAGAATATATGTTTTTTCTTAAGTTACTTGAATCACAGAAAAGACTTTCAAAAACGAATATGCTCCCCACCACCATGCTCAGCTTTCTGGCTGATGACTACTGTCTCCTGTCTTTTCTCTTGTTCATTTTCCTTACAAAGGTTTTGATCCACATTTTCAGGCTACACAGCAATCACATACTGAGTCATCCTTTTGATGTTACTGTATATAGATAGCACTGTTCATTCCTTTTTATTTGTTTATTTTAAAGACGACCTTATAAACTGCAAGGCTGAGCTAAAATACAAGAGGTCAGATAAATGGATTTTCAACACGAAGTTGAGAAACATCACCTTTGTTTTTCTACCTGTCCTCAAAGCACATATACACTTTCTTCAGTGTGCCTAGGAAAAATAGAACGTCCTTCCAAACAAAAGAACAAAATAAAAATTCTTATAGCTGATAACCCTGCTCTTAAAATTCCTTCTTGCAACCTGTCCCTACCAGCCTAGTACAAGGCAATTTCATCTGACAACTAAGCAACTAGCAAACTCTGAACTTCAGCTTTTGCTCAATTTTTCCTGCCTCTTCCAAGCCAGTAGTTTTCAAATATTTTAGACTAGCTTCTCTTCCTGTTCCCATATCCTCCTCCTACCTCTCTCTGTTCCCACCAGACAAACAACCAGACTCCAAGCAGCCCCAAGTCTCCAGTTCCCATTACCCAAGCATAAGACCTCTCACCACCACTTTCTCACCCTGTTCTCATGCTTTAGCTCCCCCCGAGAAAAGGAAAGATCCATCCAGAGCTCTGAGGCAGTAACTCGTAAATCAGCTCTATGGTGCTATAACCAGAGGATCCCGTTTCTTTATTAGGCTTCCTAACTGCCACAATACAAAATAAAGAAAAAGGTCAGTATTAAGAACTTCGAAAAGACCAATTGGCCATGTCACATTGGTTTAAGTTTTTAGCCAAGGATGATTAAAGAGCTTTCATTGCTTCTCTTTGCACGCCTACAGATTTGTGCTAAATCCCCTTCTACCTTCACCAAGTCACGCATTCAAAAGAATAAATAATCAAGGCTGACAACTTAATCAAAAAACATTTTCTAGAAGGGAAAAAAATTATTACCAGACACAGAAACAATAAGAGACATGTCAGGAGAAAAAAAATGTTACTTTTTTTGTAAGGTGTACAACAAGGTTTGCTAATATCTAAGTGCTCGATTGCTACGTATTCAGCTGTTTGGCTAATATGATGTAGGCATACTGAGAACAACAATTAAGCGAGGTGACGAATGAGAAAAGTTTTTTTGTTTGACTGGTTCAATATGCAAACTCCAGAATGTTGCCAGCATTGTAGAAGACAAGTTTGATAAAACAGCTATTAAAAATTGTGCATTACAGTTCTCAGCTACTGGGCAACTGTGGTTTTTAAAATAAATATTCACCATTAAATCATTTTAAAAAGTGTTATAAAAGTCTGTGCTTGAGAAATCTATGTGCAGTTTGGCAAGACAAGTAAAGAAATGTGGAGTCTTGAATGAGGGATAACCTTTGGGACATGAACCCACAGTGCTAGCCTTCCTGATAAAAGGCGCAACTGCCGCACCTCTGCTACTGAAATCTCATAAAACAAAATAAAACTTCATTAGTCTGTTCAGTGGCTGACAAACAGCAGTGGAAAACCAGCAAGACTTCTGACACTTTAATTTTCCCTGATCTTTCTAAACCCAATCCCATAAGCACCCAAAGAGGCATACCTCCTTCAGGTTGAGTACGGCAAGAAAGTTCCTCCACAAGCTTAAATAATAGCCCAGCTGTCTTCCACTGGTGTCTGACTTCTCATAGTATTGTGAATTAAGAGCACAAGTATCTAGTCTTGAAGAATGAAAAATTTGCAAAACACATTAGAATTAAATAATATACATCTTTCTTTTTAAGGTGCATTTGGTTAAATTGGCTGTAAGCATGAAACTCTGGTTAATAAGCCTGGCCATTCCTAACATTAAGAGTTCTGTGGTAAAAACTAAGCCACGAACAGGGTTAACTTGGTGGGATTTGTGACGTACACGTGGTAGAAGGGGAAGAGGGAAAACAATATTCCCCCAAACCTCTTGTCTATGCAGCCTAAATCAAAACTCTCATTAAAAAGTAGCACTGCATTTGTCAGAAGTTACTTACACGGTGATTTTCTATTCTAAAAAGGAGTGTTCGTGGCACAAATAGATCACAATGGCCCAGTTAAAAACCCTAGCAAACAAACTGAATATTTGAAGAGCAAGATGACTCAGCCTGTATACAGTACGAGGGATTGTGAAGGAGGGAAGGGAAACGTGAAGAACATTTTACCTAACCTGAGAAGCAGGAAAGATGCTTCCTTTAATGTTAGTAGAAGGAAACAGAAGGACTGTTTTATAGGTTATCTTCTAGGGAAAACACATCGACAAGGATTATTATAGAAGATTGCACTGCAAATTCAATTAACCCATGGCTGTTGACAAAGTATCATGAGTACTCCCATGCAAAAAAGGGGAAAGGGCTAGATGACACTTAAATTTTCAAATGCAGAAATAAGCAAATGAAATCTATTGTGTTTCTTAAACATTTAGAAGTAGCCCTTTCTTGTTTGTTAGATGTGATCTCTACTCAGAGTCAAGATCATTTCTTAACCAAGAGAGCAAGTTGACTTCCACAGGTCCACATCCACTGAAATAAAGAATCAATGGATACGCAAGACAACTACCCTCACAGCAGCAAAACTAATACAATGTCATGCTTGCACAGAGTCTTTAATGATATCATTATCTCCTCACTTGTAAATTAAACGGAGTACCTACAAAGAGAAGCCACAACTCATACTGTGCTGGAGGTTAATGAAATGCATTAACTCAAGATTACTACAGCAATAATGAAGTGGCAAGTATTGGGCAAACCATGTTTCATAAAGAGATGACTTGTGAGACAGTTAAGCCAGAAGTTCCCTCTACATCAACGTGGTTTAGTTGGACTGGCTGACATCTAGAATGCTGTACTGAAACATACAGCAGATGATTTCCACAAGTAACATTTTCCCCATAGTACTTAAAATATACTTAAAATACAGTTTTCAGATTTTGACTTGATTAAAATGCATATAGCATCTAAGTTAAGAGGCTAAGCTGAAGACAAAGTATGGAGTGAATACAGAATCTCTTCTCAAAAAACATCTGCAGTCACAGCGAAGACAACAGTATGTGTTCTCCATACTATGCCCATCCTGTGAGGAATAAGTTTTTGCTGAGGTACATGATTGTAAGCCTTTTGGAAATCCAACGTAACTGTACAAATTCACATCACCTACATTCAAAAGCCTGCTGTTCCCTTCAAAGAACACCAACTGGTTTATAAGACAAGGTTTTCCTTTACAAAACCCAGGCAGACTCTTACTTATTCAGGTGCCTATAACTCTATTCCTATACTTTCTACCAGTTTATCTTGTACAGACATCAGACTTCCTGAAAGTCTTTTACAGATTTTGCATCCCTTTCCTACCTTTCATTTGCTACCCTGCACGGTACCTCAATAGTTGGGCTATTTTACCTTGAGTTCTTCTAGAACTCATGGGTGAGTTCCTGTAGCCTTATCTATCTGTTCTGGTAAGTGGATTGCTGTTTTGTCAATTTCTTTTCCAAAACCTCTTCTGTAATCCACCTGCAAACTCAGACCACACTCACTTCAATTTTAGATAGATCTTCCGATAAGTTCCCTGAAAAAAAAGTAATTCCAGCACTGTATTAGTCCAATTTCCATCACTAGTCCCCCCACACAGTGATCAAAGGAACACTTAAGACATATGTTGTTTAATTCTTATCTACAAGTAATTCACAAACTAGCTTTGGATGTTGTACAGACCAGCTTGTATTACCATATGCCAAGTGAATCCCACTTGGTATTCCCAAGAAGGTAACTATCCTGCTACATAAGCATTAGTCCTGGCAAACCATGATGGATAATTTACCTGAGATTAAAAAAAAAGACTGCGTTCTACAGAAAAAGCATGATCCAAAAGAATTCATTGCTCAGTAGTTTGAGCAAGATCCCCCTCTCCAGACTTAAAGATATATATATATATATATATATACACACACATATATATATTTAACAGGAAAGATATAACATGCATCTGTGTTAATGGTATTTGAGAACTATTTAAGACTAGCAAAGAGACAGGACAAAGTTCACAAATCAAAAGTCCTGTTCTTAAATTTGGTAACTCACTGCAAGTATATTTGGTTTTTACATAATATGACTGTTTATCTCCACCATGCTGTATTTTGGAATGCATTTAACAGAGAATTCTTCTAGCCTGAAGAAACAGCACAAATACAAACAATGCCATACCCATTAAAAGAAAAACAGATTGATTCAATTTTACATGATTATACTACTAACAAAGTCAGCTCCTTCAAGGTACAAAGGATAGGCAAGAGAAATTTAGCTCAAAGCAAAACACTTATCTGGCAAGAACACCTGTACAGAGCTCATTTTTAAAACCAGGACTGCACACTGAGAAGGTATATTCTAACTTCTAAACCAAAACTAACACAGAAGTTAGTGAGATGCTTAAACTACATGGTCACACCAGCCATTTTGAACCTCTATAAACCATTAAAAACTTATTTAATAATAAGGAAGAGGTTCATTTCATAATAAGGAAGAGCGGTAGTAAAGGACACATCTATTCAAAACAGGACAAAACATGGAAATATACTGTATGTTCCATATTTGTAATTCTTCTTCACTAGCAAGATTACCTAAGATGATGCCCACTCTTGCAAGTGGAAGCATCACACTCCATAGGAAAAAAAATGGAAATTATTGTAACTAAAGACAGCTAAAGATAAATGAGCTATGTCAGGTACCTTGAGACAACAAAGTACTAAAATTGTCACTGCCCACTGGATTCCCTTAGGAAAAGAGATGAGTGGAGTAAATAAAAGCTTAAAGGAGCTGAAAAAGAATAAAACAAAATCACTGTCAGGAATAAGAGACAAAGGAACAGCTAGAATACTGTTCTGCTGCTTTGGAAAGTAAGCCATTGTTCCTACTACTAATAGATTGTTAACAAAAAAGGGGTGACCTTTTTATTCAATTGTTCCATTCCTGCTGATTCTCGCGGGACGATCTTGATCTTTCATTTCAGCCTCTAATATGGAAAAACTGATGATTCACTTATTTGTATTGTCTAGATATCCAATGAAAAACAGGATGAGCATGTAATTAACCATAAACAGGAAAAGAGCTCGTAATTTAAGGAAGCAAAAAAGGTTTTACAGCTTTACTTTTCAATTGGATATGCTTTTCCTGTTGTACTCATCTTTTCAAAACAGCCAGAAACAAATTAATTCAATCTGCAGTTAAAAATGAAATCCTTTTCTTGTTATAAAAACATGCTATATGTAAACAAAGGTAAAAAGGGAATACTACACATTCCTTCCACCTGCTGGGGAAAGAAATATCTGAACTCCTGTAAGCGTGCTATGGGTTATATTGTGTTGCACAGTAATTCCCACAGTAGCTGACTCATCCTTGAATTCACAATCATCTTGAGTTCTCTGGGAAGTGTTTTTCATTTCCACACATGAAACAAACTGTTTCATCATTTTGCATTTCTATTTCTTTTTTCTTTTCCCAAGATGTATTTTTTTTTACCCACTTCTTCAATCTCTCCTGCAAACGTAAGCCAAATAATTCAACTGGATACTGTATTGTTCAAAGGACAATCATTTATTATTTTTTCTTTTTGTCTTTCAGACTAAAAACTTTATTCTGAGCTTTCTAAATAGATAGCTCACGTGTTTTTTAATCGCACATTTCTAACATATGCTAAGTCAGAAACACAAATACCAAGAATGAAACACCTTAACTATCCAACAGTAATTTTAACATCCCTTCAATAATAGTGTATTTACTGCTGCAATGTAGCTTTCTAAACTTTAAAATATAAATTCAGAACTACGTGAAATTAGTTGATATCAGACTTGAAATATTCAGAGAATGTAACTCCTGTATCTGTGCACTGAATTAAGACTAGTACAGCTAAAACCAACAGAAAAAGATTAATAGTGGAAGACACTATCTAAACATGACAGAGATAACCAAGTTTCATACACGTGTATGAAGTCTGCCACCTACCAACCTCCAAGTAGTACTGTCATACTGCATGACCTTCCCCCCCCCCCCACACACACACTTTTTTTGAAGGCCCTTTTAAAATGAGAATAAGAAACAGCAATTGCTTTAAACTTTAAGCTTCACAGCACAATATCACAGGGATCCAAGCTATGAACCACTTCACGGCAACACAAATGTCTTCCACTAAACAGAAGAACATCATACTAGACATCACAACATTGCTATGCCGTACGAGAAGGGCTATCAACACGTATTATAACTACAAAATACCTGGGACAACAATAAATGGTATTAGTTTGTTAACCTCATCCCTCTGTAGCTCAGGGAAGCCCCACATTTGTTTTGCCCTGTCTAGACACGGGTAGTAAGATCTGCCCCCATGTATCTTTCCGCCTTGCTGCCACAGCCATTATGCTGCTGTGGAGAGACATGACCACTACAATCAGCACGTGAGCTTCTACAATGGAAGGGTAGCTTTAGTCCTTACGTATACTCACATGTACTTAGTATTTTGACCTGCAGCTCAAAACAGTATTTAAATTATGATGCATCTCAAGGAAATTACACAGGATGAAGGACATTCGTGTAAGTTAAGAGAACTTTGTCTCTGTCAGATCTTAAAGTACATGTCCAAACACTGTAGGGGACAGGGATGTCAAAGGCCTCTAACAGAACAAGGAAGGAGAAGAAAAAAAGATAACCCAAGCATAGAATTCCTATAAAACCATTTATAATACCAGAAACCTAGTCATGACCCTTCAATTTTAAGGTACAATCCATGTTTTAGATCATTTCTTTCAAATTATCAGCTGTTCTTTCCTCATTACAAAACCAGAGTACTATCTCTGGCATATATGACAGAAGCTTTCTTCAGTCAATCGCCTTCCACAATCCAATACTTAGTTTAATTGATTTTACCTTAGCATGGTGTTAAAAAAAAAAAAGAAAAGCGTTCATTTGCTCAGCTTCCAGTTGCAAAGTCAGACTACTGGCACATGTCTTTCCACAGCAAGCTTCTACAGGATGTAAAGGTATTTTGATTGAAGCAACCAAAGCCCCTCCTATTTCTAATTTGATGCTATTTCATCTCTTCTTTAAGGTCACTAAATTGGAGTTACACTGTCAAAGCACTTTCTCCTTACAACACATAGGAGGCACCTATATCAGATGTGTTATCTGGTAGATCTGGGGCTGTCTTGATTTTGGCTGCGACAGAGTTAATACCTGTAATATCCTGACATTTTCTTTCATTTTTCAATATCCCTCGTTCCCTCTTTGCCTGTCTGTACAATTTCTGAAATAACTAATGCTCATTTAAATAGTCCTGCAACTAGTTCTCTGCAATCTTTGTGAACAGCTGCATCTTAATTGCCTCACTTTCTCCCTCACTTCTGCTGTGTACTTTTTTCAAATACCACAGGAGGAATTTTTGCCTTTTAATTTCTGAGAGTGGTCTTTAGTTTTGTGGTCTCGCCCATTTCTTTCCCTCCCTTTAATTTGATGCACATGGGAGATAACAGCCTCACTGCCATGGGTACCCTTTGCATTCAGCACAGAAGTCTAGGTCCATCTAGAGGCTACCCGTAATTATCCTGAGAACCTGGATTTCATAGGGCCTCTTTCTGCCTAATAGCTACAGGGAGAGGGCAGGAACGAAGGAGCCTCAACAAATGGCCTACACAAGTCAACTTTGTCCATCCCCTCCTCTAAGACATCTAGGCTTTGGAATTGACTCTCACATTAACCTCTTACGCAGAATTCAGCAGTGACTGAATTTTTTCAGTGCAGCATAACGTAACAAGTTCATTATCCATCCTAGCCAAATGGGATCTCACTGCAGTGAATAATGCAACCAGCTAATGCAACTGGCATTAATAATAATAATGCAACTAGCTTAATGAACATTTGAAATCAAAAGAGACTTAAAACAACTTAGGCCCATTTATTAGCCAGTTCAAGAAAAAGGACATACAAATTTAAAACCAACCACTACCTTATATTTGTTCACCGTATATGTCCTTTAAATAATATATCACATTGTCTAATCTTCCTTCACAACAGTATCCTGGCACATTTCTCCAGTTATAACAGTTAAACTGCATTTCGACTCTGAGAATACAGTTGTAAAACACCATGAATTGATTTCTGACTTAGTTGTCATCTCTAGGAACAGTCAGAAAATAACTTAAGGAGCTCCCTAGAAACACAGCTATTTCTTATTGCTCCTTCCAGTCCATGGATCAGTTCTGGAACTGTACCATCTCAGGTCACAATAAAACCAGTGATGACATAGCCCTGATGAAGATGACAATAATTCAAATAAACAAATAGACTGGAAGCCCTTCTGTACCTACTTTCTAGCTGAGGACTTATATTAAAATTGCAAGTGGCATCCTCCAGGAAAGTATGCAAGTTCTGTAGAAAACAAATCTATACAGAAGTCCATCAAGGCCATGCAGTATTTCAGTCATGAGATCAATCATCCCCTCATCAGGGACAGGAGCCACTGCAATTTTCCAATATCTTTTCATTCCTTTCCTCTCATTATTTTGTGGTAGTGAAAGAAATTTTTAATCTAAGTCACATATTCTGAAACTTGGTGTACAGACTTGTAGGAAGTCATTTGTTGACATTTTAACTCAATTTGTATTAAGATTCAGCATAAGCAAGATGCCATCTTACTATTCATCAGAGAATTCACATAGAAGAGCACTGTTATTAATGTCACAACTGAAGGACAAACTTCATTGATTTTCGTGTCTCAGGTAATCCATAGGGGATAAAACCTGAACTTAAAGTGTCTCAATCTACTAAGGCAAAAATGTCTTCTGAAGCTTTCTCCATACCTCAGGCATCCATAATGTTACTCATCTGAGTGAATCATCAAGGTATAACAAGATCAAGTTTATATTGCAGCCCCTCAGGCAACAGGTTCTTGCTTCTCCCTGGCTACTTGACCTCCCATGCATTATTGCGAAGGTTGCACTGTTTGGACCTATTCATCACAAGTAGATTGAATGTAGGAGCCAATGGTTCAAAATGCAAAGTGGGATTAAGTACCTCTTATTTCCATAAAAAAATAAGTTAAGGAATAGAAAATATCCATACACAAAGATCCATTAGAGAAACTAAGGATATAGCAGCTATTCTGCATTATCTCACTCTGTGCTACTATTCTGTTATCCACCTGACTAAGCAGGGCAAAAAGTATCCTTGCAACTGGCTGGCCAACCTAATAAGGAGAGCTTTAAACTAGAAATCACGGGAAAATACAAAAGCTGTGGTTGGGTAGGCAAGCCAAGGGCCTGGGTGACAGGAACAGAAGGGATGCAGTAATCAACACAGCAGAACTTAAGTGGAATCACTCCAAGTGTAAGCACATGAAGAAGGAAGTGCCTGCTGAACAGCCTCATTGGGAGGTCCTCAAACCTGCACTGGGGAATCGGCTTGGTTGGGTGCCTCTCTGAAATGCCTTTACATTAATGTACACAACATGGGGAACAAACGCGAGGAGTTATAAGTCTGTGTGCCATTACAGGGCTATGAAGCTCACTAGGATCATGGAGTTGTGGTGGGCTTGGGATATATCAGGAGCCAGACCAACATGGGGGCTACTGTAGTGGGTATCTACTACAGACCTTCCTGATCAGGAAGAATAAGAAGAGGCGGTCTGAAGACAACTGGGAGAAGCCTTATCTTTACTTTTTCTTATGGGGAACCTTAACCATTGTGATAACTGCTGGAAGGACAATACAGCAGGGTTCAAGCAATCTAAGAGATTTCTAGAGTGTCTTGATGATCTGAGACAGGTGATGAAGACAAAGAAAGAAAGGTGCTCTGCTTGACCCAATACTTACAAACAAGAAAGAATTAGTTGTGGATGTGGAACTCTGAGACAGCTTTGGCTGCTGTCTGGTTGAAGACAAGTCACTAGCGGTGTTTCCCAGCAGTTAATACTGGAGCTGATATTCTTTAACACCTTCACTGACGATCTGAATGCTGGGAGAGCATGCTCAAGGTTTGCTGAAGATACAAAACTGGAGGGAGTGGCTAATAAACCAGATGGTTATGGTGTCATTCATAGGGACCAGGACAGGTTGGTGAATTGAGCTGTAAGGAATCTCCCGTGATTCAACAAGGGAAAGAATAACCCCGTGCACCAATACACACCAAGGTCCAGCTGGCTGGAAAGCAGCTCTGCAGAAAAGTACCTTGGAGTCCTGCTGGACAGCAACCTGAGCGTGAGCCACCAGTGTGCCACCTAGCATCAAAGAAGGCCAACAGCATCAAGAAGAACATTGCCAGCAAGTTACAGGAGGTAAAGCCTCCTTTCTACTCAGCACTGGTGAGGCCACATCCTGAGTACCTGTCTCCACTTCTGGGCTCCCCAGTAGAAGATGGATATGGACTTATTGGAGGCAGCGCAGCACAGGACAACAAATATGATTAAGCATCTCATACATGACAAGAGGCTGAAGCAGCTCTGACTTTCCAGTCTGGACAAGAGAAGGCTTGGGGATGGTAGGAGATGTGTCTTATCAATGTGTATAAATACCTCATAGGAGAGACTAAAGAAGAGGGAGACCGACTTTTCTCAGTAGCACACACTGACAGGACAAGAGGCAATGGGCACAGATTAAATACAGGAAACTAAATCTGAATACAAGAAAACACTTTCTATGGGGTGATCAAACACTGGAACAGGTTGCCCAGAAATGTTGTGGAATCTTCATCTGTTGAGATATTCAAAACCCAGTTGGACACTGTCTTAGAAAACCTGTTCTAGCTGACCCTATTAGAGCAGGCAAAATTGGGCAAGGTAATCTCAAGAGGTCCCATCCAGCCTAAACAATTCTGTACCTGACAAATTAGCGCTTAGACAAATATAACAGACATGCGTATAGAGAAAGAAGATGGAGATCATCTCTTAAGGAAACAGAGAGGTTTCTATAAGTCAGCTTTTTGGTAGAAGTGATATATTACAGTCATTACCATCATTTACCATCCCTGTTTTGTGACAATTGCCCCTTAAAGGCATGTAACTTTCATTCAGGCAGACTGCAACTGTATTGCTTTTTTTCCTCACTTCTATCATCCAATGCTGCCATCTCCTCAGCTCTTGAATTGCTCATCTGGAAACATGCCACCTAGATAAAAGTCTATACTCAATGCCAGGTAATTCACAACCCCAGCTGTAGAAGAAATCAACACAAAACAGGCTGCTGTGTCATATCAACCAGGTTATATATACACACACGAGTACGTGAGGGAGCTGGGACACAGGCTTGAGGCACTGCTCCATGACTTCTGTGCTGTTTAACTGTTAGCATGACCCCTTGTCACATTTTTGGTCTGTGCCAATTATCAGACAATATGTGGTCACAGTATGGGGGACGGTGTTTGCCAAAACCATTCCCAGTAGACAACTTGGCCACAGTCACAATGCCTGGGAGTGAAGAGAGCTCTGGCATGTGGAGGAGAGCTGGCCTGGGCCTCTTGGCTTCAGCGTAACGGTACAAGTTAGTTTTGTGTTAAGAGCATAAACATAGCTCATGTTACACAGGCAGACTATCCCGTCCCTAAGATGGAGCAGTGGGAAGCCTCAACACGTGCTTCAATCAGCCAGAAGATCTGAAGGGCTCAGGACTTCCAACAGGAGGGTAGTACTGAGAAGAACACACAAAACCTATGGACGCATTGCTGCCTCCCCTGTTTTGGTTGCAAATTCTGTGCAAGGTCTCTGTTTCAGCAAGAGCAAAAGGTAGTAAAGGGTATATTGACTGGGACCATCGCTAAGGGGTGCCAAAATATCTCAGACTTGTCTTCTCCTTTTCAGGAAATACAACAAAAAAAGTACAGATTATACACTGACAGATGGGAACTGCCTTTTAGCTGCCTTCAGTTCATTCTTGAACCTGTGAGGACAGAAATAATTAACTGGAACCAGGACAACTGCTTCATTGTAAAATTTTATCTAGATAATCTGTTAATTGCATTTAGAAGTGTTATTAGGATAATTAGAGCCCAGCTGCCTTGGAAACTGGATTTTTGTCAGTTTTGGAGATTGTTACCGATTAAGAGGTGCACTATGAAAATGCACCATGATTTTTTTTGAAGAGGCCGATTATATTTTCTTCTGTTCTCTCATTTCTCCCTGAAGTGAGGTTTTTCAGCCTGTATTTTCATCCCGTATAAATCAAAAATGAAAAGGCTTTACAACTGGACAAGGTTAAATTACAATTTCAAGCTTTCAAAACACTATAATCTGGAAAAGTAGATCATTTGAGTACACCCTCGGAAGACACTAATTATTGCTTTTTCCACTGTGTTAATGAATCACACTACTGGATAAAGTATGAAATAAAGAATACTAATAAATTCCATCACTATACACACTACGCAACTAATAACCATTCAGGCTCAGGAGAAGGAAAAAAAAATCTCATTTAATTCAGGGAATGGTGTTGACGACGTGTTATTGCTATGAGAAATTTCTTTGTGCAGCCTTCACCGAATAAAGCAACATGGTTCTTTTTGGGTAAGACTGGATTGTTTTCAAGAAATTACCTTTTTCAATTTATCATACTCCTACTGACTTATTCAAGGCTACAGCAGATCCTGATGTTGTGAAATCTCTGGAGTATTTGTTCAGTACCACTGAAGCAAGTTTTAATCTTGATGACTGAGGTGTAAGACAACCCAAGTTAAAACAACAACAAAAAAAATACTACTCCTGTTACCCTTAGACATTAACTCTGTCTAGAAATCAAGATAGCCACAGGTAGAGTAACAGATGAATGCTGAAATGTGACACTAAATATGACAACTGAAAAGCTGTGAAACATGCCGCAGCATATAAACATAAGCAGGCAAGAAGTTAGCCATTTGTGGTTTCAATAACATCAGCGAAAGAGACTAACAGATATTACTACCATCACCACAAAAAGATTCAGTAATTAAAAGATCTGATGCATATTAGATAATAAACTACCAATTTTTCAATAAGAACACACCAAACCTAGGTCTGATGCAACTTTTAGGTTGTATGTTATCTTGTCCTCACATCCTTCCTACTGAAAAAGACATTATACAGAATATTCTAATACAGACTTTGCCACAGGTATAAAAGAAGAGAAGGCTGTTAAGGGAACGTGCATGCTCACATGTATGTACACACTCTTTTAATAGACCCTGCCATTTTCAACCCTCTCTCTAAGAATTTACCTCTAACCTACAGATATGGGAGCTCTCTCCTCTCCCTCTAGGTTTTGACTATTTTAATTCTTAACATGACAGACACTTTCGCAGCTCCCATCCACCAAGACATTCTTTCTAACTTTCCAGAGGCAGAAAGTGTTAATAACAGTATTTATTTTGGGGTTTCAGAATTCATCTTCTTTGCTTTTGAACCATCAAAAATATTCATACAAATAAACAACTGCACTATTTAAAAAAACAAAACAAAACAAACTATCACATTTTTCTTGAATCACGAAATATGGAATTTATCCCCCAGTAAAAAGATAAATTTCCTTGCCTTGGGAATAAACTACTGGTCTTGAACCACAATTAATCTAATTTCACAGACACCCCTGCAATTTTCCAACAGCCAACAACCTGGCATTTTTGACATTCAGTACTGAGGTCGCAACACTGAACTTCGTGACTTCTTCACAACTATTTGTGAGCAAGTGAGCCAAACAAGCTGCCTTTTTCATTGCAACCATCGTCTCAAAGAAATAGTAACAGAACTACAATTAACTCCACAAGGCTCTCAGTACATCAGAGGGAAAAGAAATTCAATCTTCAGTGGTCATATTTCTTGACTATGAAAACACCTTTTTAAAGAAAACTCTTTAAACAACTAAGAAATTTGATTACCTCCTGTCAAAAGGAAAGACTGCACTGCTAGCAATCAAAAGCAAGAAAGGTGTGCCTAAGTCAGTTAACCTGACATTCGGAAATAGGTTTTTCAGGTAATAAATCACAGATCAGAATCAGGTCTGTGTATTTTTGTGCAATTCTAAGCGACAGAAAATTCTTTAACTCATGACTTTACACAGGGGCATTTCAAATTATGCAGTGGTATGTTGACCTTGAAAAAAAGCATTTTAAAAAGAAATTCATGGTAATATAATTGAAATGGTATTTATAACCAATATTTGCTACAGAATAGCTTTAAAAGCAATCTGTTAAAATGTGTCATTCTATAACTAGGGTTTTGTTACAGGCTTCATAAGAATTCAAATCTCATCCATTACCTTCTGATTAGCATTTGCTTTTATTTCCTCACCAAAAAAAAAAAAACAAAAAAACCCCACAACTTGTTACCTTCTAAAGACTTCACTGCCTTTTGAGTTCAACACCCTCTGAATAAGTCTAAGGAAGTATAATACTTGAAAAATCTAAAGCATAAAGAAAAAAATAGAAAGAATGACTGCATCCTTGGACAACCTGGATTAAAAGAGCAAGGAAGGAAGAGAAATGTCTGAGAAACAAATTTTTTCTCAATCTCAAGTACCATCATTTAAGAGGAGTTATTCTGAACACTAGAATGCATTTTTGAACAGACTGTCGTAAACAGGACAAGTAAAAAGGCACAGATTAAACTGTCAATAGTTCTGAGAAAGGAAAACCATAAGAAGTATCTTAGATGTAACCAAAGGTATGAATTCTTCTCATAATAAATAAATTCTATTCTAAAAGATAGAAGGATAATGTAATATTTTTTAAAGTACAGAGATTTTTAAAGACTTGATTCCCCTGGTTTTGTCTTCAAGGTTATCCAGTGTATCTATAAATGAGAGGGTGAATAGAGGAGGAGAGCTACACTTTTTATGCATTCTATCTCTAGCTGGAAGATGTCATCTTGAATGACAATACAATTTATCATTTACAAAACCCCTTCACTATACTAAACGGTTTTACCTACTCAGTTGTAATAATGTTCCAAGGAAAGCATCTGTGATAATTTACATTAGGTCTGTCCTCTTGAATGTAGAAAATGGCATTAAACAACTACTGAAGTTGCCTAAGACAAATTTAGAAGTAATTAAGAAATATTTTGAAAGGGTAGAGTTACATGCCTATAAACAAACAAACAAACAATCAATCTCCCTGGAAAATAATTTAAAAGTATAAATTATCATCACTAACACTTAACTCACCAAAATTCAAACTACTGTACTAAGTCTTGTTGATCAACTAATTGAGAGAAGACCATGCAACCATGTAGTATAATAAAGGCACTGACAGGGAGAAAAAAATACACCCCCTACTGCAGAGCTGCTATCAGTTCTAATCACTCTCATAAGCCTTGAATATTCTGTTTATGGCCAAGAGAACAAGTTTCTTAAGATCCAATATTAAACAAGGAGCTACTGCATTATTTATTGTCCCTGAAGTTTTTTGAAAATAGAAGCAGCAAAGAATCAAAAAGAACTAAGTTGTTTCCCTCTGCGTAAAACATATTAAGGAAGAGATTTCAACAATGCAATGATTTGAGAGTACAAAAAACACCAACCATTAGAAAAATTAACTATGCCAACCATCAACCACAGCACCTTACTTTCTGCCCACAGTATTGAAGCTAATACAACAAATACACAAATGCCAAAAGGTAGTCAACTATCCAAGCAAGCAAACGATAGTTCATAAATGTGTTTGAATCCTTAGTAGATATTTCCACTGTAAGAATAACAGTACTACAAAGCAAAGTTTTTAGTAATAAAACATTATAGTATTTTGTTCATGTCCTGGTACTGTGCAAACAAAAAAAAAAGCACAGAATTTTTTTTTTGGGGGGGGGGGGTAGGTTTTGTTTTATTTTAAAGGGCTGAGCAGTTCTTTAAGAGACATGCATTTTTGAAACGTGAAAAAAATTAAAATACTACTGGCGTAGAAAAACCCAAAAAAAGCCTAAGACTGCCTTTATTATTTCAATTTTCCCTTGTGACCTTTTAAACAAACTACAAAACTAAGAATGGATTTTTCCATCTACTGTTACATAACAAAGAAAAGCAAGTTCTAAAACTGCTATCTTCTTATACTCTTAGAAAAAAGAGATTAAGCAATACATATTTCAATATATATGTTCAAACGTAAATATTTAAAACTGTCTTAAAATGAAGAAAAAGCTGCAAAGCAAGAAAACACATACCTGATATACCCTGAGACTCTCTCTGTAGGTCACAGTACCACAGCCTGTTCACTGGATCACACCCTTCTCGAATGGACAGCAGGACATATCGGCCATCATCTGATACCTATAAATTATAGAAAAATCAAAGCCAATTCATCCTCTGGAAAAAAAAATCTAATTTGAAAAGTTAGTCCTTAAAACCCTTGCAAAAAAAATGAATTGATGCTACGTTTAGCTGAATTAACAGATGTATATGGAATATGAGAACTCACCAAGAACCCTCATTCACCATTTATATCAACCAACAACATCAGTATAATCTGCTGACATTTCAGGAGATCAAAATCAAACAGCTTTATCTGTTTATTCCCAGCTTTAATTAAAAAAAAAAAGTTTATTATTAAAAGTATTTGAACAAAAGGAGTCTATGTGTGAAACAAATATTCTTGCTATATCAATTTATTTTTACTAGAAAAAGCTGTACACTCCCCTAACTTAATACTATTATTCATAGTGCCACACAGAACAGAAGGATTTAACCAGGTGGGTAGAGGATAGCTTTGGATTTTTAGTTTGCCTCATTACAATGAGCTTCCAAGGTACCTGTTAAAGTCTCTGCCTTCCTTGGAGGTGCAAAGAGGCTAGCAGCTTTGTCTCTCAGCGACTGTCTGAATGGCAGTCACTTCATTCACAGCAGAATTTGTCCCCTCAGTTTTTCAAGTGACAATTAGTTAGGTGTGTTTTGCGTCACAAAGCAGTACACAACGTCCTAGAAGTAATCCAAGATGCTAATTTTAAGCATATATGCACTTACTGTGGCAAATTAAACAATGCTTACAAAATTTTAATTTTTGTCCTTTTCATTAAGTTTACATAGAAATTCAATGCTGTTCCAGTAATATCAAACTACAAACACATCATGAATTTTCAGATGAAGCTTCTGGTTTTTGCCTTTGGAGAAACACATACACATGACAAAACTTCCAAAATGGAGTCTGTTGGTACATAAACTCATCAATGAAGCCTTCTTCCTACTCAAGCTTTGCAAACATACCCTGCTTCCTTGCAAATCTTTTGAAAGTGCGAGTTCATGAATGGAAGGCAGGAAGTAAGAGGAAGTCATCAATTTAAAGTTTCCCTCTCCTTGCAGGGTTGTTTTGAGTGCGTTCCAAAATTACCAGGTTTAGATGTGTTATTAACAGCTGACGTAGAATGTTGGTTCCTGTCCACATTCTTACATAACAGCGTGTAATGGAAAAATCAAATCTTTAGTCACAAACTATGAGTCCAAATTCTGGAAGCTTTCCATTTGGCCCTAAGCATCTTCAAAAATTTTTACTCATAGATTGCAATAACTTCTTAGACTTACTTGGGTTAACATTCCTAACTTTAGTTGTGCGTTGTATTTGTAGACTTAGTTATGCAAAACAAATTTCAGAAGAATTAGCCTGTAACTATACTGCTCCTCAAACACATTCATGGTTTTGAAGGACACAAAGGAACTTAAAATACAGCATCAAATCTCAGTATAACAAAGCTGACTAGAAAAAAAACACCAACAAAACAAAACCCGACAAATGAGTGTTTCCAAGTTATCTTTCTGACAAGCATTTTTCAACAATGTATTTTCAACAATGTATTACACCACTAAAGTTGTCCACACATCTGAAAGTTTACAAGATTAACAGAACTGAACACCTAAGAATCCTACTGGACCAGGAAAAACAGCTACGACAGGTTCAGCGGGGCAGTCTGCAAAATTTAGACATTTTGCCTCCTCCTTTCCAAGATGGATTATATCCAGAAATGAAAACCAAGATCAGGTGACCTCTTTTGAGAGAAGCATCTTTAGTGTTTTTAGACAAAAATTAACAGTTTTAATTAAACTAGTTACTGCAATATGCTGCTTAAACAACTGTTCATACTTGTAAAAGCACCAAGTTTCTTTCTTTTCCTCACTAAGTCATAAAATAAAACGTGCTAAGAAATAGCAAGTGCTGTACACATATATAAATTTCAGTTTAGCTCAACATTATGATGAACAAAAGTCTTTTAGTCATAGCCAGAACCCACACAAATCTGTTCTTTGATGCTGTGAGTTAACAGAAGACTGCTCACTTTACCCAAGAAAGAAAACTTATTTGCAAATATTTCTGATGTTGTTGTAGCGAGGGCAATTCAGAACCTCTGACGACGGCAAATTTGACCACATCTAATGAGTTTTTCCTTCCACATTCCCAGCTGGACAAGTGAAGAGTTGATAGCAGTTTATGTTTAATTTGAGGCAGGAATTCCCAAAGCATATTGCTGGTGGGATGCCAATTGGGTCTGTCCCTATCACTGAAGCTGTCCTTACATCAGTGAGTTCTGTAATCCAAAGGAATGTGACAGAAACAGGACGAGACACTGTTGACTGCAGCATGCTCAAGTGTTCAGTATTATAGCACAAATTTAGACACTGGCATTCCAAAATTACAGCTTGATGAGCAAATTTGGGCAGCAGTACCAGCTTATGCGGTCTCCACCTCTAGCTCTTCTTTCTGCTATGGTTGCTTGTATACATACAAGTTCATTTCCCTAGTCACACCAGTGCAGGCATCTACCATTTGGGTAGCAAACTAGACTAGGGAACTGATACAGCTGTTAAAATACCATGTCCAAAAACAGTCCTCACTGCCCCTTGCAAAGAAAGAAAAACCCAGGGGGAAGGAAAAAAGGAAAATCCAGAAAAAAAGGAAAAAAAGAATGAAAGGGAAAGCCCCTCTGCCAGAGTAGTATCTCCGTCAGTTCACTGTGCAGCTGCTCAAATGGCTGAGCTAACAGCGCACCGAGCAACTGGAAACATGAGTAATAGGGGCAGAGATTGCTTTGAAGGCAGCTCAGATGGTAGTACTGATGAATGTGTAATCACGGCCTGAATGCCATGACTTCTCTATACTGTAAACAGACAAGAGTCTTGCTTTCAAAGTGACAAAGGAAATAGGATTTCCCAACTATCATTTGGTTATCCTTACACAGATACATCGTCATGAGGTCAACTGCAATCCTTGCTCTTGGCCCACAAACTTATGAATTGAAATCCCATACCAGCATTTCACTCAAATCTTAAAATACATTCATGGTTCAACATAAGAGAGCCAGCTGTAATGTCAGAATTGACAGCTTGAATCAGAAGCAAGTTCTTCCATTTTCCCACATCCAAGCTGAAAGAGAAACGTATCTCAAGAATTTCTCTGAGAGATTCACAACACTCAGTTCACATTTCTCTCACTCATAATTTCTATCATTTCAGACAACACCTGCTGATAAAAGGTAAGGAGGTTATAAAGCAAATAAACATCTTAAGGTGACACTTAGGTCCTGGCAAAATACGCCAGAAGTAGTCCTGTAGCCTTTCAACTGGAGCTGAGCTCCTGAGTCTGCTCAATGCTTTTCAAAGCCTTTTGGGGAAGGGGGGCTGGTCGTTTGGGGATCCAGGAACTGGACTTGATGATCTTTGTGGGTCCCTTCCAACTTGGATATTCTGTGATTCTATTTTGTCTAACAGCAACACATTTCAGACCAGAAAGCCATACATAATTAAACAAATAAACAAGAACGAACAGAAGGCTGTAAGGTTTTCAGACTTCCTGGCTTTATGTATTGCTGCTCAACTAAAAAGTCAATAGGAGAGACATTAAAGTGCTTTGCTTCCAAATAAAGTGGCTTGACAGCAACCCCAGTGAATATTAATGCTAGTTTTGAGTACTATCTGGGTAGTCACCACTGCAAGATTTAGGGTAGGGAAGAGCCTTCTATTTTTAGTTCACGAATACAATCCCTTCAAATGCATATTATTATATTAAGGCCATTTTAAGCTAATCAATTATAAGTTTTTACCACTTTTGCCCTTTTTATTATCAAGGTGGAAAATTGGGATGGGGAAGAGAATAAAATAATCACAGGTTAAGATAAAGACAGTTCATCTCAGAAAAGGAAGGGAACTTAATAATAATAAAAAAAATAATATACAAAACAAGTGATGCACGATGGAATTGCTTACCACCTGCTGACCGATGCCCATCCCATCCCCGATCAGTGGCTGAACCCCAGCTGCTGTCGCTGAGCACGGTGCCACAGGGTGTGGGACATCCCTGTGGGCAGCCTGGGCCAGCTGTCCTGGCCGTGTCCCCCCTCGGCCCCTGGGGCACCCCCAGCCCCTCGCTGGCCGGGCAGCACCAGGAGCAGGAGAGGCCTTGGCTCTGAGCGAGCACTGCTCTGCAGTGACTGGAACATCCCTCTGGTATCAGCGTTATTCTCATCCTAAATCCAAAACACAGCACCGTAGCAGCTACTAGGAAGAAAATTAACTCTATCCCAACTGAAACCAGGACAGCTCGTTTGTTTTTAATTAAAGGAACATATAATTTCAGAACAGTTTTCTTTTCAGTGGTTCCAAAACACATAGCTCCTATCACATTTTATGCTGTATCATTTTTTGAGATGAGAACTGGGAGAACTTCCTTTTACCAAGCAGCCTCTTCTGACTGTCTGCACAATCCAAGCCCCCTGAGAAGGCTGCAAATGCTTGTTTTGTTTTCTATTTGTATCACACTGGTTTAATCAACTACATTTCAGAAGAAATGATAGTGGGTGATCACAGCAATGGTTGATTTCAAGATCAGGTCTAAGAGAATCCCACTTTCTACACCAAGGAACTAGCTGGATATACTCTAGGCAGCACACGGCCTTATTATATATAAACACGTCGATGTGCTCTCCCCATCCATTCCCCAGCCTAGAAAAATTGCTTTGAGCATTAACTCAATTTCCTTTTTCCTTCTATTTCCTACACAAGACAGCCTCGTTCCAAAGGGAACGCAGCAACAGGCACATGGGTATTTACAGACATTCTCCTTCTTAAATCTAGTACAGAGTAAGATTAGTAGTCTTCTGAGGTAACAGACTAACATTGAATCTGATTTTTTCTGTGGTCATTAACTTGCTTTTGAGTGCAATGAAAGCCCCATAGCATCAGGAACTTGGCTCTGTAAGAGATTACCATCCCTGTTTGCAGCCAGAAAGTTTGCCTGGCTGTTTCACTTGAGCAAACTGACAATGTTTTGACCCCTTCCTGTTCATTCTTCCCCTGTGGATGCTGCACTTTCACATTCTTGCAGTGAAAACATGCCCTAGCACACATGAGAATTTCATTTGCAAGTTCACCTCCCTGGCTGGGCACCACTGATGTAAACTGACAGCTCTGAACCTTAAAAAAAATATATATTTTCATCAGGTTATGGATTGCACACAGTGTGTGTCAGACAACAAACTGTACTTGTTTTACTGCTGGCAGAATTAGGACAGGAGGGTTCCCCAGCCCTCTCCTTTCACTCCTGTTTACATTCCTGCCTCTACAGCAGCAACTTTTAACACCACCAACTGTGAAAGGCTCTTATATAATTTACTGTTTAACTTTGAGAATAACAGTCTGGCTGTGAAAGACAGTTATGATATATGAGTCTGGAGAAGAAACAAGAACACGCCACAGAGATAGAAGCCTGGGAAGCTCCTCTACTTTCAGAGTACCGATGACATTGCAAAGGTTTTGAAAATCTTCATACCAGACTGCCATCTACTGGGATGTTACTCGAGCTCCACCCCTGCTTCTTCCCAACTCCTCCACCATCCTAAAATCTGTACCAGAAAAGTTAAATGTCTTCTCAATTAATGAAAAGATTTGACCGCATCTTCAAAACTGACCTAGATATAAAGTACGACTAGCAATAAACAGATTTTTCTCAAAGGCGATCCATTCGAGTGAGGAGATGGAAATGCATCTGTCTTTCTATCCCAACACCATTTTCAGCACCACAGACTTTGTTTAAAAATCAAGCATACTTTGCGCGGGTGCTGAATGAGTAACAAGTTAAGAAGCTGAAGGTTCTTGCATGTTGCCCTGCAAATACAGTAAGCTCACAAAGTTTTACTCGACCCTCTTCTGTCCTAATCAGTCACCTAGCTTCTTCTCTCCATTGAAGCATACGCCACACCAACTCCCTACAGTGCACCCAAGATTACTTATTTTTCCTAGTACAATGGCAACATTAGAACTTTTGCAGTCTCTGAAGGATCTCCTTGCCAGGTATTTTTCTCCTTCTACCTTATGGTTGCAATACCTGCAATTTCTTCTCAAAACCTGAGTACAAAACTTCAAGTTCTATCCCTGCTATAAAGAAAGGTTGAGTGAGTTGATACTTAAACCACCCACACCATAATCCAACTGTCTTCCCTGGAGCTTATGTAAAACAGAAGAAAATCCAACTGTCTCTGCCTATTTGGCCAGCAAGACCCTGTAATAAACAAATGTTTTTATTTTAATCTGACAGGAATGCAAGTAAGCAGACTTTCACAAAATGCTGAGCTGTGCAAAGCTGCATTCTAAAATCTCTGGCAGCATATTAGTACCAGGTAATAACATTTATATTTAGGGTAGCACCAATAAGCTGTATCATTTGATTTTTACTAAAGCTACTTTAATTTTTCCCTATTATTTTGTGGTCTTCCACTTTCTCAAGGACACGCTTTAAAAAAATTGACCAGAAAACTTGTTTGAATGGTATGAAAAGGAGATTTTTTTGACCTATTCCACAAAGATGAAACCACATTTTGCAATCACAGTGGTATACTTTAATTGCAGAATATTTGTTTTCTCCTGACCATTAAAAAACCATCTTTCATTAATATCAGGAAGACAGAGCCACATTTAACAGCTAGTGCTCACAGCACAACCCTAGAAAATCAGCTGTTTTATATAGTACCATCGCTTAGATAAGTAAGACAAGCTCATGGTTATTTACTGAGGCGGATCTCTGCTTTACCACACCTTAAAATAGCATTTCTTCTTAAATATCAGTATCTCCAGAAGATTACGCCTCCTACAGATTAAGAGAAGTTATAAGCAGCTACATTCATTTATTAAATAAGAATGCACAATAGTGATGCGTGTTCTCTATTCACCACCTTCCCCCTTTTCCCAATATTCAGGGGGATGTTTCAATCCCAGTGATTTCAGAACTAGCACCTGCAATAGATTCTATTACGCTCATATTCTACAGCAAGAACTACTACTACCAGTACACTCTTCCTATCACGTATATTAAATGCTCAAATGTCTGTGGGGTGTATATTCTCATTTATCTAAAATATTACTCAAGCATTTGGTATCAGAGAAAAATAAACTTTTTATGTTTAAGCTTGCCTTAAGCTTTTTGCTCACAACAGAAGAGTCAGAAGATGCAGGATGGCTACTTCTCCACAGCCTGGCCTGGAAAACCTTTTGCTACCCACTACAAGCACTGTGCTATGAGTTCTCTTCTATGGTCCTCCTAATATTCAGTTCCGTATTTCTGATCTTTAAATGCTCCAGCACTGTTTGTTCAACTCAGGTGAGAAAAGGCTCTGTTACTGCGCTGTTATCTCCAAGATGGTTTTGCTAAACAAGACCTCACCTGTAAGAAGAGTACCTCTACACCGAATACAGAAGATAGCATTAAATTACACGGAAATGATATCTGAGCCTGCAAACTTTCACTACCTTAATAAGCAGTATATGCTAATGAATCAAGACTGCAATACCACTCCCCCAAGGAAAAGGAATTTGCATCACAACAACATGTGTAGTTTTGCTCACGACAGTGCAAAGCAACAATAATCACTTGATGCATCACTTGTGTGAATCAGTGGATACATCACTACAAGACATCTGTCACCAACAGAAAGAAACCCATTTATTTATGGAACTAGGGAAAAATAAGGATAATGATTTCCAAATTCCATCCTATTGCTAGTTTAACTCAACAAAACAGACTAACTTTTGAACAGTAAAAAAGTTTCAAAGCCCCATTTGCACATTTATACTGATACTCAGGTCAGATGGTAATGAACATGATGACAGACTTCATGAACAGATGACATTATGTAAAAAGGTTCTGTTTATCTGTAGGTTCTGTGAAAAAAATTGATTTGTATAGATAAAGTTCAATGTGATCACTTGGTGAAGAACCTGTCACATGCACATTCGCCATCTCATTTTGAATCTCAGAGCTCAAATTCTTTGAGAGAAGCTTTGTTTGCTGGGAGCCCACAGAAAAGATCCCCCCAACATTTTCACGTGTTGATATATTGAATGGCGAGGATAAATTGATGATCAAATCTTTAAAAGGAGGTACTCTTAGGGAAAAGTAGTTCCTGGAACTGAGTACGTGCCTTCCATATTCTGTCAAAAATGTTAGACCAAACGAGACCTTCCATAGAAGCAAAACCTACAGATTAAGCATGGTAGCCAGAAAAGTACAAAGAATTGCAACAGGATGTTATCCACTGGTAAAAACGTAAGTTCCCTGATTAACAGAATGATCTCTATGTTCCAACAGCACTTCAACAGTGCTTAAGTGACTGTGTAATTCTAATACAAACAATAAAACACATCAATGACAAAACTTACGGTCTTTTGAAGCATTCAAGTAAGGAAGAAAGCATGGCTACCTACAACTATGGGTAACTGGGACTTTGAACAATGTAGATGTAGCTCAATAAAATAAACTTAAGGCGGCATTTTCAACAGTCACTCTTTCCATCTCCAGTAACACTGTCCACAGCATATTTGTGCTGATAAAGTTTGTTGAAGGGGAAAATTAAAACTCTCCAGCTGTGCACATGGTATTAACAGAAAGTTTAATCTATATGTCTCTACTCTTCAAGTAGAAGAGACGTACTTGTTTTCAGGAAAGACACCAAGAAAACAAAAGCAAAATAAATATGTGGCAGGGAATATCCAGACATGGTGCTTATTGGAATAAGCTTTTTGTGCAAGAAATGAAGGCTGGGGCTTGACGCTGACACTGAGAAAACAGAAAAGTGACAGATTTTCCATCAAATGATCCTTGTGTATCCTGGAATTTACATCAGACTGAATATCCTCAAAGAATTATTAAAAAAAGTACATGATGGTGTCATTACAGACTTGAGGACTGATTTAAAGCAAACCAGTCTTACTTTCAGCAATTCTTAGTCAATAATTCTCAGTTCAATGCTCAGCTCTGCAACACTACTAAAAAGCTTTCTTTTAACAAACCGTTTTCCACTCTGCAGCTGCTACCAGCTGTTAGAACCTGAAAACCCAGACTTGATGATAAGTTTCACAGTGTTTACCATACCTCAGCTCCACCCATCCATTTTGGTTCATCAGGGAATTCAGCACATAGGATATCTTCTGACTGGTTAGTTCCTAATACATGATAATGCAGCTTTTGGTGCAGATTAGTGGAGGTCTCAGTGCCTAGTGAAATGTAGATATTTAAACCAATTATTTGTCAAAGAAATCCAACAACACCCAAATAAAACCCTCAGGACCTTCAATAACCCTCTACATTTAAAAAAAATAAAAGGGAACCATTCAGCAGAAAGAACTAGGAACAAGTCAAGTCTACAAACCACTCCCCTTCAAACAAGCAATGTTATATACAATAAAATAAGACTGAACAGGTCTGCCACACGGTTTGAAGTTACCCTTTCCTTTTATTGCAGACACTTTCATCAAATGTCAGGATTCATCATTTCAAGCTTCACTTTCTAGAAATACTAAACAAGCAAAGAAAAACAACAGTCTCTGCCACATCATTCAATGATGTGTTTGCTCCCAACTCACCTTGAGCAATTAAGGGGAGATCCACTACTAATCCTAGAAACTTTCTTATTTCCATCTGCTGAAAATAAAAAGCATTCTAAAGAGCTGCAGGAAGTGCTATTTGTCTCTTCCTTTTAATATTGTTCTTGCAGCGTTTTCCAATGCAACACTTCAGCTTCTGAAGTGCAAACATGCTTAAAAGTAAAGAAAACACATGGTGTGTACTTAACTTGCAAGTTTGGCAAAGTTATAGGCTGCAAATATAAATACAGACAAAACTTAGGTGCTCTCTCTAAGGTTTAATAAAGAACATAGCTCCAGAAGAAACTTTTCAGTAGTACTGCCTTACAGTAACAGCTGCTAAATTCCTTTCTTGTGCTACTCCTCGAGTTTTGCTAGCTTAAACTGGGCAGTGAAATGCAGACGAATTAACCTGATAGAATAAAAACCTTATGCCCCAGTTTGTTCTTCACCAAGTCAATTTCACCTATGTCCATAAAAATGCATAAGGGGCAGTAAACTAAGTAAACTAAATAAACTGTCACGAGACATCATATTCCAGCCAACAACACCCTGTATGAAAGCAAAGAAAAATCAGTGCAGAGAAAAAGAAAAGGACCAGCAAACTTTCAAAAGAAAGACAGGGCCTGGCAGACAAGAGTGTCCTTATGAAAGGAAGGGACACTAATTAAATATAGGGTTTGGTCATACAAGACAATCTGATATCTAGTTCTATAAAGTAGTATAGCTAACTATTTGTTGCACCGGTTTACTGAAAAGGTCCTTTTGTTTCCTCATAGCATACAATTAGTGCAGCCATACTTACCATCACTCTTCCCATCTTGTTTTGGATAGCAGTTATAGAACATTCCTTTTCCATCATGGGTCCACGCCATGCAACTGAATTTAACTCTCTCCAGCGTATCTGGAAGTTCCTCAGGACCTTCCACCTTCATAAACTTGATAGTAACCCAGTCAGAACCACTGGAACTGAGGCCGTATGCGAAGTATTCGCCGTCTTCACTGAACGCGTAGCCTAGGAAAGTGGAACCAACCAAGATGCGGTAAGAACCAGTACAACGAATCAGTATTTTCAATACAGCGTTTATTTTGCCACACAGCTTTTTACTACTTACTACACGATAGTCAAATCCCAACAAAAGGAGAGAGAAACTGTGAAAGCAGGTAAAAGAACTGTGTTTACTCAACACTGAGAGGAGAGATGTATTTTCTAAAAGACAGAGGAAGTAGCTATGTATGTTATCATTTGGGATGTGCAGCACTTTTCCTGTCCCTGGGGACTTCTCATATAATTCATAGATCCATGTTTAGACACACACACACAGAAAATAGGTTCAGTAACATCACTTATGTCTGACATCTGATAGATAATTTGAGTAATAACTCTTCTGCTTCCCTGAGGTTGGGGTAAGGGGTGGAGACTGAAAATGCACATAGGCAGAATCTCATTTTGTGGTCTGTAAGACAGTAACAGCACCAAAGAAGTCAACATGAATTGAAATGCAAACAATACAACCTGATATAAAGCAGCTACCACTTCAACATTGGAATAACTGAGAACTAAACACTGCAAAACCACGAAAACTGGAGTAACTGGAAAAATTCCCCACCAGCAAGCAAATGGGTTCATTGCTGCTATTCTCAGGTAAGATCTGAGATATATGTAGTTCTCTCTGAAGCGTGAAGAAAAAATGATTCTGAAAAAAATTCAGAAAAGTTTCCATCATAGTTGCCAAGGATCAAATTCACTTCTGCAAATCAACTCAAGTGAAGAGGCTGAATTATTGCAGGCCTATCAACACCTGCAAGTTACAACCGGAAAAAACGAACAAACAAAAAATTGCAGAAATTTTAGGTTTGGGAGACATCACTGTAGCACCCTAACATGTTCTCCCCTCCAAGAACATAAGAATGGCTGTTCTGATTTAGAACAAGATTCTGCCTAGCTGTCTTTAGAAGTAACTACAAGGAAGTGCCTGCAAGAGCAAGAAGGCAAGCACATATAATATTTCCCATAAGTGTTCTTCCAGCCTCTGACCATTTTTAGCTTAAAAGACTTCTTTTCCATGAAGTAGGCTGTTAATTATCATCAATGTTTCCCTCCTCCTTGACCTTCTCCAGCTTCCCTTTAAACTCACAGTAAGCTGTCTGCATCAACGACATCCAACGTTGCTGTCTAAATCTGCTACTTCCGGCATGAATAACCACCTTCTTGAGTCAGTCGGTCTTGACTCCCACTGCCTTCACTTCATATCCCCTCATTCTTGTAATAGAAAAAATGATGAATAATGACACCCTTTTCACCTTCTCCATGCTTCTTCGTGTTGTACAGGATTTTGTAGACTGCTACCATACCCTACTAAATTCTCTCTTCCCCAAACTGATGGGTCTGGGCACATTCAGCTGTTCCTGATCATTGCTCCACACCTGTGATTGTTCCTATTGCCCTCCTCTGAACTAGATTTCAGAGCCCCTTTTGAGCTGAGGGGGCCAGAACTGTATTGAATATTCAAATGCTACTGTATAACCCCTGGGTTACTAATATTATGGCATTTTCTGTTCTGTTCTCCATTTCCTTCTTAATCACTTCTGACATTTTCTGTGGGTTTTTTTGGCCACTACGGAGAACTACGGTGACATTTTCATAGAACTATCTAGTGATTACAACATAAGAATTCTTCCGAAATAGTCATGGTCAGCACACAATCCCATCCATCCTTTCCAAATGACGTCAGGATTCTTTGTCCCCTGTGCATCACTTAGTTTATCTACGTGGACTTTTAATTGCTAATTTATTGCTCACTTACTATCACTAAGGTCTTCCTGCAGCTCTTCATTCTTCAGTCATTCTTCAGCCTTTACCTGGGCTAATTTTATATTAGCGAACTCTGCCAGCTCTCTGTTCACTCTTTTCTCTATATATATGAACATACCAAACAGTTTAAGTCCTAGCACGGTTCCTGACAGAACTCCACTGGAGATTTCCATTTTGAGAGCTGGTCAGTTATTCCTGTCCTTGTCTTTAAGTCAATTATTTATCAATGCCAGGGCTTTCACCTCTTGTTCTGTGGTTGTTTCCCTCTAAAAAGCAGTCTCTTTCAAATATACGTCTCTTTCCAAATGCATTTAGAAATACGGCACAATTATACGTACATGACCTGTAATATTCACATTTTAAGGCAGGACTTCTCCTTAAGAAAACCATATTGATTCTTTTCAACTGTATCATTCTTAAAGAAGCATCCCCTAATTCTGTCCTCTGCATAGTTTTTATTAATTGATCTTGTACAGAGTTCAACGACTTTGTAGAAGCAAGGCTCTCGAACTTAGAAAAGCCAATGGCAAGTGGGAAAATGGACAGATAACATGAGTTAATACCCTAGTGAACACAAGTCATTTCGTGATTCCCACACAAGTTAATGCTGTGCTCCTTCAAAGCATCTTACATCAACTTGCTGGCTTTAAAATGTTAAGAGAATTAGCTGATACAAATGCATCAGCTTTTCTTTCTTAGCTATGGACAGCATCAAGATCAGTTCATATTTCAGTGAAATACATTCCAGAATTGTGAGCAAAAAAAAAAACTTTGTTCATTTTTGCAGTATTTTGTGAAAAAAATGTAGATTTAGAAGTGAGAAGTGTTCTTCTGAAAGGCTATACAAATCCACATATGGCTACTGTGACTGCTTTCATGCAAACACACTACTCTAGCCATACTTTTACACATGAAGAGCTGTAAACCATTTCCAACTTCTGCCGGAAAGATAAAATCCGGATTTGTTCAGCAGGAACTGCTGTTTCACCAACCTCGCAAAGCCACAGTGCCATCATCAGAAAGCTTATTTGGATCAAGAAAAACTTTGGCATCAGCATCCAAGGAGTCTTGTACATATAAAACACGCTGATTCTGTAGTCCAGTATTGTAAAAGTGAAAATACCTAAAAGAACAAAAGAGGGTAAAATCAGTATGAAGAACTCAGATTTTCAATTAGGCTAGCAAGACAAATTTGTGTAAGATTGTCAAGAAATAAAAGGCAGATAAAAATATATAGAAAAACAAGCTTTGCAGTAGAGCAAGAACCATGGCTTCCTTTTGGCAATCAGGGAGTCAATCATCCTCTGTAGATGCCTTGCTCCACCCTTGGCACAGAGGAGGCCCAGACACTAATTTCTGTGAAGATCAGAGGAATCTCAGCTCAACAAGATGTAAAGATTATACAAAGGAGACTGTAGAATGCACACAGAATATCTTTTAGCAATAAAAACTGCATTTACTACAGTGCATTTCAAACAAAGCAAAACATTCTATAAATTTCAAGTAACTGTCTGCTAAAAAGCTCTGGCAGTCTTAGCGCTTCTGTTACAAGTGTTGGCAAAGGTTCCCACCTCCTATGATCTATGCTTTGTCATTCACTTATCTGCTTTCAAGCTGCACTGGGCGGTAGACAAATGTTCAAATGAAACAGAACTGAAATTGTTTCATCTGTATTTCCCAAGGTCCATAACACGGTGTGCATTTTGAAACAGCTGTAGGAACAGAGTTACATAGTTCTCTTCAGTGAGAGATACTGTTCACATTAGAAGACACTAGAGAAGACAAAAATTATTAACTGTATTTTATGTAATTCATAGGTACTACAGTTTCCTTCCTTCAAAGGACTTGTCCGAGTTCTACTACACAAACCTGCGACTTAAACCAAATAGCAGCTTCACCCAGGGGAGCAGGGAAAGCTACGGCGTAATGTTCAAGCCTGAACATAAGTTTACCCCTTCCCTAAGAATGTCTAGTACTTGGACACAGGCATGGGAACCTGGTAAACCCAGAATGGGGAACTACACTTGCAAAGGCCTAGCTAACAATCTGCACATTGAACATGTTCAAACACTAAACGTATGTTCAGTGAGCAAGAAAACAGAAATATTCAAAGCAACAAAAGAAAAATATGTCATCTTCCATTTGACCATGCATTTTCTAGTCAATTTTATCTCTGCAATGCTAAGCAATAAGCTGAGAAGCAAAGGTCAAACAATACGACCGTGACAGCAGAACACTCTTCCTTTTTGCAGATTCTACAGAACATCTCTTCAGACACTGTCCTTTAGCGACTGTTCTTCAGCAGAAAATTGGTGTATATTCAATTTAAGATTTTAGGAGCTGTTTTGAAAAAAGGAATTCCTAGTGCTTTTCACTGGCTGCGACTAAATAAAAGTCCGACCAGCTGCTCAAAGTAGGACCAACACGTTTTAGAAAATATTTAGAACAACGTGCACCTGACAGACTTGTGCTTTTTCTAGGATGAAGTGCCACTACCTGAGGGACCTGGAAAGGAACTCCTCAGAGTTTTACTTTTACTTGTTCTACAATGTAGTTTTGATAAACTCATTATTCCTGTTACAAAAAGATGACAAAAGCACAGGACGATAATATGACTGGGAACTAGAGACAATCAAGCATCTTATGCTCTGCATCATGCAACATATTAATACTGGCTTGAACACATTTTTCCTAGGTCCCAACAATAAAGGAATAAATGCAAACATGATTTCCAATTTATCTTGTAGTTGCTTTTGACTTGCTCCATATTCATCATCATCTACAAAGACATTCCTCACATACCTCTTTCCTTTCTTGAAGTGGCAACTGTACTTAGGATAATCGTAGAGTTCAGTCATTCGTTCTTTGAATAGTCCTCTGACGGGACACTGCTCAAGAAAGGGTACCGTGAGCTTGTTCTGAGCCTCCACAAATGCCTGTAAGAAAAAAATCCCCCCCAGAATACATGAGTTCAAGCAGAAATTTACTTTTCCCACAGGAAACACTTTTTTTGATGCAATGCATTGCCAACATCTTTCCCCCACATAGGGTGTGTAGAGTCACACCTGAACAGCCTCACATACTTGTCTGCATTATTAAAGGCTGCAATGTTCTAACTAGATTGATTTTATATCTTGAATAATCTATTGCACACATTAGGGTAAGCAGTGGTCAGGACAAAGACAAGCTAGATTCCTGCCACTCCCCTTTAAAAAGAAGGCACCAAAGCCTTTTTTTTTTTTTTTTTTTTTAAAAAACTCTCCCCGTATTTATCTAAATGGTATAGATAAAGCTAAGTTACAGAAAACACCTAGGAAAAGTCACCTCTTACTTCATCACAAATATACAATACTCCAATACTGTAGAGCAGATCAATTAGAAAATTGGTAACGAATCCTTTTGCCCTTATCTATGACTATCATTTCAGGAACTGTGAAGTGCTGGAAAATGATACAAAATGTCATGTGCACCATCTGGTCATCCTATTAACAAAACAGTTAGGATTAGTCCCAGCCAGTATTTCTTGGAAGGGCCAAAGTACCGTCCTTTACAAGTACAGATGAGGCATTTTTTTCCCACCCCATCCACAGATCTGTTCTTAGTTACAAAAGACAAGAATATGTAACGTCCAAGAAGCTAACTTCAAGGGGTCTGTTTTCTTTAAAACACTACCTCAAAGATGCAAACATGTAACTACAGCGGCCAAACCCATTACCACTCCAGCTGCTTGTTAGAGGCTACCACTCCCATGACAGAGATGGAAATACTGGTGCTATGTAGGTGTTTCACCATCCCTACTTACAGCACAGTGCATTAACATAAAATTAATACCTAAGCATCTCAAGGTGACAGGGTGTGAACCACAGCTGTTAAGAAGCAGACACACAGGCTTTTCTGTTAAGATGGAGTAGAAAGGACAGGGCACAGCACACGAGCCCTAAGTCACAGCCAGGCTTTGCAATGCTGGCATTTTGCAGCACCACGGAGAAGCCACCCTCTGTCACCGCAGTGTAGCAAGGACTCCAGCCTGAAATCCCAGACCCCACCTCTTGCTTACGAGGGTTTCTTCCCTAGTTCCTTTGAATGAGGTCGTTGTTTCTACCTGTCCCGATTCTGTCACGCAGCAAGCAGATCAGTGCATGGTAATGCCTGAGCTGCATTTCACAGCAGGGTATGAACTACAGGAGCCGGTGGGCTACAAACCACTTTCTATAACCTGCATTTCACAACTCTTCAGAAATGCCACCTGCTCTACAGAGCACCCGACACACATTTACCAACTGCCGTCAATGTTTACCCATTTATCAGTTCTTCAGGTAAAAAAGCGGAAAGAAGAGAACATAAAATTCTTTCAGTGGCATTTTACAGACATTTCACACAGTGAAAAGTGACTCCACGAAGCAAGGAGAATGCCAGACTCCCTCTCTCATTCACCTTGCTGCCACAGCAGTACATGGCCAACAGCTGCAATGCATGCCAAGCTTTGTTTTCAGAGACTTGTCAGGCTACAAGGTAAGGGAGAAAGTGCATTAATTATGGTCACTCTCCACTTGAGAGGTATTTGTTCATGTCCAACAAAGCATACAGAAAGCGATAAGCTTTAAATACAAGTGCAGAATTAGTAATGCTCTAAGAACACTTGGCAAAGTGCTGAAATACATTAGTTTAAGAACACGTGGGCTGGTTACATGCAAGTCACCGCTCAAGGATGACGAAAAAAATAAAAATGACCAGCACAACACTGAAAAGGGAAAGGTACAGAGGGCTAACGGTTATGACTTCTGGACCTTTACTCGAGTTAGACTCCATGCATTGGTGAGGACAGAGTCAGGAAATTATCTCCTGAGAAAGAAGAAGGAAAGAGGTGAATACATTGCTAAGGAAAAGCTGATTTTTTATATCTGATTTCCCTTTGAGGATGGTACTGGCATAGGCAGCTTTAGCATCCAGCACGGCAGCACAGCACATCCCAGTGGTACGTCAAAACATTGCTCTGCTCAGAACAGGTGCAGCCTCCACCTTGTACCGCTCTAACACTGTTCCCCACCTCCATCAGATGACAAAATAACTTAACCAAACCTACCCAAGAATTACATGTATCTGAATCCGTTTTCTCTAAATGGAAGCACATGAATTTCAAAGATCACAGACATGAAAATCCAGACAGCACATACCACACTACCTACTCTAAGTGCCGTGACACCCTCAGAGCAAACCTGTCTTATTACAAAGATGTATAAAACTATCCATTAGACAGGCAAAAGCACTTTACACTTGTATTTAGTGGACAGAAATCGGCACACATCTTTGTTTCCTAGATCAATAACGTGACCAAAACGGCAGCATTGCCACGGGGGTATAATGGGACCGTGGGTTACTCACTTTTAACTATGGCCACCCTTTCACCACATTTGCTTTCATCACTGGTATTCAAGGAGGAGAGAAACTTTTCCTTGCAAGTGTTCATTGCACAAGAACATGCTTGCAAATCAACTGTTGCACTCAACTGAATTACTAGTAACCTTGCTTTTACAGCAGTTTCAGACATTTTTCCCCACTTCCACTTAGATTCATCTTTGCACCAAAGATGACCAGACTATAAATTGGAATATCATTGCTACCTAAAAAATGAGGTAGGAATTACAGGTTTTTGAAAGAGATCCTGTGCAACTTGGGATATGTTCTTACACATTTGATCACGAGGTTGCACTCATATTCAACAGTCACTATATATTTGAAGTACCAACTCAGTATCAACCGTGCTGAGTTAAACAGATGCCACCCACAGTATAGGACTAACAACAGCTGTCCATACACCTTCATGAACCTCCAGAGAAAAGATTTTACCTGTTGAAATCCACATCTGATAAACTATCATCAGCCTTGACCCAGCACTGAATTTACTACTAGAAGAACAGAATGAGGGTCAGTGTAAGGCGTATGCTTACGCACGCCTCAGAAAATAACATAACTTTGAAAGGACAATTTCTAAAGTACGGCAGTAGGAGCAGAGCCAAACACTTCAGCTTTAAGTAGAACGTCTATCACTTCAGCACGTCAATTGTTATTTTTAAAAATTTTAAATTTTATCTGAACAACAAGTGACAATTTTTTTAACCATGCTTTGTTACAAAGCATCAGCTTTCCACATGCTACCATGCTATTCTCTCAACAAAATAATGGTATCTACCCAAGAAGAAAATTGCCAAAGGCACTCACAGTATACTTTACAAGGAGAGTTCTTAGGATAGAAATTGTATTTAAAACATTACCAGTCTTTATCATTAATCTGTAAAGAATTTACAGTTTAATAGTTACCTCCAAAGTCTCCATATGTATCTTTTCAGTGCACTTCTGAATACAAGAGGGCACATACATTGTATCAAACATTACAAAACTAGGACAAGAGGGAAGGGCCTCAAGTTGTGCCAGTGGAGGTTCATGTTGGAAATTAGGAGACATTTCTTCTTAGAATGAGTGGTTATGCATTGGAACAGGTTGTCCAGGGAGGTGGTGGAGTCACTGTCCCTGGGGGGCGTTTAAGGAAAGGTTGGACGTGGTGCTTAGGGACATGGTTTGGTGGGTGACATTGGTGGTAGGGGCATGGTTGGACCAGATCATCTTGGAGGTCTTTTCTGACCTTAATGATTCTATGAAAATAAAACTACGCAGATTTCTGGTGGCTTGCCCCTTAGCATTTACTTTTAGCATCACCTCAGGATTTATTAAAGCAAAATTCAAAATGCAATTGCATAACTATCAAAAAAGTAAGTAAAGGTCTGTTCTCTTACAACTACAAATCCATTGAGTTTCAGTTCTAGTCTCAGCCCAAACACACACCTGTTCATAATACCACAGGTCAACTGTCTGCTACATGATCCCTGCTTTTTCATCCCTTGTCCACACCTCATGTCTGAAACAAGCTACACGTTCCTGTCTACACAGCTGTTTCAGGGAGGTACGATGCTGTACATGACTGACCTACAGCAGCAAAAGACTTTCCTACACTAAAATAGAGCTTATATCCCACGAAGTGTAAAACAAGCCAAGAAGCTGGAAAGTCCAACCAAGCCAAACCCAAGACACTAGCAAATTGTGGTTTTGCCGTTGTGGCCTATGTCATCACCAGAAGTGTTTTACCAGAGTAGCAGAACACTGCAACTGAGCCAGGGAAGTTTCCTCAGTTTGTCTTAAAGGTCAATGAACAGTAGAGCAGGAACCCACCATCTGCCCTCTTTTCTCCAAAGTAAGATAGGAATTTCCTCCTCGGATTGGTGCTTCCGTTTCTATTTACTATAACTGTGCATAACTACATGCACCACGCACACACAATAAAAATAGTACTACAGTAAGCACACAGATCATGGACATGGAAGTGTGCATTTCTTGAACAACAGCTTCTCAAGAGACTGAGGATGTGACTTGATTACTGGCTTCATCAGCTCTAGAACTGCTCACCTGATGAGAAACAGTCCTGGTTACGTACCTGCAGATTTCAAAAATGTCTTGTAAAGATGTCTTTTTACAGATTTTCAATAATTTCTTTTAAGTGATGTTTCACTGACACCTGTCAACACAGAAAAAAAGCGAGCCTACCCTTTTATTTTCTATGACCACACCAATGCCTGACATGACTATTTCTGCAATGTCTAGAGTTCAAAAGTAGAATTCTAAACATATTTGTCCAGCTATTCAACGGCACACACTAAACACTATTTTTGTGTGAGGAAATATTCCTAACCACATAACTGAAGTTCACCCTTCACTTTTAGCATAAACCAGAATTTTCCCTGTTATACATACACAAATCAAGCGTGTTGTAAACAGGAGCTGAATAGGAGCTTTTTCACTGCAGATAAGCATGAATGCCACAGGAATTCTTCTAGTTCTGTGTTTAATATGTAGCAAATTAAAAGGTAGCCTATTGGAGGGGGTGGACACCAGACATTTGACTTCTCCCCAAAACAGATGGAAGCGTCAGATACTAAGGAGCACAAAAAGAAAGAGCGGGACTTGGAAGAGGAGTAGGGAAGGACACAGGTCTCAAGATCAGTGACCTGAAGTCTTGAAAAGTCTACAGAGTATGCTCTGAATTCTCTCTGAAGCCCGCTCCTATACCAGTGTCTGGTTATTATTTGATCTGGTGGGTACAGAACGGCTACTCTTCACGAGTCCTGTAGAATAATCTCAAGAACATGGAGATAAAACTACTGAGAAGGGCTAGCAAGAAAGAGTGGTTGTCAGCAACCTCTGCTGCACAGCACGAGAAAGCAAGCGATAAAGCAGATGAAAGGCTTAGCACTTCAAGACTTTTTTCTGACCTCTTCTGTGAAAGAAGTAGGAAAGCAAAATTCCCTGTTGCTCACTAACTCCTGGAACATAGGAAAAAGATGACCTACCCGAATACAAACAGGAACTCTCTCCACTGTTTGCATCATGCTATTGCAGCACTGCAAAATTCTGCCAAGGCGTATGTTTTCTGGAGTACAGGCAAGTAAGATTTAACAGCATTTTCATTCCACCAAAATGACACCTTGTGTCTGGGCAGCTCCATTTTTTACAAAGATGTTGCAATTCCCCATTCCTTATTTTGTCTGCTATAAGCTACAGCCTCTGGAGGAGATTCACCCTCCTTTAACTTTTCTTCCCCAATCTGTTCACAATATGTGGGAAAAGCATTGAACATGGGGACTCAAGAAGTCATGTACTGTCTTTTTCTCAATCCTACCCTCTCTTCCGCAGGATTCTGAAACCACCTGAATGGGTATTTATATGGTTGCTATAAGAGAAAGACAGAACCGTAACTCCCAACAAATACATCCCCCTGAATTTCACATAAAACTATCCTATGTGTACCATTTCTTAAGGATACCAGAATCAAAAGATGAAAATACTCCAAACTTACTACCAATCTAATTTCCCTTGTTAATGTCCACAGCTGAGTTTTTCACTAAAATCCTAGTTTTTCACAAAAATACAAAACCTTTTTAATGCAGGTGAATATTTATAAATCCTGACAGCCTCCTATTTCTTACTTCTAAATCTGTGTACATTTTATTTTACTCTTAACTGTTACAGTAAATTATATTCAGCCATCCTCTAGCTCATCAAAATGTTATCATGTAAGCGTATATACGAGAAAACCTGCAAGGAATCTCGTGAATGGAAAGATACTTTGCAAGATTTTTGTTTTAAACAAAGAACCTGCCCTCTATCTTCTTTCTCACACAGACAAGCACAGCATATAGAACCCAGAGCTGCAGCTCTGGAACTACAGCTGTCACAAAGTTATCAGCCATTCTAAGGGGGAAATCACACACTTGTCACTGTACCAAGAAGGAAAGGCAAAGGAAAAGTTTTCTTTCTACCCTTTCTTACCTGTTTCAGTATGGCAATTTTAAACATACTTACAACGGAGGTATAGTGCTCTAAAAGCAGAGCATTTCTCTTCAATATGCCAATATAACCTTGAATATTTGAATTGCCTAAGAAAAATGGGTGCAAGTCAAGTAGGGCCTGTTTTCCAAACTGTGTCACTGACCTAAGTTACACCAAGTGTCTCAGTCTTTCCCCCACCATAACACAAAGGTGCAAAATAACAGCACTACTCTGTTAGCACCTTTAAGTATCAGGTGTACTACATTACACCTACATTCACAATGGGAAGTTTTAAAAAACTACGGAATACCCATGTACATAGCCTGTAAGAAAGATCTAAGTTGAAATGGACATTCCTGAACAAAGAAAGGTTACCTTTGTCTGCTCGCTGTCGGGATCTTCAAGCCAGCAGTATGGGTCGCTGATTTTATGTCCATGGTAATCCAACACCTGAATTTATAAGAGACAATGCTTTATAAAAAGAGATATGCATACAAACAAACTCGACTAATCAGAGGAACAAGCTGCATCAAAATGAAGTGTATTTGGAAATTCACACAAGTACATAGGGCTAAGAAGCAAAAGATGAGAAAAGCAGCACCTTGCTGTCAGGTGAGTTGCTAATTTTATCATTTTTGGTGGAAGAAATGAGGTAGCAGATTTATCCTCAGAAAAAATACAGGGCACCAGAGAAATGTGGAACACAAACATCAATTCCTTCCACAAGCTAGATGAGAAGAATGACTTAAAAAACAAACAAACAAACACAACCCCTCTTCCAAATCCAGATGCTCAAGTGCAATCACAAAACCTGATTATGGGATCCACCTAAAATGTAATTTCTGGTTATGTCTCTGGTTTTTAGGTGATTAACTGCCTCCTCCTGCTAATGTTCCTTGCAAATATTCGAGCAAAGTGCGTACATCCATATGGAAGTAAAACCACATGTTTTACCATACAGGTTGAGTCTTTTATCCGCTTGCTTTCTCCAGTGTACAAAAAATAAAACAAAACAAGATACCTGCCGTTAGGAGTTGCACAGTTCTGCCTTTTGCTCAACTACTACAGGAAACACTGAAGCTTTTCCACTGCTGGCTCATCTCGGCAAACATTTTGGTTTAAAAGTGAGGTTAGCTCTGTAAATAATTCCTGGACCGGTGCCTGAGGCACGGCGCTTTGTGGAAGCAGACGAAAACTGGCACAATTTTAGCCAAGACGACACGGTAACCCCGGTGCGCACCAAGTCATGGCCGCGACACGCGGAGAGAGGTCTACTTCACCTCCGAAAACAGATCCCTGGCTCTGCCGCAGCCCCGCTCCCCCCGGGGGAGGCCTGGCTTTCCCGGGGACACCCAGGCGGTTCGGGAAGCGCTGGGCTCGGCCCCGCCGGCCCGACACGAGCGGCAGGAGGCTGAGCGCCGGCCGGGAGCCCCCCGGCCCTGCCCCTGCCCTCGGCCAAGCGGCCGCCACCCGCGCCCGGGGCGGCTCCCCGCGGCCCAGCGAGGCGCCGGGAGGCCGCGTACTCACGGCGGTCTCGTCGCGGTACACCTCGGGGTACTGGAAGGCCTGCATGGCGACGGGCGGCGGGCGGCGGCGGGGAGAGGAGGACGACGAGGAGGAGGAACCGAGGCGCGGAGGCGGCCGCAGGGCTGAGGCGGAGGCCGGGGCGGCAGCGGCCGGCAGCAGGCGTGCGGCGCGGCCCAGGCGGAGCGCGGCCGCCATAGGACCCGCCCCGCGCCGCCGCCATGGGGCCGGGGCCCGCCCCCGCCGGGGGAGGCCGGCGGCGGGCACGGGAGCTCGGCGCCCCCTGCTGGGAGCCGCCGCCCCTGGCGCAGCCTCTGCCCCTCAGCGGGGGCTCTTTCCCCTTCGGCACCCCGCCGATGGCTTTCGGCTTCCTCAGAGTGAACGCTTTGGTTAAAAAATGAAATAAAATTGCGTTTTGATGCTTGGGTTTTGGGTGGTGTTTTCCTCAGCTCGCGCGCCTTGATGCTGTTGGTGGGGAGAGGCTCGGGCTCTGCTCTCTCACGCTGCCTGGAAGCTGCCGGAGATGAGGTTTCACTCAAAAAGCAAAGTCCTAGCTGGCCACCGAGTCCCTGTGAGACCCATGGCTCCAGCACACCAGCCTGACCAGCTGGTGTTTGTCCCAGTCCCTCTGGTGTCCCAGCTCTGGTCCTGCACAGAGGCAGGCTCTGACCTGCACGGCTGGCCTGGGTGGAAGCTCACCCAGCGAAGGTGTTTTGGATGGATGACTTTGGGGCTCCTCAGCCAGGTGTTTATTTTACAATAGGGCTTCTCGTATTGTACAGCTTATAAACACTTTTCCTTTGAAGTAGGCAACCCACTGGACTCTCATGTCATAAAAATAGTGGAAATATGCAGCAGACGGGCTCTTGGTTCGTTGTCCAGTAGCATGGCTAAGCTGCTTTCCTTCCAAACTGCTGTTGCTTCGAAGTTTCCTCTCATAGCCCTCACAAAATCACTCTGTTACTGTGGGGAGGGTTTAACTGAACTTCCCCAAGGTAAACTCGTGTGTACCTGTGGTACGTGATGTGAAGCTGGAGACAATTATGTTTACACGTAGTGGTGTCTACAGGCTAGAGCAGCCCAAGGAGTGTTCACAGTCCCCAGTAAAGACACAGTTTGGAATGACAATGACATAAAATATCCCAGAAATTGAATCAAACATTGATAGTTACTGGCTCAGAAATGTGTCTTGATTGGTTTCTCTTAATGAAAAGAGTTACCATCTCTAATTGGGCATACTTTGGGGGAGGATTGTGTACATTCGATGAAATAAGGCAACGCAATAATGATCACTGTCACTAATTGACATAACTATGTTCCTCAGCTTCATTTACATCCTAAACAACACCCGTATGGCTTCTCGTCTCTCATCCCTTCTCTTTTGGTCATTTTTCCTTCTTACCTTGTTGCTCTATTAATCTTCTTCTTGTGTAAGGCTGTAGCATAGCTGCCAACTACACCTTTTGTTCTACCACTCATGACATGCAGCCAGCAAGGTGGTTAATGGCAATGCCTTGATGATCCCAATGCTGCCAAAATTTGCTAGTTTTCTGAGTGACTTGCTCAGATAAATACTGAAAGGAAAAGGCTGAGCTTCCCAGGCAGAATATATATGCACATGAATTGCTATCGTATAGAGAATTAGCTCAATACTTCTATAAAGCTTGCCTGTGTGCTACACAAATATCCTGTATGTGTATTGTGTATCAGAATCACAGGACAGTTTAGGTTGGAAGGGACCTCCAGAGGCTATCTGGCCTTGCTCAAGCAGGGACACCCAGAACTGCTTGACCAGGACCATGTCCAGATGTTTTTGAAGATCTCCAAGGAGGGAGACTTCACAACCTCTCTGGGCAACCTGTGCCTGTGCTTGGTCACCCACACAGTAAAGAAGTGCTGGTGTTCACATGGAATCTCTTGTGTTTCAGTTCATTCGCTTTGCCTCTGGTCCTGGCACTGGGCACAACTGAAAGGAGCTTGGTTCTGTCCTCTTTGCACCCTCCTTTCAGGCATTTGTATACATTGATACACATTGATGAGATCTCCCTGAACTTTCTCTTCTCCAAGCTGGACAGTCCCAGCTCTCTCAGGCTTTCCCCATAGGAAAGGTATTCCAGTCCTTTGATCATGTTTGTGGCCCTCTTGGACTCTCTCTGGTATGTCCAGGTCTCTCTTGCACTGGGGGCCCAGAACTGGGCACAGTGATCCAGATGCAGCCTCACCAATGCTTAGTAGAGCAGAAGGACCACGCCTATTGACCTGCTGGTGATAATTTGCCTAACGCAGCCAAGGATACCATTAGCTTTCCTAGCAGCAAGGGCACACCGCTGGCTCTTGTTCAGCTTGACGTCCATCAGGAGCTGCAGAGCTGCTTTCCAGCTGGCTGGTCCCCAGCATGTCCCAGGGTTGTTCCTCTCCACATGCAGCACTTCTCCCTGCTGAACTCCATGAGGTTCCTGTCAGCCCATTTCTCCAGCCTGCCAGGGTCCCTCTGGATGGTTGCAGAGCCTCTGGTGAGTCAGCCATTCCCCTCAGTTTCGTGTCACCCACAAATTTACTGAGGGTGTACTCTACCCCATCATCCAGATCATTAATAAAGATGTCAAAGAGGGCTTGAACCAGTACTGACCCCTGGTTGTTACTGGCCTCCAGCTAGACTTTGCACCACTGACCACTGCCCTCCAGACCCAGCTGTTCAGCCAAGAGAGTTTTGAGTAGGCTCAAAATTTTTGAGTAGCTGAGAATTTTGAGTTGTCTCAACTGAAAATTCACTTTGTACCTAGCAAAGGCCTAGCATCTGATTGATATTTTCTGATTTCAGTTTTCTTGCAGAAAATGTCTTCTTTTTCAGCCTTAAAATGTTGTCCAGAATGAATGTATTTCACAGGAAATGTCCGGGATTTCTGGATGTTTAGCAGCTTGGTCAGACTTGCAGGTAGCTCTGACTGAGCAGCCATACATCCAAGCAGCCCAGACATTCCCACAACGTATCTGTAGATCAGCATCATGCAGTAATAGTAGCCCAGCAGACACGTACTGAAGTTTTGGACAAATGTACCTTAGGCACATGAAGAAATCTGACCTGCCAGGAGAGGGCAGGCTGACTGCATGACACCGTACAGCTGACCCAGAGGAGTGCCCATATTTTTCAGACTTGAGCAACCCTCTCAAACCAGTGCACAGTAATTACTGCATGGGCTGGCGAGCATCCAGTAATCACAGTAATTATCCATTATAATACCTTCCAATTCATCCTGGATACAGAGAAGGCGGGAATGTACAAAGAAACCCAAGTACATGGTTGTCCGAGATAAGATCGTTGGGCCTGTATTTTACAAGCAGTAATTTTCTTTCAAAGGTGAGCACCAGGGACAGGCAGAGAGTGAATTTTTTCTTTAATGTAGATTTCTCTTTTGTTTCTTGGGGTGTGGGGGGTGGGGGAAGAGATTGCATGTGAACAATAGCTGAAGGAGAAAATCTACACTGTCTGAACTTTTCTTATCAGAAAAGCAGTTATTACAGGTTACACAGTGTCTAAGACACTGTCCCAGACATGTTTTTCGCACCAGTGAGCTTGTACTCCCTGTACAAATGAAAGGGAGTGCAGTGTGCACTCTGTTAACAGAGGTACTTATTACAAAAGATGTAGCAATCTTCTCCCTTTTTCCGTATGTTTGTTTAACACAAAGTTAAAAGGGATTAATGTTGGGATTGTATCATAACTCCAAAGTATAGTTTAATTGTTTAGTGTTGCAGCAGCAGGTAAAAATTTTAGTAAAATTTTACCTTTTCTTGGGCCTAAAAAAACCAAGCAGAATTCAGATATGATATTTGCTGAGTTTTGAGGATACGCTGCTGAGTAAGCAAAAATTCTCTTCCTGTTCTTTAAAAAAAAAAAAGTTTGAAAATCTCTCAGTAGTCTTTATCATCTTATCACACTCCCATGTTAGCATGAATTTGATCATTTGAGAAACACATTCTCGTCTCTGCTGATATTAATGACACTTCTGCTGATCATCCAGTCATTAGTAAATTTCTTTCACCTTAGTCAGCAGATCCACAATGACTCACTGCAAGTTGTGTATTGACTCAGTAGGAAGTGACCTCATTATCCTTGTCAGGAAAGATCTTTTTTTAAAAAAAAAAAAAGGGCAAATTTTCTTTTCACCTTTCCTTTTCATTCTTTTCCCCAACCTCACTCTACCACTATGACTTGACAATGACTTGAAATTTTTTTGCTATAGCAAAAAGCCAGGCTTGTATCTTTGCTCTCGTTTTCTTAGTTTTTAAGATGTCATTTACTTAATTGTAAGGCACCAGTTCTGCTGTTCATACATTTATCAACAGGTGTCAGCAGAACCTCAGTCTTTCATTAACAGGAAGGTGCTGAGGTGTACAAATAATTCAAGTTTCAGAGGAATGTGATTCTAAAAGCGTCGGCCCTGCTGGTTTTCTATTTTGAAAGCACTGATTCAAGGGACTAAGTCCTGTTGATTTCCAGTGAATCATTGATTTCTAAATATTGTTCCCCTACTGTACACTTTAAATATGAAAATTCAGTATCATTTACGGTTAATTGAAGGTTTCCTTATTTTTTGAGCTAATTTATAAAGTACCTTACATAACACAGAATATGTTTTTACTATCTAAGTTACAGAAACTACCACATGATGTAGGACTGGTCAACATTTGAAAGTGCAGTCAAGCAAAGCACTATTTCATTGTCGTTTACTGCTCTGCACACTAAGGGACAGGATGGGTGCATTAAAGTCAGTGGCATGCTACAGAATCGTACTCTACTTTACCCTGGTGTTCTGGGCTGGTATGCTTACGCTCTGGTGCTATGAAGTCAGTTAAGTAATGTAGGGATATTCACATGGGGAGTTAGCGTGGAATAGCAATTACAGAGAAGCTATTTCAAAGTGTCTCGGGCAAATCTATCACGATTATAGTGTGATAAACCATATCTAAACTGGCGTATGAGTATCAACATAAATATCATCTTAGAATAACTACCTTCAATTAAAATATATTTTCTTAAACTGCAGGAATCTTTTCAGACAGGTAAGAGTTAGTGTTTTAGGCTTAGCTTTTCCTTCCACAGTGACCTTCCTTGTGAAGTGAAGAATGAACAAAATTCTAATCCTAAAAGAGGTCAATGACCAAATTTTTCTTAATTGGCCCTTTGTTTTTATTCCCCAATTGTTATCTGATAACAATTGGCCATTAAAAGAAGGATTTACCAAACATCAGAGACAACATAGGAAAATCTACTCTTGTATCCCTGAGTAGATACTGAATATTCGACTTTTACTGAATTTAGTGTCTCTGGGTCTTTTTATAGTCATCAGGGAGTCCTCCAGAGTTTGTAAGGTTAGGTAACTATCTACTTATCCACCAGATCATGGTCTATTCCTGACACTTAGATTGTATATACTTCCTTCAGCATTTCTGGAAGTGCATCCTAATCTTTTACAATTCAGCTGGGACTCCAAGGTTCATGTGTTTTGCTGTTCTTCTGAAGAAGGCTTTTTCAGAAAAGTTAGAAGGGTTTGACCTTTTGTTGCTACACACCATTTAACAGACGAGAAAGACTGTGACATAAAGCTCCACACAGTCAACAGAAGTTTTTCTACCTACTTTTTTCACCCCACAGATTTCACCGATCAACCTTTCCTCCCTCCCTCCCTCCCTTCCTCCCACCAAACACAATTCTGCAAAATGAACTCTACCTTTATAAGCATCATTTTCTGTCTAATGAAATTATATTCATTCTTTTGTGTGGGAAGATAGCAAATCCATATTAATAAAAGGTACTTTTTTTTTTTTTGTCTTTCTGTCTTTTATTTTTGGTGTTTTATGCTGTAAAAAAAATTATAAGCTAATTCCTGTTTTCAGGTCTTAAAACCAACTCAGATAACTTCCATATTGTTAAGAAAGACAGTATAAATAATTGTTACATGGCAGTATCTGAAAAAAAAATAGAGAGAGAGATATAAATATGAATTGGAAGGAGGCTTTTTATTCCTTCCAGTTCTGAAAATATGAGAAAGTATCATTTTCTTGCTCTGGATGAAACGTTCTCCCCACTGAAGTCTATAGGAAGTTTTGTCATTAATTTCAAGAGGGTAGGAATGTCACCCCTAATCTTGACAGCAAGCAAAACAGAAGGCAGCTTCCTGTTAACAGCTTATGACTTGTTGACAGAATTTGAAATACACTAAACATAGGAAAGCTGATATATTTTTCTTGGAAGAGAAAAGAGTTTTAGCTCCTTCTAAAAGACTCCACATTTAGAAATATCTTCTTCTGAACTCATCATCTATCCATGCTTAATACGCTTCGAATACATGTGTTCAAATACCTTAGAAAAAGAGCTTTCCGTTGTGCCTCAGAAAACATTTGGTTTGGGTTATAATGCTATAGAAACTATAGATCCCTGAAGAAAAAATAAAATTTAGAGCACCAGAAATGTGATTCCAAACAAGACTTGAACATGCCTTTGAGAAGAACCTCTCAATATGTGGGAAAAAGAAGGAAATAAGACTGTCTGCAATTTAGTGACCACTGAACTGGAAATGCAAACGACATTGGACAACGTACTAGGTTATCACTTACTGTAGTGCTCTGGCCACCCCATATAACAATTGATTTAAAATACTGTAACTACAACTCAATAATGGAGACAAAAATTAAAAGAAAGATGTAATTTTAGTTCCAGAAGTGCCTTCTAAGAAAGGCACTACATTTTGGTAGACACTAACTACTTACATTTGTTAAGGATCCAATTTTATTTTTATTCTTTTTACATTTAGAGGTGATTTTAGTATCACCTCTTTTAAAAGAGTATGAATTAAACCTAGTTCTGTATCTGAAGAACACGTTCCAACATTTGTATAGCTGCATGTGAAATCTCTGTATTTCTCGTATTGCAGTGTCTATGCAATTCAGACACGGACCAGGGCTTCACCGTGCACTGTGTATTTTTTTTTTTTCACAGATTGCTCCTCCCAGACTGGAAGGACAGTGCAGAAAAAGTAATGGTGTAAAAGGTGTGATGACTGCTGGCACATCTCTGGGTTATCAGAGATGACAGTAGGGCTGGAATCTGCACGGAGGAAAATTATGTTGTGCTTGGTAATGGGGAAGATGGTATGATGAAGCAAGGAGAGAGGAAATCTGTTTACAATTGTGAGTAAAGAGGAAAGAGTGGGAAAGCACTCTGTCAAAACTAGGGAGGACCGTCTTGTGGGAACAGACATGCAAAAGCATGAAACACGGACTGATAATTTTAGCTGTGTGGAAGTATGAGGGAGGTCATAGCTTTGAAGTCTTACGTATCAAGATTTACACGGAGCCTTGATATGAGAAGCTGAGGCAGATAAAGATCTAGTCTAAGGGTGCTGACAAATTCAAGGACTAAGCAGCAGACGGGACGGTGATGTTAGCCACAGCGACTGCAAAAAGCAGCAGCAAAGAAAGCTTAGAAGAAAGATTAAGAGCTCTGGTTAGCCATACTAAGCTTGAGCCGATGGCTAGACATTCAGAGAGAAGCAGGCTGAGATCTGGGCTTGGACAGAAGGGAGCATAAGAGTGGATTTGAGTCACCAGCATGAGCGGTCGGGCTTGTGTTTACAGATGAGCTTACCCAGAGAGGAGGTGCCCTCAACAGAGGGAGGACACATTATTCACCTATTTTAGTGTGAGATTTATTGATAATAAAAGCTTTTAATAACTATGTGATTTTAAATCCTACCACCAAAACTTTTTAATACATAGATTCTGATCTAGTGCAGAGCTGGTACAGAAACCCTTTGTTGTTTACTGAGAAAATAGTCACTTTAGGAGATGAATTTTAAGTTTCTCAGGTTAAAACAACATTATTGAAAACAAATGCCTTGAATATATTTTATTTCCTACTCATGGTAAAGTGTGCAGTGATTTCAAAGGAACAGGACTTCCAAAGACTCAGTAGATATTCAAATAAGGATAACTTTTCTTTCTTTTCACTTGGAAATTTTCATGATTTTTCAAGCTTTCATATCTTTTTAATTTTTTATGTTTATAGGGCTTGGAATTCTGACAGAAAGTGAGAGGAATAAGAAACTGAGACCAAGTTTGTGAAAATAAATTCCTTCTCTGAACATTTTTATTAGATGTTCTTCTTTTGCCTTCACTCTAGGCGGAGGAGGCATCCCCTTTACTGACTGGAACAGGTTCCCAAGTACTGCCAGAAAACATAGAGCAAGTCAAGGAAATTGCAGAAATATGTATGACACATTTTGATGGAAGAAAATTGCACAAAAAAAAATCCTCACAAACATCTAGTTCATATAATTCATCAAATTCTGGCAGGAGTCCTATTCTAAATCCTGCACATGCCTGAGTCATCAAAAGACACAGGACAAGGTGAATGTATAACCTTTGGTTATAGGGCAGACCTACTATTCCAAAGCTCTGCTGAAATTACCCAGAAGGACCCTTTATGCATCTTGGGAAAAAAAAAAATTAGCTTATGTGCTAAACAACAGTGACATGTCCTGCTTCCCACTGCACTTTCATAGGTACCCTGTGGTACCCTGAAGTCAATATTCAGCAGTCATTGCAGAACAGTCGACTGCTGCAGGTCATTTGATTCCTTACAAAAATTGTTTAATTACCAATGGTTAAGTGTTCTAGATGAAATAAAAGTACTTGGGAAAGTAACTGAAAGGAGAGTAATGCAAGAACTAAGGACTGGGAGACCACATCTTCTACTGCAAGAAGGGTCTTGTTTGCCTAGTAGAATTTCTTTGATCTCTAATTATGTTAGATGTTAGTGTTGTAGTAGGCTTTTTTTGATCCCTAATAATGTTAGATGTAACGTCATTGATGTTAGTGCTGTAAATAGCCTCTCTCTGAATTCGCTAATTAAATCTTTTAATATTATTCATTCCCTCCTACCAAAACGTACTTCAGTAATCAAAAATATGATGGTAATTTTTTCTGGCAATGTGACTATTTTGTTTAGATATTTACTTAAATAACTGTATTTTAGTAGAACCTCACAAAAGTTCATCCTCATCATTTAATTAGGTATGTATGTGAAAAGCCAGGAGGTATTTGGAGCTCGGCTGTGTTTGTTAGCTTTATTTATGCCCTTACTCTTGCGGACGTCAGGGTATTTACAAAGGTATAAAGGGTAATAGTGGTTACCACACCAAGTAAAACTTGCAAAATATCTCCATTTGCTTCATGATAAGCATGTTATCTAAATCTTGTAAGCACTAAAGAGATCGGAGAAAGAAATGTACCTTTCTCTTGTGTAATGCTACCTGGATTTTCTTTTTGTCTTGCAGGAGACTGGCACATTGCTGTAAGCTGGCCCACACTGCCCCAGACTGATACACCACTGTGCCCGGTATCATACAGACCCAGCCACAGGCACATGGCAATTGGCACATTTCTACACAGCTCATAGGATTTCCTTTCTTACCAGAAATAACTGAAGGTTGCTGCCTTTGTAAGGGCTTTCTCATGCTGGCAGGTCACGATCTGAGGCGGCAGGTTTGGCCAAAGACACGTGGAGGCACCAGGTAATTAGTGGGAATAGCAGACTTGCTCCAAGGCTCAGCCTTTGGAAAAAGCATAGTAAATTTAGTAACTGTGCCCCTACACCTACTTAAGAAACTGATCTGGCCTTCCAGCTTCAGGATAATAAATGTAACAGCCTCATTTCCTGGAGGGTGCTGAAAATAAACGAAGCCAGCCCCTTCATTCCAAGGAGTGGAAAAGTTGGCAATCCATCTTCTCCATGAGAAAACAAACAGAAGCAGTCCTTAAGTCCCAAACACCGGACAGCCCCCCCACTTCTCCTTGCAGAAGAGTACAGAGCTGAAACCACACCTGACTGAGTTAAAATAACCTTTTTCTCTTCCCTGGAGGCTGCCTGATGCGCAAGTGAGACACTGGGCCAGGCACCAGGCTGGAGCAGGCAGTTTCCCTGCTGAGCCATCCACTTCCCTCAGCCCACTGTGGTGGGGGGAGGTTGAGCTCCTTTATTTACTCCTGCTAACTTCTCCTTTTTGGGAGCATTTGCTTGCCAGCTGGGAGAGGGACTCAGTGATCACAGGGAGTGCTGCACCTGTGTCTGACGCTTCCTAGGTCATGTGAAAAGGGAATTCTGTACGTCTTCCCCAATGCCATCCAACAGCTCCAGGCCCACTCATAATCCATTCCTGCACAGCCAGGATCGGGTTTGGAAGGCCAGTGAGGAAGTGGTGAGGGGAGCCTTCATCCCCCAGCACCCTGGGGCTCTGCCTTAGCACCCAGGCAGCCAGCCCATGGCTCTCCCAGCTGTGCTGGTCCAACCACTGGGCTCATGCCTATGGGCAGCTCTCCTGCGGTGCCTCATGGCTCTGTCACTCCACCAGGCCCTCGCCTTTCCTCATGTACATCTGAAGGACATCCCCACCATACGTGAACAGAAACAATTGGCTGTGGTTTTCCACACCTGGGTCAAATCTACTTTGGGTGAGAACAGCCATTCTGCAATACCTGCGTCAGTTCCTCAGTCACTGGTTTTTGCAAATCTCATGATCCTTCCCCAGAGAGGAGCCCACCCATTCGAGGGAAACAGGCAATTCTGGAATGGCACTGCAGGAGGACATTCAGCAGGTCTGTGGTCTAGCCTGCAGCTCCACCACAAAGCAGGTGATGAGCTTCTAGCAGGAGTGAACGCGGAACCAGGTTTCCAGCCCTAAACCCTTCTGTCAAGATTCAGGTCAACTCTGCATCTTGCAATATCTTGCTGCTAATCTTACAGAATCCCATATTCACACAAGTGCATGCACTGACAGCCCGTGTACCAGCACATACCACACCACCCAGTATGGTAAAAAATGCCCACTCCATGGGCTCAGGCTCCCTCCTCCCTTTTCGCTGCCCTTGCATACCTGCACACTCAGCGCTTCCCTCATACACAGCATGAAGATCTTCCTCTGGGTTTGCTTTGCTTGCTTATCATAGTCTCAAGAGTTAGTACTATGCAAAGTTAAAATCTGTTGAGCACAAGGGCATTTGACCCTGACCACAACCTGCTGTTCCTTTAACAAACAATTAAGACATTCCATGTGTGACTGAATTTGAAAGCAAACCCAAGAATTAATCTGCTTGTTTTAAATAGGGATATAAATAAGAACCAGCCCAGCCATTGCCCAAGAGATAAGCCAAAACTTTGAGGTTCAATAAAAGTTCAGTCACTTCCTTAGCTTCTTAGGCAGGTTTTGTTGGGTCTTTATTTAGGGAAAAGGTCTTTATTTAGGGTTTATTAGGGAACACAATGTCCCCCTGAAGCTTGAAGTATGTGCTCCCATTTCTATTTGAGTAACAATTTCCTCTGGATATGGATCATACTAAAGGAAAATAGTGTAGCCAAATCCATTCCTACCTAACACAAATGGTATTTCTCTGAGACTTCTACTTTTAGCGTGCAGTAGCAGCAGACAACATAGTTATAAAGGTGTCTGCATAATTCTGCACTACATGTATCTATCCCATGGTTTGTGAGAAGAGAATGCCATACAAGAATTTCTGTATTTAAATCACGTTTGGCTAGCAAAGTACAGTATAGCTTTTAAAAAAGTTATTAACAAAAACACTATCACGTTTTAAAAGTAGTGGCACCTTGTTTTATCAATTTTTTAAAAAAACATAAGGATTTTTATAAGATGGTATATTAGACTCTTGAATGACCTAAGTAAAATACATCTTCCAGATACTCATAAATTTCTATGTTACATTTTTAGATCATACAATATAAAAAAATTATAATAGTTTCAGTGTTTTATATAAGTAAAAATGCTATAATAAAACTGCATTTAGCAGAACTACTGAAGTAGCTTTTTAGCATGAAAAGTTTCTGTGTGGCAGAAAAATAGATGGAAGTAGAGTTTTTGTTCAGCTTAATACTGTGAAGTTAACAAAATCAGTGATAAAGTTATGAGATCATGGAAAGTGACTATACCCACACATTTTTTTAGGTGATATGGAGTGCGGAGAGTTCATTTTTCAGGGCTTGTAGATTGAAGATTACATATTAACCACTAACCTAACTGATAACTCCATGGACAGAGTCCATTTTTCTGTGTAATATGGCCTCACTTGTCCCGTGCATAATGTTTTATGAGCGCTCTAAAATTTATGCTCATGGTGGTTTCTAGCAAATTATTTTGCGTGTAGGTTATAGTAAGTAAATAGGGCCTTTCCTAGAGGATTCAGCAAAATATCTGTGGATTTTCATGTAGATAAAATGAAACCTTACATGAAAACTGTATTGAATGGGATTTTTACTTTTGAAAACTAAAGTGAGCAAGTATTCCTAATAGTATTGAAAAGGAATTTGGAAGAGCATGGCTTTCTGCCTAAGAATTGCCCACTGCAACCTAACGTTGCAGTGTAAAGCTTAAATATCACAGGGTATTTAAGTGCCTACGAAGTGTCATGATCTCAGGGGGTCTAGATGCACGAGTATCTTTGAAGTCTTACATGCCCTGTACATAAAATCAATAGCAGAAGCAAGGACACAAGGGGATTTCATGATGCTTTGGGCACGTCTCATTTTCAAGAGGTATTTTTTCAGGGTAGTGGGGAAACTGTTAATTTCTCTGTAGTTGCTAATTTAATATTATTTTATTTTATTTTTTTATTAGCAGAAGGTATGTGTACTGTTGGAGAAATTCTTATAACAGTAAGATTTTTTTTATTTTTTTAAAGAAAGAAGTTTTCATACAATGTTTTAAAGAGAACTTTTATGGCAGTATCAGGTATGTCCAAAGAAAATCAGAAGAACCATTTGTTCTGCAAAACACACAAAAAATATAAGCATATAATGGTATAATTTTCTTTCAAGTTGAAAGCTTCCTGTTTTTAAAGCTTTTTTAAACTTTTTTTTTGAAGTTTTACTCTGCAAGTGAACTAAAGTCATGTAGCCATTAAAACAGGCTATTACTCAAACACAACACTGCAGGATCAATACTGAATTCTATTGCTCTGAAAATTCTTTTGGATAGTTCTTTTGCAGCCTTCTGCAAATCAGCTATGCACATGCTATTCATTATCAAGAGCTTAATTTTACTTTTTCATTTGAAACATTAATGAAACATGTTTCCACCTTCATCATTTTTTATGTCTCTTTGTTATAATACTACAGAAGTGTTCCAGGCACCATGACGTGGAGATTTTTCTATTATTGATGAAAAAGAATATATATATATATATATTTTTTAAAGCAAAATGATTCAAAGGTAATTTTCCTTTAGAGCAATCTTAAAATGCAGTTCTTCTCTGCAAGATATAAGAGATATGTTACCTTTTCACTCAACAAAGGCAACAGCTGCCTTTTTGAAAGGCTTCAAAAAAGAAACCGTTTTGAATAATTTCAAAGAAATCACGTCTTTTTGTTTTCCTGAGGACTCGCTTGGAAAGGCAGAGTTCTTGTTTGATTTTTGCCTGTTTTGAGGAGGTTCCTAAAGATCAGAAAGTTTAGAGGTCAAAGAGACAATCTGACCCTTAGCAAGTGAACCCATAATTATTCCAAACGACCTCGGCACCAGGGATCTGGGATCTTCATTCTTCTCTGAAGGACCGTGGTCCCACTGAGCTCTGTTGAGAGATCCCTCCCCTCAATCAGCTCCTTGCCTGCCCAGCAATTCTATACTTCACATTCTTTCTCTACAGATAGCTCAAAATCTGTCAGAAGAAATCTAAATTTGATATTTGTTATCATGTTACATGTTATTATGATGCGGCGCACATTATAGGATTTTAAAATAGCACCAGAAATTGTTGGATGCCATTTCTGAAAGTGGGACTGTTTGAAGCCCTCAGACACTGGGGATGTCTTTTCAAAACCTTCTTGAGCTTGAGCCAAAGCCAGTTAGAACTGACGGGACATTTTCCACTGACTTAAAAGGTGTGATTCCTGAGGGTGCAATAGGTGTTGTATGTTATAATAAATAAATAAATAAATAAATTTTAATGACTAATATTACAATGATGCAAAGGCTCCATCTCTACACCCTCATTTCTTTGGCTCTTACTTGGACAAAATGATTCTGGTGCAGATTCTGAGAGATACCAATTATGTTAAGGAATTTTATTATGGGTGTACCAAGTCAAAAATGAGTCAAACCTGAGGATTTTATTCAGTAAAATTAGTGACTGACCATTGAGGGAGCTCTGGCCTGGAGCTCTACCTGAGCTAAATACAATGCTATTCTATTTCTGTATTGCTGCACCCCTCAATGAAATAGCTTAGCCTTTTTGTAATGAAACGGCCAGGTTTCTGTCTTTCACCCATTTTTACTGCAGGTTCCTGTCTTCTAATTTCAGTTTGTATGGCTGCACTGTCTGCAGCCCGCTGGTGTCCCCACAGAACCCTTTGTTTCCTACCTTTGAAAACATTCAAAACAAACAAGACCCTTTCTCTTCCCATAGATGGCACACGTAATATTAATGGTTATCTACCTGCGATAAGCAAAGCAGTATCATTTTACATGACTTGAAAGGGCCATCCATATCGTCAGGCACAATTAACTTGTCTTACTCTCACAAAACAGGCTGGGGGAGGTAACTAAGAGGCCGTGCTTCTTCAAATAACTCAGAAAACGGTTCCAGGACTAGGGGATGGCCAAAAGATACAGAAAACTTGCAAACAACAAACACAACATCCTTTTTTTGTTAGGACACAAGAAGTTGTGCTGAACCTTCTTGATGTGGTACCTTCTGCAGTGCGTGTGGGAGTATTCAGTGGAAATGATCAGTTGTGTACAAGTTTGAATGATTCCCCTTGCATGACTTACCTTGCTACTTATCCCACTTTTAAAGGAAGAAAACTCTGTGAAATTTTTCTGGAAAACAGAATGGATTTCAGTGAAAGTTGCTTTGAGGATCTATCCTCATTGCAGCAAAGATTGTGCTGAAATCTTGCAGAACTTGCCCTGTTTTTCTATATTCTTTTTGTTTTGTCAGCATCCATAGTGCAGAATAGCAAACTAAGAGTGAGCAGCATATCTTAATTCCCTAAAGGAAGCTTCCACGCCCTATATGCTAGCTCTTCTTCAGCTCTCAAAACTACTACTTTTAAGAAGGACCCTGCTTTGAGCAAAAAACATCCAGGAAACATGTTGTGTAGAGAATGGTGTTTGAAACACTTTGGCAGGTTAGCGTAGCCCTTCTGAGTCCCAGGTGATGTTTCGGGCAGTACTTGGCTCTTGAGGATGCCGTCATTCAGAAAAAATGATGTTGACCACTTGGGTTGCGGAGAATTGCATGGCACTTGTCACAATAACACTGCTATTAAATGTGTGACGTGACCAAATACCAAATCAAAGTATTACTCTAGCCACACGTATCGTTCCTGCAATTAAGTGAAATATATTTCACTTCCTGTCTTAAATAACCAGGTAGTGTTGATGCTGACAAGGTGCTGAGTTTCAGCAGACGAATGACTGAATGTCAGTAATATATCATGGAACCCCTTAGAGTATTTATCTAAAAGGTTTTAGGATACTTTGGAAGGAAACATCCTGGCTAATGTACATTTTTTTTACTATTAATAACACAAGTCTGAATGTGCCATTTTCTTTCTATGACTAATCTGAAAATTTTTACAGATACATGTAGAGGGAGAGATGGCCAGAAGAAAGTCAATCTTTTTTACTTAGGTAAATTTTTAAACAGAGAAATGACAGAGAAGTGTCTACTTTTGCCTATTCTTGCAAAGAGAATAATATTAAGTCTGTAGGATTATTTTCTTCAGTAGAAACAAATGTTTTGAAAAGGAAAAGAAAGTCTTCCTACATAACTTCTGTTTCTTTAAAAATTATTTCCTGATGATGGAATCACTCTTATGTGTATTTTCCCCTCAAAAAGAGGAAAGTTGGAAGTGCTTCAGAGTTCCTCTTGGATTTCTTTCACAGGGATTAAAGATAAACCGCGTGTTTTGGTGGAGAAATCAAAATCTCCCTTCCTCCCGAAATCCTGCGATGTCAAACTTTTCCCAGCTGTGTGCCAAATGAAGGCAGCCTGCCTGAGCAGTGGGGAGGTTCACGGGGGTTAAAAATAAGAAATTGTGGAAAGCGAGCACCGCCCGTGGCAGACAGACGAGTGGCTGCGGTGCAGTGTGGGGTGTCTCGGGGTACCGCTGGGGATGGACCAGCTCTGTCGGGGCTGCCGCCGAGGGCTGCTGTAACATGAAGCTCCCCAAAGTCAGCGGCCGCACTCTGCAGCCTGCTCTCTGCCTATCTGTGCCATCTCTTGAAATAACAGGGGCTTCCAGGGCTCCTTCAGCTTCTTCCCTGCCTGGCCCCTGCATCCCCTCCCTCCACTGCTCCCCGGTCCCTCTCTGGCACACGTCCTTCAGCACCACTCTCTTTTCCTTCTTGAGCTTTTCCTGTTGTCATCACAAAGACCTCTATGTCCTTTATTGTGGCGTGTCCTCTCCTCGCCTGGCTCAAAGGCTATCTCTGGCTCCAGAGATAAAACCCTTCTTTAAGAAAAGGATGGAGATTTAATTTAGAAAAACAAAACAAACAAACAAACAAAGGGTTAAAAAAAGAGGAACACCGGTGTCCTGTCTGGGGGGCAAGTTACCTAGTCAGACAGCACATTTGAACTTTAATCAACTACTTTCTCATTATCATACCCAAACTTTGTGAATTTCCTGAACAATCTATTTATGACCAGTTCCCTTGAAACTTGGAAGCAGTTCATTTAAGAGAAGCTTCCATATTGCTCTGCCAAGAGCATTACCAAAATAGACCTGCAGCATTGTTATTTTTGAGGATTCGTGACCCTTCATTTGTTTGTTTGTTTTAGAGGGACTTTTTGTTTGAAGCCATTTTCTCTTGGTGACAATGAAAGTTGAAAGGGGTGTTTTAAGTAATAAAAAGTAACTGTTTATGTTTGCAGTGCACATTATTTCAGAAGGACCCACACAGCTGATAGAACAGGAGCTCACACATTACTGCTCTAACATACTGCTAAGTGGTGTAGAAGGTACTAGAATATATGTACCATATGGAGAGTCTTCACTAACCTGGAACTAAATTCTAAGGTAGAAAAGCAATTTGCTCCATGCTTTTAGCACATAAAGCTGAGTTCAAATTCCCTTCCAAAACCAGGGCACTGTCCCCAGTGCTGGAGCTCTGGCCAGGGCTGAGCGTTGGGTTCCTTGTTTCGGCTGTGCACGCAGCAGGGGAAGGTGTTGTGTGCACCCTCACATCTCCATCCAGAACAGTTTGAGGTGTCCTGCTCACCTCTTTCCTCCCATGCTTTGCTAAATCATTTTCCTGCAATGCAGTGCGAACAGAGGGAAAAATCTGTTGCATCCAAAACATAAGCCTACCCAAAGAATAGTTCACATGAAAGAAAGCAAGTAAAACAGGTAAAATTATTAATGTAACAGAAATGTGATGAGCAGTGCACATAATTCTGCAGATTTTGTCATTAACTGTTCCTCAGTTCCTGCTGAAAATATTTAATCAGGTTGTCGATGGAAATTTAGTTACGATTATTTTAAATAAAGAAGACAGTAGAGACAATTCAAAAGTATTTGTAGTAGCATAGCTGGAAAATATTTGCAGGACTGACATAGATTGCTTTTAAAAACTGCCATGCACTTTACCACAACGCTGTTTACAGATCCAAAAAAACACGTTGGCTTGTACAGACAGATGAATCACAATAAACTCTCAAAAATCTACGCCGGAGTTATGTTACACTTTAGGAGTATCCTTATATCTACTCTACAGAAGATACTACATCTTATTCAAGTATCTTCTTCAACTCTGAGCATCTGCAGTCTACTTCAGGACAGAGCATTTAGGGAGGAGTCTGAACATATTTTATGCCTTTGTAAAAAATACCATACCTATGCAAGTCGCCTTCTCAAACAGCATGGTACCTATCAATCAGCAGTTCATTTGCACAGCTTGTTCTTTAATTTACTTTTGAAGCCCCTAGCATCCAAGACAAATCTAGCTCAAGACTTACAGGACTTACAGTCCTTCCTGACTTGTGAAGGAGTGGGACCTCTGAAAGGAAATTGCCGATCTCTCTCTCAGAGAATGAGTATCCCTTGCCCTTATCAAATGCATAGTTTGCTTCTTAGCACTGAAGACATCTGACCATACCGTAGATGAATACCATTAGATAAACCCCCCATTTGTAAATATGGAGGAGTTATATGCAATTTACAGGCTCATCTACTTGAAACTAATATTTTAGATCAGGAAAAAAAAACATTCTTTAATATTAAGGATTATTTCCTAGTTCCAATGAGTAGGTGTGCTTATAAGGATATGCCTGCATTTCCAGACCCCGTGTTTAGTATTTTAAAATGATGACCATGACATTGTTGTCTCCACTGAGAGAACTGGTAGGGTTTCAGATCAATGAATGAAACCACCATCTCCCTGGAGAGAGTCCTAGTCTTTACATCTCTTCTGTCTTTCTTTTACTGCACTGTTACTGCCAGAATAACCCTTTTATTGGACAGATCAAATTATGAGCAAAGATTCACAGATCTGAAATAAAGCCATGACAGAAATTGTGTGAGTGGGCGGTGGAAAGTAATTTGATGGTCCTGTGGCCAAAGTGAATAGTTTTCTTGTCTTTAATTCAACCTGTGATATAGAAATATTGTTGAAGTCCTGTTCATCCTAAATGACAATGCAGCTGCTTTTCTGTCATCTGTAGCTAGTGAAGAATTTCCATCTCATCCTAGTACATGATGATGCGTCGTTGCTTATTTATGTCCTTTAGCTAGGCTACAGCAACATGATGTTCACAGGCCTTCAGCACAGAAGAAACTGCAAAAGGTGCAGGACACTACTGTACATAGATTATCTGAAGGTACTGAAATCTTTTTCTTTTCCAGCTTCTGCAAAGCATTATGTGCATAACCCAAGAGCTCCTCATGCTCCTCAGCAAAAACTTTCTTCTGCTGTAGTAAAGCTGTGTGTAATACGGATAACAATCTTTGCAGAAGACAAATAGTCAAACTCAAGAATGAACTCCTGGGGAATTTGAGGGTTACCATAAATTCCATCAACCTCATTTCCAAGGGCCCGGCACATGGGGGCCCATTTCTTGGACTTGGCCTGCCCTACAGTAATCACTTGTATTTAGAACGGGAATTAGGAAACATTTTCCAACCTTTGAGACAGCGGGTTCTGAAATGGCCTTTCTACTGAATTGTGGGGGAAAGAATCCAAAAGTATTTTAAAGATAAGTTTATGGATGGGATTATATGAAAAGATAAAACAAACCCAGAATACAGATTAATGTTTAAGACATCAGTATTTGGCTGCTTCATTTTTGGACCTCTTGATCATTACTGAAAGTAGATGTGATCTCTTTTGTTGATGAGTTATGTCATATTAATGTAAGGTTTCATATTTATGCTGGCCACCTGCAGAGACCAAAGATTTTTTCTGTCTTCCTTGATTTAAACTTTGCTCCTAGTTCACTTTGTTCTCAAAATCATTTCTTCTTGCTTCCCCCTGCAGCGATAAACACTGACCACAGTAAGGCCAAGGATGTCTTGCAGGATGTGCTGGGGCTCCAACTTTAGTACGTAAAGCAATCACCAGATTTGAGATCAGGTACACTTTTCCCTCACACCATGTTGCCAAGGCCAATGGGTGTTTTGGAGGCAGTGGGGACTTCTCTACAACAGGGAAAATAAATCATTTTCCATGATCATGTGAGCAAGACAAATGGCAAATATACAGAGGACAATGTCATCGATCTTGATTTCATTTGCTCCCTTCTTGTGGCACTACACAGTTCCGCAAGAATCTTCACAAATCTTTTTTCTGTGGCATGCCAGAAATATATGGCTTGTGGTACATGGAGACATGTGGAATACATGTGCTCGGCATCCTTTTAGGCCTGTTCTCAGTATCCCAGTCTGTGGGATAGTCTTAGATTCCTACATAGTAATGTGTATATTGAAAAAACAAATGGAAGGCAAAAAAGAATTTTAAAAAAGGCCAGAACTTTGTACCAAACCCAAAGCATTTTCACTGCACGCCTCTCCTCTTGGGGAATGGTTGAGAAAACAAACAGCATATGATAGACACTAACCATGCAGCTTAATGCATTCATAGCAATTACCAACTTCTGATGATCAAGCTGTAAGACTGCAAAGCACAGGATGGAGTTGCGTAAGACAAATTAATAGGGACAAGTAGAGATTTCACTGTGTAACACCATAAATATTTTTAGAATGCTAAGCGGAAATTTCCTTTGATTGTATAGATAGGGGAACTCAAAGTTAAATAGAATTGCTACTATTCAGTGTGCATACGTAAGTTTTGTTATTTATTGAACATTTACACTACGAACAAATGTACTTAAAGACACTTGGTGTAAAGTGTTACTTGTCTGCTAAAGATCTCTTCACGTAATGTTTGTAGAGTCCTGAGTGGTTTGCAAGGCAATTAAACACTGATGGAACAGAGATAAACACTTCCTACTGAGAAATGTCACATCAGTCTTTCTGCTTCATTTCATTGTGTCATTTAATGCACTGAAGGGCGTTCAAGTGACACGGCACCAGCTTTAATATCATAGCAAAGGCCGTGGAACATGCTGAGCCATGTGCAGATGGGTAAACAGTACTGTAATCGCAGAAGCTTGTACAGAGAGCAGGCAGAAGCTGTCATGTATTTACTTTTAGGGCAAACTAACATGCAACCAGAGTCTTGATAAATGGATTTTCTCTCGTGCATTACTCTCCAAGCAGCAGCATGCAGGCATGTGCAAGTTAACACCCAGTAGCTCTCCCTTCCTTGAAAATTAAAATGTCTGGCAGCCAGCACTGTCAGGATTCTTTTAGGATTAGGTTTCCTCTTGCTTTCTACAAATGGGAATATTAGCAAACTCTGTCACTCCACTCTACATAGTGTATCACTCACATTACTCAGGGTAATAGACAAAGCACTGGACTCTGAGGAGCGCCTAAAGAACTGCAGTCCAGTTCAGGCTTACAGCTTTTCAAAGGGCTGAAATTTCCACCTACTATCAGTTCTCTTCTCTCTGAAGAGCTCGAGAGGCCTCTTTTTCTTAAGAGCCGTGTTGTTACAATGAAGGTAAAAGCACGCCTGGTGAGCAGAGAAACCGTATGTCCTGATTTTAATATGAGGCCTCACAAACTTGGTTTCAAAATACTTGAAAGCTTCCAGATTTTTATTTCATTGTTTTGATGCTCCGCTATTGTTGCTAGTGCTTTGTTGACAACAGCAAAATCTGTGTTCAGAGTTGACTCAGAATTCATTAGTATATTGTGTGCAATGTTTCATTCATGTATAAATACTTGGAAGAAGTATACAGTAGTATTAAGAAGTATTTTTGTGAGATAAACACTGAACAAAGACAAGAAGAAAACTGAATGCATTTGGGAACTATTAGACTTAGTCTTGCACTTCAAGTAAATGCTGGTGTCATATGATTCATACTTTATGATAAATTAATGCAGCACCCTGAAATAGAAATAAATAAGTCTCCAGTTCTCAGAAATGTGCATACATTACTGTTGAATCAGAGCTTGGCAATGATACCACTGGCACACATGAAGAAGTGTCCTTTTGTCTTCTAAAAGGATATTTTTGGAACTGTGTTTTGAAAATACTGTAGAGCTTGTAGCTGCAGCAAACCAAAGAGTGCTAGCTAGCATATATAGGTATGAATGAATCTTGCTGCATTTCCTAACTGAAGCTGTGACACAATTTTTTCTCTGTTCCTATTGCCAGCTAGTGCTAGGCATCCTTCCCACTGCAACTGAACCGTGCTTCTGGCAGGAGGTGCATTAGGTGGGAGAGACACGGGTCCCTCAACTGCATCCATGCCTTTGCTCACAGAGAACACCTTAAGTTGACCTAGACTCTTTTTATGCATTCATAGCCATTTATCATGTTACTTTTTAAATATAAAAATAGAAACTGTGTCCAGCTCTGGGCTCCCCAGTACAAGAGGGACATGGAGCTACTGGAGCGAGTCCAGAGGAGGGTTACTAAGACGATTAGGGGACTGGAGCACCTGTCGTATGAGGACAGGCTGAGAGAGCTGGGCCTGTTTAGCCTGGAAAAGAGAAGACTGAGGGAAGATATCATCAATGTGTAGAAATACCTGAGGGGAGGGTGTCGAGAGGATTGAGCCGGTCTCTTTTCAGTTGTGCCCAGCGAGACGACGAGAGGCAACGGGCACAAACTGAAGCACAGGGGGTTCCAGCTGAATATGAGGGGACACTTTACTGTGAGGGTGATAGAGCACTGGCACAGGTTGCCCAGAGACCTTGTGAAGTCTCTGGAATATCTCCTTCTCTGGAGATATTCAAAACCTGCCTGGATGCCATTCTGCGCAACGTGCTCTGGGTGATCCTGCCTGGCAGGGTGGTTGGACTAGGTGATCTTCAGAGGTCCTTTCCAACCTCACCCAGTCTGTGACTCTGTGAAATGAAACTGGAATTAGGAAAATGCTATTGAAAAGAACTGAAGACTTCAGCTTGCTTTCTGGTTTCAGGAAAGAAACAAAACATGAAGAGATAAAAAGAGAAATATGTATAGAAAACCAAAGGCAAGGTTTTGTATGTATTTCTTGTCACTCTACTGTATACAAGGGAAAGTCATTAAGGTTACGAGTCATGACAGTTCTTCTTGATGATAAAATTGCTTTGTCAACAAAAGGGCTGAGTATATAAATATATCATATATCATCTCTCTCTGTCTGTACATTATATGGTTGCTACTTTAAGTATAATAACCCCCAAAATACACAGCTTATTCCAGGCTTTTTATGTAAAGCTAACTGAAAACAGATTTTACTTGGAAAAAGAAAACAAAATCCACTACAGTATTTGCAACCGAAACGCTTCAGCCTTGGAGTCGGTTCTGTGAATGCAGAAGGAAGGCTCTCGGTGAGCTGCCACTACCCGAGGCTCCCTGCTGCAGGTCCCTCTGGCAGAGGGGAATTCCCCATCTCCCTTGCTGCATGCCCTCCTCAAGAGAGCACGACATCAGGTGCTTTCTTATTTACTCTCCTTCTGGACCTTTGGCTTGCCCTGTGTGTAACTCACCCTGACTCATCTCCAGCAGGAAGGGTGGAGGTTTATCTCTCCCAGAAGAATCAGTCTCCTTGTAGTTACAGGGCTTTTCTGGCATGTGGGAATTGTGGAGTCAAGCCCTCTGAGGCTGAGGAGACAAGCCAGATTTCCTGCTTCCTGGACGAGGGGGCTACGGCATCATGCCCAGGGTGAGCACAGGCACTTTCTTCTTCATCCAGGTTTAAGGAAACACAGAGCATAATATTGCTAGCCTGAGTACAGAAAAGCATTTGAGGCTCTGAAGCCCACTTTCACAAGGCCACCAAATCCAAGCAAGAGAAAAGTATTCCTGATGCCTCTTTCTTCAACACTTCCTTAGGCTGATTCAGAAGTCCTGTCATGCTGAGTGCTTGGTGCTGTGAATTCCTTCTTGTGTGCTCACCTCTCTCCATTCAGCCACCTGGGGGTGTAGGTACCTCACCCAGCATCGTGAAGTCCCCCTCCACAGCCAGGAGGAGCCATGTGGTGCAGGTTATCACAAGAGCAAAATTCCTTTGGGGACCTTGGTCACAACGCTGCTCTGCTTAAGCAATAGGTGCTTAGCGTTGGTGTGAGCCAGCTGCTTCAGTTCATCCTTGCTCTGCAGTGAACAACACATGCCATCAAGTGCTGAAGGTCATTGGGATGTCACTGGAGGGGAGTCTGGGTATGGAGTAGTCCAGGTATGGATGAGTCCAGGTGTGGACATGTATGGCCACAGCACTTTAGAGAGAGACTATCAGATCTTCAGTAACCAGGACACTGTCCAAAGTCTATAGGAGTCAAAGACAGAAACTGCTGCCAGTTCAAGTGAAGGAAAAGCTCTGTTATCCTCTTGGAAAAAAATGAGCTTTTCTTCCAGCACAGGCCAGCTACTAGAAAGCAACATTAAGTTAGTACACTGTTAAAACTAACACTACCTAGTAGACTGTTAAAATAGACTAAGGTGAAGCTTGTTGGGAAATAAGATGAAATTCTTTTGAAATGGTTTGGGGTGGAGATGCTACACTCTTCCCAAACAGGCAGATAAGAACACATATTAAGGAAAATTATCGGAGAGCTTAGATCCAAATATTAAGTAATATAACCTCCTAAGAATTTTACCAAAAATCCTAAATTTTACCAAAAGCCTGGAGTTTTTGTCTTGGGGAAAACCAGACCTCTGAAATAAAACCAAAGACATCTGTGATAAAATGCTTTAACAATCCGGTTCTTGGGCAGCATCTCACTCTACAGCTCGTAAGCCCAGACTTGCTGTCCCACAGTGCACGCAATGTGAGTGAGCAACATACAGGATGAGCTGCCCTTTCATATCTTAAATCCTGGCCAGACTAACCTAAATTGCCGCTTTGGTGGTATCACAGCTTAAAATATATCTTTCACAGTTCCTTATGTGCATTAGCCTGAGAGTTACTCTTGAGGCTACGGAAGGCAGGAAGTTAGGTGCTGTTATTTTTTTCCATGTGTTTGTAAAGCTTTATAGACTAAACTAGCAGGGTCAACAATAGGCAAAATTAAAGCAGTTCTAAAAATGAACTAGACAAGAGGAAACAATTACAGGGCTGCTATTTGGAGGAAACAAGCACTGGGTGGTTCAGTTGCTAACACAATGAAGGAGACAGCCCACGATGGTGCTTCTAAACCCTTCCTGGTCTGGTATTCCCAAACTGTCCAGTGTTGTTTACTTGCCTGGAATGATGCCACAGACACATCCTGAGAGGTTAGATATGATGCTTGGTGATTTCTATGAGAAATAGGAAGTGGGCAGAGAGGGCAGCACTAAGTGACGTCTGCTCGCTTGAGGAGCAGAGCAGCGACAACTTTTGTGTCCCTCGGCTGTCTGAGGCAATGCCTTTGGTCAAAAAATAGCTCCAGGAGGTGTCATGGGCTGGAGGAAGCATCATCAGATAGACCTTCTCAGGTCTACCTTGAAGATGTCACGGTATTTAGTATTGTCATATGCCTAAATCATTAACAGGACAGTAATTAATGAAAAAAAAGGAGATGCAACCTTAAGCCAGCTGCACTGATCGGGAACTCAGAGGGCTTGTCCTGGCTTTTGTGCTGACACAGACCCACACAGTATCCTTGGATGTCTCAGCTTCCCGCCTGTGCTAGCATTGCTTCCTTTCTCCTCATCCTTTGAATGACACATTTCAAATGCAAAGGTTTTTCAGCAGGGACTGTGTCACACTGGGTGTCTGTGCTGCACACTGAATGGCAATGCCAGGTTTCAGGCTACCATAACAATAATGAAGAGACGCTGCTAAGTCCATCTGCCTCAATGCTGGCTCATGAATTTTTCTATCGAATTATATATCTGTACAACAGTTGTTGTTTCATTTTCAGTGATACACATTAGCCAGGCTCTCAGACGTCTACTTAAAGGTTAGTGATTAACAGAAAAAAAAAAAAAAGCTGCTCTTCCTTTGTTGAAGAAACAGCAATGTCAGAAATGGAAAGCCCAACAGATATATCATGCCAATACCCATTAATCAAGCAAAACAAAGAAAAGGGAGAGTTTCTCTGCAGTGTCATTTTTGTCTGCCTTCCCAAAAGTTTCTGGTAAGTGAATGTATTTTAACAACTATCATTCAAAACACTAAATAAATAAAAAAATATATAAATCCTCCAGACCTCTGCTCTGGAGAAGTTGCGGAAGGCATCCTGTGCAGATCCTCCTGTCTGTCAGGTTTTATCTTGTGAGGTGAGAGTGGTGGGTTTTTTTGGATCCAGAGAACAATGCAGACCACAAGCATGTCATCAACAACTTACCACATACTTATTCTTTTTTTTTTTTCTGTGAACATTTTAATTGCAGCTGCAAGAGACTGAAAAATCCTGCCTGATAAGCGTGCTTTTCTGCTTCAAAAATACAATCGAAAGCATTCTGCTAGCAAGCCTACACAAAAGCTCATTAAATTAAATGCCAGGAATTATCTCTGAAGGTAAGTGAATATAGAAGGCAGGCGGAGATAACGAAAGTAGGATATTATCCCATTAACATTTGTTCTGTTCCTGCACCCATTTGCTGTCAGTTCTCATTAGCATCCCACCAGAAAGCCTCAGACTATCTGGTAAGGAGAGCACAAAAGGAGTAACCTGCCCCTCCTGCGAGGCGAGGGAAGGTGGTGATGACTCGATGTCAGTCAGGGCGGTAACATGCCGAGGAAAAGTGCAAGCTGCAGGCGAGGCTACAGAGCAGCGAGGTGCCTGATCCTCCCTTCTCAGCAGAGCCAAACGCTGTCAGTGATGCAAGAGCAGTGCTCTCCGCGCGCCAAAAAAGCGTACGCTCTTTCAGTGTTTCGTTACCTCACACCACCCGCTCAGCTGCTGATGGCACTCCTTCTGCGGAAAAGTGATCGAGCACGATGCACGTGTCCCGCAGCACACACAACACCTCCAGGCCCTTCTTTCATAGCCAAGAACTCGGTGTACTCTTGAAAGGCAGGCTGGCTAGGAGGGTGGTGCGGAGCCGCGCTGTCCCCGGGGCACCCGCAGCACAGGAGAGCCTCCCACCGTGCCTGGGCAGTGGGAGTGGGATGGGGGTGACGAGGGTGGAGAGCCTGGGTCCCGGTGGAGGGGGAAGGAGAGCCACTGGGAGCTAGGATCATTCAGGAGAGTCCCTTATGATGCCCCCCAGCCAGACAACACTTGTACACGAGAGCGCAGTTTGCAGGAGACTCGCCACAGCTCCTTTCAGCTGATGCTCTCCCTAATTTTCCTTTCCCTCCTTTTCTGCTCCCCTTCTTTCCCTTGCCACCAGAGCTCCTCCTGTAATTCCTCTCCCTTCCCTGCCTTGCTGTGTAACTAATCTCCTCCTAATTAAATCCCATCCCCAAAACCAAGCTCCCAACTCAATAAATCATGACTCTCCCCATTTTTATGTTTTCATTTTCCTTACCCCATCTCTAGTTTGTTTACATACACTAAAAAAAGATCTGTTGAGGTGTGGAAAGCCCATTATTCCATGTTCTTTCCCCTCTTTTCTTCCCCTCTCCTACCCCCTAACTTGCCCTAAGGCCCTGAGTTTTACAAACATAAATACAATTGCGTTTGGCTTTCAAGCACAATCAATCCCATAGAGCAAGGTGCCCTACAGAGGATAACGATAGGCCATGCTTCATTTGTTTTTAACTGTTTTCTTCCCTCCGCTCCTGTTTTCATTGTCTCTCTGTTTTTGTTTGTCTCCTCTGCCCCATTTTTCATCCAGGACCTCTCTCTGCCTCACCCCACCCTTGCAGCCTCACCTCAGTGGAATGCAAACCAAATAACCATTCAAGGCTGATGAACTTTAAAACGCATGACATTCAAGTGGGTTGGAAATTAGACAAAACAATTTCACCCATCCCTTGTTTAGGGCCCTGACAAACAGCCTGCTGCGGCTCTCGGGTTAGTGTGCATGAGGATGTGCTGCTGCATGTCTCCCTTTCATAAGGGAAATGCAGGAATGTGGCTGTGTATCAAAAAGCCTGTCGGAACACGGTTTGTTAGAAGGACACCCTGGATCCCCCACAAGCATCTCACATAGGGTGCTTTTCAGCTCACCTCCTTTGATAGAGAGCTCATGGAAATAGCAGGCTGAGTCTTGTTGGTTGCTGAAGCAGAATAATTGTTTAGGGTAGTGAACAGACTAGTCAGCAAATCCGCTTGGCCCAAGCTGAAGATCTGTCCCAAACAACCAAACAGAGTTTTGTTTGCTTGAGCAAGAACATGAGATTGAAAGGAGTGCCCCATTTTCACTTTCGTGCTTTTTATAAAACCATTTCTCAAGAACGCCTAAAAAAGGCAGTGCCTTCATTTTCTTCACAAATCACTTCCAGGATGGTCAGAAAGACATTTTATTTACTTAGCAAATCATTTAAGCAGTGTAACTAAGAGCAGAACCTGGGTGCCCAGGCCTGAGATGCAAGCAGGGGGCTGTTCTCCTGTGCCGCTCGAGCAGGAGGGCAGTAGCAGCAGCAAGAGCCCTTTGATGCAGGGCCGGGGGCTAGTGCCTGTGCCTTGATGGTGCTCATAAAAGCAACAAAAATCAGTGCCCTATTTATTGTGTTCTCAGCCCACTCACTCACTCTTTTCACAGACAAAACAAGCTTGCTATTATCACAATAACAAAGTAGGAATTGAATTTCTTTTCTGGAAAACCATTATTACCAGTTCTTGTTTTGGCTCTTGCAGGACTGAGCTACTCTTTTTTACAGGAAGGGGCTGAGATTATTTCTTGAAAATGAGCTTACAAAGTGAAAATGAAGTATTTTAAAATACAAGAGAAAGAAAGTGCTTGAATCCAGATTCCATCTGATCTCTAGAGGCATAAATCTAATTTTCCATGCAATTAGTTTCAAATCATGATAAGTGACAGATGTTTCATTTATTTGCCGAATTGCGACAACTTTCTTTCCTCCCACCCCCTCCTTTTTCTTTTTTTCTTCTTTCTTCTTTCTTTCTTTCTTTCTTTCTTTCTTTCTTTCTTTCTTTCTTTCTTTCTTTCTTTCTTTCTTTCTTTTCTTTCTTTCTTTCTTTCTTTCTTTCTTTCTTTCTTTCTTTCTTTCTTTCTTTCTTCTTTCTTTCTTTCTTTCTTTCTTTCTTTTCTTTCTTTCTTTCTTCTTTCTTTTTCTTTCTTTCTTTCTTTCTTTGTTCTTTCTTTCTTTCTTTCTTTTCCTTCCTTCCTTCCTTCCTTCCTTCCTTCCTTCCTTCCTTCCTTCCTTCCTTCCTTCCTTCCTTCCTTCCTTCCTTCCTTCCTTCCTTCCTTCCTTCCTTCCTTCCTTCCTTCCTTCCTTCCTTCCTTTCCTTCTTTCTCTTTCTCTTTTCTTTCTTTCTTTCTTTCTTCTTTCTTTCTTTCTTTCTTCTTTCTTTCTTTCTTTCTTTCTTTCTCTCTCTCTCTCTCTCTTTCTTTCTTTCTTTCTTTCTTTCTTTCTTTCTTTCTTTCTTTCTTTCTTTCTTTCTTTCTTTCTTTCTTTCTTTCTTTCTTTCTTTCTTTCTTCCTATAGCCCTCAAAGCCTAATCCAAAATCTACTAAAGCCAATGGAAAGACTCCCACTGTCTTCATATGGGTTTTGGATCAGGACCTAATTAGCCTTGGGCAAACCAATAAACTCAGATACTTAAACTGTTGTATGTTGAGTCTCAAACCATACTTTGTTTTCATTCTAAGTTTACTAGAAAAGCTATGAATAGCTTACCTCTCTTAATTTAGGAAAAAAATAACTAAATTAGGTTGTATAAAAAGCCCCCAACAAGTTAAAAACCTACTCTGGGAACATTATACCTATATCCTGTTAAGAAAGAATGGGAAAAGTGTACATCTTTCCATAGACACAATGTGAATTTCAATCACAGTAAAGATCATACCCAGCAATCTTCCTCCAGCTTTCTTTGTATTCACAAAGTCTGCTGTATGTCTACTTATATGCTGTATGTCTACTTATACCGTAGCTGTTGGTGTATGTATTATATGTATATATAAAGATTGTCTGCATACACAAAGGTGCATATTAAATATAGCTATAAGCAACTATAATTTTTATTGATGTAAATAAACTACACTAGCTGAAGGATATTTTTGCAGATATAATTATATCTACATTACAGTTCTTCTGGCATGACTACGTGCTTCAGGTGAATTTTTCACACTTCATAGCAAAGCTGGCAAGGCTTTTAAGAGTTATTAAGTCGTAGGCTGGATAACATTTTAGTTGGCAAGGTGTAAGCATCTTAACTTGCTCTGCGCTGATGTGATACACTAGAATTTACCTAATGAGCACATTGGAGAATGCACTTGATTCAGGTGCTTAAATCAGAATCCTGAATCCAGAACAGATCCAGTGCCAATCACAATGTTTATGAACTAAACAATGCAGAAAGGGTACAAAAACAAGTGCAGACAGCTGCCTTTTCACTCTGTTTATAATGAGAGTAGGCTGTACCTACCTAGCCTACTCCCTCCAGAAGTCAGGTAGCCACATTGTTATTGCAACATACTCCTCCAGCAATATGGTTTATTAGTGTGGGCTTGCTGCCATGATAGCACAGCTACATGACTTTCAGAATGGACCTGGCTTATGTCTGGCTTGCTCAGAATGGAGCCGTGGAAGAATCTGTTTTGTTGTTATACTGGGTGGGACTTACGGTCCAAAATTAGACATTTACCATGTAGGTGTCCTATGTCTGAGTTACTTGTCAAGGCTCTTTTTAGAAGCAGTGAAGAGAAACAGCCATCATCTGGGGGTTCAACTCATCTCATTTGGAGGTACGTGTCTAAATTAGGCCAGAGGAGTTACATGTGCAGGTGTGTAAATTTAGCTGAGGTGATTTCCAACCACCTTTGCAAACGACTGCAGCTTGGCTTGATAACACACAGAAGATTCACTGGTTTAAGTAAAAGTGAGATGCTATAGCATGCTAATGAAATGAATGCCACATATAGTCATGGCCAAGATATGAAGCGGAGATGTGTGCCTATGGATAGGAAAGCCTAATAATTTCAAGGACACTACTGCAAAATCCTGTTTTGGAGACAGATGAAATCAGCTATGTTGTCTAGTAAAGTAATTGCTGTATGCCTCTACTGTGCTTATTTATTTGGAGCTGCTGGAAGAATGACCAGAAAGGTAATGCAATGCCTCCCCAGATAAGACTATCTCAGAAACAACTTGATAAAGAATGAATCATAAAATCATAGAATGGTTTGGGTTGGAAGGGACCTTTAAATATCACCCAGTTCCAACCCTCTGCCATGGGCAAGGACACCTTCCACTAGATCAGGTTGCCCAAAGCCCCACCCAATGTGGCCTTGAACACTTCCAGGGATGGGGCATCCACAGCTTCTCTGGGCAACTTGTGCCAGTGCCTCACCACCCTCTGAGTGAAGAATTTCTTCCTTATTTTTGATCTAAGTCTATCGTCTTTCAGTTTGAAACCATTACCCTTGTCCTGTCACTACATGCCTTTTTACTTTGTAAAATGTCTCTCGCCATCTTATAAACCTCCTTTAAGTATTGGAAGGCTGCTATAAGGTCTCCCTGGAATCTTCTCTTCTCTGGACTAAACAACCCCAGCTCTCTCAGTTTTTATTCATAGGAGGGGTGCTCCATGAAGGAGGTTAAGTGGTCTAAGTGGTCTTTGAAAGATACTGGGAAGATGGAGAGTGAGATGGATTTTGAATTTAGGGAAGAGACTGTTAGCATCCAATAAGTCTTATTAAATCAGATAATTTGCATGAAAATGGCCAGCCCAGCCTTAGGTTAGAAAACTGATGCAAGCTATCAGCAGCCATCCAGCATGAAACCTAAATATTTGAAATGAATAAGCTGATTGTTGTGCGCCAGACATTTCTTTTTGAGTTTGAAAGAAAAACATCAGAAAAACCTGTTCACACAGCATAGTTCCATATGTTCAATCCAGTAATTAGCCCAGCTCTTCTGTGAAACACCCTGTAAGTAAACATATTTGATCTGCAGCAATTTTCATCAATGATTCAGAGAAGTTAGCCCAGTGCATTTTTAAGGAGTAAATCTGCTGAAAGAGGTATTTATTTTATTTTATTTTGAAGAAATACTTTTAATAGATCTCAGCTGCACAGTAACGAACAAATAGTTGGGTTTAGAAATTTCCACTAGCAGTCATATAGCTTCTGCTTTGTATTTTATTTTCAGATAAATGTTCATGTCATAAAGGCACATCCTATCTCCCTTTACATGGAAAGCAGAGCTTTTGCATTTAATCCTTCATGCTTGCTGATGACCAGATAATTATAATATTCATGATATGTCAATGAGTCTTTTCTCTGACAGTGTTATAGTCTGCTTAACAAATCTCTCTCATTACAGACGTATAGAGGTCAAAGAGGCATATCCATATACATTTGAATGAGGTGTATTTTTCTACACTCTCTCTAGTCTTCCTTGGCTTCCTGGTTTACCATTACCAGAGTATGTGCACACAGAAGTAATTGAATCCAAATCAACAGCCTTCTTCCATCTGTGATTTATTTCATTCATCTGCTGAAGGACAAAACTCTCTCAAGATCAGTCTTTCAGTGAAAACTACAGATTATTTTCTTTCTGAAGAGGGATAACATTATTTAAAACCCCAGGCTCTTCAGGCTGGAAATACATACCAAGAAGTACACGAAGTATGAGATACAACATCTAGTCCTTGACTGAAGACACCTGTGAGAAAGGATTTTCTCTTCTGTACAGGAGATATTTTTCCCCTTCACTGATTCTTCCTCCTAAGGCCACTCAGTATATGTACCTAGACACACCTAACTTTTTCATATCATAGTTTAAGTCTTGCAGTTGTTGAAAAACTTTGAAGAGAGTAGTGAGTAAATGTCAAAGGGATCACTAAAAATAGGGATACATAAGTCAAGTGGTACAATGTACTGTCATTTAAGATGCTATAACTGTCCATACTGCTCTCCAGACTGTCATAACCTCCCAATTCTTAAGCTATAAAGGCAATTTCTAGCTGTCAGACATTTGTTCACTGTGCTTTGAAAGAAAAGTTAGCAACTTAGTCCTAGGGCTAAGCTAGAAAACCACTGACCCAACTAATAAATAAGCTAGTGTTTACTTTTTTTTTTTTTTTTAAACAAGAGTGGTTGGCAGCAAATTTCACCAATGATTTGCCAAAATCCTTCAGAAGAGTTCACATTTATACTGGCACTTGTTTTTTGCCAGGTATAGTATGTCCTAACAGATGAAATCAAAGTTTCTTTGAGTACATGAACTCTGTAAGGTGAGACACAGGTCAGGGGATGATTAAAGGCTGCATGTCTGTCCCTGGGATGCCAACATGTGGGTGTAAAATACCCATGTTGTTCTTGGGGCAGCTCAGAATCAATGTGCCCTGCCTTTCCCAGAGGATCTGGCTGCCTATGACATGGGTCTTTTCAGCAAGGAGCATGCACTGGCTCGCTTGCCTGAGTGTGGTTATTTGATAGTGCTGTAAGGCACTCTGGGATAAACTCTGGAAACACACGTTAAGCCTGCTTGGCCTCTTGTGCTGCAACTGCCCTAACTGCAAGGAGGGCATGTGGACACGGACTAGGCCAGGCAGCATGCCCCAGCTTCCCCCTCTCTCCAAGCTTGGGTTTGCTCAAGGCTCTCACTGGAACCGCTGGCTTTCATTAAAACATTTTGGCGAGCTTGGGCACCGATGTGGACTTAGTCCCTTGTTCAAGAGAACTAAACTCAGAGTAGGCCAATGTGATGCATTATCAGCCAAGTATGCCAAGATTTTTCTGTCCAGAGTTCTGGAAACCATTTGGTTTTGATCAAAGGCCAGACTGGGCTCAGCTTTGGCAAAGAGAGGTAGTGGAGAGGTCTGATAGATGCACAGTAGATTTCCTGACCTCAGTGCACCCACATGAAAATGAAACTGCATTGCTGTGCTTGGATTTTCTGTTTTCAGAATCTAATCTCAGTGGGCAATTTGTCAGTGGAGAACAGGATAAATGCTTGCCCAGAAAAGGTATTTCATGAGGTGAGTCAGTTGTCAGCCTCTGCTCTCTGCCCTAGTAGGCAAGTCCTTACTCAAATGCTAGTCAACAAAGCAATTAGAGAATTATATTAGCTGGTCATCCAGGCAGAAGTTCTATAATGGTGTGAAGAAAGGAAGGATATTCCTAAGCATTTACCGATAGACTTATCCCCACCATGAGGAATTAAATTCCAGCTCTCCAACAGGTACATGTCAAAGTTCACTTCATACACTGTTTATGTTCAATAACTGTATTCATAAATTAAACTTACAGCACATTTCTTCCTAGAATTTAAAAGAATGAATAAAATAATTATTTCCCCATGGAAATTTCTTGGCACAAGTTCTTTAGTACTTTCAAAAATTATTTTTGAAATGTCTTTCTAAAAAGCAGAAATTAGTGCATATTTACTTGGCCTTAGATAGGTTTTCAGCCTCTGGTTTGCTGTTGCATAGCCTAGAAAAACAAAACAAAACAAATAATAATAATAAAAAGTCCTTCTCCCTCAATTGAAAGAAGTTTTATTTGTTGTGAGCCCAGGGCCAAGATGCTATTGAGCTTATGCCCACCATTGACTGCTTTAATCTGTGTTGTCCATGGAGTCCTTTTACAGGGTACCTGTCAGCACTCCAGAAACCACTGCCACTCCAACAGCCCCATTGCCTTCTCACACCCCCAGCCTTGCTAATGGCAGGGCATCCCAAGGGTAATCCTATAGCTATGGTAGGGGCAGGGCTCTCCTCGCTCCCACTGCCATTCAGCAGGACCCGCATAGTCGCAGACCCCGCTCCACTCCTGGACCATGCTTTGCAAAGACGCCATGCCACTCTTTTGCACCTGTGCCAGGCTCCCTGTGTTTGTTGAACGACTGACCACAGCCAGACAGAGATGAGGGCAGCTCCTAGTAGGGCTTCCCCATGTTGGTGCAGCCACACCATCACGGGCTGCTCAGACAGCCTCCTCCATCTGCCAGAAGAAGCTGATCCCATCAGACGGGTGTTTTGAATGGGCAAAAGCACTGCCTACAGCCAATGTGCACACGCAGGCAGGCAACAACAACAAAAAACATGAACAGGTGTGGTCTTTTTTTTGGATGCAAAACATTCCCCACGAGGCATGGATTTTGGGACGTGTAGTGTCCTGACTCGCTGGTTGCCTTCCCTCCAGCTCACCCCAAGAACAGCAGGCAGGGGGGTGAGACAACGTGCGGCCACACACATGCTCTGGGCTGACTGTCTGGCTCCTGGGGGTCACACATTCACCACAAACACACACCAGCAGCCTAACCTGGCAACATCACTCCCTGCACAGGACCTTTGCACCCCCTCTTGTCAATCATGAATAGGTTAGCGTGATGCTGAAGTTTCTGGAGAGGCCTGTGAGGCTGCCAGGGCTGAAGAAGGCATGAGGCTCACCTCTGAGAGGCGCAGTCTGGACATGGTGGGGCTGCTCTCAGCTCCTCCTAGAAACTCGCAGGCCTAGCATGCTGGGGCACAGGCCTGGCGTGCAGAGGGTGGGGAGGGTCTGAACCAACAGAGAAATAGTCTTCAGAAGTGCTGTGACCTTTGCAGGCAGTTGGTCTGGGCCTATTTTTCGCTCTCTCACTGGCCTCACCTTTCTCCCCACTTCTTCCACTTCTTAAAGTTGCAGCCGAAACACTGCCCAGATCCCTGTTACTAATCTTCATCTGAACTGCCCACTCGCAGGGCCTCTCGGCTCCGCGCCGCTCAGGCTGCTGAGCTGGCAAGAGAAGGAGAGGTACTTCTATGCTGGAGAGACACTTCTGTGCCTTCCTGGTTTCTAACTAATGCTTCCTGGAAGACATCCTGTGAGATGCCTTGGGAAGTTGTCTTAGGGAGATCCTGGGCCCAGGGAACAGTCTGGGGATCACATCCTTTGTACCACTGATTCCTCAATTTGGAACGAATAGCATTCAGAGAGTCTTGGGAGTAACTTAAGTGATTACTAATTTTATTCCACAATGTGTCTGAGATGCTCCCAGAGCTGCCGCAGACCATCTGCAAAGCAAATTTCTTTGCAGACACAGTTCATCGATGGGCTAGGAACTCGAGCTGGTCAGGACAGCCAGCCAAACAACACAATCCTTAGAGAGGGGATGGGGACACTGTTTTTTGAAGAGCCTGTTCTTATTCAAAGCTGCATTGCCCAATGCAATTTTTTTCCAGGTCTGTTGGCTAAGTTGTCTGATTTGAAGCCTGAAAGGAAAGAGTGAGCGTTAGTGCTGAATGAAATGATGTTGACACACTTGGCATGTTGCAGCATGGCAGAATGGTTTCCCTTGCAAATGCCTGTCCTCTCCGGAGCTCTCTTGTGAGGGTCCTGGGAGCTGATGTTTTTTTCCCCGCTTCTGAGTATTTTTGTGAATCCTGGAGGGTGCAAAGCATAGCTCATACATGTCCTGTCCCATGGGGGCAGGCTGGAAAGCCAGTCCCTCACTCACAGCCTGCGATGATTTGGGAGAATGTGTGTGTTTTATTCCAGGCAGTATTAACAGCCTTTCCCTCCCAGTAGTAATAAGGCTTTGTCACATTACTGATCTGTGTCTCATCTGGCTTGGTAATGTGGGAAAGGACAAGTCCTAATTCCTCTCACGCCAACATGTGCGCAGTCCCAGCAAGGGTTAGCACCACCACTTGGCAATGGCAAAAGAGAGCCCACACCTCATTCATTGTATATGCCCTGTGTCCTGGCTCCAAAATCCCGGAGGGAAGAAAGGGGAGAAGCCTCCTCTGTGCATGTAAGCAACCAGACAGGCCAACTTTGTGTAGGTGGAGTCTGGCTGCTGTGTCCTCCGCGGGCTGCTGGGCAGAGGCGCAGACAGCCCTGGGGAAAGGGTGCAGAAGGTGGCCAGTCCAGAGCTCTGTTGTCTGGCCCACAATTTTCCCTATCCCTGTCTTTTGCTAGGACATACTGGTGGGTGACGTGAGTCATGCAGTGCTTATGTGGTCTGCTGCATTTCTCCTGTGGACTGTAGGTGTTTTGATTTTGTGGTTTGAGGTTTGTTTTTTTTTTTTTTTTTTCTTTTTTCCCCCTCTGTCAATAATTGAAATGAAAGGTCAGGAGGAACAAGCAGAAAGAAGGGGAATAGAAGTGCTTATAAACTGAAGTAAGATCCTGTCTGGGCATCTTGTCTGACATCTATGTTTTGCACAGAATACGCTGGTAGCTTTTGCTGTTAGAGACGATCAGAGCAGTACAAGCTCCAGCAGAAGAGCCTCTTCTGACCACTTGCTGGCCCATGATGTAGGTGCAGAGAGGAGACAACAATGCCATCAGCAAAATTTACAGCAGCTACAGGTTCTCCTCGGAAATCTCCCAGCCTGTGACTGACACCTAAAATACCAAAACCGAGGCAGGGCTGAACCAACTTCATACACCAGATTGAGAGGCAGGTTCTGGAGAGGATAATGGGAATCAACACTCTCAATGTGAGTTTTAAGAGACAATCTAATTCAAATCCCTATATTGAACTCAGCATGTCCAATGAATATTTGCTTTGTATCTCAGTTGTATACCTGAGGCTTAATTGCAAAGGTATGAATCTGTCACTGGCTGAAGTAGGTCTCAAGGCAGTGTTGGCTTTATCCTGCTTCATAAAGCAGGCCAGCATTGTTTTTGCTTGCTTCTCCATCAGCTTTTTAGCATTCTGATAACATACCTATCTTGTTTCTTGCCAATTTGGACAGAAACCAGTCATTTCCAGGTAGCACTAAGTAAATTTTTCACACTTACAAATTAGCTTTTCAGTTCCCCAGCATCTTGCTAGTGGTGGCATCTGTTTACTTTTTAACAAGTCTTGTGGATGCATTTTGGGAAGTTGGAAATAGGCCAAGGTGAATGTCAAGAAGATCCAAAAAGAGAGGACTGTAGTAGCTAGGAAGAAAAGTAGTCTAGTTTTCTTAGTGATCCATCTGATTCAGATTCCATCTGAATATGAGAGGGCACTTCTTTACTGTGAGGGTGGCAGAGCACTGGCACAGGTTGACCAGAGACGTTGTGAAGTCTCCTTCTCTGGAGATATTCAAAACCTGCCTGGATGCCATCCTGCGCAATGTGCTCTAGGTGATCTTGCTTGGCAGGGGGATTGGACTAGATTATCTTCAGAGGTCCCTCCCAACCTCAGCCATTCTGTGTGATTTTGTGTGATCATGCAGAACAATAAATTAGTTTTAAAGAGGCTGTAGAGGTGAAATTGATTGGGTTTAGTAACTACACCTATGGGGAAAAAGACTTCTAGACCATGTCCCTCTGAAATAAGTAGGGACAATGACACTACAAATAAGTCATTCAACAAATTTTCTTCTATTTCTAGCTTTTCTTCTTCTCCAGTTCACTGGAAAAATAAAGTAAGAAATTGAAAGGAGAAGAGATGAAAGGAAGAAAATCCTAGTCTAAAATTCACTCTGGGATGAAAAAAGCTGAGAAATGAGTCAGTACATCTTCCCTAAAGTTGCCATGAAGCATTATTACCATTTTTGTTCAGCTCTTATGGACAAAATGTTAAATGTGATTTTGCAACAATAGGGTCACAAGAAAGGGCCAACGTAATTCTTGGCTGCTGGGCACAGACAGATGTCATTAAAATAGTTCTTTTCTGTGCTAACTAAAAACACATACTGCAGTCGGATTAAACTACATGAAAAATGATGAGGGGTCTTGAAAGAATTAGTTTTTGAGAGAGGATTTACAGATCAGAGGTGTTAAATGCATTTTTTAAAGGAGGACCATTCCTAATAACTGAGAACTTTAGGCCATACAGATATGTATGTCAAAAATGGGAAGAAATAGGCAGGAAAATTTCATCAGAGTAAGTTCTACGATTCCATGTGGATTTGTCTCCCACAGGAGCTGGTGGAAAAGCATGTTTATTTTGATTAGATCTGACAAAACACCAGACCCTAGGACAACACTGCATCTTCATAATCCTCATGATCAACCTGATTTACTTCTTTCACGAAATTTCCTCTCATAAAGAGCTCATTCTGTTTTCAAAGTTAAACAAGAGAACCAGCACTGCAAATCTGATACAGACAAGTTACAAATAGGTGAAAACAAAGGCAGGAGGTGCTATCAGGATCTTTCCTAAACTGCTGTTGTGGCAGGCAGCCTGATAGGTAGCATTAGCAATTCTGACATCTCTGCAGGAATTATTGCACTTTGTTATGCAAGAACAGAAAATACTCTGATCACCTGGTTCCTTTTCACTCATCTGCTGCATAGAGGTTAGACTGCAGTGAACCACTAGATCTTATCAAAGCATTGGGAGTAAAAAGAAATGAGTAGGTCTGTGAACAGCAGAGCTGATAGAGGCTGGTCCGCGAGGAATTGTGTCTTGTGGTTGGGTTCTCTGATGTCTGCTAAGGTGTGAGTTTTGCTTGAAGATTTCCGTGCAAGATGAGCTTTCATTCACCATTTCTGTCTCCCATGCGAATCTTCTGATGCTTCATGAGGGGTGTACTCGTGCCACATTGATTTCTTGGATCTGGCACAACTTGGCTTTCATTTCTGTAATCTCTCCTCTGTTTCCTTGACACCTATAGACACACACACATCCTTTGTGACTTGTCTATTTCTAAAAAATGTTGTTTAGTTCAGTTGCGTGTACGCCCCAGCCACTCCTTCCCACCTCATCCACCCACCTTCCTGGAGGCTTTTGTTTGACCAGAGTGAGGAGCTGAGTTGCCCAGAAAAAAAGAATTGTATAAAGCTCTTTGAGTGGGCCAGATCAACTACGTGTGATCCAGTTACCTGAACTACATTCTTCCATTGGGCTTCAGAAATGCTGGTGCTAACACAAGGAAGGGGGCAGGCCCAGGGCATGAACGGGGAGCTGGTGCAGGAAGGGAGCTGGGTGGCTCCTTCCAGCAGCTGCAGCAGCGATGAACCTGCAGTATAAAGATCATGCCTGGAAGAGTTAAAATGTAGTCCCTGAAGAAAGTTCACTGGCTGAAGACAGGCAGTATGTGATCACATGTATTCACGGGCAAGCCGTCAGCAACCCATTAGGTACTAGAATCGGGCTGGGGCAGGTATTGTTTCTCTGGTAGAAAGCACCTCGCTCACCGAAGCTGAAACACAGCGGGCACAGTGATGTCTCCTTATGGACACCTAAAGCATTGCTTTCTTCTCAGATAAAGGCAGCTTCAACCAAGTGGAAATCTAAATGGCAAAAGTTACAAAAAGGAGAGTGAGTGTTGTAAAGGAGCCATCTTTCCGGGACACTGTGTTTCTCACCAGCTGCTATTCCCATTCCACCTTCAATGCCATACACCTCATCCTAGAGGCAGGCTGTAAAGCCCGGTGGCTGCAGCAAAATGTTGGGAACTGGGAGAATTTCAGGGTGCAATCCCACCTTAACAGGTATGACTCAGTGTGTGACTGTCTAAATCACTTGACCTCTTTTTGCCTTGGCCCACCAACATCACTGTCTGGGCAAGACGTGGAAGTGAAAAAGAAACAGATGCTGACATAAGCCTATCTGAGTCAGTATGTCAGAAATAAGTAGCTGGTGGTGAGCATTTGTAGATCAAACTTTACACTGTTTATGTTATGTTATGTATGATGCTCTGGTCCGAAATGATATGGCCATCACAGAGAAACAATAAACACAGTAAAATCTTGGCAAGTTAAGGAAACCCATGGTAAACCATCTATTTAGATGAGTATCATTCATATACGCAGCAGCTGTTTTAGTTCCCATGTCTTCTCGTAAACTGAAATGCTGTTTTATGGTAAATCTCATTGCTTTAAACATCTTATTTTCAGTGCTACTTCCTATAGACTTCCCATCAGCCATCATTTTAAGTGATTCTCTGATATTGCCCTGGTAAGGTAAATTTAACTGCTTTGTGTTTTGATGCATTATTTTGAAGCTCTTCCACTCTCTGTTTGCTGTTGTAGATGTGTCAAACATGCCCTGACTGATTTAGCTTTGTCTGCCTGTCTAGTCACTGAGGACTGGAAAATTTACATTCATGCAGAAACACCGAGTTAATAATGATGAGGTGCTGAAAAAGTTCTGGGTCACATCCAAGTCTGTGTTTCTGAAAATGAGACCCAAGGCAAGAACTACATACTCAGAAAAATATAAAATTCAAATTCACTTTTCAACCTTACAAGGGTTTTTGTCTTGATTTCAAAGGAAGTTCAGTTCGGCTACACACATGAAACTTCAACAATTTGAGGATGTAATCCTGTAATTCTTTGTCAGGCAAGTCTCTCATTGAGTCAGTGATTTCAAAAGCACTGTTGCTTGTCTATGAATGGCAGGATATGGTGTAAATTTATGATCATGGAGAGCTCTGCTGTGTCTTACTTTCACATACTTTTTTTTTTAATTCACTTTATGGGAACATCATGGGAAAAGATCGTGGCCTCAATTCCTTCAACTGGAGCTCTGCCACTCCACTCACTTCCACGGAGCCAGGCTTCCACCCATTATGCTTTTTAGTAGACAAATAAATCGTGGTACCTCTGAAAACAGCATCTCTAGAGTGAGCATTGAAATAGCATCCAAATATTGCCAGGCCCAACGTGATTAATTTTAAGCAAAACATAGATTTTTTTTTTTTAGTCGATGGTGAATCAAGGGTGAATGACTTAAGGCACTGTAGTAAGAATGTGCACTCTGAAGCAAAAATCTTGTGGCACAGTGACTGTAGCTTTGACAAAAAAACTGCTTATGTCTAATGTGCTAACTTGCTTATCCTCCCAACCTCCCTTTTTAATATGAACTGTCACGATAGAAGGTGAAGGATAAAATGGATTAATAGAATAGCTGTTCTCCACACCTAAATCGTGTACAAAGTATGATCTATGGCACAGCTGGTGTCATAAAATAGAGATGTGATATCATTACCTTGACATTATCTCCCTTGCTACCCTTGAACTCCAGAGACTTAATGTCCTTCAAATAAATGGTATTTAAACAAACCACTTTTCAAATGATCTTGTAGAGCCTTTTTAATCATTACCAGGAATAAATGGTCATTGCTAAGAACTGGATTTTCCTGGCTGCACAAGTAATTGCCAGTGTGCTCAATCCTTCGTGATCAGAAGTTGGTTTAACAACTGTTTTGAGCACAACTGCATTATTTAATGAATTTGAAAAATGATTCTGGAAGTTTACCAGCCTCCAATCACAGCTTAATCATTAGGAGCATTCTGCTGAGCTTAATATATGAGCTCCTATGGGTTAAGTGTACATCTTCTCCACCTTTCTTTGTGTCTCTGTCTTTCTCTCTCCATAGGTAATACCTGGATATATATCTTATTAGCCGTGAATTTCTTAATTTGTACATTAGGGCCAACAAGAACATGACTTAATCCAGGATTGGGACTGAATTCAGCAACGGCTAATCCTTACGCTTCATATGCTGGAAATAAGATTCCCCATTCTGTATCCAAATATGCAATTAGTCATAGTGGTTACTGTAAAAACAGAGTGAATCTGAGAAGATGCATCTGCTTAGAGAGAGACAGAGAAAGAAAGGGAAAAAAAAAAAAAAGCCCCAAGCAACTGGAAGTACTTTCTTTCTGGTGTAATTTCACTAGTGTAACAATAGCAAAGTTCTCCAAGCATGAGCTTCTTTCTTTAAGCATACCCATGGAGTGCAGTGGTGGATGCATGTAAGTGTTATATCAACCTTTTGACAAGTATAACGATAGTTCCCATCTATTCTCATTTTTATACTGTATGTTTTAGCCTATTTCAGCTTTATGCCATCATTCATCTGAATGGGTAGCTGTGGATCTTAAATGCTGGCATTTATGTGTGAGATGTAGTAAACTGGGAAGTTAGATGGATCATTGTAGACAAAAAGAAAAAAGCTGTTATCTAACAAAATCCAGTGCTCCATATGTTGTCTTGCAGGTGTCCCTTTATGTTCTCGAGCTGGGTATTAATGGCTCTACTTTGTGCATAAGCACTGTCAGATTTTCTTTACCTGTTTATATCGTCATGTCCACCACTCCACACAAGTATTTCCTGCCAGAGAATTGCTCTTCATGCCAGTTCGATGAGAGCTATTTCTCAGCAAAGCCATCCTTGCTATGTATGAACTTTCCCCCCATCCTGAAACATTTTTCAAAACGCTGAGCTGTTCTGTGAGACAAGATATGCATCTTCCTTGGTATGTAAGTGCAATGTCACAGATTTTTTGAAGGTCGGTGGAACAGCCTCAGTTCAATGGAGCAAAGCAAGCTTTTCTCCTCATTGCGAATTACTTTGCCTGAAGATAGCGATGTTTATTTTAGCTGCGCAGAGCCTCAGCCCAGACTCTGCCCTGCTGTACTTCTGCTCTTCCAGCACTAGTTGGGGCTCACTGCAAAGAGAACAACCCTCGGCCCTACCGGGTGGCTGGAAGCAGCGATTTCTTCGTGGAAAGCTCGACTCGGTGCCATTCCTCTGCTCCTTAGCACGGTCCTTCTTGCTTTTATAGCAACGATTTACAGATACTGCATCTCAAGTGACTGTGGAAGTACCTAACGCTTCTGGAAAGCCTCTCCTTTGAGGAGCTCAAAGGCTCTGTATGCTTCCACCAAAAAGCAAACGTAGGAGCTAGCTAACCATTACCATCCCCATTTTACAGGTAAGGAAAACTAAAAGGCAGGTAGAGTATGCAGCTTTCTCAAAGGCAGAAAATAAGACTGTTTTGGGGTCCAGAACAGGATCTAGGTAGACCCTTTGCCAACCTTTTGTTTTAATACTGAATAATTTGCCATCTAAAAAGGTCCTAAAATCCATGCATGGTTTTAAGGATGTAAGTAATACCACTGACTTCACTAGAATTACTCACATTACATCGTCTAAAATATTTAGCCCTGACTTGGTTTTATTAATGTATCAGTTGTTTCACATTCAGGGAGATGGCTTTGCCAGCCCTGAAGAGGAAACTTAAAATAGAATAAGCTGCAGTATCTATGGTTCTGGGTGAAGTTTCAGTTTTAATCCTAAATAGCCCTAAATCCATTCTTAGTAAGACATGAATCATCATGTTTATAGTCAGAGCTACAGAGATAAAACTCGGCACAGTCTGTAAAAACAATTTCGTATTAAAATTTGAAACTACAGCTCCTCTTCAAGTCCTAAAACCTGATACCTGATACTAAAAAATAACACCCTCTTAGCAGAGGTGCCAACTCTGTTCAGACAGGAAAACCTGCCACAAGGCCGGTCTCCACTTTCCAGTCTCTGCAAGAAATGGCCTTTCATGGTCAAATCATTCAAGCTACACAACAGATTTTCTTTCATATTCGATTCTTTTCAGGTTTGTTTGTTCTGTCCCCTCCTCACAGCCCACGTTCCTCTGGTACAACTGATAAACAACGTCTTTTATTGCTATAGGCAGCCAGTCCTGCCTAATACAATAGCAGACAAGACTTGGCGGGACTGCAAAGTGCAGGTGTTTGGAGTATTGTGGTCATCCAAACCAGATGCTGAGGAGATGGAGCACCTGTTTCCCTTCTTTTCGGCACTGGAGAATACAGCACTGTGCAGGCTACAGAAACAGCCTGAAATTAATAGTGCTGCTGCAGTTTTCCCCTGACAGGGGAACAGAGATGTACCATCTACAGCTTTTGTGAGCACTCCTGTGAGTGCTCATACACATCTGCTGGATTTTTATTTTATTTTATTTTTTTTCAGAGCAACAGAAGGGAGTCAGAGATGGGTCTGTAACTTCATTTCTCTCCACAGGATTTTATTTGTCGTTAACCATGCCCTGGCATTAAAGAAAAAAGTTGATGTTTTTTATAGCCCTGACAGCAGTGAAGTTAAACCAAAGCCCCTCATATTAATGTACATTTTATATCCATTTTTATAGGTTCTCTGAGTGTCTCTTTTGGACAGGGAAATGTGGCTACAGTACCGTGTTCAGGATAGTTGTCTCACTGCTACTGCCTCTGCAGGCAGTGGGAAGCCCGCTATTGATGTGAAAAGCGTCAGGATCCCACCAATACCGAAAGGTAGTAGCAATCCTACAAGAAAGGCCCTCAAAAATAATAATAAGCTTTCTTCTCTCTGTCTGATAGCCCCTGTGGATTGCATGGCTGGGAGGCAGGAGCTGGGCCAAGAAGCCAGGCCTCAGCAGGGTGCAGTGAGACCTCCCTGGCCTAGGCCCTTGTTCCCCTGCCCCTTCCCGCCTCCCCTTTCCCCAAAGCACCCCCTTCGGAGAGGAAGAAAAGAGCAAACATTGATTTGCAGCCTCTTCTGGGTCCAGGGGCGTGATAAAACATATGGAAAAGACCATTTTTTTGCAGGCTGGAGGACCGTGTCCAACACAGCAGGCATAGCCCTTGTTTGTGCTATGCCGTGGGTTGCAGTCATTCTTTAAATGAAGAAACACAACAGGTTTTAGAACAATGGAGAAGGCAAAAATGCCAACTGCTTTACAGTATTTTTTTTTTTTTAATGTAGGGAAATTTGGATTGTTGGCAACATTTTCCAGTTTCTGGAAGTGCTGTTCACAGAATTATTTGTGTTAAGAAAATGTAAGTTTTTGCGAAAGAAAACTGCCAGAAAGGTAAAATTTGAAAAACTTGAAAGAACTATGTTTTAGGCCACGTCACTTTTTAAAATGGACCTTCTCAAACCTACCACTAAAAAAGAAATCTTCCTTATGGAAAGACAAGAAAATGTCAGTTCAGTTTTACCACAATATAATCACACTAAGATCCAACTTCCACAGGTAAAAGAAACTCCTGATGCTGTGGTAATATCACAGCAAAATGAAAACCGTGATTTTTGGCTCAGGATGGCTCGCAGATATCAGCAGGTAAAAGATGCAACCATTTTTATGCAGTCAAGATGACTGTGCAAGTACTGCCTTTTCTGTCTTTCCTCTCTCCGTCAGACAGTGTGCATGCCACACACACAAACACAGAGTAAATATGCAAGCAAAGCTCGTGCTGGAAATGAGAACAGCTCCAGCTCCTCAGCAATTAAAGCAGCTTTCCGGATGTTTTAGTTTCACAGGGATTGGACTGAAAGTGTGCAAAGCACAGAGGCAGCAGCTCACGTGCATCATTACATGTGTGCCCACCTCGGAGCAGGGCTGAAATTGCTCCTGGTTTCCTCAGAAAACAGGTTAGCCAGACCCACCAGTAAGGTACAAGTCAGTCAGAACAGATTGGGAGCTTTTCCTTGATTCCTTACAATCCACTGCACAAAAAGACTTATAAAGAGAGCTTGTCATTGCTACCAGTTGGTATTTCTGAAACTTTCTCTTATTTCTCCCTGGACAAGGTACACTTTTTTGCTGTACCCATTTAGAGCTACCCAAGGAATTCTACCTCCCCCAGGAACTTTAATTTTTACAGGTTCTGGCATATCCTTCATTTTAGCCCCAAACTGCTCTTGAACTACAGATAAACCACGTCTTAACTAAGACTAGAAGTATTAAAACCCTGCTACATCTCTCCCGCCCCCCCCCCCAAAAAAAAAAAAGAAAAAAAAAAAGAAAAAAAAAAAGAAAAAAAAAAGACTGTGTTAAAGAGCCAGAAAAGGTTTTCAATCAGGGAAAAGGGAATTTTGGCAACTAGTGTTGTATTTCTGTAAGGATTCAAAAACAGAATTAGAAGAAAAATGTTACAAAGAAGCCATTTAAGCTGGAATCACAAGAGAGAGGGAAATTACCCAAACTGGGAGACAGGCAGAAGAATGCCAAGTTGGAAGACAGATATGCTGGGTAGACTTCAAGGTCTACAAAAGATTGGTTGTCTCTTTTGGGGTTTACACTCTTATTGTCTAATTAGACTAATAGGGGTAGAATAGAACAGGGGGAGATTAAAATCCATGATAAACAAGGCATCTTTTATTTGATATTATTGGAACTGGTTTCACTTATCTTCAGAGATCTTTCTTTTTGTGCTCCTTAATTTGTCCTTGAAGTCCTGTATCTAATCATTAGTTGAGCAACCAATAATCCTCTCCCAGCCCCTCCACCCCTTTTTATGACCAACTTTAATCTTTCAACTCAGTGAAAAACATGTTTCCCCTATCATAACTAGTTTAACAAAAATTCCCTTTCAAGTTTAGATTGTGCAGATACAATGGCTTTCCTGCAGCTTCATGCTGGAGAAAGGAATTTACATTAGAAAAAAAAAAAAAAGAGAGATTTATGATAGCATTGTATTTCCATTTGAATATGGAGAGTTAATAACATGCATATGTTTTTTTTTATTATTATTATTTTAAGGTTTAAGTTATGCCATAGGCAAAAGGAAACCTGGAAACTGTGGGACTGGCAGGGCTCAATGAATAACCTAATCTGGATTTCATTCACAAACAGCAGCTCACACACAGGGAAAGGGCTGGTGTGTTTCGCCAAATCGGAACTGGAGTAAGTGCCAGGATTTCCTGATTTGTTTACATTTCTCAAAAAACTTTTTTCCCCTGGATGAGGCTAGAATTAGACTTCCTTTTCCACTTTTGGCCCTTTCCAAACTATTCTTGCTTGACATATTCTCTCCTTTTCCCTGTATTCTCCTTTGTTCCAGTCTCAGCTGGCTCTTTTGTCTTGGAAAACAGAAAAGGCAATGAAAGATGTCAGTCTATGATAATCATGATAATGTGGCCAGGTTTGCATGACAGCAAAACAATGCCGCAGGCTTTTCCAACACACTTGGATCCACCGTTCTTTCTGCAATGATTCAGAGGGGAGAGAGTGTGATCTCTCTGAGGCTGCATACTGGAACAGCAGTGTCACAAGGCAAATGGGAGAAAAAATCCCGACGAAACCCTGCCACTGAGTTAATCAGAAAGTGGAGGGGGCCTGTTGCACAACTAAATCACCTCTTCATCATCTGACTGGTCTTGCTGAGCCTCTGAAAATGTCATTTTCCCTACCAGTCATTTTTCACTTTCACTAACTTTACTGTACGTTACCCATTGTCTGCAACCTCAGTGCAATCACTGCAGAAACTTGTTTTGGAGACCTTCTGTGAGCCTTTGTTTATAGCCCTTTGATCATCCCACAGAAAGAAAAACACTGCAGCTTGGACCGAAGCCATTGTTTTCTTTACATGACAAGAAAGCCAGCCTGCAATCAGTGTTTGATGCGCATGTGTAAAAGCGCTGGTAAGGACTTCCTACAATTCTGGGAAGACCAGCAGAAATGCCTAGGGCTTGGGCACCTCGCTGAGTACCAGAGAGGGTTTTAAATCCGTGATACAGCTCCTCTGCCATGGCAGAACAGCAGCCTGCGGTGTTGTTTCCAGCAGCAGTGCTACAGCAGCACAGTTACTCTTCTTAGGATGTCACCTCAGTATTGCCCTAACTGTTGTGGCCAGAGAGCTCCGGGAATGGTTCACGTTTCAGCGGGATGAGGTGGTGGGGAGAGGCTGAAGGAGGTACAGAGATTCAGTGCCGAGGCAAAGCGTTCAAAGCAAGGAGAGGCAGGGGTGCAAGACTGACTTTCTGCATTTCAAACAAGTGTTGTCAGCCAGGATTTTAGCTGACATCTCTCTGCTGAGATCAGTGTACCAATGCTGAATATGCGTCTGGGAGAACAGGATGATAGGATGGAGGTGCAGAAGAGTTAGTCGAATAGGAAAAGGAAGCAAGGGGGAGAAAGATGGAGATAAAAGGGGGAGAAGAGACATGATTGTGGGACTCAGGAAACATCAGTTGCAATATATGGCTGTGGGAAAATGATTAGAAGAAATTGCATCAGACTGGACACCAATTTTGCAATTCCTGCAGCACCTTTTCAAGATCCCATACAGAGATACTGAGCTGAATGTGTGTGGCTGGATATTTGGAACAAGTCCAACCAACAGGCCAAACGCGATCAGTCATCTGTGTTTGCTAGTGCTGTGTACTGATGTTTCCTGTGCAGTCATTGGAGTATATGTCTGCTTTGGTTGCTCTGAATTCTATTTTTCACCTCTAATGTCTGCTTTGTTTGCTCTGAATTCTGTTTTTTTGTCTTCAAGTATTTGTTTTGTATTTAATTACTTACACTGTGTATAAGCACCCATTTTTAGAACATCGTCTGATACGGGGTTATATAGACCAGAAAACACTGTTCCGCTGTTACTCACCAGATGGAGGGCTGAAAGAGAGAGAGATGGGGTAAAGCTACATGAAAGAAAAAGGGCTAACTTTGGAAAAGGGGAGTAAGCTACAATAAGGAGTATTAGAGAACAGTTTTACACATGAAATCACTAGCCAGCTTCTTTCACTTTAGGAAATCTCTGCAGAGAAGCAAGAGGTCAAAAGCTGTTTTGCTTACTTGACTGACTTAGCTGATCTCAGTAGGGCTACTTGTGTGAGTAAGGTGAGCAGGAAATGGATTAATGTCAGCAAGCAGCCTTCTCTAGAAACCCACACCTACCCTTTCTGCTTCATCAGTTGTCTGAGCCCGCAGTTTCACTATTAGGTTTTGGTGGTACATTTTTAGATTTCCAGTTACAGCTTGCATGACAACAGCCAGTAGTTGACATCTGACCAGTTACTGCCATTTAACTTTATGAGAACCATAAAGGAAGCATTCTTGCAGGAGAAATCATAGAGGAAGGCACGAGTGTATTTCTAGTGCTTTCAAATAATTATGATTCATGGCTTGTGACAGTTAGAGTTCTCACTGACAAGTGTCAGTAAGAAAGTTTTGCTTTAAGTAAACACTTCTGCTTTTTTTTTTGCATTACTGATAGCTAATACAGATGAAACCACAAACCTGAAGAATGCAGACTTCACCAAATGTTAGTCATGCATCATTTGGGATAACTCAGTACTTGATGTTAATTGGCATTTAATTTGGATGTTCCTTTTTCCTTTTCTTGCAACCCCGAATAAATTTTCTTTTTCATTTTTCATATTACTGCTTAAGTGGCAAGAATAACCTGATTATTTGAACTTAAAATTAGGCCAAGATTTCCTAAATCAGTATCTCATATGAGAGATCATGCAGTAACTTGCAGGGGAGATCACATGAAGGAGCCTGAATAGGTGACTTAATGCACACACTTGGACCACCCAGACTTCTAGCGACAATTTAAATGATAAATTGCATTTGAGTTACTTAGTTTCACAAAAAAAAAAAAAAAAGTTTTTGTTTTTGTTTTTTGCATGCCTCCACATCCTATCTCCAGGAAAAGAGCAGCTGAAAACTACAGATGCATCATGACGCAGCCCCTTTCCTCTGCCCAAGGCCACAAGCTGGTGATCTCTGCGCTGTTCTGCTGTAGCCCTCTTACTCCTGACCTGAGCTTCAGGGTACGCTGAGAATATTGTGAGTCCTCCTAGCAGTGTCACACACTAGCATGACAGTGGACTACTTGCCTCAGGCAAGGCTCATCCTTTGGCAACAGGATGTCTCTGGAAGCTCGTGAATTCCATCCGGTGGAGAAATGGTGGCAGCCAAACAAATGGTGTAGGTGGCTTCCAGTGATCTCCATCCTCTGCGGGAATGAGCTATTGCCGAACAACAGGATTAAGTTTATGGTCAGCAGGATGTGACTGCTAATTCAGGATGATATTTGCAATTAGATAACTATGGCTGCTGTGCAGTGTGTGGGTCCACAGGATGGCGGTACAGTAGGCGAGTGGAGCTGGACAGTCGTGGGCAGGGTCTGAGGGAAAGTGATGCTGAATATTTGCTTGAAATTTTTGGTACGGGTTAGCCAAGAACTGAATCCAGAAAACCCCTTCGTTTTGTAATGAAAATCATACTTGAAAGCACAAGTTACTTTTTACTATCCTCAGACTACAGTATAGGAAACATGCCTGACCCAGAAAAAATCTCAGAAATCTCTGTGTTTCCCACACAGACAGGGAATTCCTTTTCTGTTAGAGCTACAAGAAATAGCACAATCTTTTTTTTTTCTTTAATGAAGAATTGTTTTTGAAATGCAACATTTTTGAGACCATTTGCAACAACTCCTGAAGTGAGTCCAAGACATAGTTCTTCTGTTTCTCTTGATGGTATTCATGTCTTCTAAATTCATGCAGAATTTATGTAAAATGGCAGTCCTTTTCCCTGCAAGATTCCTCTTCCCAGCCCAGACCCTTAAGCTTTCCTCTGTCCTTTCATGATAACAGTGAAAGTAAGACACAACTGACAGAGGTGAGATATGTGGAACCTTTGCAAAACTCAACTTCTTAAAACATTTTTTAAGGGAAAGACCATGATGGGGCCAACAAAATCCATGTAGCTCAGTAGCCTTTTTTTAACCTCAGCCAGCTTAAGGGGCTAAGCAAAGAAGAGAAGAAAACCGGCAAACTCAGGAGAGACTTCCTTGGGCAAACCATATAACTGCCAGCAATCAGCAGTTCAGAGAATTTTTGAGCCAGAGGTTGCATCTGGGCCATTGTTTTTCATGTTCATCAATGGGCCTATTCTTTGTAAAATTCTGTATTCTTATTTTGAATCCATTTATATCTCTTGGCTTCCACGACATCCTGTGACAATGAGTTAATTATGCTTTGGGTGAAAAAATTGCTTTTTTTTTTTCTCAAACACTATGTCTCATAATTTCATTTAGCATTCCCTCTTCCACAGTAAGAAATAGTGAATAACTGGTGCCCATTCACCTTCGCTATATAATTCAGTATAGCAGATTTGCTGTATTAGTCATGTCTTTTACAAGCTGAATAATTGTATTTTGTTGTTCTTGTTGATTCTCTACCCCTCATCGTCTTTATCAACATTTTGTCTGTATCTTTTCCACCTCTACTGTATCCTTTGGAGATGAGGTGAACAGAACTGCTGTGGACTGTGACAGCTATGGAAATAATCTTGGAGAATCTAATGAGCCATAATGTCAACTCACACGTATTGTGAATTTCCTTAAATGCCATGCCTTCTATTTAAGCTCCATTTGTTATAATGGACAAGAGAAAAAAAATAAAGCCTGAAATTTCTGTTTCTCTGTTTCTAAAACATACAACTCTCAGGACCATCTCTGGGTTTTGTTTTTATTTAGTTATTTTTATTTGGGAGACTGATTCATGATTTTGGGGACCAGCAATAATTCACATATGTACTTCCCAGGACTTTCTTAGGTTTCTGGCTCATGTCTCTTTCTCACACTTCTGGCAACATGATATCCAAGTGAACTCAATCATAAACATATCCCATTTTTGGTGTTATGCTGCATTAGTCTCTAAGGAAAGCTCTCACTATTTACAATTTCATAGCATGTTTATGTTTTTGATCTGAGCCGACACAACCCATTCAAAGATAAAGACATCAATTAATTAAGCAGTTGTTGAGACCAGAAATCTGACACCCATATGGTGTCAAATTAAGGTCTGAAAGCAGTTAACTGCTAAGAGAAGCACATGCATCTGTTGCAAGAGATTAAAATGAAGTATCTATTAATTACTACGAGTTTCTTGATTGACTTTAAAATTATACTGCTGAACCAATTCTTTTTGTGTTATTCATCTCCAATGTCATCACTTGCAAGTAAAGACTTACTTCAAAAATATCAAGTTCCAAGCAAATAGTAAGTACCCTCTAAAAAGCAAGGAAAGGAAACTCAACTGTGAAGAGATGCCACAAAGCATGTGCGATGTGTTTTTCCACAAAACCAGATGTATGCAGGATAGAAATGTCGCCTGATATAACAATGAGTAATAAAGAGTATCTCACAATCATAGGATGCAGGAGACAATAATGAATTGTATATTACATGCTTGAAAAACACAATTAAAACTGTCAATTTCTTTCCAGTGGAAGTTCATTGGCAGAATTGTGATATAACAAAAATTCCACCTCAGTTCTTTCATGCTATTTTCCTGTTTTCATGTACTCATGAGTAAGAAAAAGTGCAGATGTTGGAAGCGCACACACTGTCTCTGTATCCAAGGAAATAATTGTTTTAAAATACACAGTTATCCGGTTATCAATGGCTTATTTTTAACATCCTAAAGTCAAAACTACATCTGCTTTGATTACATTGAATCGCAAGTCAGACGTGTCTTAGTCAGGCCTCTTGATGCAGAAGGAAATATTCCTGCAAACTCAAATGGTGACAATCTTTCTTCTGAACCAGTGACTTAGTATTATTTTTATGAGGATATATATTCTGTTTCTTTAAACATGTAACAGGAAACCAGGCAGGATGAGGATGGGGAAAGTCTACAACAGCACCTCTACAGTGAGGAGAGAGAGAGCACGAGCACACGTGCTTTTTAAAGAAAACACTCATTATAATAAATATCCTTCTACAGGCTTTCAGAAAAAAAAAAAAGTGACTGTTACATTACATGGGGAATACTGCTGCTTGTGCATTGAGGTGACAGAAAGTAACCACTGATCATTAAAGCTCTCAGAGAACTGGTGTTAATCTGACTGTGTTGTACAAGCCCATCACCAGCAAACAGATCCTGGCTACCTGTGTTCTTGGGTAACTGCATCCCCATACATTTAGAGGTTTATGGATAAAAAGCAACACTTTGACTCCACCTGGCCACATGCTGGGGATCAACACCGATCCCTGAGCCCCAGTGCAGTGTGCTTCTGAGGTAGAATCCCACCTGCTAAAATCACCCTGTCCTGTGCAAACCTTGGTGGCAGGGGGCTCTGTGCAGGTACACCGAGTGCTCCTGGCCCTAATCCTGCCCCAGGGGACAGGCGACTGTGGCAAGGTCAGGCAGCTGCACCTTGACCAGGACAGAAAGCCCCTCACTGTCAAGACTGGGGAGCCCATTCCAATCTTGGAGGGGTAATGGAAGTGGGGCATTCACTTCTGGACATAAAGGTCTTCCCTTACTTACTAAAGACTGAGTGTAAATAATTCTCAACCAAGCAACCTGCTTTCTACCTGCCCTATCACCAGATAAAATGTGTAGAAAAACTTACTTGGAGATTATCAGCAAGATGACTACTTTAGAAACTTTATCCCCTACTCATTTGTTCTTGCAGTGATCTTCTGCACATGCTGTGTAAGAAAGCTAAGAAACAGCTGCCTGAAGTACCCTGTCCCTGCAACGAGACTGCAGCTTTCTGGTCATTTCCTTAGAGAAAACAGGAACTAAGCTGCTTAACACCAACGAACTTCTCTACTTCTAGCATAGGCAGATCAATAAATCTTCAAACCACTGATATCAAAGGTTAGCAACAAATCTAAGGAACTTTGCAGACATTGTGGTCTCCTGCACACAGATAATGATCGATGACACCTTTGTCTAATAGTCAAACCTGTAAGCTAAATCTACAGATTTAAGGAAATTAATATTTCAAGGGAATAGCTATCCTGCCACAAGCTTCCTATTGGCTTTACTCCAAAAGGGAAACTGAAACAGACAGCAAGATTATCAAGCACATAATTTTAAAAGCCTCTTTTTGTGAGGAAATATTTTGTTACACAGTTTTCTGGTTTGTTACTGAAAACTAAACCTCTTAGGTGTTGTTTCTTTTGTTGTTTTTTGTTTTGTTTTGTTTTGTTTGTTTGTTTGCTTGCTTGCTTTGTTTTCATTTTGTCTTTCTAGTTTTTCTTCTCATTTTAATCTTTAAGGAAAGTCATCTCTTTTCTCATGTAGAGAAGCATCCGTGGAATCACTAAATAAGACAGATATTCTAGGTGTAACATTTGGGATGCTACCCTCCTGTTTTGTCTTCATTATCTGCAGATAACCCTTCAGTGAAGTACAGTGGTTTTATTTTACCCTAGCTAGAATATTTCTGTATGCTTTCTCCTTCTGCCCATTTTTACACAGTTCTATTTCCTTCTAAACATGGTTACATTTCAAGCACATGTGATACAATCCTTCATGTTTGGGGAATGTAGCTGATTAAAGCCATTAGACACTCTGAGACTTCTGGATTACTGAAGTTACAGAAATGCAAAACAATGATACCAGCTTTCTGTGGCATTTAGAGAGAGCTTCAGTTACAACTGGTGAACAATCTTCACCAAACTTCCGAGTTACACTGGTCTGATAGATTTTGTCTTCATTATACGTTTCCAGAGACTTGTCAACTGGGCTGAAGAATGAAAGAAAATGCACAAAAATCTTGTTCTGGCTAAGGCATGTGCTAAATCAGACTGCTCTTAACAAAATTGTTTTTAAAAAAAGGCTTGCAAAAAAAAGATTTTATCATTTTCCATCATCAATGTTTCTCTATCAACACTGGAAATTTACCGCTCTTCAGTTAAAAAATGATAATAAAAAATACTCTGAATGTAACATTTCTTTTTATGTGATGCCCAAAATAATTATTTTTATGTTAATGTTCAAGGTGAGCTTGGTCAATGAGTTTCAAACACCGTTCCTACCTCTTGAAGTACCATATCTTCTCCATCATCAGCTAGAAGCTGGAGGAAGAATGCAAGGTCTCCTTATTAAAGTTGTGCCACTGACATGAAGAAAGCTTGGTGATGAGCCCTTTGCATATGATGGTTCCCCACTGCCCAAACCTAGCCATCTTCCTGCAATGCTCCTTGAAAACTCATCTCTTGGCAAAAGATTTTCTGAATATACCACAGGGCAGATACGCTAAACTGAGTGAGAAATTGCAAATTTGGTGTCTGAATTCCAAATCCCAGGACTGAGTTCTCTCTGCCCAGTCCCTCACCCATCATCTAATTTGTCCACACCAGACTGAGTCATGCTGAAGAGCTGCAATGCCAAAGTCGCCCCTCGAAAATGATTCTTTGTGTAGGCTTTTGAAAGACATCCCTGAGGTTGCCTCCTGTGGGCTTCGTCTCTTGCTTTAGTATCTGCAGCAGACCAAGTTCATACTCTTGGCAGAGGCATCTAGGGGTGGGCTGGGGGGCACAGAGCAGCCCAGCAGTGCCTGAGGAAGCACTGACCTAGAACAGCTCATAGTTGGGAAAGCACCATGGGAATTCAAATGTTGGGAACATCATCTCATCCTTGGCTTTTATGTTCTGGTTTGCAGTTCTTAAAAGTTGCTGCACTGAATTTCACCCTAATGCTGCTTCTCTTTGAAGACTCATGTAAATTACTGTTTACTTGAGAGGTGATTTACTTTGACCAGACCAAGGAAGAAAGCAAAACATTCACTACACATTGGGGAAACCTCAAGAGATGCTGCCAGCTTTAGGGTATAAATTCAATATTTCTGTATGTAGGTGTCATGACACAGCAGTCCAGATTATAGAGTCATTTTGGTAATAAAATATTTGTTCTACCCAGATATTTCCAGATGAATGATACATGATACAAAGAATAGTAATTCTGGTCCATATCGAGTAACATCAAATGTTCTGGAAAGAGTTGTCAAGCTACAGCCATCTGATTTTATGAACAGACAGATAACCTTCTTACACAGTCTTCTAACACCTTTAGCTATCCGTGAAGAGGACAGTGGGTTGTCCTCATGCAGACTTTGCACTTCTAAAATGTTCTACTTACTCCCTTATGCCTGGTTTTAATATAACCATACTTTACGAGGGTCAGCATCTGTACCATAGCAAAATAAATTTTAAATCTGCTTGCTTGCAGCTTTAGGGGGATAGTACACGTGCGTTATTTTATAAGCCCAAATATGTCCTAAGTGGTACATACTTTTGTCTTGACAGTATTACAAATGCTGCTCAAGGAGTCTCGGCCAGATTGACCATGCAGTTTAAGATCCATACTTGTATACATATTGGCACCCTGAAAAATGTGTTGATAGTTTGCTCAAAAAGAGGCAAGCTGTTTCTAATGACTGGAGATTTATTTACGAACATATGCACTAACTGAATAAAAATCACCAACACAAAGCATCAGAAATACACAAAATTACAGTGCTTGATCATCTTTGTTGACTGATATTCATTTACTGGATTCTTAGTATATAAGGGGATTCATTGAGACCTAGCCTAAAACCATTCTCTGTTGGAGTATACTGAGATTTGGATCAAGTACGACAACCAGTAATTTTAACCTTCTTTTTATCACTTAACCTTCTTTTTATCACTTCTTTTTATCACTTTTATCACTACAAGCTTCTATTCTATGATGAGCCTGGGATGGGCCCCCAGAGTTATCCAAAGCTTTTAGCAGCATGAGTGGGGCTCTTGTCTGCAGCTTGTTGCCAGCCTGAAGTAGAGAGATTTTGGTATAAAAAATGTTGCCTGCTGTGTGACTACTGGAATTTCTTTCTGCATCTATGCAATGAACTGAAGTCATGAGCGACTTGAATTCTCTTGGATACCATGAAGTTTTGTCAGGTCTCTCTGAACCCAGCACAACTCTGTTTAAATCACCAGGAAGACTTAATGGTAGGTTAATCAGGTCCTAAAAGAGTAGGTTGCTCTGGATATACCTGAGATCTTATAGGCACACACAAAGAGGATTAATCATGATTCCCATTTGTATAAAACCATGAAGGTTGAGGAAAAGCCTCTAGGTTTTCTCTCCACCTTAAGTTGTTAAAAGGTTATTATCTTGGTCTTAACAACACATGAAGAGGCATCCATTTATCTCTCTGAGGGGAGAATACCGAAAAGCCAAGAATATTTCAATACCATCTAGTTTGTTTTGACACTCAAAAATCTTAACAGAGTAAAGCCTTCTTGAATTTGTAGATCCAGGCATTCAAACAAATTCATCCATTCAGAAGTTATTTGGCTTTAACATTACCTTTATGAGGTTCCAACCAAAAGCAGGCTCTGTGGAGCTTGACTCTGTACAAAGAAAGGGAAAGGCTCCAATAGAAAAAGCTAAAAAAGGAATTATAATTCCCATTTTGTAGTATTACTACAGGCCCACAGCCCACTGGAGGAGTTTAATTTACAGAGCACACGTCTTTCCACTGAGTCCAGACAAAAGCCGGTGGCTGATAACCTTAGGGCTGTGGACAAATGGATTGCTCATCCACCTCTTTATGCAGCCTGCCAAAGCAACAGCAACAACTTTGGTTCAACACCCACAGTAAGCAGCATCCATTCCAACTTTGATTCAGACAACAAAACAAAAGTAGGAACAACTTCAGGCCCAAGACTGATTTTGTCTGAACTCCACTCTTCTGTGGATTTGGACATTTCTCCTTTGTTTGTATTCCAATTTCTGATATTCAAATAAGTTGGAAAAATTGTGTTTCAATATCTTATGTAGCAGGATGAGATGAGGACGTTTAAACTGACTTTCTTTTAATCATTTTCTATGTGGCTCTCTTAATTGGCTTGGTTTCTTTTTTCTGGCTTTGTTCTCCAACACTGATTCATTCATTTCCTGAAGTTTCACTTCACCTTGTCTGGTTTTTCCGTCTGCAGCATGTTGTTATACGCATTTGGTGATGAGAATTAGCTTAAAATAATCTGTACCATAATTACTGACTTCAGACTTGTTTGTGTCTATAGGGAGATGTCCACGACAAAACAAAATAACAACAAAGAGGGAAAACTACCATGTTCTTCCATATTTGGACAGCCCAGATGTTATTTACAGCATTGTTTATGAAGCTTTTTCTTTGCCTTGCTGGCTTTGATCCACACACGTTGTCAGTTTTGAGCACACACGTCCTGTCACATGGTGACTGTGTGCCCCTGACAAGTAAACATGCGGGAATGCAATTTATAAAGACAGGCTAGAGCAGCAATTAAGGAGAAAAAGAACTACAAACAAGACAAAGGAAATTATGCAGGAAGATGAGCTAAATCTGGTCAGAATACAGGATATCAAGGCAACTGCGCTGCATGTCATTTATGCTTTAGTCACTAGTGAGTGTCAACATTAGTACGTGATGTTTTCCCTCGTGAAACTTTTATCATTAGTCTGCAAGAGAACTGCTCAGAGGGACTTGTTGCTGCAGAACCCCATGTGTGTGATCTCTAAGGGGTGATGTAGTTCATTACCACATTTGGCACTTACTCAGAGTGATGAAGTTTTTCAAGCACATTTGGCACAATGAACAAACAGAATATTGTAACATCTCCTTTTCCTATAAAGTTGAAGAGAGAGCAGCTTCCAATAAGGCTCCATAGGATGTGCTGGATGAGGGAAGTATCTGATATGCACTACATTTTCTTGCTAAAGCAAAGTAATGCCATGAAAATAAAAAAACAAAACAAAACAAAACCACTACCACCACCAACAAAAACACCATTCAACAAATGCTTCAGGCAATAAAATTCAGTCATGTGAATATTTGGGTGACAGCAGTGAAAGGTTATGTACAGGACCCATAGGGCCTGGGAAGGGAACATAGGCTATTGACTATGTCCCCATTTACTAACAAACAAACTCCAGGCAGATGCTGGGATTTGGGAAATTCATTTTAAGATACTGCGGGCTGAGCAGCTGAATCTTGGGACACTTGCATGAAGAGTCCTCTGCTCTGTGAAAATGTGCTTTATTATAAAGGTCATGATATCGGCTGGGGGAACTGGTAGATTTTATCCCTATGTCTGGCAGGACAATATTCCGGTAGGAATCTTTCTTCCAGCTTTACCTGTACAAGTCTATAGCTCAGAGCACTCTGAAGAAGGCTCCTTCTCTGGGAATTCACTTAGCTCCTTAACTGCTCTTCTCCTTTCAGCCATCTGCCATCTGCTTCTCCTCTTAATCATTGCCCTAACAGTTAATGTCCTCACAGAGCAGATCCTTGATTTTTCAGTCCTTCTTCGACAACCCTTCACACACTACTCGGGATGGTACTTTACTACGAATATCACTTACTAAGGAAAAGGCTGGAACTGACTCACATGGGAACCAGGTGTGTAGCTCCAAACCTTCAGTTATTTGTGACCTGGATCTTGGATCTTGTGCTTAGATCTTTTACGTAAAAGCACTTGCACTCTCTGTAGTGGTTTCATGGTCACTATATCTGCATAATAAGGAGAGTAAAACAGCACATGGTCTATATGGTCACTTTGAAATACCTGTCCAAAGGGTTTTTTTGTTTGATGTTTAGTTCATCCATTGGTGGTGCTTTCCACTAAGGATTCTTTGCTAATATTTAAGTATGCCAAGTCTAGTATTTAGATTTACCTATGAAAAAGTACCCATCTGTTCAAGCAAAGTGTTTAGATAATCTGAAAGTAAGGATGTTTCCTGAGTGCTGGATCCAGTCCTGCAGTTATCCTTTCCAAAAAGATGTGGAGCAAGTGCAGTGAGTTCCTTGGCCACAAGAATAACTGGAGCATCTTCTGTACAAGGGAGGCTGAGAGAGCTGGGGTTCTTCAGCCTGGAGAAGAGGAGGCTCAGGGGGATCTGATCAATGTGTATAAATACCTGAAGGGAGGGTGTAAAGAAGACAGAGCTAAACTCTGTAGTATCCAATGACAGGACAAGAGGCAATGGGCATGAATTCAAGTACAGGAAATCCCATATAAGAATAAGGAAAAACATTTTTTACGACAAGACTGGTCTGACATTGGAACAGGTTGCCTAGAGAGGTTTTGGAGTCTCCATTCTTGAAGATATTCACAGTCCTGAGCAGTCTGCTTTTGTAGACACTGCCCTGAGCAAGAAGGTTGGGCTAGGCCGTCTCTATAGAGGTCCCTTCAAACCTCAGCTGTACTGTGATGCTGTAAAAGATACTGTAAATCAGACACACGTCCAGAGAACATGTCCAGATACACATCCAAGCAAAAAATATGAATTCCAACCCTCATCAACTCAAAAAAAATATCATTTGCAGGACAAGCTAGAAACTAAATGGATACAACAGATGAAAATGATGAAGGAACTGCAGACACCTGGAGGCAGCAAGACATGAAAAGAAGAGCTTTGATTTGTTTTCCCTAGCAAACACTGAAGGGAATTTGTGGTAGGTTAAGGAGAGTTCTTATTTGTATGTTAACATTCCTCTCCATGTACAGGATTAAAGAGGATAGCTAAACCAGCTATGTAAAGTACAGTTCACTAATATTGGACCAACAAGTAAAGTTGCACCTAGAAAGAATGTGGCTAACCTAAGACTGTAAAATAGGGCAAGAAATGCTTGTTTTTTTCTTTCCTCAGCTTCAAGATTGTCAGATGCTTGAGGATGACACAGAAGCAACTAGTACTACTGCTAAGAAGAAAGGCTGAAATTAGCTATATTAAAGCAATGAAACAAAATTAAAAGCCACAGAGAGCTGCCAAGGAACGTGTGACCTGACACATTCTGACACATGGAGAGCTGCAGGTGGCACAGGCACCATGACATTACTCAGTCCATCCATCTTCTCAGTAGTAAAGCTGACAGAGAGGGTTTCACTCTCTTCCCATCATTCTCTAGAAACCTATTTAGTGGAGAGAACTACAGATTTGAAGTGGTTTGAATATAGCTGACAGTAGCTAAGTCTTTGGATCAGGTCCCTCCTGGAAATGACAGCAGCACTTGCAGGTCCAGATCTAGGGGGCTATGGCAAAGACAAAACAAAACTTCAAGCCGTGGCAGTTTTACTGCCTCAGGTAGTCCATAACCACGTCTGAGCCCTCAAATAGCTGAAAATAGGATTGAGATTCCTAGGGGCCAGTGAACTCTACAGATGACTGTGGTATACAGATTTCATATTGCTCGAGAGCTATATATTAAGATTACTTAATTTCTTTAGTGTTCACTTTCCCCACCACTCTCCATCTGATATTGTGTCATCCTTCCCACTTGAAACAGAAGAAAACAGCTACTAAGGACACGGTCAGCAAACTTTATTTTTTCCACTATTCTTCAGAGAACTGATTTATTTGTATGTTAATATTCTTATCCATATACAAAAAATGTGTACCGTAAATAGTTTTATAAGGGAAAATCAGCCAACTGGAAATGCTTCCTTCATTTTAAAGATAATGGCTCCATTTGTTTACTGCTTCTGCTGTTGATTTTTTCAAAGCAAAACGGCAAATCTGCTCCCAGTTAGAGGAGCGCAACCCTTCTGTGCTCAGGAGGCTCAGACCAGAGTTCAGGACATATCCCAGAGTATCTCTCCATGGTGAACCGTGCTGCCTACTTCAGTGAAGCTGCTCACAATTAATTCTTCTGGATGTGGAGATCAAAGTAACACAGCCTTTTGCTGGTAGCCTTAGGGCTACATTCAGACAGCCTAAGTTCCACCTAAGTTACTGTGCTTGCTCCGCAAGGAGAGTTTATTGCAACTGGCGGGGAACCTGGGAGAAACCACAGGGGCTCTGGTGGAACATGCAAGGTTCCCTTGGACAATGATAGAGGCCAACTACTGCTGTGTGAGTAAGCCTGTTTTTGATTCAGCTGGACAATCAAGGGAGAAAGATTTTTATTTTTATTTTTTTCCAGTGAGTGATATTTACATAATCCACTTCCTTAAACCTATTTTTTTTTTAGAAATGTCTTACTTTTTCCATATGCTTGTGAGCCAGAGTGGAGCAGATGTCCAGAGCGATCAGCATCAACAAGTTTTTTCATTTAATAATTACATTTGACAACTGTTAAAACATGAAGTGTAGTGAAATCATCACTACCAACTTATTTTGGTAAACTACTCAATTATTTTTTTTTCAGTGGTTTGAGGGAAGCACTCCAAAAGTCCATAAAAATTGATTGCAACAGGACACACACTAAAACCAACATAATGTGTACACTCAATGCAGTATGCTTCTGCATAGGAAATTAATGCAAGAGAGCCACGGCACTAATGACATAATTATTGCCTTGGCAGTCATCATGATGACACCAAAGCATCAGACAAACTTAATCTTTCTCCCCATATGGGCTAAACGCTCTTTTAGTTTCCTGTGCAGGGCATAATTTTTCTCATAGTTGGTTTATGTTTATGTTTTTACAGATTTACAACAGAGAATTGCCTTGTGGCCTAAGCTGCTGTTCCCAAAGTGTCCTGTATTGGACTGTAGCATCCTGAATCCTTTTTCCAAATGTGTTTTTGTTCTGAGTAGGCTATTCAGGAAGAATCAGCTCATATATCCCAGAAAGGAAGCTCTGGGATGTATTCAGGGCTGTGAGCCTGGAAAAAGGAAGGATGCTGGAGAGGTCTTATCCCTCTGCTGTCACCAAGGAAGAGCACATGGCCTTGCAGATCTTCCGAACAAGAGTACGTCACTGAAATTATGTGGCTGGGTAGATCCTTTGACCAGACTCTACAGCTGATGGATGAGGTATTCACTGAGGCTAGTGAGAGCATCCAGGACATGCAGCGAGAAGGGGTAATGGCATTTGTCACCAGTAAAGTGGAGAGGTTGGGTATTCACCCCATCAAGTAGCAGTGGGAGGAAGTGAGAGACTTCCTAGCAATAACTCTTTAAAAGGAGCATATTGCTATTTACACTATAATTTGCATCCCATGTCCCTAAAACATCTGACAGTTAGCAAACCCAGCATGTTAATAAAGCAGGTCTGGCTCTTGCCAGACTTTTTTTCTGAGTCCCTGCACCATCATGCCCTCCCTCTCCTAGCAGCTGCATGGCATAGCCATCACAGCTTTGCTGCTGTGAGCTATACACATCACCAAGACCCAAGCCTGGAGTAGGAAATGCTCAGGCTTTTCCAAAGAAATATTGCTTAACTGGAGCCAGTCATTACAGCTTCCTCCTCATTATACAGCATACAGGAATGAGATCAAGTAAACACAGTCAAAAGCATGACTGCTCAAATACAAGATCCAGGAGCATACTTAACAAATGTGCATCCAGAAATCTATTGTCAAGGGTTTAATATGATTCAGCGTGTTCTTGGTTTTCCTTGTAAAACACCCTCCTTAAACAATACAGTGGTTTAAACAGGGTTTTTGTTCCCCAGCATGTGGACACAAAGAGAAAGTGCCAGGTGACTGCAGCAAATTACTCATTCAGTTGATTTGGAGAAGGACATTCATTCTTTTCTTCACAGCTTATCTGATGCAATTTGCATTTTAAAGTTGATCTCTCAGAATACCAAAGCAAGTTGCTTCATGCACCTTCCAAATCATTTTCTTCTGAGAAGGTGTTGATCAGAGATACCCGAATATCAAAAAGCTGAGTGGTTCAGTCAGGATAAGGTCCCTTCTCCAAAGATCAGAAGCTTATCCATACCTGAGCCACATAAGCCCTACTGCTTAGGCCTAGGAGCATTATAGACTTAGGGTCAGAAAACAAATGAAAGTTAACATGGAACTGGTCAAAAGGGGACAGTAAATCAATTATTAATACATCCCTAATACAAAGCTTCAGGCTTTCCTGAAGTCTGGGTTTTCCCTCATTTCCTCTGGGGATTTTTTAACAGCTGGATGAGTGGGATAACTTGGCTTAAGGATGCTTTTCCTGTACCGACTCCTATGTTTGCAATCAAAAAGGATTCAAGATCACAAAGAGCGTTCCGGTCTGAAGAACAATGATCTCCCCCAGGTATCAAGAAATACGATACATTCAACAGGCCACATTCACCGGTATGCCTGGGATGCTCTGCATTGTCTTGGTGATACAAAACAGTCATTAACCTGGACTGTCTGTGGAATAGTGTAAAGCAGCCAGAGCAGATCTGATCCACAGTTCTCAACGTTATATATTGCACTGGAAGCCCCCAAAGAACTGTTCTTTTATATGGCTCTCTGGACCTTAGTGAAACACTGCCTGATACCATAGCTTTTATCATTGTAATCACAGAAATCAGTACAAAACGGAGCATCTTTGAGCCAAGTTATTCAGCTGATCCAGCTGTTGTGAAATTCCCCAGAGGAAATGAGGGAAGACTCAGAATGTCAAAAAATAAAATAAAATGTAAAATCCATGCTTTACAAGAAAGGCTGCAGCAGCGCTAGGGACACTTTGCATTACCAGGACGGGACAAGTCTGCAGAAGCTGGCGCAGAATCAAAGTCAGAGATTGCTACTTCCTGACTGCTGGTTCAGGCAAAAGTCACCGAGGGGGTGAGCAGAGCAGTCAGGGGAGGCACAATGGCTTCTCTATCAGCACTGGAGATCTTTGCCACTAGCTGGGCTAGGTCAGAAGAGAGCCTTGCAAATGTGCTACCTATTCCCTGGAGAGTCTTGTGGTTCAGGCTCTAATCCACTGTACTACTGTCTGCCAAAGAAACTTCCCTAGATGATGTTAGGTATTGGAAGAGATTACATGCACACAGACCCATTTTTAACCCTCTAAACCACACCATGCAGCTTAGTGTGGGAGCCCTTTAGCTCCATCTGTACTAGCAAATAAAATTGGAAATGTTCCCAAGCACTGGGAATTGAACCTCTCCTAAATGGCCTCTTCTATGGTGTTGGCTCATGCCAAACAGCCCCTGGGCACAGCTGGAACATCAACAGGGCCAGAGACAAGTGCTGATGGGCAGCCTGCATGCAGCTGTCCCATTCTGGATGCGGGCCTCACTGTGCTGGTGGCCTCCCTGGCAGACAGCTGTCCAGGTCACGCTCAGTTTGCTCCTATGAACTGACCTGCTGGGACTCCTTGAGATGCACTGGGCACTGGGCACCCAAGAGAGCCCATAATTCTGGTTTTACAGATACTACACGTGTAGGAAGGAAACGTTTTGCTTGTTGGCTTATTTAGAGTCATCTTTAGTGGAAGATTTCAACCTGGAATAATGGGTTTACTTGAGGCATATACTCCTGTAACAATGGAATAAAGTCACAAAAATTAAAATCAAATCACATCATTAAGACTAAACTTAACAGTAAGAAGTCTCCACAGCTGTTCCAGTCCCTTAGACAGCTTGGTAGGAAGACCAGGTAGCTGCCACCACTGACCTCAGGTAGGCTGCAAGCATCCTTTCTTGCTCTCACTGCTCAGGATGGCTCCTGAAGCCACCCCGGGCGGCACCTACGGTGCTCCTTTCACACTGTTCTGGGGAATGACCTACTTCTTCTTCTCTCTTCCTGTTTACCTGCCTCATTCCCCGTGATTGGATGCTGAGACATTGCACGGTAACGTAGGGAATTAAGTCATTTCCTCTTTTCATCCCTTCAGTCTCTGAAGTCATTTCCTTCCCCCACCCACTCAGCGTTTCTCAACAGTTCTGCAGCATATGTACCACTTTCTTGGCTTTACGTTGTTCTCTCTTCTTATAGCCAAATAACGACATTTTGGTAAAATATTACACATCAGATCATGAGAAACATGATTCCAGTAAGAATGCTGTATGTTTAAAAAAATATTCTTTCACAGAAACTTGCATATAAAGAGAAAACATGGCATAACAGTGGGTACCTGCATTACTAATGCATCCTTCCCATCTATACTGGTGGTTGGAAAGGGCACAAAGGTGAGTGGAGCTGGGTGGTAAAGTAACCTTAACTGGTTTACAGCTATAATGGAAATCTGGCCACCTAGGAGTTCTAAAAGCCCCATCTTGTCTAAAGTTGCCCATGAGAGATAGCATCAACATACCAAAATTTCTCCTTTCCTCCATGGAAGAGTCAATCAACCAATTCAAAAAATAAATAAATAAAATAAAATAAACATTTCTCACCTACTGCCAGGAACCTTGTCCTGCAGAAGCCAGGGTGGATTCCCAATGGGAGCAAATTTCAGAGCTAGGCACCTTGGGGTCGAGCAGTCGTGGCACCAGAGTTCATCCCTAAGGGCACATCAGAAAATATTCCTATTTGGTCAGTGCTGTCTCTAGAGACTACTGGTAAGTTGCCATGATATATCCCATCAGGAGACCCCACTGCAGTGAGGTATCCCAAAACTATGACTGGCTACAACCAGAGACGATATAACATGCAGCTCAGGTGTACTTGGATCACAGCAGACTGTTTCTGGTACTACCTTCTTCCACAACCATGTCATCCATTCATATTTTAATTTGGGGTATACTAGAAAAATTACACATAAAACCAAGAATTCACACAGCATCTGTGGCTGCTGCTGCAGCTATAATAAAGCTCTATGCCCAGGCACAGTAGTACAAGATACGCCTGAGAATACATCTTGCTGCCTGATTGATTTCACTTGGGAATTCAGGAATCCCATTTCAAACAAAAGTACATAGCTGGAACTAATTCAAACCACAAGAGAATAAAGGAAAGAAATCAAATCAAACTAATAAATCAAGATTACAGCTCTCTCAAAAAGATATGTTCTAATTCAGCCACAGGTTATGAGACTTGATGCAGGAATAACTCCAGGTAATTCTATAGTCTGTGATTGCTGTTGGTCCTATGAAATGGTCCTGTTAGTCCCTTTTGTGCCTGTGAGCTCTGCGAATATATTTATGTGAATGATGGCAAAGTAACTTCTTTCCCCCAAGTAAAGGCTGGTTACCGATTACATTCAGGCTGCCAGCAGTAAAATAGCTGAGGTATCTGCAGGTGGAGATAGGAACATCCCACACGATGAAGCAACTCCTGAAGCCACAGCTGGAGTCCGTAGCCAAAGAACCACACTCCACAAGTATATTTGCATTTCCAATTAACCTGTCTCTTATGGAGGAATAATTTAATGAAAATTGAGTGCTGCAAAATACAATCTTTAAATTACCTGGAACAATATGACATATAATTTCTTATTAAAATATTTGTGTTATAAATGTTAAATGTATAAATGTTAAAAAAGGAGAGAGGGGTAAAGTGTGATTTCCTCGCTTCTCTTTGTAATGCCTTAATTAATGTTATTATATTCATCCCTAGCACTTAATCCCTTTATTTTCCAGGGGAACAGGTTTGAAATTTTGGTAAAAATTTGTGTCATTACCATATTTTAAAAACAACAAAAGACCTCTAAGAAGATTGAGGCGCTTTTTTTATATCAATGACAAACAAATATGTAGTCCAAAGAAAAATCCATACTTTTTGCAGCCACTGTGACTTCGTGGGAACGCGTATTCTGTGTATGTTCACAGCTTTGCTGCCACCAAAGATAATAACAGTTTTTAATTATTCCAAGCAAAACAGTGGGGAGAAAACATTTTATGATTTTTGAACTATCATAACAGAATTCAACAGAAGTTGAAAACATAATATATTTTCTGTTCATATATGAATACTTTGCTGAGAAAACAAGTCATGCCCATGTCTCAATCCACAGTAACTGCCTGTAATTCAAAACAATGATTCAGCACTGGGGTATGAGAAGTTGTGAATATTTTAATGATTTTTTTTTCCACAGAACTTTTGGCGCTCTGCCTCAGACACTTTTGGTACACAGCAAAAGTTTAAGCATGTTTTTCAAAAGAAAAAAAAAAAAGTTTTTTTTCAATTCATACTTGAATACTTGAAGAACTGTTTAAAGGACACCAACTAAAAAGCTATCCATTGCAAACACAGTTTGTTTTCTCAGAGGAGGTTTTCCAGAGCTGTGTGTGCAAATGCACTGTAAGAGGGAAGCTCCAAATGCTCTTTTTTTCTCAGATGAGTAGCCATCGCTCCTGTACCTACCCTCTAATCCCCTGGGGTGGACTCATGTCTCTGTGCAAAGGCCTTCCAGATTTCCATATTCCATATTTCCATATTACTAAGGATTTTCCCCTCCAGCTCTGACTCCTGACTCAGGTCCGTATTATTTTGTGAAAGGCTAGCTTCCCCCAGGGTGACAGTACGGTTGCAGCAGAAGGGTTATACGGGCTGGGTTATAGCACGCTTATAGACAGACAGACAGATGGCCTGTAATGATCTGACCCAGCTGTAGGATCCCATGACTCACACCTGCCTTCTGCCCTTGGGAAAGGCTGCGGGGAGTTTCCTCTCGTCACCTTCCTGGAAAACTGGTAGGAGTGAGTGCCGTGCCAGCCGCTCCTGCAGGGCTGCCAGGTACGAATCACCTGGCTTCCAGACAAGTGATGAAATGGTTTCAAGATGGAAACTCCGTCTCCCTTCCTGGAGGGCTTCACACAGGTGGCTTTTTGTTGTTGGGCCCCAGCAAGGAGCAGGGGAACCCCAGGGAACAGCCTTGCCTGGCACTATTTGGACTCTGCAGTCCTGATAACATTTCCCGGCCATCCAGCAACCTCAGTCAAACCCTCTCACTATGCTTAGCTTCCAAAAAGAGAGGAAGAAGGGAGAACATCAGCATTTTTCCTGGTGCCAGGTTCCTGATCGCACATTTGAGAATGGTGTGGACCCTTCCAGCCCTGCAGTGTAGAGGGCAACTACCCATCACCTGCACCCTAGGCTATACATCAGGTGACGTTCAAGCTTAATCAGTGGGGTAACCTCTAAATCTCCCAATGGAAGCACAAATTCTTGGTTGGCCAACATAGTTGACTGAGCCTTTTCACCTAGTATCTTAGTTGTCTGAGGATCATGGATCACAGATTTAAAAACCTGGGAGATGAAGATACCCAACATAATCTCCCAGGAGGCAGTGCAACCACATTTTCAAGTAAAAATATTTAATTTTGTAATTTTATGCTAAAGTCTTTTGCCTTTCAGAGTGATAACAGATCCAAATATTCTCTGAGAAGTGCACCAGGAAAAATGTTTATATTTTTCTGCATTTGTTTAATTTTTCTTTTGTGTTGTCATTTTCCAGACAAAATGCCCATTTCTGGGCCAGATCTGCAGGACATCAGAAGTAGGAGAGGGAATCAAGAGTTTCTGCACCAACTTTTGGGTTAACACAGAACAGAAAATTTTTCAAGAAGAGCCTAAACTAGTGGGATACCTGGTAGGGTCTAAATATATGCAAGGTATAAAATGAAAAGAAAATGTCCAAAGTTGTTAAGAAGGTGACAGCAATACTAAAAGAAGAAACTGGGTAGAAAAGAAGCTGATTCTAACTAATAAAAAAGCTCAGCTGAGATGCAGTAACCTCTGAATTCCTTGTTCCTGACTATTAAAGGACTGTGCAGGTTTACAAAGTACAGATCTTGCAAGACAAAAATAGTTGTTTCTAAACAATCTTAGAAAATTCAGGGATTAATGTTAAATTATAAATATATGGGTTGATTCACTACTCTGACTCCAACTGTAGAACACTGCAACACCACGTTTTCTCAGTGGAGCTATTCCAAGCTGAAGTAATGTACCAATGGCATAGTATATAGATTTAAAAAAATAAATAAAATTTTAAAAGTATCATGAAATCTACCACTCTACAGCCTGATTTTTGGGCACAAAATAAGAATATTAAGGATGAAGGTTATTTTTCTTTTCTTATAAGCTAGTTTTATTTCTGGAGAAAACATATTTTTTTTTTCTCTGAAATAACTCAGTGACAATTTACATGTAAAAATAGAATATTGACATTCAGTGCTCGGGAGAACAGTGGTACTAAGAACAATTGCAATCTTGCAAGTCACTGCTTGGGAAAACAGTTTTTACAATTCCTTCTTGTTAGAAACCTTCGATTTATTTTAATCCTTCAAATCCTTGAGGCAAAAACTTGCTGTGTGATTACTATGTTTCCTTCCCTTAAGGGAAGGACAGCAAAGGACCAGGGAAGACAGCAAAAATATTACTATGCTTGATGAAAAATATAATTTAATAAACATTCACCGTGAAAGATCTCCCTTCCCTTATCAGTTTCTTTTTCTTACATTCATCTATTTATCCTTCTAAGAAGACAAGGTTACAGACAAACTATTTGATTAGAATTCTGTTTAAAAAAAATTGTAATCCACTATCTGTGGAAGGAAAAATGATCTCAAAAATACTTGTATTAATTTTCCTTTACATTGGTAGTTGATTTTCCTCTTCACTCTTCTTTTTAAATAGTTATGGGAAGTACTTTTATTTTTTTTTTAAGAATCAGAAGTTTTAATCAGAAGGTGAAGGATTGTTTCCATCCAACTCATGTTCAGTATGAGGAATCTGCATTTGTTTCCTGTGAGCAAGTATGGATTTTCCACTTATAGCTACTCAGACCCTGAACATAACAGAACTGTCAGCAGCTTTACAAGAGATCACATGTTTTTTACAAGATCTGGTGACGGAAAATCTGGAAAGCAATATTTCATGTCTCTAAGAAGTCTGTTTATTCTCAAAAATACTCAGTTATTTAGCCTCATAGCAATTACCCATTCCTAATTTGAAGAGCATTCATCCAGGAGGTAAACCATTGAGCTGTGAGGAATTATTTGTCTCTTTTATGGAGATTAAGTGCATTACTAAGCAAAGAGTAAACTGCATATTTTTTTTATTTTTTTTTAAACAAAAAAGAAGAAAGTGACAGAGGAATGAGGAATATAGATTTTTTTTTGCTGCTTGTTTGTTGTTGAATTGCCTTTTTTGGAGACTCCATTTCAGGCACTGCCAGTACTACCAGCAGAGCCCGCTATGAGACCACTCAAATTTGGAGAAGAAAGGTGGACATTCACAGCCAGGTTTCTAAAGTTTCACAGTTTCCATAAATCACCAGAACTAGAGTCCATAAAGCGCCACTATCCTTCAGGACAGGAGTCTATGTAACCACAGAAGAGGAGACACCAAGTTCCACCCAGCCAATGTTACCCTGAGCAGATCAGCCATCATCTAAGAGATAGCACCAAGTCCAACCAAGCTCATCCTTCTTGACTCTTTGCAATGACATTTGCCCATATATGTAGTTAATTAAACTTCCCAGCTGGTCTAAGAGATGAGGCATCAGATGGGTGTAATACATTCAGCAGCAAAGGGACAAGGAGTATTTAGGTTGATTGTTAAGCAACAACACTACGTGCTGTGGGCAAGAAGGACACAATGCCAGCTCTGGAAATTTCACAACACTTGTTTTTTTTCAAGACTTTGTAATTGAGGCTTGCGGGGTTAATAAACAACAACCACCACCAAAAGTAACAATTAGGACAGGACAGAAGAAAAGGACAAGAAGAACATTTTGGACTGCTTATGGTTGTTATTCTGTTAATACTCCAGTAAGAAAGTGAGAGGTCTTTTGTGTCGCTTTTAGTCCGACAGCACATCTGTGAATAAATCCCAGAGGGGACATGTTTTTGAACACCAAGATGAAAGTGGAGGGTAAGGCAGGCAGGGGAAAAGGTGGTTTTGGCTCAGCCCGTGCAGCTGTATTTTGCATGTCCAAAACCAAAACCACACTTCATCTTTGTACACGAGGCCTCGCCGCACTCGGAGCGGCGGTGCGCAGGCCGCAGCCCTGCATGGCCTGGTGCAGCGCTGTGCAAGCTGCCTGAGGAAGGGCAGAAGACAACCAGGTGGCAAAGGGCAGGGCAGAAACAAGACAACCAGGTGGCAGAGGGCAGGGCAGGCACAGCATCATGCCAGGAGATGTCCCGAGTTAGCGAATAGAGGGTCCGTGGCAGCGGCTGGTTTGTGCTGCTCCTGCTGAGTGGTGCCCGGAGTGCGGCTGGGGCTGTGGAGGGTCTTCAGCCCAAATTGTGGTCCCCAGCTGTGGACCCCATCTCCTTGCTAAGGATGTACAGTGCTTCCTCAGGAGGTTCATCTCAAAGGTGGACAAACATTTTAATTACCTCCATGCAGAGTCCTGGAATGAGTTACTTGCCTTATCTCGAGACTGAAGGAAAACCAAGAGAAAGTATCCCATGGTCACTGTTAGCTGCAGCAGCTGCAGCAATAAATATGCGCTGAGGCGAACCTACCCCAGCCAGGCTCACACACTCACAAATAGCAGCCCAGGCTGTGGTTGCTTAATATCCCAAATGAGTGCCTAATTACTTCATGAGCTAATTTGGAGTGCATAGGCTCTGCCTATGTGGCTTGGTAAAAATAGGTCTTGTGCACTCAAAAACAGGTCAGACACAAAGCAGTGCAAAAGAAATGGTCTATAGAAGTGTGTGTGACACATGTCTCAGGCTCTGCCATGTGCCCTGGATAACCGCTGTCACAGTCACCAAGAGAACAACGTAGCTAAAACTGGACATGCAAATGCTCAGGGAATCAGGAAACTGGATATGAGTGTTCAAGAAGCCGAATGTAAAAACGAGAGCAGTGCGGAACTTAGATATTGCCTCGTGCTCCTGATGAATCCCCATCTAGATAATGCTGAAAATCTGGCCAGACCAGGCTTTTGCATAGGTGAAACGTTTCTCACTGCTATGCAGAAAGTGCAAACCACAGCAAGGCTGTAAAAATATACTTTCCTGTGTCCGAAAACTAGGGTCATGGCCACACGAGGGATCCATATGCTGAAATTTATTGTGCTGAAGTCAGTTGCAGAAATTAAAACAAGTTTTTGGGCCACCGGAAAGCCAAACAGTGTCTCCCTGTAAAAGTAATTGCATCTTCTTGTCGCAGTTACTGCTAGCTGCTGTGAAATGGGCAGCGTGGCACAACCTGAGAGAGGCCTCTCACAACAAGAGGCAGGAGGGAAACGGAGGAAGAGGGATTATTCTAGGGAAGGTAACTCAGTGTGCCTTGCTTAGCATGCCCAACTCACAATTGTGGAATGACGGAGAGAAGGAGGATGGCAGCATTAGCTTTTTTTCTAAGGTGAATTGCTGTGTTGGCCTATAAGCATGAAAATATCATGCATTAGTACTACTATAATACAACTTTAATATTTTGATATGTTATGTATATTATGTCTCTAATCTTTTACTGCAATGTACAAGTCCCTGCAAATTAGCTGTAAGACACTAACAAAATGCTTCTGTGGTTGCAAATTGAAATTTTTAGAATTTTTGCTTTGCAGGAGATGCGGCTTTTTAGTCCACCCAAGACCAAGAAAAAATCCAACTCTGAAATATATCTTTCCCACAAATCCTTAGGGATTTCAGTTCAACAGAGAAGCTATGGGGAAGATTCCCCATTGTAAGATTTTGCAATTATTTGAAGTTGTCCAAAATAGCAGTTCATCTGAGAGCTGGGCTATTTATGTCCCGGATTTAGACACACTTCCACTGACTTAGCTGTCTTTTATCAGCCTTTGGATTATTGTTTTTTTACTTTCCTGGTAATATATTGTCTCATGTTCCCTTTAAACAAAGACCCGTCTGACTCCATAAATGTACCTCAGGAGCTACCATTTACCAGTGGTTGTAAAATGTTGACATAGTCCAAGAGATAGGAAGGCAATACATCCGAAGGTAGGCACTTGCTTAATGTGACATTATGTACGAATGCACGCTGTAATTTTAGATTCTAATTCACTGCTTTTATTTCTATCTGATGAGCATAAGGATGAATGCTTTTGTTGTTTAAGACCACAACCTTTTATCAAAACCTCTACATCTTTCCAAAGCAATTTCCATTTCTGGTTAATGTTCGCTTCCCTTCTCAGCTCTTCAGATGCGAAGCCAGATAAATACCACTTGCCTATGGTCTGGAGATGATGCCGCAGCTCAGTTAATTGCTCTGGAGGGTAAAGTGCCTCCTGCAGCAAGACCTGCTCTTTCCCCATTGACTCACTCCTTATACACACACTCGGCGCTTGCAGCTGCCTGCCTCCCTGCACCAGGAATTAATCCAGCTCTCACTGATAGCAACCGTCAGCGGAAATGTTGGTTTAGGCCAAAATGAGCGGAAAGAAAGAGAGAGGGTGTGACTTCACTCTGAAGGCAGAATTGTCCTTTCCGGCATAGCTTTTTGTTTCTTAAAATGTTTAAACCTGCCTTTGACAACAATCTATTCTTGACATGCCAGCAAGTGCTCACATACGAGCGAGAGCCCTGATATTTACCAAGAAACAACAGAGATGCAGCTGGAACCAGACACCTTTTTTGGGTGAAAAGGACTAGTGCAGGGTGGGGAGAAGCACAGGAAGGGAAAGAAAACAGCATGAGTGCAGTGGTCCCCACATAGCATCAGTGTAGGGGAGGGCTAAAGCTCCCCTCTTGTCCTCCTTTCTTTCTCCAAATGTAATGATGCTTGGTTTTTGGAACCATCTTCTGGCAATAGGTCACCACTTTTACTCTGCTGAAAACAGCATTACCACCGTTCTCTATATTTTCCTTTTTTTTTTTTTTTTTTTTTGTGTGTGTGTGTGTGTGTTTGCTTGCTTGCTTGCTTGTTTTTAAACTGCTGGTTGCTTGCTCATCAGCTGTGGGAGACTCTCCTGCATCAGCAAATGCCCTTAGCACCCTCTGTGGTGGCCCCGTGACTCCCCCCTTGCCAAGCAAGGCAAAGCCATGCCAAAGTGTGCATTGTGGGGAAGGAGGAGAGAATGGAAAAATCCTCAGAGCAGCTGAACAGGATGGCTGTAAACAGGAGACCCTTTTGTTTCATCTTGCCCGCCGAAGGCAGCACTGGGAGAGCCATGCTCCTTGCTGGAGTGTGGCCTTGCCTTGCCAGAACGGATACTCATTTGGCATTGCAAAACCCAACAGAGGTTATCCGGTCAAGGTGGCTGTGTCTGGAGCAGTCTAAACAAATTCTGTATTTCTGGGAATTATCACTCCGTTGGTCAGAGTACTGGTCGTGTGGCTACTGACATACCAGCTCTACAAACAGAGAAAAAAGTGTCAGAACTATTTTAATAAAGGATTCCAATGGGAGTCAAAAGCATGTTGATGATTTCTTTCATGTGTTAATGCCATTAGCTACCTCAGGCATTAAGCGTGGGGAGTACCAGTAACTGACAGTGCACTGAGTGGGGAATGAATCATTTTATTTTTTTTAAATAACTTTGTTGTTCTCATGAAATTTGGCCTCGGCAACATTGTCAGGTTTCAATTAGTGTTGGTAACTCTGGTTCAGAAAAAAAAAAAATTAAACTTGATCCATGATGTGTTACTAGAAATTTGACAAAGAGTGCCTTCCAGCCCCCTTTAAAGTGGTCTGCGTCATGAAGGACATTAAGGAAAAACAGGCCCATGGCAGAGGGACTGCTGTTGTGTCCTGCTTTTTTATGGAGGATGCAAGCAGAGAAAGTTTCCTTGCACTTCTTCTTCTCCAACCCATCCAAGTGATAGGAATCTCTTGAGTGGAAATGCGTAACTTTTGTACAAATGAAGTTTTAGTGTCATTTCCTTAACAAAGATCATTGAGAATAGTCAGATTCATAGTGTAAAGCACATCACAGCTGGAGATGGGGACTTTTGAAAGACAGAAGAACAAATACACGAGCAGCTTTGCAACCAGAGCAAGATTTTCTTTTGTGCTGAACCTGACCGGCTGCAAAATACTTTTCTATTTGAAAGGTGAAATAAGAGTTAAGGCCTCTGGAGCATGAAGGGTAAAATTCCAAAGGTTATACCTTTTAGGTTACCCTAAAAGTATGATCTCCAAAACCCCATGTACCCATTAGCACTGCCCACCCCCAACTTCCATGCGCCTGAAGGTCCAGACACAGAGCAAGTCGGTCCTAGTGAGGACCTGTAAGTGTCCTGCCCCGGCTGCCCATTCCCACTCCCTCCCCACCACGAGCCCAGACAGGAGCCCAGCTGGGTGGAAATGCAGCTTTTCTTTGCGGAGTTAGTCTTTACCTAGTTCAGCCCTGAGAGCTGGCTCCCTGCCCAGACGGGCTGGGGAAGGGGAAAACGGCAGCAGTGCTGACTAAGCTTGGCTTTGGCTTCCAGGGAACTGATCTTTCCCCTCTGCCAGAAGCGCTCCAGCCACCATGGCCTTGAGCTCTGCATTGCCTAATTTGTTTTGCTGGGAAGACCTAGAAGTGCCAGTCACTTCCATGAAGAGTGGAAAGCATTTTGAAAGTAATATAAAATCTTCTTGAATAAATCTTAATGGGCAGAAGCCCGTTCCTTGGTATGGACCTAATTACTGAGCCACTTAGTAAACAGAGGAGTAATGCTATTAGCTCGGCATGCAGAGCTGACCCTCTTTAATCTTTATAAAGAGTCTGGGGACTTGTATCAGAGCTTTAGAGACTGCAGGGCAGCACACACCTAAAAAGAGCAAAACACAGAGCTTTTAAAGGTCAAGCCCAAACTCTCTAAGCAATGTATGAGAGGGAAAAAGACAACAGTACCACGGATGTGCTCATGCAGAGCAGTCAATGTGCTTAAGCCAGTCAAGCCCGCAGGAACCTTCCCAGGAAGTCGGAGGATATTTATTATTACTCCTGGGCTTCTCTGCTGGGGCTGCCAGTGGGTGTGCCAATTAATTTCAATGCTGAGTTTTATCAAGTGGCCACCTAAGCACTTAGGCAATGACCACCAAATAACTCCATGCATTTCTTCCGCTGCAAATGTAAATGTACAAGCTACCAATTAAACGAATCTCTTTTTTAGCATGTAAAACTAATGTGTCTGTTTTGGTGTTGTTATAGTTTGCCTGTTTTTCTGAACAATGAGATACAATACAATCTCTTGAAAAAAATGCCATTACCTATCACGGAATTGTCATTAAAGGTGGTGATGAAACATTAAGGACTGGGTATGCAAATACTATGTATCTCTGGAGGACTTAAGAGCACTTTATGTGACTGACAGTCACAGATTCACCTTTTCTGTGTGCTATGTCGTCACTTCACTAGTGAGTTCTCAGCTGATGTAGGAAGAAGAGCAGGAGAGCTGTTAAGAAGTATTACAAGGGTCTTAAAATGCACTGAACCCGTTTGACCTGGTATGACAAGAGGTTATGCCTTAAAATGACTGAACCTTGTTCCCACTCCTCCTCACTTCTCATTCATGTCTAGACCAAACACTGAATCTGAGATGCTTTTACCACAGCTTGATTGCTTGGGAACTTCACTGGCCATCTTGATCACTCTGATTTTAATGTCTGAAATGTGGTCACTGGGTCAGCTGCTGCAGCTCCCAGTTGCTTTGCTCGTCTGCATTGTGCTTTCTCTTGACTCATAAAAATCCTGGCTCATAAAGTAAGCTTCTGATGGTTGGTCTATGGTGTCTACCCATTGCATACATATGTTTAAATCCATTTTCATCTACATTCACATCCAACTAGTGCATAGCATTCGCTTTGTAGTTCTGGCATAATAGCCACAAACTCTCTGATGCATTATGAAATCATATGTTTGTAGCCCTTTCTTTTCCTTGATGAATTTGAGTGTAATCAGATACCTCACAGTTTCAGAAAAAAAAATAAAAAAGGAAGAGAAAGGAAGGAAGGAAGGAAGGAAGGAAGGAAGGAAGGAAGGAAGGAAGGAAGGAAGGAAAGGAAGGAAGGAAGGAAGGAAGGAAGGAAGGAAGGAAGGAAGGAAGGAAGGAAGGAAGGAAGGAAGGAAGGAAGGAAGGAAGGAAGGAAGGAAGGAGGAAAAGGAAAAGGAAAGGGAAAGGAAAGGGAAAAGGAAAGGGAAAAGGAAAAGGAAAAGGAAAGGAAAAGGAAAAGGAAAAGAGGAAAAGGAAAAGGAAAAGGAAAAGGAAAAGGAAAAGGAAAAGGAAAAGGAAAAGGAAAAGGAAAAGGGAAAGGGAAAGGGAAAGGGAAAGGGAAAGGGAAAGGGAAAGGGAAAGGGAAAGGGAAAGGGAAAGGGAAAGAGAAAGAGAAAGAAAAAGAAAAAGAAAAAGAAAAAGAAAAAGAAAAAGAAAAAGAAAAAGAAAAAGAAAAAGAAAAAGAAAAAGAAAAAGAAAAAGAAAAAGAAAAAGAAAAAGAAAAAGAAAAAGAAAAAAAGAAAAAGAAAAAGAAAAAGAAAAAGAAAAAGAAAAAGAAAAAGAAAAAGAAAAAGAAAAAGAAAAAGAAAAAGAAAAAGAAAAAGAAAAAGAAAAAGAAAAAGAAAAAGAAAAAGAAAAAGAAAAAGAAAAAGAAAAAGAAAAAGAAAAAAGGAAAAGGAAAAGGAAAAGGAAAAGGAAAAAAAAGAAAAAGAAAGAAAAAGAAAAAAAAAGGAAAAGAAAAAGGAAAAGAAAAAGAAAAAGGAAAAGAGAAAGAAATAAAAGATGTCAAATGCTTAGAAATCAGGAGACATTTCATCTGAAATAAAATCCCATGAGTGGCAGCATTGGCATAAGTGGTTTGTGGTTATCTATTTCACACACACAAAACGATATGATTCACTTAAAATGCTCAGCCTTTTTCCTTCTTGCACAAAACAATTCCCCTTGACTTTATACTGATGAATGAAGAAACTAAGCTATCGGAAGGGCAAGGAATGAATGATTGTAATGAGATTAGAAACATCAGGACTTTAAGCTAATATTGTAAGTTAACTAATGGTCAGTAACTAGTGGAGCAGGAAAAGATCAAAAAAATCAAATCAGGTTCTTCCTTCCCTTGATGTAATCAATACCCATCAGGATTTTTAACTTATTTTTATGAAGATACCATTTGAATTTTCTGCCTCTATTCACAGCCATGTCAGTACGAAGAAGAGCTCAGGACTGTCAGCACAGGAGGAAGTTTTCTGTTGGCTGCCAAAGAGCTGAGGGCACAGGGAGAAGATAGAGGAGAGCTCATTCTGGCAGACAGGGCTCTTATTAAAACAAACAAACAAACAAAAAAAAAACAAAAAAAAAACGGATGGGATAAAGCATCAAAGTTTCTTTGTTATCTAGAGAGGAGATTGGTGGGAAACCCATGAGACCAAGTTGGACAGGGATATCCTGCCAGCCCGCACACTTCAGATGAATTCTTAGGAGGGAAGTGAATATAAAATTTCAGGATTCATCGTCTCTTACCCCGAAGTAAGAGGTTAACAGAATTTCATGTTAAACCATATGTCTCAGTAAAAGATTTCACTTTTATTTAGGTGGGTTTTTTCTCCTCATTCTGGTAGATAAGAGAATGAATCACTGGAATTTCTGTACTTTCCATTTCTAAACAGTGGGAAGGGAGAGCTTGTTATTTCTAGTAGGATCAGCGTTTGTAGTGGTTTCGCTCTGCATATTGCCCTTCTGCAAAATCAGCTGCTCTTTGCCAAAGTTCGGAAAGCAAAACTGTCTTACCTAGAAGAGGACAGACACACTTCTGAGAACTACTGGACCTCCTGGTACAAGCCACCACCTAGCCTGCTGGGATCATGGGCAGAAAATGCAGCCTTCTGCTGGAGACCTAATTTCTCTGCTACTTCCCAGCAAATAAGAAAGTCTGTCACCCAGACCACATCGATAGTGAAAACAAGAACTCCACACACGTGTCTTTGAGTTCTCCAGAAAAATCACTCAGGTTGGGCTTGACTGATTACCACCAATACCACTGACTTGAGTAAAAAGCCAGCCTTTGGCATGCAGAATATCATTGTGGTTCGTGTAGCTTTTCCTAATAACATGTTCCAGTGCTTAAGCAGGATGAATTGCAGAATGCATTTTTTATGATTTTGACAAGGCAGCAGAGGGGTGCTTTTCTGTCATGGGCTAAATGAAAACTTTTCAAAGTATTTGTTACCAGCCCACAACCTTGCTCAAGGTATGATCCAAGACTGAAGCAAAGGGAAGTCTGTTGGCTGATTACAGCAGCTTTGAATCAGGCTCTTGCTCTTTCTTAGCCTTCTGTTCCATGACAACGAGTAAAATCTACAGAAGTTAAAATAGAAATAAAAATAAATAAAATAAATAAAACAAGATAAACTAAAATGAATCAAAATCAATATAAGAGCATTCAGTGAATATTGAGCTGCTTATATGGTAACAGTGAAGGGCAAAATCATTAATTTAACTTTGCATCTATTCGAATATACCCCACCTTGGCAAACTACTCTGCTATATGGTGGATAACAGAAGTGTGCTTTTAAAATACAGGTGAAATGAGGTGCATGAGACTACTAACTAACTGCAAAGTCTAAACACTCAAACTGCATATGATTTCTTGCTGTTCTGCTTAAAGTAGATCCTGTTCCCACCAAAATCAAGGATCTCATTGCCATTAGCTTTAGAAGAGTGGTCTCAGACTGATTTTTCAGATATTCAGAGGAAATATTTTGTCTGTAAATTAGCATGTCTCTCTGTATGTGGTGAATAGAGAAGGCAAGATCTCAGGAGCCTCTGCAGTGGAGTGGCAGAATTACTCTGGTTGCAAACAGCTTTGACCTCAACCATGAAGCACGGATCTAGACCAGAAGTGATAAGGAATATGTGCCTTCATCATAAAGGTGGGATGACGGTTTAGACCCAAGAGAAGTACCTAGCTCTAAAGAATAATCAGAAATATAGTGGCTTTTGATAGAGTCTTGAGTATTTACTGACAGACCAACCATAAAAGCAACAGTAAAAGCTCAGTGTTAAAATGGTTGTCCCAGAGGGGCTATATAAGGGCTTTTACACACAACCATCCTGTGATTGCTTAACCTTTTGTTGATGACACTGAGGGATTTTCCCCTCTTTCTATGGGTACACATTTTTTTCTGATGCAGGAGGAATTTACCTGGGAAGGCAGGGAAGGGATGAAGTTCTCTTACACAGAAGCTGACACGTTAGCACTGCAAAAAACCACTTTACCACTCACAAAGAAAGTATTAGTGTTATTTCCTTATTCAGAGCTATAGGGATTCACATCCTTATTTTATCTAGAGACACTTTCAGATCTCAGCTGAGCACAAGGCATTCCTGCCTTTTGTTTTTATAGCCCATAGATGCACTTTTATTGCTAAGCCACTTTACCTTAAGAATCAGCATATTTATATTCAAAGCTGGAGACTGATATTCCAAGGAGAGGAAAAAGGAACAAGTCAGGTCTCAGGATTCCAGGTCTTGCCTCTGTCACAAGCTCCTGGATGACCTCCAGAAAATTGCGTGTGATCTTTGGTCCTTCTTCCCATAAAATGGGGAATATGTTAATTCTTTTCTTTTACCATGTTTATGTGAACTGAAAAAATCTTGAGCACAGACATATGCCTTCTTGCATATGCCTCGGTGCTATAAAGCTGTTTGCACTCTCTTTGGAGCCAGAGAGACCTCCCTTGACCATCCAGGTGAGGATGACTAACAATTTTACACTGCCTGTATCTCCAGTGTGCATAAGGCCCAGCATAAGACAAAATGTAAGGCAGTTGGCATAATCTGTAGTTGCCCAAGGTTTTTTTGGTAGCTTTTTTTTTTTTTTTCACTCCCAGAGGGTATAATCCCTTGCTGTGAGTGCAAGAACCTGGCTGTCATGTAACAGTCCTTTCCGCTGCTTATAGGTAATTCCCTAACTATGTCTCCTAATGCAAAAAGGAAGGCTTGGCTCAAGCCTGTAATGACTCAGGTCACTCTGTTATGTCAAAACACACTTACCTCAAATGTTATCTTGCTCTCTACATACATCTGTGCTCAAGTTGGGCAGTGTGTTTCTAAAAAAAATGTCTTTCTCTCTATGACTCAGAGGTAAATAGTGTGGGCCATTTCTATGGATTTTACCTGAGATTTCAGGTGCTTTTCCTCATCCGTGCTAAATCTCTTCAGTATGGTCTAGGGCATTTTCCACTGTTCAAATTAAAGCTGTGCTGCAGTGCAAAAGGGTGCTAATAGGACCAAAGAGGGGCAGAAGAAGAGACATGGCTGTGTAATCCAGTGGTGGTAACAGTCAAGTCAGGTGGAACAAAGGTGTTTTGGCTTCTGGTCCTTGCTCCCAGGCCTTTGTAGTTTACCCAGTACCTATAATCCACCCAGCTGACATAGAACAAAAAAATCACATCAGTCCCGTACTTAGCTCCACTTGGAATAAGGACTGAGGCTCACCTGGAGCTGTTGTGGAGTGGAAACCTCTTCTCCCTCTTCTTTCTGCAAGTCTGGTGCTGTAGCATGCCCTTACTGCCTTGCATGTACAAAACCTGGGCTCCTTCAGTACCTGGATGGTTGTGCAAGATAATGGCAATAATTACATGCTGCACACTTGTAACTCCTTTCATGGATGGCTTACAGAACTCCTTAAAAACATCCATTCATTCTCACAACGTGCCTGGCAGGTAGATAAGGGTTGTTATGCACACAAGACATTATTTATTGTGAACTGAGAGGCAGTACTCTATTGCTGGTACACCAAAGATAAATTACTTGCCCAGGCAGAGCCTGGAAGGGAACTTAGGGTTGCTCCAAACCATGTGTTTCAGTCCCTGGGCCAAAGCAGTTCTTTCAAAGTTATTCAACCTGGCAGAAGTTAAAGCACTTGCTTATGCCGATGCGATAAATCTTGGACTCCTGGTTTACCACGGTGCGGGTGAGAGAAGAAGTGGAGCCTAGAGAAGGGCTGATAAGGCCCTCGGTGCTCCCTAAGCTGCTCCCGGGTGCGCGCATGTGGTTCAGCTCCTGCCCCCCCGGGGGGAGCGCTTCTTCTAGACTGCGTGATGAGTCAAGGTATTGTGGCCGAGACTACAAGCATTGGCTCTGTCACCGAGCAGACAGACAGACATTCAAAGAAACCACAGCCCTCTGGTTTCTTTGCCCTTGTTTGCTTAATCAAATTCAGGTTGTGTGCGCGCACAGGCATTTTTCACCCACAGCACAAACAAATGCTGCTCAACACCTGAGGGTGGCTGGCTCTCAGAAATGCCTCTGGAAATGTGACTCACGGAAGAAGTAGCGGGAGGCTCCTATGGCATTCGCTCTAACGCGGGAAAGATCATTCCCTCTTACTGTAAGTGAGCTAATTATATTACTGTAAATCTCACTCTCACATTTTCAGCTACCTCCGCATCAGCTCACAGGCTTCACTTATGTAATTGTGGAAAACTTTCTACCAAAGGGAAGATTCCTTCTGAATGCCACGTTGTTTGCAGAAGGTTTGAGTGTGCACGTAGGCGGGGACGGAGGCTTCAGTGCAAGTCGTAGAATGCGCTTCTTTGACTGAAAGTGATACCTTTTCTAAAGGTCAGGAGGACACAGATTTGTGCATTAAATTGCACCACAAACCTATAAGAATAACAACAAAAATGAGCAAGCTAAGAAAGGAATTATTTTTTCTTTTCTGTGGGATAAATCCAGTTTACCTCCAAGTTGTGGATGCCCCATCTCTTGAAGTGTTTGAGGCCAGGCTGGATGGGGCTTTGAGCAACCTGGTCTGGTGGGTGGCATCTCTGCTCATGGCAGAACATTGGAGGTAGATGGTCTTTATGGTCCCTTACAACCCAACCCATTCTGTGATTCTATGATACACAAATAGGCCAAGTTTTTTACCCCTAACTTTCAATCGAACACAATATTCCCTTCTACATCCTGTCTCAGTCTTGCCTACTGCCCCTGACCTTATCATTAGGCAGTTGATAGAGTCTTGGCTACATTTCAGGGGTTCACGTCTTATCACCTACAGGTGTATCCCAAAAGCCAGCTCTTCTCACATAGCCCCCCACTAACATGGTGAAAGGACCTGGGACTTCGGTCAGAAGCATTTGATACACAAGGATGCAAATGATGAGCTGGGGTCAGTGAGCACTTTGGGGATAAAGGGTACACCATAGCTGTGTCAGCTGTGATCACTACAGTGAGCTGGGTTAGGCCTCGTTAAGGCTGGTGGGTGTAGAAGCAACTCTTCCATTCGGGCTAATGAGGCAGCAGGTAGTGGCTGCTCTGCTTGGAGACAGGGAAGGAAGGAGAGCAGTGTCTGCAAGCCTCACTTACTGGGGCTCATAGACAACACTGCACCTTGAAGGGTTTCTGGGAACAAAACACTGGCACTGATGGATGCAGCTGTGTGTGCCCACTCCTGCTGGAACAGCCAAGGGGAGTATCAGAGGGACAGAAGTACCACAGACACGGTCAGAACAACACTATGAGCGTGTCCTGAGAACATCTGAGAGAGTGCCTGGGGCAAAGGGCTGACTGGAAAACAAACCTGCACGGCAGGAGAAGACTCAGTGCACGATTACACAGCCCGGTGCCCCTGGCTGGTGCCTTTCCAGTTGTGCACCAAGCTGGCCTGGGAGGAAAGCCTGAGCTCTTCTGTGGTGCCCCTCTGAGGATGCAGTTGTGCTCAGCTGGCCTGGGTCCAGCCACCTCGCAGCCCATGTGGAGCAGCCTGTCCGCACCTGATTGAAGGCATGTCTACACAGCCACTGAGTTGCTCCCTTCTTATTTTTCATTTTAATCCCTGCTGTGTTCAGAAACTAAAAGGAAAAAGGAACATTCCTTGTAAATAAGGTAGAAAAGCTCAAGCAATTGACACCACCGTAATCCCCATCTGACTGCAGCAGCCCACTGAGCTATGCGTTTGACATAGATGGCTGTTGTGTAGAAGGGGCAATGTTATTTGAAAAATATGGTTTCTAACAGAGCACAGAACTTGATCCATTGCCTAGAAATCCAAATGGCAATAGGCCATAAAAAAAGGGAGGGAAAGGGTCACTCTAGCCCATTCTTCTAAATTAAAAACAAGCAAGGAAAAAAAATGTTGCAGAACATCAACTGAGGAATTAATACCCAAGTCCAGGAAATTGTCAGACAAAGCAACTACAATTTATATGTACCCCTTGCTGCTTGTTAGGATTGTGTCCCTATACTTGCACCTCTGAACTGTGTCCACATGCAGACACTGGCCAAACTAAGAAGGGTTGAAGAAGTCATTTTCTGAGGCTGGCACCAAATGGAGGCATAAACAGGGGATTTGTGCCAATGCTGTGCCACAGGAAGAGGGAATAGAAAGCTGTCGTGACAGCACAAGCAAGAAGAGTCTGAAAGCAACCTGAAAGGCACACAGAGTATGTGTTTAAGCTCTAAGTAAAGCCTTTTTCCTGTAGCTTTTATTGTCTCTATAAATGCCTGATGAAGAATGTTACATTATGCTGTTTATAAACTGTAACACAGTTCATACTCTAAAGAAATTAGTGTTTTGTTTTTTTTTTAAACAACAATAGTTGATTATTTCATCCTGTGAATACTTCAAAAAGGACATACATAAGCTTTCCTTATATTGTGATACTGAATTCATATACACAGGTATTCTAATTCATCCATCAAAACATACATTTTGGATTTGATCTGCCTTACACTTTATAATTTACACATGAAACTGAGGGACCAAATAACATAGATAGAAGAGGGCGCTACTTAGGGCCCACTCCTTCTCCAGTTGAGTTGAACTACGGTGTTCTCTTTTTTTTATATCTTCATAACCTTTAAAGTATAGCTAGGCTCAGGATGCTTTTTTTGCTACCTGAAGAGCTAGTGTTACTTCTTTAAAAAAGAATAATACTTTGTCGATCACAGTCAAGATTTACTGCTCTTCTTTTGCAAGGTACATATGACAGGAGTCATCACCTCTGCATCTGCAAATGACGCAGAAGAATGCATCTGAAGAAGTGGGACATTTGATGTTTTCTGATATTCTCTCCTCCCACACCAAACTCCCATCCGTTGGTGAGGTGAATAACTGGAGCTCTCAGATGGCCTTTAAGAATTAAGTTCAAAGATCAGAAAGCAGAAGAAGGACCTGACATTCATCATTTTTTGTGAGCCAGAAGTTTTTAACATCCCCCACCCCCCTTCATGATTTTGAGGGACTAACTTGACAGGCCTGAAAGTTGTTGACGTGTTGGTACTGGGCCAGCAGGAGTGGTTGAAGGAGAGGCCGTCCCTTGTGATGATGGCACCTCCTCTCTCAGGGAGTTGGACGTATCTGTTCTGCCTACAAGGCACTGGCAATACGTCTCTACTAAAGCCAGGTTTCTAGATTCCTATGAGTCACACTACTCTCTTATTAAAGGAGCAGATATTTTTAGAAATTTAACAGGATCAAACAAATGGTGCTACTCTTTGTTTTAGGTCCACAATATGCTTTAACATCTTTGATCCCTTAGTTTTTCAACACCCTTTTAGATGTGCAAATGTGTTGTAAGTCAACACACAGTTCTGGATTTTTTAATTGTTCAAGAGGGAGGTATGGAGATTATGGCTAGAAAGGTATAAATATGGAAAAATCTCTGTAAGGCCTGAGCATTGATAACAAACTGAGTGTTTAATCCTTTTATTTATTTGTGACAGACCTATGCTCTCTGTGCTTTACCAGGCTTAGAACATCAAGTGATGAAAAGAAAATAAGAGCACTAAGGACACACAATGAGGACAAAATATTTTATTATCAAATTAAAAAAAAAAAAAAAAAGACCATGTTTAACTCAGCACATTCTTATTCAGCTGGGATGAACCTAACAAGAAGTTTAGTTTTCTTGCTGAAGCAAGGCCGTATCTAAAAACATTACTCAAAATATATTAAGATCTACTACTTATCTTCATTTCAGAGTTAACAAGCATAAAATCTGTCTGACCGGTTTAAAATCTGTACAAGAATACTATGACAAATCACAATCAGCTGTCACATTTGCCTGTTTTATGTTTTCATTGTTCATTATCTGTGACCATTTATTCAAGCCAAGTGTTGTTGTATGAATGTTGGTTTTCATTTAACCAAGAAAATTGCTAGGATCAAATAACTATCTAAACACTTGTTGCAAAGATTGATGGATAAAGTGTATCTCCAATAAATTCAAAGCTGTAATATAGCCCTAACTAATGCTGTGAAACAAGAAATTTCTGTTTCCATAGGAGTTCTATGAAATTAACATTTACTTTGGTTTAAACCAGAATGAAAACAAATGAATTGCCATGACTAAAAAAAAAAGGTCCTTCTATCACAATACTTTTCTTTCTGTGACAGAAAGCAAATTACAGTTTGAAACTAAAAGTAGCTTTGCAAAACACCTCCTCCCCCATAGCTTCCATTCCAGAAATGTTGAAATGGAATATTTTGACCTTCTCACAATACTTCTTCCCAATTTTTTTCCCCCAAACAAAAGGTTGTGAAAATCAACATGCCTCAGAGAGCAGTTTTGGTTTGACAAAATGGCATTTTCTGATGGAAAAAAAACATTCCATTGGAAAAATTTTTAACCAGCTCTAGCAATAACTCTGGATTTCACACTCTGGGCTAAATTCACAACCCTTCACCCTCTGAAATGAGCTGGAACACTTGAGAAGTAAGGAACTAATCAGGGGAAAGAAGCACCCTCCCAGTATGGTCTGGAGACTACAGGGGGGCCTACTGGAATGGATCCGCACAGGCAGGCTGCTGTATGGGTTCCCATGGTGTCTGGTCCCACCAGCCCAATTACAGGATCAGAGGCAGATTTGTAAGAGTCAGATTTTTTATTATTTTTTTTTTTCTGAGGAAATAGCTTCATTTTGTTTTGTTTCTTGCTGTTCTTGGCATGAAATTCATGTTTTATTGGTATGAAATACAAGTCTGTTTTGACACTTGCGGAGACAACGCAGACAGAGAGAAACATCTTTCTAGCTATAAACTGAAGTTTGTATGCCTTGTAAATAGTTTTTTATTGCCCATATAATATAAAAGAAAAAAAAGAAAAGAAAATTTGCTACAAACACAGATAAGTTATCTATGTCTTGCTGTGTGCTTTCCTCTGTCTTTCAAAACAGGAACCTGGTTCACTGAGAGCATCTGATCCTTCCGTGTACTTCAGCACATGAGGCAATAAGCAAATCCCTGAAATCTGAGCACGGCTTCAGAGCATAGCTGTGAAATGTTGCCTCCCATCAGGTTGGGGAGGAAGTTCCTTCTCCCCATGCCTGCCAGCAGCAGAGACAAGACGGTCTCGGTGTCTCTTTGACCTGAAGTGGCTCAAAACCATGGGACTAATAAAAAGAGTCTGGAGGTTTGATCTGCGCTGTCAGAAAGCCATCGCCCCTACTTTAAGTTACTTTTGATCTACCGTAAGAGCTACAATGTACAGGGCTGAAGCCAGCACATTTTTGTCTTGGAAGAGACACAGATCTCTTATCTGCATGTTGCTTCCATATCTAATACAGCATAAATGCAACTTTCATCCTATAAGGACTTGAGGCTAAATCAGGCAGGAAACAATGTTTTCTATCTCTGAAAACTTTTCTTCTCTTTTTTTTTTTTTTCCCCAGTAAATCTGTGCCTCATTAAGATGAATCAAATGTCTTTAAACCCTTTTCTCACACACACACTGCAGACTTAGCACCCAAGAGAAGGGAGATGCAGAAGCCTCAAGAAATCACATCGGAGAACTGAACAGCTACATCTGAACCCAAGAGCGGAGTGGTGCCTGAGCACTCTCCAGCTCTGTGGCACCTTCTGGCCACAGCCACCCTGCTGCATGTCCCCATCCTCTGGAGCAGGGCCTGAGGCCCTGGGGCTCTGACCCATTCTGACTCCTGAGCAACGCTAGCAGACCTGGGCTAAAATTGTGCCAGGGACCTTCGTAATGCTTTAATAGCATGACCAAGTCCCAGCACCCCAGTCCACAGCACTGAGGCTGTGTAATTTACTAGTATAGTTGTACTGGATCAGTCCAGGGGACGCTCTGAAATCTCCCACCTAAGCTTTGTGTCTCCAAGCTATTGGTGCTTCTGCTTTAAGTTGTGTTTCAAAACTTGATGACATTGGTTGATCCAAAGTGATAACAGGAGGACACTTTGTGCCATGACATGTTGAGGGCTCCACATACAGTCAGCTGTTGTTATTCAGGGTAATGGGAGGCAGAGTTTTGCCTAGGTAATAGAAAATCTTGTATGGGCTCCGTGGGATAGAGTGGAAAACCAGCTGGCTATGACTAATCTGCTCAGGTCTACCAGGTTGGTTCCAGCTCTGTGGAATTCTGGTAGTTTGCTGCAATGTACTTTAAATATCACTGTGGTATGCTCACTTTTCCTTTAGGTTATGGAAGAGATTTTTAATTAGTATACAAATGCTCTTTTATTTGCAAGAGGTAGCCATTGCAAACAAACTTTTAAGAGTATTTTTTCAGAGCTGGGGCTCCAGAAATACTCATTTCTTTGTGAAACTCAAAGGGAACCTTGCAGAACTTTGCACTTCACCCACACATTGTGGATTTACCTTTTTTCTCACCAAAAGGGCATGGGAGTACTGTCTTTTCTTCACAGAAAATTGTAGTACTGTTTTGTCTCCTCTCCCACACATACGACAATGAACCTACCTTTGCCTTGAGCTCTTGAGCTTAAAAAGTTCTTGTCCAAGTTTATCCTGATGAAATCCTCTGGTATATTCCCGAGGCTTTTCTGCCTCCTTGCCAAATGTTAATTGGTACCTGTTCCTGTACATTTTAATACTCTCTCCCATAGCTGTAGAGATTAGCCTCAGTATGTTTCCTAGCTCCCAGCCCTTTCTCTTAGGCTTTGACTTTTCTTCAGAAACCTGACTGTGACCTTTCTTCCAAGGCTGTGTGATCTTGGATGGCTTCCCTTGCTGCAAAATATTTAACTGATAAGGGCATGGATTGCTATATGGTTCCTACAGGTCTTGGAATGAGCTCACTGAGAGCCCAGTGTTCACCTAACTTGCTTTTTTTCAGAGAAGCCACCCCTCTCTGGTCTATGAGAAGCAACCCTGGGTGACTTATAAGCACCTGACTGATGCAAAAATGGTCTGTGCCAAATCTGTGTGTGCCTGTCCCCAAGTCTTCAGAAGAAATATAACCACATCATCAATTATCTATCCCCTTCCAATGACAAGTAGAGAAGACCAGTTATTTGACACTCTATCGGCCTGAAAGTTGATGCAGAATTGATTACCAAACTGTTCACTGCCTGTCTATAGTATAATTTGTATGCTTTCTAACGTATAGTCTCTCCCTGTGCATTTTGGCTTGCAATCTTAAACAAAAGCTCCCAGTCTACAATAATGAGAATGTGTATACATGCTATTTATCTATATCTTTATAGCTTTTATTTGGACAACTCATGAGATTATTGTCTGATGAGTTTAGAGCCTGACCATTATCTCTTAAAAGACTGTGCCTGGTCAAGCATGTGGACCTGAGCTGCCAATCTAAAGCTCAAGCAATGCTAGTAAAAATTGTACTTTGCTGGATGTCAGTGATTCACTCTCAAAATATGAAGCATGATAAACTAAGATGAAAAATAAGTAAAACATCTTTCAGGTAAAAATCTTAGAAATCACATTTAAGAAGAGACAACTCAGCACCAGTTTTAAACATTTACTATGTGGAAATCAGGGCTGTATCTCAAACTCCCGTGCTGGACTTAGCCCTTTCACTGAGGCAGAAACCTGTATCAAATGGACATTTCCCAACATCTCATTGGAATGTTGTACCTCTCTGAAGGCTTGAGTACAACATCTTGGCCTCCAGCTGCAACCACAGCTCCAAAGATTATTCCCCTGGCACGGAGGTGGGCTGGCACAGTGACTCAGGAATGAGCAGTGGTGGTGTTCACTGGCATAATGCGGGAGATTCACTAATGTCATCACCCAAGACTTGTTTATACTTAAAAATTGACAGAGGTGTAATTAGATTTACTTAAACCCAGTGTAGTTACATCGCTATGAAACTTTGGTTTAATAATATTTAGAATGGTTGAAACCACAGTTACATCAGTTTACTTTAATTGTGATTACAATATAAATGAGGTTGAAAACTGATTTAGCTATTACTGGTACTTCTATTTTGTGGTACATCAGGATAAAAATACTCATTCTAGTGTGGTTGCTTTCTTCCCCTCCCCCAACAAAAGTCAAATCTTCTACATTGCTCATGTTTTCAATATCAAAAAATAATCTTTCTCTTACATTAATATGGGAGATATTTGTTCTTTGGAGATTTCACCATTGCATGAAGATGCAAAAAAGCCCAAGATGTTTCTGTTAAGAGAAGGTGATAGATGGAACAAGATGAATAGGAGTTGGACTCGATGATCCTTGTGGGTCCCTTCCAACTCTGGATATTCTATGATTCTATGAATATTTTAAAACTGTTAGTAGCCAAGTAATAAAGTTATTTTGCTGATAGAAGTGGTTTTATTTCAGTAGCATATCAAACAAGAATTCCTTGTGCTGAGCTCTTTATGTGCATGATCTAGATATGCTTCATTTGATGGATTTCATGATTCATTTGTTCTGCTTTGTAGGAAAGTGTTTCTTAATATATGTGGTGTTTAAATTGTATGTATGTAGAACAAATACTTCAGCCTTGGGAAGAAGTGTGATTGAATTCATTCATGAGACAGTACTGGTGGTTCCAGTCCGTATATATAGCATTACTGTTGTATTTGTTTTGGAAATGAATTGGCCAAAAACTAAACGTAGAAAACCACACCTACTGGGGCCTATTTTACTTGTTGTTCTTTTAACTTGCTTGGCAAAGGTCATCCATGCAATGCACAATCCAAGCCCCAGCAAATTGGACTGCAAATCTTCTGATGTAAAATAACAGTTGGGGACATGGGACAGGGGATTTTCTGAGCTGTTCTTGCTGCATCTTTACTGATAAACAACGTGAGTCTTTTCCAGCCCTTTCATTTACACACATCCCCGTAAATTTGTGTTTTGCCACCTCTCAAGAAAGAAAGACACAGGCCCCAAGAGAAAAGTCACAACATGATTTGAATTTTAAAAATGTCTAGCTTTTATATCTGGACTGTTTTTTGTCATCAGAAAAGCTGCTAACCTAAGGAATAGGTCTCACTTGATTGAAACTCCATGGGAAAAGTGACATGCAAGATGGACTCCAGACTTTCTGTAATGTTGCAAATACCCCATTATATTTTGAGTCATAAAAAAGAAAGGTTGCATGCACTCCTCTGTGACTCAAAGCTACGTCTGAAAGTGAATTGTATTTGCTTATCATTCATGCATGATTGTGTTCTTTTTTTGTTGGCCAGGTTTTTGCTTCCTGGAAAGCACTTTTGATTTTCAGTGATCTGCAAGAATTTGTTCTTTCCCCAGGCAATGCTGACATCACACCACTCCTCCATAAGATTGCTCTGGGCATGGCCCTCTATGTTTTTCCCAAGTGCACCCAACACTTGGCCCAACTCTATATCCCCAGACACCCAAATTGCAACTGACTCACTGGATGTTCTGGATATTTAGAGTATGCAAGAGGGGACCTTTGCATAGGGACCGAGAGGTCATTTTATATTGAATTTTCTCCCGTATTATCTGAGTTCAGTCTAAGACCATCGTAAAAATATTTTTAACATTTTATTATTTTTTTTTTGCCTTCCAACCTTTTTCTAGTCTGCAGTGCCTTGGAACTTCTGTCTCAAACCCTCTGTTTCCTCATCACTCTGTTTTTCTGGTTCTGGGGTTTTGCTCTGTTGATATTTCTGTCTATTTTTGTCTGTTTTCTGTCTTCTTGTTCTTCAGTTTGTCTAAGTTCTTTTGCCTAATTCCATGATCATTTACTTGACTTACCTCTCTCCGCTTTTTTTTTTTTCCAGCTAGGAGCACTTTTTTTTTTTCATTTTTCTTCTCAGTTATCCTGATTTTTTTCTACCCTTTTCTTGTTTGTTTCTTCATTCTGCTATTTGTACTGTGGTTGCTAGAGATCCCTCATTTGTCATGATGAATACATAATATGCAATTAGATACATTCCCAGTTTCAAGAAGCTTCCATTCTAAATAGAAAAGAAAGGCAAAAAAGATGTTGGAAAGAAGGGAAATATTGTTATCTCCATTTTACAGAGGGGAAATTGTGATAACAAGAAAATCTTCACTGTTTTTTAGGTCCCACAGACAGCCTGTGGATGAACCAGAAGGAAATACCAAACCTCTCAGGTTTCATTCAGTGTCTTACTCATAACTTCTTACCATTTTTTTCAAGCATCTGCAGTGTATTGATTTCCAGTGTATTGATTTGCAGTGTGATGAAGATAATAATGGCACTGTCTACAAAGAAATGCATTTTCTGATGTTACTATGGATTTTTTACCACAAAACTTTCTGATTACTTGGTATACACTGCATTACAAAACAATAATTATTTTAAGAAGAACAGTTTTATTGGGTGGTTGTTTTTTTTTTTTTTCCATGACCAATTCACATCTTATTATGAAAGCCCACTAGATAGCCAGCCCTGTAAGTTCTGACATCTGCATTTAGACAACAAATTCTCTGAAGACAATTTGAATGATCCAGTTTTCCCAGTTTGTCAGTTCCATTAAGATGAACTATGAAACACATTCTAATAAACCCATAAATTCACCTTAGTCTGTGCTCAAAAACTGTATGTTAACTGAAATGGGAGTCATTATTAACAATTAATGACTGTTTCTGTGAGCATTTAATGCTTGGCACTAACTGCAGTATCAGCTGACAATTCTAGTGTTTGTTCTCATGAAGGAGTTGTGGGTACCCAGGTACTGGGTCTGTGGGGTTAGCTGACATTCGTCACCAATTACTGTTTGCTCCTCACTGTTTTCATCTGCTACAGAAAGGCCATTTCTCTCTGTATTCATTCATTTGGGGAGATTGTGCATAAATATGTAAGGGGGAGAAGTCCAGAAAGAGCACAGAGCTTCTGAACCTCCCTACGTATTACAGAGCTACACAGTCTGGGAGCACTCACCTTCCTAGGCCCCTAATTATACGTATGCCTCTGCAACAACTGTGAGGGCCAAATGGGCTCTAGGTATATGACAGTATTCACCTTTCCTCATCTAAAAGCGGAGGATTAAAGCCGTGATTTGGTAGGTGCTGGTTGCATTCAGAGCTTCAGCATGTGCTGATCTCAGAATAGTCACCCTGCCCAGGACATTGGGCTTCCAGACACCTTCTTCCAGCTGACGCAGCTGCATGCTTGTCTCCTGGTGGTGCATAACCAGAAGCAAATCAACCCTGCATTCAGATGTGTCAGCTGTCTGGCAGAAGGGCATTGCTGTGACAGAGCAAATCCCTCTGGGGCTGCTAACATCACCTAGTGCAGAGCCAAGCTTTCCCCACCTGCACTGTGGCCTTGGCCTTTCACAAGACATAACCACCACGGGGCACATGTCTTTGGTGTAAGTCCATTAGCTTGGGTGAACTTGTAGCAGAGGAGCATGTGTATGCACAGCAAGACATGTCTCAGTTCAGCTGTGCTTAAATTTTCATCTTTCCCCTACTGCATCTGTTACTCCTGAGAGCAGACTGGGAGAACTAGTCATGCTATTTATAAATATAGCCATGTAGTACAGCATAAATATGCTTTAAACATATTTATGCCACTGAGGCAATTTCAGGATTAGTGTAATTGCTCTGCAGTTGCCTCAGTAAATGTGATGTGATGAATTTATACTGGTGCTGCACTGAGGCATGCGGATGGGAAGCGAAAGCAAAGTGCACAGTCTGCTGAGGCTGCCCCCACTGATGGAGAAGCTTCTCAGATGTCTCAAAGAAGCCAATGCTCACATCCATTCAAACCGAAAACTAAAAAAATGAGTGCACTGACATTAAAACAAAAACCAAACCCACCAGCAGCCTTCTGATGAAGACAGAGGTGCCAGAGTGAAGATGAACGCTACGCCAAATTTTGATCTCACAAGTACTGATGTAAATACAGAGCAAGAAATCTATGAAGTGGGTTTAAAATGGGCCTAGAGGGGCTTATTTACATCACATTAATGTAGACACTGACTCAAATCCACAACTTATGAGGCTACATGATCCCTCTACAGTTAGGTGGTAGCTCAGAGGGATTCAGAGGTACACAAGGAAAACTAGTTCTCTAAACTGTTCTAGAAGAACCAGTCTGTCTCTCCGTTAATGGTAAAGATAGTCTGGGGAGATAGTTTTGTCAAGTTGGTGACTAAATTAGGTGCACAAAATTAGACAGAGTGAAAATGCCTTGAAATATCCAGATGCAGAATCCCAGAAAGAAAAACTGACCTATTTAAAAAAGCTGTGGCTAATGCAAAAAATGTTGGGTGTCACCGTTATATTCCACATCCCCACAAAGGCTGCAATCTGCTCCCAGGCTTTGATTATCATTAAGACAATCTTCTCTTTCAGTAGAAAATTTGCAGCTGTTAATCCAGTTTCTCTCCTTCCCTTGTCATTGGTAGTCTCACTGGAGCATTACAGTGAACTTAAGTTAGAAGAATACTTGCTGTAGATGCCACACCTAAAACCCTTGAGGCCTGGATCCAAATGGATGTCAGCTAAATGCTGTGCTGTTTAGCACTCTCTGGTTGTACTGGGATAACAGAGGTGCACCTGCAAGGACGGCCTTTTATATTCTCCATCTCATATTAGCTTATTGACTTGTACTCGCACATGTAAAGCCAAGCATAAGTGCATGTAAAGGAGCATGGTCAACAGAGCAGAGCAGGACTCCAGTCCTACAGCTAAGCACACACCTCTTTGACACTCAGACATGCTATTCATTCAACTTGACTTACCAGCTATAACCACTTCTACCCTCTTTAAGACAAAGTAACCATCTAAGCTGAAGATGGCTTACCTAACCAGCGGGCATCCACCCTGTAATGCCCAAATCAGGCGATGGCAACTCACATCGGAGAGATGGCAGCTTTGTCTCTCAGCCCTCAATTGCAGTGGGCCAGGTGGCTCCCATGGCCAGCTACCACAGGCGAGGAGCATTTAAGAAAGTTGCTCCTTGTGAATGCTCAGCGGTTAGTTACCACCTCAGTGTTGAGAGAGAAACCTGGCTGAAACAACGCAGACAGGCTTAATGTGCACAGTGTGCACTGTCACACTAGATTTGGCACATCGGCAGGCGTGCCACCACACCTCTGGTCAAGAGCACAGTCACTTCACCCAGTGACACGCACCCAAGGTGCTGGGATCAAGGAAAGGACAGGCTCACAGGCAGCACTGGGCATGAGGGCAGCCTGCATCGTGCTGGGTTCAAGACAGCATCGTCACAGCCTGAATTTCTGCAGGTGTGAGCAGACACCTTTGTAGATTGACACACTATTGTCAACCACACACTGGGCTTTCCTCATCAAAGAAAAAGAGATGGGAATTCCCAAAGGCCTTAATGTGGACACATTTCCAGAACAACCAGCCATAACATCAATACATCTGCTACAGCAGTGAACAGGCCTCATTACCCAAAGGAGAGATCTCCCCTTGCTTTCATCCCAGTGGCCTCACAGGCAACCTGCCCGAGCTGACCTGGTTAGAAGTAGGTAGGATGATACACGCTTTTGAAGAGATAAGAGAGTTTTTCTATTACTGTACTGCCTCTGCATTGCCTCTGCAGCTCAGTGCTGTGCTTCCTGCAAATTTCCTGGAAGGTGGCCCGTGTCATCCTGACCTGCTGCAGTGACGGTTCGTCATTCTGCATCTGGAACACAATCTTTTGCCATCAGCTGAGGTTTCTTCCCTCAGCTTGCACCTTTCTCAAGTTCAGCAAGTTGTGTTTTTCAAGCTTCAGAAAAGTCCCTTTCTGAAACAGCTTCTCAACCTAGTTGTCTTCCTTAGCCTTGTTTACCTCCTTGCTCTCTGCAGCTTCTGCAGCTGTTTTGTGCAGGTGGAGGCAAAGCTGGGGAGATGCCAGCTGCTGAAAAACCCACAGCTGTGACTGCTTGGTTGAGGCTGGGGCAAAACTGTTGCTGACCAAAGGTAAAAATACTTTCATCAGCATCTCAGCAGCCCTTCTGGAGCCCTTGGGGATGAGCCTCAGAGTGCAGAGACCTGCCTGCTCATGACAGCCTCAGGTGTTTGAGTCAATTAGTCCAAGAGACCTTGATCCTGACACAGGGAAAGAAAAATCGTGTGATTTTGCCTGTGAAATGCAGTTAGAGTTAGCATTAAATTCTCCTGGGCATCCTCCTGTGCACATCAGAAGCTATCTCACAGTGCACAGGGGCCTTGAGAACCCCACAGCTCTGAGCAAATATCTTAGGGGAAAATCCCTCCACGTCAAAATAAATAGTAAAGTAGAAGTTGGCTGTCTGCTTAAACAAGGCTGGGGCAACAGGGCTAAACAGACCCATCTCCTTCACACTCAGCCTCTGACTCTTCAGCTTTTTCTTTTTGACATGTGACTGGTACCTGGGGCCTCCAGCTGCTTTCCCCTCCAAGGACCAGACCGATCCAAGCTGCTTAATCTGCAAGACTGAGTAAGGCTGAGTGCAGTCAGGTCAAGGCAGCCAAAGCCTAGAACAGAAGAATTACAGAGAAAGCTCCATGAGAAATACCAAATTTTCTCCAATGAATCGTCCGTCTCCTGTCGGATAACATAGGTCTTCTGCAAAGCCTGTTCCTCCTCAGGTTGAAGTTTCAGGCACATCAGTTTTGGGGAATGACATTTCAATTTGTTCTCCATTGGGCCAGGAGCCATTCACTGAACTTTTTAATATCCTGCGTTTCCTGAGCATCATCTCTGCTGCAGATGAAGTATGGGACTATATGAAGACAAAAGCTGATTTAGCTCTCTCCTCCTAGTTTGAAAGCCTTAGGCTTCATCCTGGTTTCTTCCCATTGATACTCTGACACCCTGGAATCATATTTCTGTTTGGCGCAATGACTACAAATATGGCAAAATGAATTCTGTTGTCAGGCAATAATTCCTGATAGCTGATGGTGGACTTGCAGTGGTGTAATCACGCATAGAGTTTGCTCCAATGTGTTTTTAATACAACTAGGGAGACTCAGGCTATTTATTATGGGAGTCATATAAACAAGTCATTCAAACAAAATCCTTCTAATTTTACAGCAGTCTAGACATGTAGCATATTGCAAAGCCATGTCTAAGGACAGTGTCATTAAAGTTTTTATCCTTATTGCCAGTTCAGAGGAGAACTGAGGATAAATGTGGCAGTCTGGCACCTAACATATTATCCCACAGTACCTAAAAGGAGTGTCAGAGTCATCTGAAAAGCCCTTTGATTATTACACGATAAGAAAGATTTGTTTCATGTTTGCTCTGCCGGGATAACATTGGCTTTACTGTGTTTTGCCAAGTTTGCACACTTTCTGTGGGAAACCTCCTCATTCCAATAAAATGGGATGATAGGAAGCATTTTATTAGAGCTTACTGGAAAAATGTGCCATAAGTGCCAAGGAGCTGGGACTGTTGTCCAGCTGGCTGCAGACAGACACTGTGTAAGTTATAAAAAATTGCAGGATTTCTAGGCCACATGGAAATTCCCATCTCAGCTGGTGCCTGGTCTTCCCAAACCCATACACCTTCCATGAAACACATGCAAACCTTCACATGCAAATCCTAAACAATGTCTAGGAAATACAGTGCAAGGATTGCTTTAGGTCAGCGGTATTTGGAGGAGCTGGGGTTGTGTGGAGTCGACCTCTCTGCTGGAAGACCCTGTGCTCCCTGGAACATGGTGGCAGCACAATGCTCCCATATACCTTCGGAGTGCCTCCTCTCTTTTTCTTTTCTTTTTTTTTTATTTTCTTTTTGTATGACGGAAGGTCATCTTGCAAAGTAAAGCTCAGCACAGAGCTCTCTTTGCAGACTCAGTGACATCTGGAAGTAGAAATTGCCTCCCAAATGTTTATAAGATGTCAGCAATTGCCAGATTACTAGTTTTCATCTAACCTGAAACTTCCTTACTGCATTTTTAGCTTATTGTTTATTGTTTATTCATGAAGATATTGTAGTAATTAGAGTTGATGGCTAACCTTCTAAATGAGGGAATAAAATGAAGTTCAAGGGACTGCAGACCGAAAGAGAAAAGTCCTGAGGAGATGTTTGGAAGAGGAGACTAGGTCTGAGCTGTCCTTTCCTGGCACAGGAAATGCCACGGGGTGAAGGAAGGCAGAAATTGGTTGTGGGAAGAGGCAAAGGAAACTGCAGCCACTACTGAATGAGTGGCAAGAGTGAGAAGCATAGTATTAACAGAAGCCTCATGCTACATCTGGGTATGATGCATTATTGGACACAACATCAGTGGAAAGGCAAACTGAGGTAGAGGGGGATATGGCTTCTTAAGCTATTGTAAAAAAGTTTTAGCTCATTGCCATCACATAAATATTTTGAATGAAGTTCAGGCTCCACTAAAGTCTTTGAGAATTTCACCATCAACTTCAGCAGGGATAAAATTTCAGTCTTTGCATTTTATTGTTTTTGTGATTTTTCTTTAAATGTTTTGTTTGTTGGTTTGTGGTATCATCCCCCTCCCCGCCACCCCCCAAAAAAATGCCAAAATACAGAGAGATTGGTATTAAAGCTCTGAATCCATATTTAGATCTACATTCTTACTTTACCCAACTCAGAAGAACAGAGGCAAAACACAGAGTAGTAATGGACTGAACATTCAGATCTAATGCTAAAATCCTTCAGATGGAAGTAGTCCAGTCCAGGAGAGCTGGTGTAGCCTGAGACTGAGATATGAGACACAGATCACCACTCTAAGTGCGGATCAGAATTCATTAAAAATAGTTGAGGTCAAAAATACCTGAAGAAAGATAGCTAGAAAAAATAGCAATTGTCTTTCCTTGGCCTTTCTTTTTATATCTGGTCACTCCCATTTTCATATCAATACAAAGTAGTGATACAATATCAGCTATCACATGTATTTCAGTTTAAACTTTCAAATTTTATTTTCTCCTATATATTATCATTTTAATAAAAATGATACCTAAAAGTAATGATTCAGTGAACTCCCAAAGTGCTTCCCCTTCTATTAGTATATGAAATATATATTTGTGTGAATGGAAAATATTTTATAACATGACTGAGCTGGAAAAAATGAGGGATGGAATTTTGGGAGAAGGTAACAAAAATAGAAAACCTATAATATTTAATTTTTCTTTGATCTGAAATGTTTTATCTGAAATAATTTAGTGTTGAACTTATTTAGCTCTTAAAAAAAAATAAAGTTAATTCTGAAACACAAGCACTGTTTCAAAATGAGAGACTGACCTTTCTGTACAATTGTCCTCTCCTTTTATTTTTTTTTTTCTGAATGCAACTGCTATCTTCAACAAAACATCAATTAGCCTCGCTGCCATGTAAATGACCTTACACTATTCATGTGATTAGAAGTTGGGCAACTTAATGTATTTTGCAATATTAAGGTGAAACAAGAGCAAAAGAAAGTCTCTGCATTGAGACAGAAAAAATAAACGTTGGGAATACACATCAATGTGTGCAAAGAACATATTCTAGCATGTAAACTGTCTGCAAAAGTTTAGCTAGCATACAAACAGTCTTACAATGTGTTTGCATTTTGCAGGCCAACAAACACTCATCGTTAAATCAGTGAGGCCAGTCAAGATGTCTGTAACACAGCAAGACACACAGCAAAAACAGCAGCAATAGCAGCAACAAACTCGTCTCTCCCTGCCTGCAAACATCACGAACAGCGATCATGCCTAGTAGGCTGTCGGGAAGCGCATTATCTTCTGACCTTAATATCGTAGCAGAGAGAAATTGTCTTCTCAAAGGCTGGTACTTTGATCACACTCAGAAATAAAGATCAGAGGATGACTACGAGTCTTGGCAATTGGGTTCTTGCTCTCTGCCTTGCTCATGCAGGCACACAAAAATTCACACGAAGGCACATTTTCATGTATTTGTTATTGACGCAGACACACATCAGTGAGAGATCCTTACAGTGCACGTACTTAGCTGACACATTACACAAATGTTTGCTGTGTACAGAATAATCAAGGAAACAGACTCATGTTTATTATTACTGAATCAGCAGCAGTTTAATGGATTAAAAACATCCTCATTTTTTTTTTCCTCTCTCCTGTTGTGAAAGTGCCAGTGTTGTAAACTCTCCCTGCAAGAGAAGTGGGTGGAGATGAGGCGACTCATGACCTCCATGATCTGTATGCTCCCAGTCTCTCAGGTTAGGTCTTCTGGCCATAACCCAAAATCCCAGAAAATCAGCCACAGATACTTGGAGCGAATTGGATTGGGAAAGAAGACAGTAAATGTCTGTTTCCGGTTCACAGGCCCCTTAGCGTCACCACATATTTTGGAAGTCTGTCTGGCTTCCTGACTTTGAGAGTCTCTTGATTTAAACTTCAGGGAACGGTAGTGAAAGGGGGGAAAACAAGGCTTACCTAAAACCTCTTTAATAGTCGGAACATTTTATTTTCTCTTTTTCTTTGAAAAATTTTAAAGCTTTAATTTATTATATTATTTACTTATTTATTGGTAGGGATATTTCTACTAACTCCTGGTACTAGAATGAATTGTGGTTCTTTCCATATATACTCCAGATTGGGAGAGATGTCCAGAAATGAGTCTGAACCTTTCCTTACTGGCTGAGATTTTCACTGATTTCCCTGGTATCAGGGCTGGAACTTAAGGCCACTGTGACCCAGTACAAGAAGGCACTTGGTCTACACTGAAACAGTAATTTCTTAAACCTGACACTACTTCCAGTCTCATTTAAACACATATGCAAATTGGTCCTTGTGAAGCTTGTATGCATCTAAATTAACTCAATAAATTTGCTCAATCTGATTCAGTCTGTCTGAGCATCTGCTTTTAATATGGGAAGAACGGGACTTAGCACTGCTTTGCATATTGTTATAAAACTATTTTTAATCTCACTGTGATGAGCAGCACAGCACAGAGGCTTGGCTACCACTCAGACTGGGGAAGTGTCATGTAATTATGAGGGACTGTACCTGTTCTGGTCCATTCAAATAGCTCATAATAGGAGCTCTAAGGCACAAGAGCAAGAGCTGAGGTCCTACAATGGGCTGAAGAGGGAGAAAGATGATGTGAGAATAGGCAGAAAGGTAACCTTGCCCAAACTGGAAGCAGTAGCTAGAAAAAAGGAGAAGGTGAAAGTAAGGGCAAAAGCAAGAAGGGCCCTTTTACCTTTTTAATGGCAATTCCCAGCGTGGCCATTCCTGTCACTATTTGACAACATCTGTGTTGGTGGAGGGGCTGGGTTTCAGGGTTTTGCATCTGGTTGGGTGCACGTGATGGGGCTGTAATTTCTGAACCCTCATGCTCAATACTGGGTTTTCTTTCTTTGTCGTAATCAGAGTACAGACTGTTCCTTCCAGAGCAAGGACAGCATTCCTCATGGACTCCTCACCACCCTGGCACTATTACCCCACCTCAGCAAGCAACTCCTACCCACGTTTCCATTATTTTCAACATTCTTGCAAAAGTGACTCTGGAAGGGTCACATTTCTATGACCGGGCCTACTGATACGTTTACTTTCCCTTAGTCAGAGAGCTGAACTGCTTACACTTGGCAGCCTGCCTGGGCAAGCACACAAAGCGCAGCATTGCCTTTCCATCCCAAGTGTTTAAGGGATGCAGAAGTCTTCCTCATCTCTCCTTGGGCTCCTGTTCGTCCTGTGCTGATCGCCTCTTCCAAGCCTGTCGCAGTTCTGCCTGCTGGTAGCAAACGTGCAGCAGGCAGTGGTGGAGGGCAACCTGTGGCCATGGAAACAAATGAAACAAGCTAATTCAAATAGCCTACTGCCTGCTTTGAAAATGGTTTCCTGAAGGAAAGGCACTGTAATTTTTAAGGACTGGCTTTTTTTCATTTAATACTGTGAAAACTGCTTGAAGGAAACTACACTAGCAATTGGTCACATAAATCCACCTCCCAAGTGTCCACGGTGCTTTCTTTTCTTCAGCGTTTAGTGTGCTTGTGAAGGCAGCTGGCAGAGGCTGGTCTCCTTGGGGCAGCCTCCTGCAGGCACAGAGTGACCACAGGCCCAGGGGACATTTAGGCCTCCCCAGGCCCAAGATGGCAGATACGTCTACCCAGTGTGATGCAGCCATGGGTGTAGGGCTGCACAGGGACCTGCACTTCCTCACCCTGCAAAGGGCAAGGGTTGTGTACACGGCAAAACTGACCTTAGGAGACAAGATTGCCACAGAAGTGTGAGGCGGAAATACCTCGTTACACTTGTTCTTGGGCAATTTCTGGTCCACCTGCTGCAGAGATGTGCCTGCTCCTTGCTCATCAAAGTGCAATGCCGCCAGCAGGAAAAGGGAAGAGGGCGTTTTGTCCAAGGAGGTGTGGGGCACTGAAACACTCCTCCAGACAAACTCTGCCACCACAGGTGTGTTCGGGCCAAGCCGCCACTTGGCCCTGGCTGCTCCCCAGAGGAAGAACCTGTTGTGCATGTTTGTCATACTTAGCTTTACTGTGAACTACATGGAACAGAAATAGGAGGAGGGAAACACTCGGATAGGCCAGGTGGCATCACCTTCAGCACTTCCACTGAAAATCTTTAGAGAAAGGCAGGGCAAGTGATGGGAAGTGTTCCTATTGCCACAGGCAGTTCATGCCCCAAAGCTGCTTGTGAAACGTTTTGCTACTCCAACAGCTTGGATGCTAAGTCTCTGAAAATGGAGCTGTTCGTTCTAACTTTTCCAACTCCACATCATCAAAGGCAGATTCTAGCAAGTGAAAAATTTGCCATCAAAAATTTTTACCAAATATACGTTTCAGGCTTTTTTTGTGTGACAAACAGGTTCTTGCCATAGAAAATCATTCCTTAACCCTGAAGAGCTAAATCCCTGGCCTTGTGTAATCATTCCTGATAGACGCCAAGCTTCTCTGTTTGGCTCCATTTCCCAGAGGCTCCTTAGCAATATTACAGCCTGTGCTGCAAAATCCTGCAGGAAGCTTGTCCTGGCAGCTGGTGACAGACCTGAGCAGCAGCTGCCATCAGGTACTGGTTTTAAATTCTGGGAGACACCTATGTGGCCTATCAAGTTATGCAGAAACACAAACATAAACAGCACTAAAGATATCCATCTCTCCATGTTAAGTCTCTTGCACTTTTTGCTTTTCTTGTGTCTGTTGGTTACGCTGGTGAGGACAATGTCTTATTCTGCAGTTCACGTGTGAAATTCAGAGAGTGAATGGAACTGCTTGAAAAAAAATCTCAGGTATGCTTATGCCCAGGGGAAGATAACACCTTGTCACCATTGTCATTTATATACATTAATCTGTCATTCATCTCCCCTCTGCTCTCCTTGGAGGTATGTCAGTGATTAGATTATGCTCTCTGAAGGAGCCTAGTATGGGCCTAACTCTGTCCTAAGTCAATAACAAATCTGCTTGTGTGAGGACTTCAGTGCAGGTAGAGAATAGTTCTAAGCTCCTTCCTTCCTCACCTCTGGTTTACTTCTTTGTTGTGCATGTTCTGTCTTTCTGATTACTTGTCCTCCTTTTCTACCAAATATGCTTAACCGCGACACTGAAATTATTGATGACAGTGAAATATCCTTTGGCCCACTTTACCAAGGTTTTGAATTTCTTTCTATTCTCATTTATATTAGCGTGAATCTGCATTTATTAGTGGAAGTAATATCCAAAGAGAGGTCTGGGGGCCTCACATCATTTCAGGTACCTTGCTGTCTATTGACGTCATCTAACAAGGAACACAGAGCTGAAACAACTTGTAGATCTCTCCAGATTTACAATGGGGATAACAGAAATTGCCTTTTGTAGCTCTGTCATTTATTTTAGAGGACTGTGTTGCATGTTTGCTCCTTGGCAGGATGAGAGCTACGGAGTGAATAAATATACTTCAACCACAAATGAGCAAGCAAATGGAAGGAAGTGCTGTTTGAAAAAACGCTTTCAGTGACTTATTCAAGTTACAAGAATGGCAAGAGGCATTTTCTAGGAAGGAAGAGAGTTTCTAAATTGTTTTATGCAAGATGGCCTGATTTATGACTTCATTCTGAAAAAGAAGTTAGAGGTAACTACTGTGAACGGAATAGCTCTGGCAATACATAAGCACTGTGGAGTTTGGTTTCTTTCAGAAATAATATATCACCATGATCATTATTTGTTGCAACATCACAAAATATGATACTGAGATTATATAGCTGTACTCTGTAAGTCCACTTAGTAGTCTCTCTCTCTCTCTCTTTTTTTTTTTTTTTTTCCCCAGTCTGACCTCATTCTAGTGAGAGAGAGCCAACTGCTTTTCCCCACCGTTGTGGCCAATAACTAGCTCCATGTATGACTTATTTGTTTTCTCATCAGTCTTACAGATGTTGGACATTTCTCTAGCTGGCAATATGTCTGATGCCAGAAGACAAGCTGAATAAAGACCTCTTACTGTGAACTAACTAGTCACTCACAGTCATTAGTCACTGAGTACCTTCTTCTGGATTAAATAAATATAGAATGTTACCTAATCAAATTATCTCTATTATCTCAAAGCAAAAGCTGAAGATGGGCCTGATTTCAAACTACAACCATCTCCAGTTCTGGATTTGCATATTAATCAGGCTCCAGATTTACCTCTATTAACAGGCACAACTTAATGTACTGTAGATTTTGAACCCCACAGTTAAAAGCACTTATCATCCAAAGCCTTAGTTCTCACTATTTTACAATGACCATATTTGGTTCAAATTCAGGGTTCTGTTCCATCTCTCTAAATTACCTAATATATACATTTCCTTTATAAACATTAACTTCTACTGAACAAAAAACCACTACAGAATAGCTGGGTTTGACTATTATCACACATAATAACTAAACCTCTTTATCATCCTCGCTGTTGTATGCTTAGGTTAAGCTAACTAGGAAACTGTTCTTGCTTTAAAGTCTCATCTAGAGATGAGCCAGCTTATTACCAGTAATAGCTGTGTATAGAGGACTGAGCCATGCCATGAGGGATAGTCCCTGACAATTCTGGCTTCAGTGGTAAAGTAGGTAGGTAGGTAGATTAAACTGAGATTGTTTTTGCTATCTATTGCAAGGTACCAGCAAGGCTAACAAAGAGACTTTCTCCAGCAGTGGTGGAAGACAGCTAAAATGAAATGCTGGAATGTGGTCATCTACAGAAACAAAATCAGGTAAGTAATCTTTTTGATATTTCTGACAGCTGATACATTTAATTACATCCATAAGACAAGCTACAATCTAGTTTTAAACAGATTTCACCACTTCATTGCTAGTCTGAAACATGTATGTATTCCATTCCTGAGTCAGTTTGCAATGTTCTGTGGCCATCATCTCCTAGTCTAGAAAACAATTAATCAGGAGGGAAAAGGAAAAAAAAAAAAAAAGAAAAAAGAAAAGAAAAAAAATGTTTTCACTTGTGAGTGCAAAAAGGTGAGGGAAAAAAAAAAAAAACAAACAGTTCCCTGCAAAAGCAGAAACACACTATGTAAAAGTATAGAAAATACAATTTACTTTTCTACTTCCAACGTAGTATGTGTTGCTTACAGACAGGATTGTATTTTGTCACTGTTCCTTCTAACAGCTGCATATATGTGGTAAAATGTATGCTCTTAAAAGCACTTCTTATTCTCATGGAGGTTGAACTTTCTCTGATGAGGCAAGTCATCCTTATTTTTGGATTGAACAAAAGGAACAAAAATTGAAGATAACTCAGTGTAGGAATGTACTTAAGGGAGCACTGTGAGGTAACAGTGTGAAGTGCCTCATGTCAGCAGTATGCTCCTGGAGGACAGATCCCTGCTCCCTCCATGGAGTAATCTCTTGCATTATTCAGTATTGGTAGAGCTTCTTCACGCTTCTTCACACAAACACTGTACTTTCTCTGTCACTGAAAAACATTTCAAATGCCTTTTTTGTTGTTGTTTCTGTTTCCAATCTTTTCTTGGATTACTGAATGTACAGTGAAACTTCTTATCTTGTGCAGGAATTATGTTTATAACAGAAAAGGAACTCAGGGACTGAATGCCTCAGGGAGTTAGTTGGATGATGGGATGTAGAGACTTTTATCTTAAGGTTGCTTTCTTGAATTAGACCAAAGTTGGTAGTGACCTCAAATTGCCTCAGCCTAATGAATTTTTGGGTCTCCACTGTGAAATGTGTTTGGTGGTGTCAGTTTAATTCCTGGTAAATAGTTGCTTGCGTACTAAATTGCTTCCATAACTGGTATCCTTGTTGGCAGTCTCACAGAGAGGTCAAGGGTTTGATGGGAACAGGGACTGAGCTATTCTTTCATGCTGCATGCTGGCCCCTTGTAGCCATGCGAACTGAAGACCAATGCAGTTTACAGTGGGTCGAGGTTTGGTTGCTTGTTAATCTGTTTCCTTTCATGAACATAAATTGCAATATGCTAACTCTGAAAAATTACTTATGATTTAAAATAAAGCTTCATTCATCCGGGGTCCTTATAGCATTCTGAAGGCCAAGGTATCTCCAGAAGCTTCAGACAAGAAAGGAAGATTTAGCCCATTTCAGGTCGTAGTCTGATTAGCATAGTTGATGATATATATCTGAATATAGATACAGTGCACAAACAGTATAATTCACATAAATAATATGTCAGCACTCCCCTCTCTTTTTCTCTTCCACCAACTGCTCATTTCTGTTTTCTCTATTTTACTGGCATTTGTATTCATGTGAATATGTAAGATACCAGATCAGGAAGATCTACAGGTTACAGAAAAGGAACCAGCAAAAATAAATACACGATGAAGTAAACAAAATCATATTGTTTGCCACATTCATCTAGTCCAAAAAAAATATATTTGTGTTAATTGAAAAGCCTTATTTTATTGCACACATCTACAGATTTAAGATCCTGCAGAGTGTTGTGAACAGCAAGAGAAACGAAAACAAAAGGAGTATTTCATCGATGATTTGCACACATTTTCACAAGTATTTTCAGGACATGTTCATGCAAGTGTGCATTGGAAATTGATGAGACAGAGGCCAGTAGAAAATTCAGCTGTTAGATGGTAACAGATACATGCAAAAAATCAGTAGGATCCTCTTTTCAGACTGCACCGCCAGAACTTACAGCAAAGCTTATTTTATCTGTCAAAAAAGGCATAATAAAATGCAGCCATTGGCACTGTCAGCGTGCATGCCAAGAAGGTCCAAAATGAGTGTTAGTACTGAAAATAACATCTGCTACCTGCATGGACATAGCGTGTGATAAGATGTAAAGTACAGACAGAAATACAGATCGCTTGCTGTCACGCAGATACAGACAGTTACGCTCCAGACCTGAAAGTGAGGTTTGACCACAGCTCTAGCCTACGCATGCAAGTTCTTCAACAACTATTTGTGTAAATTGTATTAAATGCACTCCTACCAGCTGTTTAGGATTTTCAGGACAAGTTTCTTACTGTGTAGTTATAGCATTTACCATTGTAATTTTTAATTACAGGCTCTCATATTAACTGGAGCCACATGATATTATCATGGTGGAAGTGAATAACAACAGTGCTGTTGGAAATCTGTAAGGCTATATGCCACCATCTGAAAGTACTGAGCCGTAATTCATTTTACAGCAAGGTAGGTAGGATCAGTATTTTCCTATAGCTTATACTGTCATATTTGTACATATATTCTATCTAAATGTTTTGCAACATACATGTAAATTATCTGGAATTATTTTTCCAAACATGCTATCTTTCTGAATTTTGAAAATATAATCTGAAGTAGATTTTGCAAGTAATTAAGAAACCACAATGTGTAGTATAAGCATACATACACATATGATAAAAGGACAACATTTACAATACTATGCCCTTTATTTTCTTAATGGATGAACTAGAAACCAATGTTTGCCTTGCATTTTTCTTTTCCTGAGGTGAGACCTGGAGTAATTTCCTTTAAATTGAAGAACTGAGAATGATACAAAATGTGTTAGCGCATGAATATCTAAAAACATCATAAACTTGGCATCACCACAAACACTCAAATGAGCAGAAAATGCTTGTGGAATAATGAAACAAAGGAGACATGAATGCAGCCGGCCATATCATAAACCAAATTTTATGAATGCACTTGTTTGTATCTAAGATGTGGTCTGACTTGAATTTTGCCTGTTTTTCACCAATTTGTGTAATAAACGGTATTACCTTTCCCCACCAATTTTCCTTGCTTTATTTGTAAAAGCATATTCCATTATTGAAATGACCAGAGTGAAATGAAGTCTATGTGATCTTAGTATGTAATATCTTCTCAACTGGTGTTTTTGAGAACAGATTCCTCACCAATCCGCTGCTTTTCAGAAAAAGCCTGCAGGTGAAAAACCAAGCCTATGGCACAGTTGCACCTGGATGCAGCACAGCTGTCAGCCAGGGAAGGTGAGAAATTATTTTCAGTCTGCAAAGGTAAAAGCATGATTTCTTCTCCTTTCTGTACCTCTGAGAAAGTGTAAGAATGATCTTACACCACCCTTGCTTCTTTCAGGCAAATCTACATGATTTCAGTGAGAGCTGTATATATGAACTGCAAGGACCACATGGCCCAGCACAGCAATTATCTTTTTAACTTACAGAAGTCACTGCCAAGTAACTGGTAGTGATTACACATTTCTCCACTCCATGCATGTAGCTTCACTGGAAAGGAAGAGCACAGCAACTCTGCCTTAGTTTGCACAGAGGCGGCCTGTTCCTGCATTTTCTAAGCCCCAAAAATTCTGGGGTACCAATCCACTGTACACTGACTTACAAATAGCAGCAGCGGGAGAGGGAGCAGGTCCTAGATCATCAAAATTTTAGAAAGCAATTTTCAAGCTGCTGCCAGAGCAATCTGAAATGTCTTAATAAAAGTTTCATCTGTGCATAGTAGCTGAGAACAAAACCAATCTGTTTCCCAGCACTGTTTTGCTTTGCTGCTGTGCTCATATAATGCAAACCCATCAGTACCGCTCTACTGGCAATTTCCATGAAGCTGATTTTCAATAAATCTGCGTATACACTGTGCTAAATTGTTCCTTCTCCTGCATTGCCTTGCAGAGCAGTATTACTCAACACAGTATAAAATTCTTAGTCACCGCTATCACTGGGCTTTCTGTGGCACAGACACAGTTGTTGTTTTTTTTTTGTGCTGCATTCCTCATTTTACAGAACAAACTGGAGCCTGTTTTTGTTTGAAGAGCATTGGCCAACATCCCGAACACTACCCATTAGGGTCCAACATGGAGCGTTTTGCCACCTCCCATTTCTTGGGCTACACTGTTCGGTATCATTAAATTTGTACTTGGCAGGAAACTGAGTCATCCATTCTTTCCTTCTTTGATACACCACAGTCAATGGCCATTCAAAGTGGGGATCAGAGCCCAGCAGTTCAGCCCTGCGATATGCTAGTTTCTCCAGAGGAAAAAGAGTGAGCTTCAAGCTCAGGTTTATTATGGTGTTAAATTTATACCCTCCACTTAAGCTAATGATAGACAGTTCTGCTGTCTGATCTGACTGGTCCTCGCTGCCCAACCACTAAAGCACTTTCTGTCATTATCAATTAAAGTGAGGACTGGCAATTAGGGGAAGAAGAAAAGACAGCAGAAAAACCAGCCAAGATTTCAGTGATACATGGAAAACAAGAACATTCCTGCACACTCATCCAAACGCCCAAAGACCATCAGGCAGAACAGCCTGGGAAGCTGTTGTAACATCTGGTAGAGATACAGAGACAGGAGGAAGGGTGGGTTGGAGAAGGGTCTTTGGTAAAACTGAAGAGAGGACCAATGCAACTCACTGCATAGGACCACTTCCTAGAAATAAAGGTTCAGGAGGACTTTATTATCCCCCAAAAGCTTGTATCTCAGAGAAGAAGGTGGGGGGGAGATTGCACATTTGCTGTCAGTGAATTGTAGCACCAGTTGCCAGCACACAACCAGAACAAGCAGGGCATTTTAGGCAACAGGTTCTCCCATGAGACTCTGGAAGGAGCATGCCCCTTGTGATAGGAGTATTGGGGTACCTTACCTCCTGCTCTTCCCATAAAGTCAGGCCTCAATGTGTGAGACTTCTGCACCTGATGACTTAACATTTTGATAGACTTCAGACACTGCAGTAAAGATACACTCCAGATTGTTCTTCCTACTGGCTTAATCTGTGACTTAATTAAGCATGGCAGAGTTATTATAGCAAACTACCTGAAACCGTTCGTGCTCTCATCGTGATGTATTGGGCTTGGCACAGCTACACCACCCACGCTGAAAACATGCTATTGATGACAAAACCTGAAAGTCACCACAGGCCTTTCATAATCTAAATTACAGAGACGGTGTCTGAGTAGTAATCACATGGCAAAGATTCTCTCTCTGCATGTTCAAAAACAGTTGGCCTGTGCAATCAGGCAGAAAGGTCAGGAGATGGACAAGGTTATATCTCCCACAAATCTGCCAGGTTTTAGTCCTCTCATTAACGTGGGCTGAGAAGTTTGCACTCCCATAACATGTGAAATGGCTCTGCTCATGTGATCTGAGGCCTGTTAAGATTTCCCCTTCAAACTACACCCTTGTCTTCCTTCATATAGCTCCATAGGCTAGGATTTGCATCGCGTTATCACATTGATAACCACAAATATAGGTGGCAGCGAACTCAGCTGATCACTGTGAGCCAGCATGTGAAGGTTTACCTGTTAAGCCGAAGTGAGACGTCCCCACGACTGCCCTGATTCTTAGGCTGTCTTGTGAGCCTGACTCCATCGCACACAGAATTTCCCACCCCTCCACCCACTCCCTTCTTGCCTGGTTGGTTGAAAATTAGAAGCTGTTTCTCCTCGTAACTTCCTGGTAATTTGAAAAGAAACAAAAGCTCCCGGGGCACCAGGGAGCACAAGTGGGCATAAGTGTGCACGTCCACAAGGTCCCCCTTGCTCTTTCCATGGTGCAGTCCGGATGCCTCTTGTGGTCAATGGTGTACTCGTTCTGCCTGAAGTCAGACCTGGGTTGCAGTTGCCCTGTTAATGATTTAGTTGAGGGCAATTCTAGAAAGAACAAACACAACAAGAGTTACTTACAGGACTCCAAAGTTCTGCAATCAGCTAAAGAACCGGAGACATGTTTAGTTAGTCGCTAATAACCGAGTGAAATGCAAGCAGGAAATGTCATTTTCTTCAGATAAGGTGCTGAGGATCAAAAGAATTCGGACTCGTTTCCACTGACCATACAGCAATAAACGTGGTAACTTCTGAAAAGGCTGAATTGTTTAATATTTGTTGTATCCCGCAGGTGAGGGTTAACAGGTCAGATTTCCTTAGCCAATTTAAATGATTCAGAAGGATGAAATATTCTTTCTTCATTCAAAAGGAAAGTCTCACATCTACGAATGCCGAGCATGCTCAGTCCAAGGGCTAAACTCCATATCTGATCTTTATGGAGCCAAAATTCAGAGTAAAGATGCACATTTATTTACTGAAAATTTGGTATCTGATTCTTAAAACTGGGTTGGGGGTCCTCTCTAATAAAACTAGTTTCTCTGGTTAAATGGCTTTTAATTATAAGTTGGCTTGCTTTGCAATTATAGAATATCCTGACTTAACAGGCTGAACAATTTGGTGTTCTTCTCTACTAATGAAACTCTCTTCCTTGTCTGCCTTTTTTAATGGGAAAGAAAGAAAAAAAAAAAAAAAGCAGTGATGGCAATTGTTGGGGAACTGGAGTAAGGAAAATGTGAAGCAGCAGTAGAGGAATTTTAATATTTGTCACGTTGACTTATTTCAGTATTATCTGTAAACCAGGTTTTTTTATTTAGACAAATAAATTAGTGCTGGCTGAAAGCATCAGAACTTTGTGGATTTCTATGGCAAATACTAGATTTTTCATCAAAACATACATTTTCCTTCAATACCTTTCATTTGTTAGAAGTTCTGAAGTATTTCTTTAAAAAACTGAAAATCAGAATGATTGTTCTTCTATTTTGCTAGAAAAAAAAAAAGCAAATCTTTAAACGAAATGTAGTGAACCTTTATTTAATTCACATGTGTTTTCTTCTTATTCACTTAACATTAATTGGATATTTATGAAGAAAACTACCTTCTTCAATACTCTATTTATAGCATATTTACTTCTTTATTAGAAATTCCTAATTCAAAACTAGTTTAAGTACAAAGTCATCTCATTGCTTTTTAAACCCACTAAAGCTGTACATTACCTTAGGTTCATCTTAAAGCAATCCAGGCTTTTTGCTATAAAACAAAAACAAGACTTCTACAAACTGAAAATTATCTGTGTTTATTTGTGTTGTAAAAAATCTTAAGACAACATTGCTGGTAAATCTACCTTGTTTTTATCCCTGGAGATGGTATTGCTAATGACTTGAAAAAAGACTCTAGCAAACTTTTTTTTTTCACCCAGTTTATACATTTTCTTCCTCCACGCAGCACCCATCTTTAAACAGGTCAGGTATATACATGCAGGAATACTGCAAAAGACATGGAGTGTACCTGTAACTATAAGGGGCTGAGGGCAGGCAGCTGACCCATAGCAGCATCCTTGGCCAAAGCCTCCTCTTTGCAGAAGCTGGAAATGGCTCCTGCAGAGCCTCTGTTTGGGATCGGAGACACTTCAGTCTGTACCAGCAGTAGCAGAGCGATGACGTCTGCATGGCTATGGCCAGTTTCACTTTGAGTTTTCAGGTTCACACAATACTGAAACTCAAAGTACAAATAGTAGAGGGGATGCCCCACAGTACAGCAAAGTGAGCACACCAGCTCCATGTTCCAAAACCTATGCAAATTGAAGTTGGGTTTTGCACAGCCTTACCAGGTAAATCATGCTACAAAGCCAGCTAGCACATTTTACTGTTATGAGCTCAAGCTTCCCTCAGGGTTGCAACAACTGACTGGTCATCTAGCCTCAAAAACTCCACCTTGCACTCCTCTGAAGCAGGAGGCAGAACTAATAAAGTGCTCATTAAACTCTCCAGAGAGCCCTCAGCAGAGACTTATGCTGCCCGCTTGCCATGTAGAGCTCACTGAAGCAGAGTAGGATTTAGGTGACAGCTTTTATACTGGTTTAAGCCATGGAATGAATTTCACTGCAAAGCAAGACAAAAAGACCAGACAACTGGCTTCATCTAAAGCTGCGTGTAGATTGTGACCCTCTGCAGCTACTGCCAGCTTGATTTAGATATCAGAGTGTTTTGTGAGGCTTATGCATCATGGTCTTATTTGAATATGCAGCAGTCACAATTTTTGAAGGAAAAGATTTCCTGAAAAACACGTTGCAGAAATGTCACTTTTGAGGAAAGTTGAAAAGTTGAAAGATGAAAGTGTTTTCAAAGGACAAATGTAAAATTAAATGCTAGTGCAGGCTGAGAGTGTGAAACATAGAAGATGCCTAACTTGTGATAATGCCATTTAATAAAAGTGTTCTGATTCAGTTGCAAATATTGACATTTTCTCACACTGGAATGAAGTGTTCCTCAGAAATTTTGACGAATAGGAGCCTATTGGAATTTATATTAACTTGGATCCTCACTTGGAAAGGAAACTTATGGAGATACCATTTCACAGAGAATCATCTATGTAGACATTAATGAGCACAAGATAGAACAGGATTTAATGAATCACTGACTTGTGATTCTATTCCACTAAAAATGTCTGTATTCCTTCCTCTTCTCATTTTAGGAAAAGTGCAAGATATCATGTGAGTTTTCAATTGCATGGAGAATATGGTTTTGACTGTCATAGGCTTGCAGGTCCACAGTCTATTACTGGCTACCACTGCAAAATTATAATATGGAAGCTACATTAAATAGTGCCAAAGCACTAATCTGAAGTCAATTAACAATTGTTACTAAGGGGTATTTCACTCTAATCCTTAAATAATTCACCTTCCTTTGATGTTAATAAAGTGGCTTAGAGAAGTAAGACTTGATGGAAAAAAGCCACAGATGCCAGAAATAACAGTTCTTAATAATTTAAAGCAGTTAACAGCTGCAAAGCTAAGTGTAACACTAAAATGTATTAGTTAAAGAGATGTATATTTATTTAAGTGTGCTTACATTTTATTATTAAAATGTATGATGTGATACACTGCAAGATTTAAGTGGTAGAACTTTTTATTACCATTTAAAGTGCTCAGACAGAAAGCAGTGGAGAACGAGGGATAATTCACTGCATTTTTGTGGGCAGCACCCACATGTTCACATTTCCCAATGTTTTATTCTTTATGGGAAAAAAAGCGTGCGCTGGGCAACAACATGTTTTTTTCCCATGTAAAAATCATGTGCCAGTGATTCACTAATTCCTATTTTTCCTTGTGCTCATAAATAGGCAGAGGGATGACTGTCAATGAAACTATTAAAGGATGGAGAATACCTCAGAGAGTCGACATTCCAAATGATATATTTAAGATAAGACAGATTCGAACAGGTCACTGGTTTGCAGTTGCACAACTGTCTGGATTTTTTGGATATAGTTCATTTCAGGGTAGTCTCCTGAAATTCTGACTTACACACTGTTAGAAGCAAAACAGTTTGATGAGCTGACGTTACAGTCACTCCCAAATGTTAAAAAAACATGAGTCAGGGAAATCTAGGGAATGACTTTAAGAAAGACTTACATTCTTTGATATGTTTTCTGATTTCTGAGCCATTAGAGTGCACTCCCTCCACACTTTCTGGCTTTGCTCTGCCCCAACGCAGACTAGAAATGCAAATTCATGATCAAAAATACAAACCAGGAGTCCCATGGAACTAGTCGCCATTGGGATCTGGATTCACAACAAACTGGCAGTGTATCCTGCTTAGTTGTATAGAAAAATCTGTTCCCTCCATCTGTATTTTTATGTATTTTCTTCATTTCCCTTCAAACTTACGAGTGATCAAGTTTTATTTGTACGTGTCTTCACAGAAAATCAATGGTAAGCTTATACCCCTGAGTATCATCAGTGGGAATTAGAGAAAGTCATAGTCTCAGAGAGAAGAAAAGCTGCTAGGCATTTTACGAGATCATCAAGGCCATTCCCTCCAGTAAAACACCAACAGTATCAGAGCTGCGACTTCTGTATTCAGACAATATTTCTTACCAAAAACATTTGTTTTTTCTAATTTCAGTACCATTGTGTTAAAAAAAAAGTAAAGATGGAAAAAAGTGAAGAAACGTAATTTTTTGCCCTGAAATATATTTTTTTGTTATTTGTTTAAATAACCAGGGATTTCCTCATCCTGTTTATAAATTTTATTTTATTTTTTTTTTATTGTAACAATAGTGCTAAAACTATGTGGGAACAGAAATGAATCCTTGTGATTTATATAGCTAGTTACAACCAAGCCAGGTAAAACTTCAAATAGCAATATTGAATATTGCATTTTTTCATCCCTGCAGTCCAAGAAAAGCTGGTGGAAAATCTCTTTATAAAGGGAAAAGAAAGACAAGGACAATATAAATTATGAACTCCACAAAGTCATCACTTCTGGTCAAACTAGATATAAAACACAAATAAAAAGCAATTAAGACCATCTTAAGGCAGCTAGCAAATTGTTAGGTGTTGCATATAGCTCATGCACTGAGTAGAAGCAGCTCACATGAGGAACAGCTGAACCTCACTTGTTCTTCTGCATGAGTTCAATCCTGCAGTTATATCTGACATTAGAAGAAGCTTTACTCATGGAAGCTTAGAGCTTCTTCCCCACTAGAAAATGATCAAGAATGGCCATATTTACTGAGCAGCACCTTAATCTTTTCTCTTTCCTGTGCAATTCTTTAGGAGATCTACAAATGAAAGTTACATTAGCTTCTGACATTTGTGTGATGCACATTGAATCTCTATAATTTTCCAAAAGGCTAATTTAATTCAATAATCAGTTCAAGAAATTACTGATACTATAGCGTGGCAACAGTAGAAAATGAGGAGGTAAAACATTATAAAGTGATCTGTTAAGAATAAATTTAACGCAGAAAATCTGAACCACAAGGTCTAATCTGAACAGAGGCCTGCAGGGGCTGTGATAGGTATGAACACTTTTTGATGGTCTACTCCTTTCACATAGTAGGGAAATAATTTTGTGTGAAATGGGCTTTGGTAAAGAGCAACTGTTATGATATTTGGCAGGGTGCTTGGGAGCAGAGAAAGAAAAAGTACTGTCAATTAAATGAGAACATGCTGAGTGATGGAAGGAAGAATACAGAAACTAAGCAGAGGGCAAGAACGGGTGCTGTGATGGTTATGGGTAAGCTGTTATGGTTTCTCACAGGGCAGCAAATCAAGCATTGAGCTTGCCATAGATGTACTTTGTGATTTTGTGAGGGCCAGATAAATTTTTGTGTTTGTTTCTCCATCTGTCAATCATGGATGAAGAGGTACTCGTGTTAACAGATTGTTACAGGATTCCCCCTACTCTCCCTTTGCCAGGTGTTCAAATACAATGGTACTGAGACTTGTAGGAAAAGATAATCCTGACTGTATCAATAGATTAGAGAAAGATGGGAAGGAAGACTAATGATAAGTTAGAAAAAGCATAATTTTTTTGGAAAGCTTTCAGATTTCCTATTATGCATTATATGAGACCCATCACTATGCCCTGTCTCAACACAGACTATTGGCATAATCAGGATTTACTCTTGTTACAGCAACCAACACTACCTTTTTTCCAACAGTGGGACTCTACTCATAACACTCTCTAACATGAATGAAGATCACAATTCCTTTATTACATGAAATGTGTTTCTATGGAGAAGTATCTCCAGTCAGTATTGCAAGTGTTGTCCTTTGTCCGTGGGCACTACTGTGTTTATGGAGGAGACGGACAGGACAAAACTGTGGGTACAGTACAGGCATTCTGTAACCAGAACTTCTGAGAGAGAAAAAAAGAGAAAAGAGCAATAAGATATACTAAGAATATTTCATAGACCTGCTCCACTTCTGTTTGGTTTGACTGGATTGAATGCCTTGTTTTAAATCTCTGTATGCTTCGCACTGGTTGCAAGGTTTGGACCTAAAATGTGGCCCAAAGAGTATTTGAAAGGATTAACAATCAGTTCTGGGTATGATGCTACTGCCTCCCCTCAGGTCACTATTAACAACACATTATCTTCAAATATATCCTAGTAGAGTGGCTTTCTGTTTTTCATACAATGTGTAGGTAACTGAGGTATCCAAGATGAAGGAGAAGGGAAGCTAGTGGGAAAGGAGATGCTCAGAGAGCCAGGTTGACTCTCCCATCTCTGCGTTTTGTTTCTAATGTGATCCAGTCCCCAGTTAAAATGTTGTTCTTCTTCCAAATAAGTTTTTATTAAGAAAAATAAAGCCACCAAAGAGGATGTTGTGCAAGCTATCTGGAGCTCCAGAAAAGCAATGATTTACACGCATACGTAGTGGACAGTTGCAGAGGTTTTACTCACCCATCTTCTGGTACATCCCAATGCATGCTGACTTTCCCTTGGGGAATGGTTGTTTCCCATTGGCAAAATTGGGGTTGAGAAAACAAAACGTTTCCAGAAATAGACATGCCAGCATGTCATGCAATCTTTTGGGCTTTCTTGCAAAGTTTTTAAGAGAACAGAATATGGAGGATGTGTTCCAATAGGTAGTTGTTATTGACTAAGATCTTTTATTCTTTTTATAGCATATTTTAATGAATGTTCAAACTGATACACCATTCCCTATCTTGCTATTGTCTCTACTGAAATTAATACATTGATCTTAGGACAAATATTTTACTACAAAATTTTTAAGTCCAAAAATTAAAAAAGAATAATGAAGATCCTCTTTTTTTTTTCTTTTTTTCTTTTTTTTTCCTGGAGTAACCAGGGCATTGTTCTTTCTTTGTGTATAATGCATTTGCTCCACCTGCGTCCTGGTGCAAAGGGAAAGGGACAATGAGGTTCCCTTCCAAATCCCTTTCTCTAGTTCATAGTACAATGTCTTCCAGTGTCTAGAGGACAGAGCTGGCCTACCTCTTCAGCACCCATGAGCAGGGATCCTACAATGACTGATGTCTGAAGTCATCTTCACAATGAATTGTGCCTTCAGCTCAGTTTAGCTCTTCTCCATCACAGGAGGGGAAAAAATATAAGTCTCCTGTTTATGATTTTGTTCCTGCATCCCTTTACTCTGTGGAAGAGAGTAACTAGCCACAGAGTAACACAACGTTGGTATTTTAAGACTAACGTGGACATCTCTGTCACAAGACTACTTTTTAAAACCAGTAGGTTCTTTGGGACTATAGGTAGCCCTTTCTACATCTTCCATAAAACAGTAAATATAGTGTTGGCATTGAATAAGTACTAACAGCAAAGTAGGAGTGAGATATGATGACATGCTGACTGGCTCTGTTTAGATCAAGCCTGATAAGCTAGATTCAGACTTCAGTGATACACTAATGTTTCCAAATGAAGCCCTCTGCACTCAGTGGAATTACAAGAAAGAATTTATTCATGTATTCTTCAGAGCAAAATCTATCCTATGACATTTATATCTCTAGCTTGGTGCAGATGAAAGGAATCCTAGCAGCCAAATATTCAGTAGTCTTTCTAAAAATGAGCTACCTACTCACTTCAGTGAACAAAACTGATGTCTTTCTCAGACTGAAAAATGAGAAATGTCGTTATCTCTTGCCACCTCCCATGACAAAAATTTCCACTGGTATTGTTATGTATGAACTATACATAGACTCTGTACCCATTTCAGAGCTGGCCACTCAGGGACCACAGAATCTTGCTGGAAAGACGACTGTCCTCCATCCCCAGTTATGTTTTAATTTTATGTGTGAGATACCAGCACTTCCTCCTATGCAAGCACTTCCTACAGATGCAGTCCCCTTGACTGCATGGACCAGTAAGACCTATTTTTACATAATGAAGAAGAAATAAACGATTGTTCAGTGTTAATTTACTACCCAGCTCTAAAAGTTGGTTCTGAAAGCAGTAAAACTGCAGGTACTATGGACAGATTTATAGGATACTCCAAATACTCCTCAGCTGTTGATGATTCAGGTAACAAATCTTATGCAGCCGCTGAGTCTTTTCCTGCAGAATCAGTAATGCTATGTTACTGTATTTTCTCTGTTTGTGTATTTACTCCTGAGTGCTCATCATCCTAGCTAACAAAACAGGCCAGATCACTTATATGAGTTGTTAACACAAAACCCAGGCATGTTTACCCCAAAGATACTGTGATAGTATAACACGTACACTTACAAGTTTGTTAAAAGTGAACACAGGGTCTTTAGTGGCTTATTTGATCTAGCAAAGCTAACTTCTTATTAGAAGGTTCGAAGTTATATAGAGTTTGTTTTATGATTTAAGAGTGTCTAAAGCCCAAGTTTGATCAGATACCCATTTGCTGCTACCAACAGAGAACTAACTTCCTTTTTCCACTGGTCCTGGGTGGGGGGTGATTAGTATGCTTTGTATCACAGTTTCAACAGAGAAAAGCAAAACTATCTATTAGGAGTCTGTTTAGTCAGTATGGAAATGACTGCTGCTGCGTGCCATGAGGGGTGCCTAGCTGACTTGAACTAACTCACTGGTTAGAACTGGTTTAGCAATTCCTTACACTGCCACTCCTCCAGACAGATGATAACTAATTCTGTCTTTGACTAACATCTGCAGTTCACAGAGTCCAAATGGAGTTGAATTTACACTGATTCTACCAGGCCAGTTTGAAGTAAATCTCTGAAAGTTCAAATGGAAAATGGAATGGATACCGTATATGCAAAGTACCCTGTGCAAGCATTACACTGACATTGGTAGGCTAGAATGTGGCCAGCACCTTTTTCTGTCTTTACAGACATTATTTGAGTTGAAGATGAATAAATATTCCATCACACTTCAGGAAAACATATTAATATTTGTTTAAAGAAAATATTTTGAGATGTTCAGAGGTCTTGTGTGAAACTAATTTTCTTGCCATATGTATTTTCAAGGAACTAAAACGTGATACAGGTTGATATGACAAGATCTGCTGCAAACACCATTCTTATTCTAGTTCAGCCTGTTTCACTCCTCTGTTATAGGCTCCAAAAGAAATTGCACTAATCCTTATAAACTCCAGGGTGAGGCATCCATAAGCTTCCCCCAAGTCCGTTATAGCTGTGCACAGACACCTAGGTTTAGCAAGCTCTAGAATTTGCTGCAAAGTAAAGGCAGGAAAGAGTTTAAATAAAACATGGAAAGTTCAAGCAAATTAGAAGAGACAGTAATAATTACAGAGGACTAAATTGTCATACATCAGTGACATGTATCATTGTAGCTTCTCTGAAGACCATGGGATCCTGACCTTAGAATACAGGATGAAATCCAATTGCAAATTAAGGAAGATTAGTCGGTTTTCCTCATTTGCTTGCTTGCTTGCCTTGAGAAAAACACATGCTATTAATTTTGCCTTCCATCTGTACAAGAAGGTAGCAAGTATGCAGGCCATCTCCCTGGACAGAAGTAAAAGGAAAATGGGATCAGTTGCTTTCCAATGGAAAGAAACATGGAGCAAGCAGCTGCTGTTTGTGAAATGGCCACCCAGGTGTGAAGCTGCTTGTCTGATTTAAAGGACCAGCAAAAAAAGACAGACAGAAAGGAGTTCCTATAGGGGTTAGTCCTACTAGGAGCTGGGAGAAGGAAAAGGCAGTTTTGGTGCTGTATTTCCCACTGTTGTATCACAGTGGAAGAATTCCTTTGCCAGCTTGTTGCCTTAGATTTGTAGGCAAATTTGGAAGTTATACGCTTCCTCAGTAATGACCACCATCAGTGGGAGATGAAGAGCACTCAGCAGCATGCACAATGCACTTAGTCATCTTTCAAGTTGTATAGTATCTTGGAATATCTTTTGAGAAGCACCGAGTAGCAAAACAAAATAAATGTGTAGAACTGTTTCCCCTGACGGCATGACTCATGCCGATCATCCTCCTTTTCAGTTAACCTTCTAACACCATAATGATTGTCATCTTTATCAGATGTGGTTTATTCTTACAGAAAGTCACAGATACTTGCCACAGTCACAACCTATTTCAAACTACAATAACACGAAGGATAATCTTGTGGCTTTATTTTTCATGACGTTTGCCCTCAACATACAGAAATTCAGATAAAATCCTCAGATGGTAATTCACCTATCCCCCTAGAGACCAACCATGATACAGCAGCTGTCTCAGTGAGAACAAATAAATAGCAAATAAATAAATAACAGTGCTGATCAAATAAATGGGGAGTTAGATATACCTGTAATAGTACAGGATGATAAGCATCAACACAGATGTAGTTTCACAGTTTTCACAGTAAATGCAGTGGTTCAAGACAGAGAAAAAGATAGCTAGGATACCCCATGCTGCCCGCATGCCCTGTGTTCTCCAGCTCTGCTGGAGAAATGACGTTTTGGGATGATCTTGAATGGTTTGAAGCAAAAGCCCAGAACTGATTTCGTAGTCAGTTGAAAATTTTTCCCTACCACCTGAATGCTTTCCTAACGCCTAGACTTACCTATAAACTTGAAGATGATACAGTTCAATCTTAATCCTGTGGCAGGAAATCCAAAGAAGGATTTATATGTTGTCTGGTGGTCAGAAATGTCGTTCTGAGATGTCAGAGCACACACATATCCCTTAACAGCTTGGCACTTGTAATGAATTTGGTGGCCTGATCAGTATAGCTCTGCTGTGATGATTGTACTCTGCTGGGATAAGACCCAGCGTTGTACTACACAGGAGCAGCACGCTGTGTGCTGGAGGCACATCCTTGTGTTTCTTACAGATTAGTGTCCCAGTCTCTTATAGACCAATGTCTTCACATTAGGCAGCTGAGTGCCCATTCCTTCTTTTCTTTGGGTGGAATATCTTATTTGATCTTAAATTTCAGGAGTTTAAACATTTGTTGATGGGAGCAGGGTAAGGATGTACTGTACTGGTGTCATCCCACTATGAAGAGGGGATGCTAGCAGCTCTCAGACTCAGAAGAGGGCCAAATACTCCCTTGTGAAATAACAGAGATGTTGTCAAGGCTGGCTATGCATCTGACTATCCAAACCAACTTAGTGTTTCTTATCAAAAATCTTCTATTCTCTTAAGCTAATAGGGAGTATTGCTTGTGCTAATCTCTCTTGATTAACCATTTATGTTGCTTATCCAACTCAGTTGACAACTTATGAGTCTCACAATAGTCTGTACTGTGAATCACAGAGACCATTCATGTTTCTGGATGAACCGTTCGGGTCATGGGAGGTCCCAAAGAGAGAAGCACAAGGCGTTTTCCTGTCCTCCAAGTCACGGCCCTGTAGAGAATTAATTTGAGGTTTTTAACTACATCCGTGACCCCGTAGCATCCCAATATACATAGCATACAGAATCCCAACAATACAATTAAACCAGCTTTTCTGTACTGAGAAGCCTCACCTTTGTTTTGACACTAGATGGTTTTAGGCAGGTTCAGAATGGTGATTCAGGGTAGTATCACCAGGCTCAGGTGGTGTCTGGCAGCTTTAAACCCTTCCTTTCCTTCTCTTTACAACTGAGCTTTCTCTAGTCTTTACTAAGAAGGGTACTCCCTTCCCCCACTCCCTTATTAACAGAATCATAGAAATGTTAGTTGGTTGGAAGGGACTTCTGAAGACGTCAAGTCCAGCCTCCCACTCAGTGCAAGACTACCTCCTACTCAGAATCAAGTCACCCATGTTTTTTCTTTCCAGGTCTTGAACACGTCATGGAAGGATGGAGATTTTCTGCTGACCTACTCAAGTGCTGCACCACCTTCCTAATGAAAGAAAGCATTTTTCCTAATACCTGCTCTGAATTTCAAAAACTGCAACCTGGGGCTTTTGCCTCTTTTTTAAGTGTGAAAATACCAAGATGAGTTTGTCTCTATTGTAATGTCCCTGTAGGCAATTGTAGGCTACTACTAGATTGCCCCTTAACTTCCTCTTCACCAGGGTAAACCAGTCCAGCTCTTTCAGTTTCTCCTTGCAGGTCTTTGTGCTCCTAACTCTCTTGGTAACCTCCTATTGTCACCTCTTTAGTTTATCAACAGCTGTGCCCTGAATTTGCAGGAACTTCTGCAGCATGCCTATAGTTTTGCCAAAATGTGCTCTCTACAGCAAACACACTCTGCAACAGCTACCTGTAGAGAAGTGCTCCTGGGATCATAAGATGCTTTAGTGATTTTCAGCATCTACTTGATTTGCAGTAATCATGAGATTGTCATTTATGTTGCAGTGTAAAGGCAAGGAAACCCAAAATCCTATACAAAAAGATTTGTCAGAGATCCTCAAATATTTTCATTGAGCTATCCAGTTTTGTAGCAAGAGAGAGAGGATACAAAGGAAATACTCCAGAGCTCATTGATGATGGAGCTGTGAGCATGTGGGAGAAGCAGGTTCAAATCCTTGATGTAGAATGGAAAATCCTTGTTTTCAATCAGGTAGAACAGGAAGCTGCACCTGGGTCTTCCACATGCTTGCCACATCCCTTCACCACCCAGCTATTAAAGTGACATATTTATCCTACCAGTACACACAGCTGATGGAACATTTCTGTTTTCATTTCAGCATGGAACAAAAACAAATTCTTAAACCTCAAAGTAGTCATGTAGCAGAACTGCTGTCCCTTGGCCAGCTAATATTTGCTGATATCTTTCCTGACCACAGTTACTTGGGTTATTGTCTCTTGCCCATTACACAATGAAAAAGAGAAAAAGGTAAGAGGAAGAAACTATTACAAGGGTCTTCCCACTTCCAGCAGGAAGTGCATGCTTGTAAGCAAGTCTTTCGTTCCATGTAGTATGAGTTGACAGTTTCTGGTCAGCCCACACTGAAGAAGGGTCTCCATCAGAATACCACTGGAATCCAGTTAATGATACTTCTGAGGGCAAACTTCTGGAACATGCTTGTTCCTGTGTTTTCATCTGAACCACACTAGGCTAGCATCGTCTTGCTATATCTTCACACTTTATTTACCTTTGACCATGACTATCTAAACTGGTCTTTAAGCTCTTTACTAGTCTGAAGTTTGCTGGGTACTACAGTACATTCAGAGTTATTGGTAGTAACAGTAGAAGCTAGTTAGTAATGATAGTAGATGTAGCTATCTGCAAATATTTCAGCTACATGAGGCTGATTTGCTGAATCACAATGGACATCTAGGTAATAGTGAGAAGGGGCACTAAAAGAAAATTCTCAAATTACTTCAGAAATCCTGAGTACAATGCACACTTTTTGTTTGTTTGTTTGTTTCTGGTTATGTTTGTTTATTTAACTGAGGTTTTCTAAATAGTAATGAGCAAATCCCATTGTCCTTGTACCTGAAGGGAGTCAGGGTGTTCAGCCAAGCCTCATCTTCTAAATCAAGGGAGGATGATCAGCCTGCAATGGTTTCAATCATTATCCTGGAGAAAGGGATTTACATACATTATCTAAACAATGAATGAACATTTCACTCTGCTTAACAGTGCTGGTTTTTAAAATGATAAAATTGATGGAAGGACTTGAAGAAAATACACAGAAAGCAGGGTAAGAATATGGAATTAGGGTTTACAAACCTTAATCAGCTTTAATTAAGAATCATAACCTTTGTTTCCAATTACATGTGACTCACTTTGTTTATTTGTTCCTGTTTATCAGGGACATGTCTCTGGTCCTCAGGAAAGAAATTCTGTGGATGCTTAAATATGAACCATGACTGGGGAGAACCTCTGAAACTTTTCACTTGTCAACACGTAGGAAAAGAACTATGTAACTTTTCTCTTGTTCTTTCTAACATGTGGCATGATCAGCCCAATAATAAATAGAAAAAAAGTTTCTGGTAAACAAGAAAGAATTAATTCTCTCCACAGCAGGAATTATTGCGTCAAATTCTACACTTTATTTGAGACTAAGTGATAGTTTGTGGTGTGACTGAATCTACCAGTAAGTTTTATTGCTACATGCTTTTAGTCATAAGTATACTTATTAGAATGTGAAGAAGATAGGTATCACTTGAGTAGCTCTCCACATCTGCAGAGTGCCATGAGTCAAATTAGTTGCACACATTTAGTATCAGGAAATATGAATGCTCCAATAAGACTTACAGTTTTGTGCAGTTATTACCAAAAATATTTGTCATGTAGTTGCCCCAGTAAAGAGCTGAGCTGTGCCAAAACTGCCATAAGAGTGCCAGAAAGAGAGCATAAATGTGATAAAACAGCAGAATCTCTTCAGTTTATTCACTCCCTGGGTTACATTGCAGAGAACATAGGAGAGGTGCTCCAGCCTTCTGATCATCCTCATGACCCTCCTCTGGACTCGTTCTAATATGTCCATGTCCATTTTCTGCTGGGGGCCCCAGATCTGAGTGCAGGGTTCCAGGTGGGGTCTCACAAGAGCAGAGCAGAAGGGGACAATCATCTCCCTTGACCTGCTGGCCACTCTTCTTTTGATGCAGCCCAGGATACAGTTGGCTTTCTGGTCTGCAAGAGCACATTGCCAGCTCATTGCCTTTCATCCACCAGCACCCCCAAGTCCTTCTCTGCAGGGCTCCTCTCAGTCCACTCATCACCTACCCTGTATTTGTGCTTGGGACTGGCCAGTCCCATGTACAGGACCTTGCACTTGGCCTTGTTGATCTTCATGAGGTTCACACAAGCCCACTTCTTGAGCCTGTCAAGGTCCCTCTGGATGGCAGAGGTTTCCTCCCTCCAGCATGTTGACCACTCCACACAGCCTGGTGTTAACCACAGATCTGAAGGCACTTCTCTTCTCTGAAGATAGAGTGGCCTGATGAGCTCAGGGAATCTCTCTGAATCATCCAGCTAAGGAAAGTGTATAATCTCGGGGGTTGCATGCTGTATCAGAAATAGTAATTCATCTCCTGTTCCCTAACAGACAAATTTCAAGATGCATTTTTTCAAAACTGGGCTTTAGTGAAGAGGTACTGCAGTTCTGTGAGAGTCTCTGGGCAAAAGAGAAGAAGGATTGGAATGAACTTCTTCAGGAGTGCTGAATTCAGAAAGTAAAGGGAAGTCACTTCCTATGACTTTGGAAAATAGCCTTGCCTCTGGCCTAGCTGTTTAGTATTTTTTAACATTAATAACACCTTGTGAGTCTTAATGATTAATACGAATAATGGCTAAAAAGACCCAAGGAAGAGGAGAGATGTTACAGTTATGATTTAGCCATCAAATGAGCACTTTTGTTGCATAACATAATATGGTGAAAGGCAGGGTCATAAAATATAATTTTCCTTTGTATTTCTTTTTATGGAAAAAAGCATATGCAGTGGTTTGAACAATTGTGTATGGTTTGCCACAATGATTGTCATGTAATTAGACCAGTGGTTACTTGCAGAGCACATCTTCATATGCATTCATGCATGGTTTTGTAACCTGGCTAAGTGACTAATCGTCTAAGATGTTAATCTCCATATATATATGACTTGAATATTCACTTAGAATCCAATCAAAAGCCTATCTACGTCAAGAAATTGTTAATAACAAGGTGGGCTCACCAGGAGCTGGCATACTTTGTACAACAACATGAAGTCTGGCTGGTTCAAGATTACTGGCTATTTTTGTACAAAAATCTTTTTATTATGCATATCTCACATCATGGATGGTGGGTCACTTTCTCTTGCACACACATTACTGCTACATTTTTATTTCTAATCAAGATGGCCACATCAGCGTCAAATTTCTAAAAGAAAAAAGAGAAAGACACCCTCAAGACACACATTGTAAAAACAATAGAGGCAAAGATGATGGAATATAATGCTCTTAAAATATACAAGGAGCAAATGAAGACTACATGAAAAAAAGGTTCTAAAATGTATAACATTTCTTTCAAAGTTGAACTACTTGAAGAATACTTAGCTTGCCACAGGAAAGGGGAGAAAAAATATGCACCAACTTGTCTATAATTCATATTACCTTTAGCTACTCCCCAAATGCAGTTTTCTGTGACTGCACAACAGACAGGTTTTCACGTCCTTATCCTTCTGTCAGTCAGATTTGCTTAGCTTTGTAGTTTTTGTATATGTGTAGGTTTCTGCTTGATCTGCTATTATGAAAACTCCACTACTGTGCCTATTCTGCTTCTCTCCCTTTCTCAGTGAGTTTTTATTGCTAACCTTAAACAGATTACGAGCATACTCCCGGAAAGATTTATTAATAGAATAGATACTGAAATACATCAACTTGAAAGTAAACATGTCTGCAAGAACAAGTCCAACAGAGAACATTTCTAGAGAGCCCCACCTCCACAACCGCTGCCATAATGGAAAGTCCAAACTGCAGTTTTTGGTTCTTTGATGTCACTGCTGCTGTTTCTGTTAAAGTCCTCCCACAGATAAAAATGATTTGGAGGTACAGGAGTCGTTGTTAAACTCCTCTGCTCTTTAGTATGTTATATTGCATCAAGATATTGGTAAGTCAGTTGTAGAAGTTGAAAACGTTCTTGAAACTATTGGGTCATTGGTGAAAATGCTTGCAGAAATGTTTTGAGGGCCTAATTTATACATGATTATGTTATTTTAAAGCAGAAGGTGATTATACTTTACTTGTTTTCTTTCTTGGGAGCTGTGGGTTGGACTCTGGAAGATAACATTGGCAAAGAAAATAATGGTAACTGATTTTATTTTTATTTTTTTTCAAAAAAGGGGTTTGGATTGAGTTTTGGCTTGAGGTTAGGATATGTTCTTAGTTTAACAGAGCTACTTCAAACATTGCTAATTAGAGAAGCATTAACATCAGAACAACATTTCAAATTCATTGATGTCATCTTGCTAACAGATTTGGATACATGGGCCATAATCCCATTGGAAAGCCAGGAGATGTTTTTTTCCCAGAATGGGGAAGACCCACTTGTGCAGGTCTGTTTTCGTGGTCAGAGGGAGTGGGAGAAAGAAGAGCTGTGGGATCTGTTCTCAATGGTCAATTTTCTTCCCAGGAGCTGTCAGCAATAATGGACTACACAGAGCATATTTGGATCTAGCATCAGACTGGATTGGTTTGTGACTTTTCTTTTTCTTTTGGTCAGAATTAGAGCTTAATGTAAGATCTCAAAAGCTTTCATATGGCATGTGACATTGGTATCACTTGAGTATGCTGTCCTAGCATACAAATATTGTTCCAGCAAGAGTGGCCATAAAGACCAACAGAGAAAACAGGCTCCCATAGCCCCACTTGCATTTAGAAGGTTTTAGACATACTTCCCCAGTTTTCCACCAGGAGTCAACTATACAGTGTGCTACATTTTTCTCGTATGAATACACATCAAAATACATCTTTTCTTTTTAAATCAGTGCCCTTGATATTAATTTGTCCAGGCTGGTAATAGGGTTCTAGGATAAGCAGGGTATTTCCATTTGCTTTAGTTCAGATGTATAACATTCAGATGTATAGTGCCTGCACAGCAAATGTCACATTGGCAAGACTGAAAGAACATGATGCATCAAGATGGTTTATTACCAACTCATATGGTCCCAGCCCTCCAGCAATCCAGTACCTAATAAAATTATTAATACCTAATAAAAAGGCTTATTGCAGCTCTGAAGCTAGTGATTGCTTTTTAATTACATATTTCTTTTGATTTAATAAGGTAGTAAATATTTTCTTCATCTCTCTTTAAAGAAAAATATGCATTTTATGTATTAGTACCCTTTATATAGGTTATTTATATTCCACACATAATCATCACCATATTTACCGTGGGTCACATCAACCTTTTAGCCACCTTTTTACATTATTTTTGCTATCTTTACAAAACATAAGTTATTTTACAAGTTATCAAAAGAATTCCTTAAAGGATAAAAAATACATAAATTCTTCCTTGGTGTGAATATACTGCAGAGTAAAGAGGACCCTTACATAAGTCATGGCATATTTGCGTTAGCTCCAGCTCATTCTTAAAATGGAGTGATGGGATCTGAGGCTGTGGGAACACTCACATTTAAGACAGGTCTGTAGCTTGCCTACATATATGGAATGTTTGAAGATGAAAAAAGTGCATCTTCCTTGGGATAGGATTCAGCACAGACTAAACCCCCTTCAGGGGACCAGACCATGCAGATATCCAGTCTGCTGCATCCTCACTGCTGCAGGCTTGCTTCTAGGTAGATCACTAGTTAAGCCAGGCATATGTAGGTAGGTCTAGACTCACACACCTACTCACGACACATCTTGAGAAGGTCTCCCTGCCCAAACTGGACTTGTACCTTGCTCTATTTCTTCTATTCTGTATGTTTCCTGCATCTGCAGGGTTACTTTTGCACAGCAAAATTAAGAGTCATCTGAAACGTAAATTTGAGAGAGTGGCTATCTTAGAAACCTGTGTGTTTCCTAGTCACATTGGTTGGTTTAATGTGAGAACGAGGTCTAATGCAAAGCATTAGCTTTGTGGTTATGTAGAACCAAATTCAGCAACTGTAAATGTACCATTGGTTATGCTTCTCTCATCCCTCTCAATGCCGTCAGTGAGAACGAGAACCTCTACTAAAATGTCAGCTTGTTCAGGCTCTCTGGAGGCAAAGATGTCTGCAATTTTGCCTGATTCCACTCCTGGGAACACAATGGCTGGAGAATTTAATTTTTTAACCATCGTCATTGCTATGACTCCCTCTCCAGCATGGGCCCACAGAAAGTTGCATCAGCACTTTCATTGCCAATTGGCACTCAGGAGACACAAAAGAGCAGCACAAGGACAGGAACAAACAGGTGGGGTAGGAGAAAAGTGTGGAAATTTCCTGTCCTGGGCAGAATGTTATAAATATATATATTTATTTAACTACATTCTGAAAAATAGTCAAGAGCCCTTAGTAGGCCTTGGCTTGAGACCAGATGACATTTTCTTTTAGCTGACATAACCTGGGAATCTACTACGGCCCGTTCTGTCTTGGTTAAATCAGCAGCTTTGAATTCAACCTTTCCCATTACAAACCTCCCTAAAAGAAACAAATCTGTTAAGCAACAAAACGTGCAGTATGTTATTTCAAAGGAAGAGCTATAATTGCAGCCCGTCCCTAGGCATTACTAGAAAAGCCTAGCATGCACTAAGTAGACAATTTGCTATGCTATAGGCTGTAAGCATAGCTCTTATATTACCCTCTTCACATTTTCTTAGAGCAAAAATTACGTAGCAGAGCAGCTTATTTAATTGTGGCACACACAAGACAGGAGCATACACCAGGGCATAAAATACATTCACAGCAGCACAAAATGCATAGCTGGAGCAACACCAAACCTATTTTCTACTAGTATAGAATCTCTCTGTGTGCAGCTTTGGTCCTCTACTCAATGAGTCACATTAGTGGTTATATTTGCTGAGGTGTAACACTGAAAGGGAGTAATTTTGTGAGTCTGAGGCCACCTTGAAGCTGAGGGCTGCAAGCCCAACAGCACGTCCTGCCTGCAAAGGTCATTCTGAGCCCAAAGCCCCAGGCAGCTGGTGCTGCCTTCCCATTGCTTCTAGCTGTCAGCTGCTCAGATAGCTTCTTTTTACTCTAGGCCTGTGCAGCTGACATGTTTAGCATGGGAGAAACCAAAGTCTCTTTCTCCCTGCTTTTCCATCACCAAGCTGTATGGGTGGAAAATGGGGACAGAAATGGATCATGGCAAAGTGATGGAGTGCACGATGTCCAGTTAATCCTTGTGGCAGAAAACAAAATAACAGCCTTCAATCTTTATTTGGGAGTTAAGAAAAGCCCTTCTCATTGAAACTAATGGGGTCTTATCTCAGTCAGCTTACAGGCTTTGATCCTAAAGTAATATGGAGAAAAGAATATATAGACAGGAATAAACTATAGTGAAGCCACATGTCACATTTTTCATGATCCTTTCTTTAAACACAAAACTGTTCTCTGGTGGGCCATGTGCGAAGGAAGAACATTCTGGTTGGAAGGGCAATCCTGGGATGTGTCACTGAGCAGCGTACCTCTCTGGGCTACAGTGACATAATATAAGCCACAGATTTTGCTCCATCCCATAAGAAGTCTGTTGTTTTCCCTCTGCTATTTGGTCTAGAAACAGCACATGAAGGGAGAATGCCCTCGTGGCTTCAGCATGGCTGTGTCCATCAGCAGTGCCGGGTCTTCTCCATGGTCAGCTGCAGACCTGCTGCCTAAGTTGAGCTGTAGAACTGTGATCTTTGCCTTTTGCTACTAATTACCTAAATGGTACAAAACCCTCTCTCTATCTTCAAAAAAACCCTATCTATCTTAGTGATAGCTTTGAAGCTACATTACTAAGGGGACGTAAAGAATTTTAAAAATCCCTCTGTTAAAATCCCTAATTAGTGCCAATGTATTATAAGAAGAGGCTTTCTCCAGGCCACTCTTTCACTGTCACTTGGTCAATTAGGGTAAATGAAAAGACAATGGCTGTGATTTTCCACTCCATCCCTCTAGTTTCACATTAATGTAATAGAGCAATTAACACTTGAGGCTTCAGCCTCTACAGCTGCTAGGCTGGAGTAAGCAGTTGTGGCTGGGCCACAGGGAAGTCTGAGCTGGGCAAACCTCAGGGAGTGAAGGAGGCAGAGCTGTGGGCCAACCACCTGGCTGCACAGCCCATGCATAAAGTCCTTTTGATGTACACCTAGATGCAAACAAGAGGCTGAACCCTCAGTAATAAATAGCAGCACTACATAATAATAGCTGAGAATTAGTAAGTGCTTTACGCTTATATAATGCCAGTTGTATGAGGCACCCCCAGCATTTTGCAAATGTTAACCTCTGCTATTAAGTGTGCGTACCATGAGCTTATTAATTAGTTTATTTTTTCTGGGTTATTTTTAACCTGAAGCAGTTCCTTGATCCAGCTCACAACATAGCCCCACACATAGTTACATGAGCGTTAGTAGCTAGACTTTGATGGTGTTGATAACAGAATAAGGGGAAGGGAGGTCTTTGCACCAGTGTAGTCCCTGAAGCCTTCATGCTGTTAAACCACAGGTTTAAGCCAAATTATTTTTAATTCCTAACTCCAGCAATGTAGCTGTGATTAACATTTTACTGCCTTTCATTACAGCCTCATTCCCCAGAGGTGTAAGAACAATTGAAAGGCCTTTTTTTCAATGCCCTTGACATGACCCTTTCAAAAGTAGGTTAGGGCTCACCTTTCGCCTTCTCCTGCCTCACTGCTATTAAAGACAGGATTGAATTTTACAGCTAGTACATCTACTTAGAGTTACATTATGATTCATAAATTCCCTGAGGCAGAGACTGGAGCCAGATCTTTTGCTGGTATAAACTGGCACAGCTCCACTGCTTTTGACACTAATGTGCACCACCTCACCTATGTATGTTTTCAAAGGCACCATGATGCTATTCAAGCAACAATAAAATGAATGGGTCATTATCATGCATGCTGCACTTCTGCTGGCTACAACAAAGGTACATGAGGCATGAATTTGACTCAATATATCTTTGGCTGATGGGGAAATCATGGTCCTGCAGATAAACAATATGTTTTCTGTTTGTTCTTTTATCAATATCTGGATAGAACATATGGAGGAGTTTTTGAAAGCTTTCTTCTGAGCAAGGTTGTTTTCCACTTCTGAACTGCCAATTTACCATGAGAAATCCGTTCACTGGAATGACAGAATGGGCAAGATGTACAGCAGAAATAGTATGGTCTGTTGCAATAAATTACAGGTTTCTTTTTCATGTGCAGCAGTAGAGGCGGCACTGATGCAATTAGCTACAGCTGGTTATAGAAAGAAAACATGCATCTGTGGATGGCTCAGACTGGAGTGAACCGACATGTATTTTCTGGTATTTATCACTGTAGAGAGAGTGGGAAATAAAAAGGACTGCAATTTTCATTCTGGGGTGCAACAAACTTTAATAACCTTTATTTCCCCCCTGTTAAATGAACTTAACCTAATAAACACATTCAGTCCATTACACAGCAATTAGTAAATGCATCTAGATCTTCACAGATGCTCCAAAGGAAGGATTAGAAAGGTCCATTTTCTGGAGTAAGGGATCTGAAGTAATTATTTGCAGAAATAAGGAACTGAAGTGTGCAGTATGCTGTATGTCCTTTTACCTCTAGGCTTCAGATATCCCATTTAATTTCATTACAGCAAAGGCTTGGGGCTAACGAGGAGAGAGCTAGCAAACATCTTGCTGCTGGTGGTTCAGAGTTTCCCTGTATCCCGGATATCACAGTCTGGGTTTTCCAGAAATATAGCTGCAGAGGTTGTGGATATGGCTCACATTAAATGATTTTCAGCACCAGCCTCATGGTGCAGCATCATCTTTTTTTTTTTTTTTTCCTGAATGTCCTGTTCACAGACTTATTTTTTCTCTGCCTGTTTCAGCTGCCTTTTTTAACCTCAGTGCATTCACCATTTCCCACCATGTTCTTCCAACAAAACAGGTAAAGTCTTTAAATTAACTCTTTGAGAATGAAACTAAAATTTTCCTAAGAAACTTTCTGTGTCAAGAGTTCTCCTCAGTCTCATGTTTCTTTTCCCTCTCTCTTTGTTCTGGCCCTCATCCTTTATGTAATACTCCTGTCTGCCGAGGCCAGGTCTGGCAGACAGGAGTGAGAGGGCTGGCAGACCAATGCTTTCTGCTGTTGCTTGCAAGAGACTGTGATACAACTTTATTGCAACCATTGAATTTTTTCTTTAGATCAAAGTACGTTTGCCACTACACCCCAATTTCTCATTATCTGGCAGTCCAACAGTTTGTCTGCTTCTGTGGAAACATCTACAATGGGTGCTTGGCTTTGCATTGTACTTAAATTAGTGGGTTGGATCTTTTCCGTTTCTTTATGCATGGGACACTAGCGACTGGGGAGTATAAGAGAGTGATAACTGTGAGCATGGATATTTCCCAATGAAGCACCATGTTTTCATCCTCCAGCTCCACCAAAACACTTCCCTGCTGTGTTTGAATCATATAATGTATTTCATGGTTTCAGTATCATAGAAGCAGCTAATCAGCTATTTTTGCTCTTGTTTTGGGTCAAAATAACTTGGCAGTGGCTATTTTGTCCTTTCCTAGAGTAGACTCAGAACTTGGGCTGAAAACATCACAGAGTGGGAAAGGAGAGATGAGCTTGGACATGGGCATTCAAGCCCAAAATTCAAAAGGGACTTTTGGGCTTTTGTCCCATGCACAGTCCATGTCTAAGCTGACAGTCCAGCAGAAAATCACAAAGGCAGTTACAGCAATGCAGCACAATCACTTGACTTGCCACTTATTTTCAAAGCTGTGTTTAAAAGTAAAATGCCACTTCTTAGACTTCCTCCCTTGTTACACAGCCTGCTTTAATGTTCCATCAAAACAAAGAAAACAACTGTTCCCACATTAGGCATACATTAGCTATGGGGAAAAAAAGAAAAACAAATCATTATTACATGCTTTGGAAAAGGAAAGGAGCCAGGGTGTGTGCCTAGACGACAAATTTCTATAATCTCCAAACCTATAATTTACTTCAGAAATGTGTGGTTACCTTGAAGAAGAGAGGGATCTTCCCAGCTTGCCAGTATAATGAATGATTCAGGTGTGAATGGAAACACATGAAGGGAAAAGTAAAGATCTAAGGAAGACAAAGTTTCAAAACTGTAACGCAAAACAATGTCTCCTCAGACCTCACCCACTCAAATTCCTGCCCCACAACTCAGCAAAAGGAGACAAGCCGTCTTGATACTGGCACCCTACTGCAGTCAGAAGAAAAACAAGCACTGAAACCCACAGAATAGATGGCAAAGGCGGCATTTCAAGTACCCTCAGATCATCCTGTGAGTTGAAAACAGATCTTGACTACAAGTTATTGAAAATGGAAGAGCAAGAGCTGAGGTTGCTGCCAATTTCTCTCTTCTTAATAACAATCAATTTCTGCTGTGTGCTCACCAGAATAACAAAAAAAAAAAAAGTGCATATATTGGAAATTGGGATGTACAACCTGTACTCATACTTTTCGTTTGTGATGCCGAATATAGATGTTCGGAACACAGAGGAACAGTGGCTACTTAATTTGCTCAGGAACAGAATAATTCATGTCAACTGCTCCCACAAGGGATACTGGCAAGGACTGTTTTCCTCATTACTTGCTTTGGAAACAATCTTTACAAATCCCACCAGTAACAGGAGACTGAAAATGAGTCCAAATACATCATTTAAAGTAAAAAAAAAAATCTTTCCATATCAGGAGGGCGGTGCGTGCTGATGTATTTGGTTATGATAGTCTTCAAGAGTTGCCCAAGAATCTGGTAGCAATGAAAAGCAAATGCATTGAGCCTGGTATAAAGACTGCCCTGCAATCTACTGCTTTTGTTTAGCGTTTCAGGGGACCCCATCTCAGATGGCTTAAACTGTCTGTAAGTTGGTTGTCTCAGGCCACACTGATCAGACGGGGGCTTCTGTGTAAATAACAGCAAAGAGGCACCTTCCAGAGACGTTTTAGCTCCTTTTCGTCATGAACCTCTCTCAGGATGAGAGCAGCTTTCCAGAAATGCGTTTTTTTGGCTGCCGAATGAGCAGGAAGCTTGTGGTGTTCAGGTTAGGCTTAGGCCATAGTTCAGCACTAAATACAGCTTCAGGGTGCCAGCCTAAACCTGGTAACATTTTTTGATGGCTCAACTTTTTATCAGCAGGCCTTGCCATAGACTTGGCATCATCTGTGCTCTCTCAGCCAGCAGAAAGCCAGCATAATCACCTAAAATGGCATTGACATGTATGCCCTGGCTAACTTGGTGGGAATGCTGCATGGGATGAGGCTCAGGTTTGGGCACTTCGTATGGGTGCAGTGTTTGTGATGGCAAAATGCCCCTGGGGAGAGCCGGCCTGCAGGCAGCACCCAGACTGGTGATCTCCATCTTATGTGCCCCACGCTCCTGGCAGGAAGCTGCCTCAGGGCATCACTCGGCTGGCTGGCGGCTGGAAACCACTCCAGGCCTACTTTATTCATGGGTGGTTTGCAACCTGCTCATTCCTGGTTCCTGAGCCAGCACCATCTTCCAGACTGAAAAGCTCCCCTCTTCCCTACTCCTTACCCCTTTGGAGAAACCTGCTCTCGTCTCTGTGGCCACTGTTCCCAGCCTGACCCACCCTGCTCCTCAGTTTCTGCCTTCTCCATGTGAGAGAAGGGAAAAAAAAAAAAAAGAAAAAAAAAAAAAGGAACAATCAGCTCTTTTTAAGATTTTGGGCCCACAAGCGATTGACTCATGTCAGCCAGCCCTTTGAAGTACTGGGGCTGTTTGTGGAGACAGAGCATCAGAGCTCAGCCCTGGACAAGCTGATTGTTTCAATCAAAGATTTAAACAACTGCCACATGCAAATACATGGAAAAAAAAAAAAAAGGCTAAGCTCCCGACAGACTGCATCCTCCTTAGGGACCCCTTGAGCACCCACTAGTATGGAGATGCTGCAAGAGCAGGAAAGGCTGCTCGGGGTTACAGCTGACTTCCTGTCTCACCTTGATCCGCACTTTTTCAGAATTGTAGGAACTGAGGTCTTACGCCTTAAAACATTTTTCTCAAGTTTCTGTAGCAGCTTGGAGTCTGTCTTCAGCAGGACGGTGCCGGGGTGGGACTGCAAATTCACCCTGTGCTTCCTATGGGGCAGCGCTCCTGAGCTACTTGCTCACAGTGCAGGTGGGTCTCGAACTCACCCCAGTGCACCCTCATGTAGGGTGCCTGGAGGTCTGGACCACACCTCGAATAGCCTCCCGACTCCAGCCTTGCGTGTGTGTGCGTAAGTGGAGGCAGTGCTCACCGCCGGCAGTAGCGGGAGTCACGAATACAGTAAGACATCTGTGAAAGTGCTGTGACATAGCTTGGTAAATGAGCAGGGGAACTGCCACTTGTGCATCCAAAACTCTGGTTAACTTACTACTACACTATGGTAATGCCCAGAATTGCAGATTTCAGTTCACTTCCCTGTTTGGTTCTAGAAGAAGTTGGTACTTGCACATAATTGCTTTCTTTGTCCTTCCTCTTGACCCCAAGTACTTCATATCTGTTTGAATGCCATGACAGTGTCCAAATAACAAATATAAGGGGAATGCAAAAAAAAAAAAAAAAGACACACTCTTTGTCTGAAAGTAGGCAGCTCTGCCTGGTGAGAGTTTATGTCTCTTATGTTTCCAATAAATGAAATAAGCTTGAGAGCCATCTGTGTGGCTACCAAGTTGCTACTCCTCACCTGAGCAGGTCCAGAGTTGATTCATCTTTTAAAATGTATTTTTCGTGTTCACAATATCCAAAGATGAGTTGCCAGCTAATTTAGGTGGAAAGTTTTGCACTGCTTTTAGGAATGTGAAGCTAAATCTTTTAATCCTGGTCTGGCCTTCATAAACTTGGAGAAGGAAAAAACACACATGACAAGAATAAGCATTATACAAAACCCAGTTTAGTTTATTCCAGTATTTCCCAAACATCAAGCACTCCCTCTGTAGAAAATATGAAAGACCGGAGGCATAGGAATAAGTGGAGGTAAGGGGAAAGATGCAGGAGGCTGCAGAGGTACATATGTGAAGACTTTTTATTGTAATATAGCACGGATATGATTAATTTGATGTGAAGAGAAAATGGGCTGAACTTAAGCAAGTTGCTCTTGTTCAGGACTCTATCTTAAGAATTGATTATACCAGACTCAGGCTTGTTTTTGAGTGGTTTTCTCCCTTTTACTGCTCAATAAAATACTTTGGAGATGTGAGCAGCCTATATTTGATGTAGATGTACTTTCCTGAGTCATCAGATAGCCTGAAAGAATTATTTCAGTGCTGCAATTCATTCCCTCTGTCTCTAGGAGGTATTTACTCTGAGTTGTACTGTCCTGAGATGTTGCTGACAGCCTACACTGGGAACATTGTGTGGGACAGAGGAAGAAAGAAATTATGATGGCTTGTCTTTCCTAGGCAAGTAGAGTTTCACCTGCTGCCGGCCACTCCAGATGGGCTGCCAGACTGCCTCCTGAGAGGGAAGATGACTATATTGAAGCTTCTGGGAAAGGAGAAGTACCCTAAACCACTTCTCCCATTTCTCCCCTAAAAAAGCCTGGCCGCTATCACACCATCTTGTGGGAGTCCTGGTGTGCTGGTCCATGGATTGCCAAACACAGTTCTCTGGGAAAGAGAACAACAAACAAATGTTTGTGAAATCGTAATCGGAAATGTAAGCTCATCCTTGCAGTGCCACTTGTGTAAGACCTCCAGCCTGCATCATGTTTTGCCCCAGCACAGGGGTCTGCCCATCTTGAGTAGACCACAGGGTCAGGGCCTACTTATGACAATAGCACTGGGCAGATTAATGTCCCACAGTTTCTTCAGCACCTCCGTTCGCAGCATAACAATTTCACAATAGTGTGCATGTAAATAAACATCAGATCCGAACTGAGCTGGCTGAGCAAACCTCCAGCCAGAAACACCACACTTTGTTGGGGGGAGCCACTTGGGCTGTCTTGCTAATGATATGAAAACAAACACAGAACTGTGAGGCTTAATATTGGTAAGCACTTGTTATTGCTCCGCTGAGCATGGGTGGGTCTGGTATGAAAAAATGGCACCTAGCGATTATTTTTAATCATCTTTTTTTTTTTTTTCTCTCCCTCAGTTTTACCTTCCTCACATCTGGAAGTTAATATTGAACCATTGGCAAGATGTAATTTCTTTTCACCTGCCTTCTCTGACTTCTTAGCACATAAACTATTGGTGCAGGGACTGTATGCATGCGATCACTTCCTTCGTACTCTTCAGAAATACACAGCAATGCATGTCTGGCTATTCATGGTCACAGCAGACTGAGGCAAGGGAGGCAAAATGCAAGAACTCTGTATAGAAGAGAGGCACAGCAGAATGCCAAACCTTAAACTACAATCCCTGGAGCTGTGAATTGAAGGCAGAAGGGAGATAAGCTTATAAGTGCAATGTCATGGCTTGTGGAGGGGTGAAACATAGCTCCAAAGGCTGCACACCCACACATGCTGAGCTCTAAGGCTGGCAGCTGGGGAGTTGCTCCATCTTCTCCTGCTGTAAAATATCTGTCCTACATGAAGTTCCACACCCACAGCATTTGTATCACAAGCCCTTGTGGGAGGTGGGAGCCAGGCACCATGCATGTACAGAAATCCAGTCAACACCACTACTGCTATTAAGACATTCACCTGCAACTTTTGAGTTTCACAGTGGTTATAAACTTGTGGCATTGGTGAGGAGCAAAAGCAGATAGTAACGTGGAATTGCTCAGGATAATTTTTCTTTACATTGAGGCAGATTCACTGCATGCAAAATGAGATATTTGCAGTGCAGTGAGTTCTCCACAGCCAGTGAGGTGGAAATAGATACTTCTAGGGCATGGGTAATCTTGTCCTCACATAGACATCTAAAATAGGTCAGATGAATCATCGCCTGTGAGTATTTTTTTCCACTGACTATAAAGGGAGTCTGGGCTTAGATGTAGACTTCTATATTACGAATGTCTAGAGTTAGGTGTACTGAGTTCTTCACAAAGCGATTCACTCCAGACATGTGCAGAAGCAGCCTCTAAGTTTATACTTTAATATTTTATGCATACAACAGAGGGGAAATGTAAGTATGTCCTCAAGGCTGAACAATGGATATTAACAAATTTCCATTGCTCTCTCTGGGAGAACAGACATCTAGGAAATCAGCAGGAAACAGCTAAGAGATTTTAGTATTAGCATGTAGTTCACAGTGGCTCTCATCACATATGTCTAATGCTGATTAATTTTATTTATTTAAATATGTATTAGGCCCTGATGGGGGACTTTATGTGAGACCCAGCCCTTGGCTTTCTTGGGAAGAAGAGTGCTTTCGCTCATGGCTCTGGGGAGCTTTCCATTCATTGCAAGACAGTAACAGATTACATGCTGTGGCTGTCTTATCTGTCCCATAGGGTGCTGACAGAGGAGGTAGGGGACAGGTGTGCCACATTCTGGCAATGTCCCATGTCAGAGTGTTCAGCTGTAATACACAAGAGAAACAACAGTGGAGGAGCAACTACCTGCCATTGCCTTGACAGCCCCAGCCTCCTTGCCCTCCCTACCATTCCCTTTCTCACCCATATGCTTGTCCATAAGCCTGGACTGCTGCAGCCCTTTTTATACCTGTACAGGACTAGCCGTGTCACCAACCCCCTGCACAACCAACGTTCTGCCTGCTGTGACAAAGTCAGGACTTCACCGGGGTAAAGCCAGAAGCTGGTGTCCACCCACTCTGGCATGACCTTGATATCACCAGGGCTGGTGACACAGCTATTACCTTCCACCACTCAAGTGAGAAGAAGCAAACAAAGAAAAAAAAAAAAAAACCCAACAACTGATAGTGCTGTGGAGGGAAATTAATACCTGTAGTACCAACATAAAGAAAAGCAGCTCAGCAAAGGTTAAAAGAGAACTAAAACAGCAGGTCCTATCCACTGCCTAATTTAAAATATTTGCATTATATTGCTGCTATTTGTGGGTTTGAAGGCTAAATTCTGGAGAGAAAATGCTTGTTGAGTTGCCTGAAGGTAATATTTCACACCTTTGGAATTAAAGGCATCTCCAGAGCAAAAGCCTGCAACCATGAGTGTCTGACAGTGGTGAGGATGTTTCAGCATGAACTGTCAGACTTGCATCTTTCTTTCCCTGAAATGAACCAAAGATTTTGCCAGGGACTGTCCTGTGCTACACACTCTGCAGCTGAACACCAGAACAAAATACATAAATTTGCTTCCACCTACTTGGTACACTGCAGATTGCTACACCCTCTTTAGCGGACAGAGCAAGAGGCAATGGGCACAGACTGAAACACAGGAGGCTCCATCTGAACATCAGGAAACATTCTGTCATTGAGCATGGCTGAAAACTGGCACAGGTTGCTCAGAGAGGCTGTGGAGTGTCCCCCCCCTTGGAGAACCTCAAAAGCCTCCTGGACATGGTCCTGGGCAAGCAGCTCTGGGTGTCCCTGCTTGAGCAGGGGTTTGGACCAGATTGCCTCCAGAGGTCCCTTTCCACCTCAGCCACGTTGTGATGCTGTTACATGTACCTCCTGCTACCTTGTGCGGTCTGTCATGGTGTTCTTTCAGCTCCAGAACAAAATTTAGTGGCCAATTGCTCCTCAAATATTTGCATGGAAAACACAGTAAGGACAATGCAGCATAGAGAAATGTGCCGCTTGACAATAATTAAATTTTAATTATTTCTGAAAAATTGAGGCTTGTACTTTTTTATGTGGGTCCAGACCCTACAGTAAGAGTGGAGGTTGCAAAGTGGACCTTCTTTGCTAATATGGAGAGAGGAAATTGGAGGCCACCCTCTCTGAAGAAGGGCAAACAGATGTTTCATGAATGGAAGGAAACAAAACTGAATCCCCAGGAGAGACATGGTGGTAACCCTCCTAACTTCATCAGGTTCTCAACCAGTTCCTCCTCATCTGGGCTTACATCCACCAGCTCCCAACCCCTCCCATCCACCACCACTGCCTCTGAATGGTATGAACACGTTTTTCTGAAAACGGAAGAAAAAACTTTTGCTCTGAAAGTCCTTGAGCATGGCTCCCAAGGGATCTTGTTATTGAAAATGCAGTGTCGGGCTTCTTGGGTTTACGTTTCTTGTTGTCTGCCTCTGCGAACTGTTTATTAAGTAATCACATAACAGCATAGTACCTAAATAATGCCTTGCCTCATAAATGCTCAAGTATGCAATAAGTAAGGAAGACTTGTTATATTTTTCAAATATGTAGTAAGTTAAAAAAAAAAAAAAGACAAGATACATGGTGACTAACCCCTTGGGTGAAAATACTTTAGGATAAAGCACATTGGAAATTGGAATGGTTTGCTTCCTGTTATGTACAAAGATGGCTGCAAAGGAGCTATTAAAGTCCCTCAAACAAATACAGTGCTTTGTGTGTTTGTTTGTTTCTAGTTAGAGGTACACAGTCATTCAAAAGACCATGTGCTGTATAGCCTCCACAGCGTTTGCTTTGTAGTACAGATAGTGCCTAACCACTACTTTCCTCTCTCTTGATCGCTAACGAAAACAGACCATATAGAGATGAAAGTGTTCTAAATCAGTGCTCTGTGTCATTTCCCACTTACTTTGCACTTTTTTGACAGCTGAAAAGCTGCAATAAATTGAGTACATGCACACCCACAGAGAATGACAGTACTACCATAACCTAGCCTCTCAGGACATGTATTTTCTTCCCCAAGGGACTATATTGAAAAATTATTAAAGTGCTTTTTTCGTGTGTGTCGGTTTTCTACTGTGATTTTAACATTCAAATTTTTATCAATATTACATCTCTATTACTTGAATTTTGCTACTACTTTTCAGTAAATCACAGCAACATTTTTAACAAAACTAATTGAAAATAAAATCTGATAATATAGCTATATAATAGTTACATACTAACACACAAGTGTATAAAAAAATCAAGCACATAGCACCAGCAAATAATTATTTTCTATTTTTCTCTGTCCTTCATTTCTCTTTCATTTCCTTCCTCTTGTTTTTTCTTTTTTTCCTCCCTCCTTCTCATTTTCTCTTCCTTTCTTTTTCTTTTTTCTTTTTTTTCTTTTTTCTTTTTTCTTTTTTCTTTTTTCTTTTTTTCTTTTTTCTTTTTTCTTTTTTCTTTTTTCTTTTTTCTTTTTTCTTTTTTCTTTTTTCTTTTTTCTTTTTTCTTTTTTCTTTTTTTCTTTTTTCTTTTTTCTTTTTTCTTTCTTTTTTCTTTTTTCTTTCTTTTTTCTTTTTTTTTCTTTTTTCTTTTTTCTTTTTTCTTTTTTCTTTTTTCTTTTTTCTTTTTTCTTTTTTCTTTTTTCTTTCTTTTTTTCCTTTTTTCTTTTTTTATCTTACTTTTTCTCTTTCTTTCTTTCTTTCTTTCTTTCTTTCTTTCTTTCTTTCTTTCTTTCTTTCTTTCTTTCTTCCTTTCTTTTTCTTTCTTTATTTCTTTTCTTTCTTTCTTTCTTCCTTCCATCCTTCCTTCTACTCTCCCAGCTTCCTTCCTTCCGTTCCTGCCTCTGTTTTCATCTTGCTCCCTTTTTTTCTGCCTCTCTCTCTTTCCTCCTTCACTTCTAATTTTGTTTTGTAGGTAGTTGGAGATCTGGTTTATTTTAAAACAATGAAGAAGGCAGAATCCCCTGAGGTAAATTCATTGAGTACTGGGAGGTCTTGGTAACACAATTGAACTGGCACCAAATCAATAAAAACAGAACAGAAGAAAAAACAATAATTAAAACATTCTGTCAAAAAAATGGAGCAGTAATTAAAAGATGCAAACTATTGTTTTGCTACACTAATTACATTTTAATTTTCAATAGCTTGCTGAATAGTATAAAAGCCCATGCCTATAAAATGTCCCAGTGACAGTGCTCTTTCTGCAACTAGCGTGATAACAGTGTTTATGTGCTGTAACAGAGTGGTATGTGCTTTCAACTCTGTGTGGGTGAAACTAGCTTCCTTGTAAGATAGCATGACAACAAAGTTTTCATTTTTTTGTTGTTGTTTGTTTTGTTTGTTTTGTTTTGTTTTTCTGGTGTGGAAAATTATTACTCAACACACACACACACACAGACACACTCATATACACGCACACAAAAACGGGCTTAGTCCAAGAGCTAAGCTCAGGGCACTTCCACTGACCTCAATGGGAATTTTGTTTGTGGCGCAATAGCGGGTTGTTGGCCAGCACGAATACTGTACTTAGGTTTAGACCATGTTGTTTTCTTCACGTGTTATTCAAGGATGAAGAGAAAAACAAATTTAATTTTCCTATTAATATACACCATTAGCAACCCTAAAACATGCAACTTTTTGGGCAGGGTCCTGAGGACTTTTCTCACAGAAGGATCCTCATAGATCTCAGTGGTAGATACATAAAAGCAACATAATAAAGCCCATATTCCGTACCATTATGAATCATAGTTGTCCTGAAAAAAACTACGTAATTCATTTTGCTGCTTTTGAGAAGACATCGGGGGACAATTTTCCATGGGCAGATTTAAGAAATACTCCATATCAAGGGTACATGGAGAGGAGCTTGTTGTCATTACTTTATTGCAGGAGCTCAACTCAAAGTCAAGTTATCCAGATGAATCCTGGCAAAATCTGGATCCATTAGATATGACCTGCTTTTCCACAACCATAGCGGACAAACTTTGCCTTTCATATCTCATTTGAATGGTAGAGTTCTCCCAGAAATGGGTATGCCATATGTTCAGATGTCCCCAAAACAATAGGCCCCTTCCATCACAGTGAGAGCTGTGGGGAAACATTTTCTCAGAAACTAATCCCTGGATTTCAGATGTATGAAATCAATGAAATGCCTCAATCTATGAAAATGGTCAGGGTTGCCAAACAATGTTTCACAACTGGATAGTTTTTCTACATTTGAACAGTAATTTGAAATTACTTTTTAAACAATATGTATATTAGAAAGAATGACCACATCAAATGATAGAATAAAATCAATGTCCTTCATACCACTGCAGCAAGAAGCACAAACAAAGAAAGCAATGTTTTTTAAAGAGAAAACATTGAGAAAATGTTACCTGTGTTTTCACCAGTTTGCAGTCCCCTTCATATCCTCCCAAATTCATCTCTCAGATACATATATTCGTTCCCCTTCAGCTGGGAAGAGTTAGCAAGGTATAACTCTGGACAGTGTCTGCCTACTATCTGGAAATACATAAAAAGTAAACTCAAAAGGGAAGCCAAGGCAAGAATATTACAAAAAACAGACTCACTTAAACTATATACAATGTCTGTGTGTTTTTCTAGGGAGTGATAAGGTGATAGTGATCATACCAGCAGTACTGGTACCTTGGGGAGCTAGAAGCTAACTAGATACACCTCCCTGGAGGTTAGGAATGCTAACTACTATAAATAGTACCACTCAAATCTAGTGGAAAACTGCAATTACATGTTTTTACACACCAAAGTTGCAAAACAAAATAGATATAAAACCCAGAGCAAAATCTGAATTTAAAACAAACAAACAAACAAACCTCTAGTTTAGAGAGCTAGTCCCTTATCTTCTGGGAATAGCCCAAAGTGAAGGTTTTTGGTTTTGTTTTGTTTTTTTTGCCATGATGCAAGATTAAATTGTTTCAAGAATTATTTCATGGACACACAGTATTCCCCAAATCCCTGTTAGTATGGTGCTAGTGAACTGTCCTGATTTACTGAAATGAAACAAAGACAGATATTTATTTAGAATTCCTGTAACTGCTACAGCCAGTAAATGTGTTTCATCACTCTGATTGCAAAAACAAATACCTACCAGAGAAATGCAGTTCGCAACAACACAGAACTGAATGGAAATAGAAATTTTATTAATGTTACACTAGTGTTCATGGCAGAAATATTTAACCAAAGGGAGAATAAATCAGAAGGGCTGACTGAGGCTGAGCCATGGATGAGTCTCCAGCAGCAGAGGGCTGGGCAGCCCCTGTGCAGTGACATTACTGTGACAGCTTCTGCCGGGGCATAGGGAGGTGCTGGCCAGCTCAAGAGGAAAAGGTGGCCTCGCTGCAGGATGTGAACAGTGTGACTGCATGCCTGGGGTCACAGTGAGGGGGAATGCAGGGATGTCCTTACAGCCTCACTAGACTGGGGCAACTCCGGGAGCCCAGGGCGAGGTCACCTCCTGTGGTCCTTGGTGCTCCAGATGGATATGGGCACCAGCATATCCTCTCACTACTGAGCCTCTGCCACCCTATCAGCTTCTGGAAATGTCTCACCAGCCTGACTTCCAGTGCAACTTTGTGGACTCTGGCTACTGTAGGTACAGTCTTTTCATTTTCTTAGCATACACCTGTCCTAAGGAAGAGTGTTGCAGCATCAACAAATTCATAACTCTCTCATCACTCCAACATGCTGGGACTGCCCGAGGGCCAGAGGGAAAGCAAACACTTTCCTCATAGCCAACAGGGTATATGTGGCCAACCCGATATGGATGGGAGTAGAAATCACCCTTTGGCTGTTATTTGTGGTGCAGTCATAAAAAGCCCATAATACTAGTAGTGCTGTTTGTTCTTGATAGATCATTGGATCCTTCCTTTCATGGATCCTTGGATACTCCTTTCACTGCCTGAGGAGACAGGAGAAAAAAGCAACATGAAGACACAGAGTTTGTATTTTCATGTTCCTTCTGTACTTGATTGTTTGGGCTGCGGTTTCATGGCTTGGCAGAACAGGGCTATAATCATTATAACCTGGCACACACCCTAAAGGCAGGGACAGGTTGCTCCATAGTTGAAACCTGGTCCCAACCGGACAAATTTCTCTACATTAGCAACAAATGCCCATGGCTGATGTAATCTCTCAGCTGGGCTGGGAGAGCTCTCCATTGGCAGTGGGAGAGGAGAGAGGTGAGCCAAGGTAGAGTTGCTGTCAGGTTATGTGAAAGCCAGCTGCTTCAGTTGTGTGGTCAAGGGTCCAAGTGTTTTTAAATTAAGTTTCTTTCAGATCCTCTGACCGAGTGACTCTTCCGGTTGGGGATGATGAGGTGAGATAACCACAAACAGCTATTCAAAGTACTTTCAGAACATTTTTCTTCCTGAGGCTCTTTCTATTAAAGGAGATGACCAAAGCAGCAGAAAATATATGAATGAAACTCAGCCATTACTACAACCTGGAACTTGGAAGCTTGGTCAGAGCACCCCCCTCCTCTCATTTGGTTGGTTGTCTAACACTAAAGCCATGAGTTGGCTTTTACACTGTGAGCACACAATTGTATCAGTTTGCACTGGTTGTAAGAAATAATGACTGATTAAATTAATGATTCTCTATTGGAAGTCTAACAGTTTGAATATACAGTAAAATACTAATTAATCTAAAACCAAGGTTAAAAAGTACATCTCATCTTTTTGTCTATGAAAATACACTAATCAAAATACTAGATTTCCCACTTATTTTTAGTACCCTCCCTAAGCATACCTACCTTTTAATCATTTACTATTTTTGCCACATATGGGAGAATGCGATTTTTGCTGTTGTGACAAATCAAGAGTCCTTCCTGAAAGATGTCTGGATGGAAGTAAAAAGGGTAGCATGTGTAATATTGCACTCTGCTACAATTTTATTTTTCACCAGAGCCCACAGAACTGGGAAAATCTGCTCTTCAGTCTCTATGGTAGAGTTATTATATGCCTCTATAATAGATATAGGTCTGTAATGAACAAAATTTTTTCTTGAAGCATTCTGTTCTCTGAAGTGCAGCATGCCCCAAGCTGAGGACAAGAAACACCAAGGTGTCACCAATGTCCAAAGATCCTTGGGATCCTAGGAAACAGCCTGTGCCACATGATAACAAGGAAGATGAAAAGTCTTGCGACCCTTGCCCCTCTGTTACAGGAGAAGAAATCCCTTCCTTCCTCCAAAGAGTGAGAAACATTTGTATCTTGCTCCTGTAGAGTCACAAGTCTGTGATTCGAGCATCATTATCAGTGTATAATCAGATGATAGGGCTATCCCAGTTTACTTTCGTTCCGCTCCAGCTCATAAGGGCAGAGAGATGAACTGAGGGACTGATAGATGTAGCAGTGCTGTGCAGGACTTTGATACGGCATGGAAATTATATGACTCTGAGACACCTCGATTCTTTCTATCTCTCTTATCCAGTTACGAAGCAGTGTTCTAATTCTACCCTTATGTTTATATTCTTATCCATTTCTTAATCCTTCCTGACATCTGTTGCAGGAGACAAACTCGATGCAAAGTCCAACATTCAGCAGTACCTAGATCATACAGTAGGCTAGTTTCATATAGGGCACTGCATTTTGTTCTGGGCACCACAGTTGAAAGAAATATATGCAGGCTAATTAGGAAGGTTTCAGAGAAGAGTAGAATAAGAATAATGTTAATATTATTAATAATAATAACCAAGCCATAGCACAAGGACTATGCTCATCATGGAAAAAAAGGGGGAGGAGACAGAAGAAGTATTTAAGAGCTGTCTACAGACAGTACAAATAACAGGTTTCAGCATTCACAATGAAGCTACTGGGTTAAATAAGTATTAGGAACATCACAGTGGATAAATTCCTACTTTGTTTATCCACAATTGCCTTCAAAGACAGAGCCCCACAAAAGTTGTTAGGCAATACAAGTACTTAGGGAGGAAGTAGAGGGTGGAATGATGTTCTTGAGCTGGAAGCAGGTCTTAACAGAGCTCAATTAAATGTGCAGTCCTGTATTACTGATGCAATGGCACCTGTTTGCCTCTGGGACCGCGTGCAGCTGCCCAGGTAGCACTTGTGTTTGGGTGGAGGTTCCAGTCCTGGTGCTCGATGCGAGTGCTTCAGGCCCTGGTCGCTCACCCCTGTTCTCTGAGAGCACTGAGAGGGAAGTGACTTGTGTCAGAAGAAAGACGTGTATGGAGAGGAATTGTGGCTTTGCTGAAGGGTATCTCTTGTCTCCAGTATACAGACAAGGGCATTAGAAAATACCCCTTAAAGTGACTGCTTTTTGGCTTTATGAAGAGAACACAGTGTTCCCTGTTGAAGAATTTCCAGCCTGACCAGGAATAATAGAAATACTTGGAAAAGATGATGTTTTCTTTGAAAGAGTAAGTCAAATTGCTTCCAAAGAAGAATTAAAATACTAATTTGGACTGTGGCTAACATTTACCACCTCTGTGACAGCAACGACAGCATTCTTGTTTGCACTTCTATAGCCCCTTTACAGTTGCATATATCAAGCTGTTTAAATGATGGGGTGACATCCTTTTCACTTTTTGAAGGATGGGACAGAGTGGAATTAGGTGAAGTCAAGGGCTTATAAAAAGGGGCAGTAAGGCTATGCAGAAAGTGCAGACTGCCTGTTTTGCCAGCAGTCCATGTTGATTCCCACAGTTTAACAATAACTAGCATTGGGACTCATTTAACAACAAAAGAAAATGAACTCTGCACGGGGGATCCTCCTGTGGCATTCACTGTAATTAATAACATTAGTGACACTCTATTATTTTATCTTCATCATTTGTGAAGTTGTCTTAATCACTTTAAAAAAAAAATCCAAAAGAAAAATAATATTATCAATACATAATATTATTTTGTATGTACATTTCACATCCCCTTTGTAAAAGTAGAAATAAATAAGGATATGTCTCTGCAACATGAATGCATCAGGTGAAGATGTGAGGTGTTTGAACCAATCTGAAGAGCAAGAGAAAGGTAATTTCACTATTCAGCTCTGGCTGTAAACACCTGAGCCTAAAATTTCCATCCTTCAACACCCTGGTAGCCACCACCTAACCCTGAAGGCCTTCCAAATCCCTGGGTTTTCAGCAAGAAATTCCTCCAGATGCCCGTGTACTGAGTGGTAACAGCCGTGAGCTTATCTATGATATGCTTCCTTGATATCGATAGGCAAATATTTTCCTTTTCTGTGTCTTCTGTGATCTTCATCCCAGCAGCCTTTAAGAAAATACCTGAAAAGTCTCCCCCCCATAAAAAAAATGTGGTCAGCAGAAGCAGGGTTATGCCGTCCCTGCATTGTGTCTAGTCATAAGTGGGCAAAAGTGTAATAGAAGGTTAGGGTGAGTCTTCTTTTATATCTAAGGAAATTCAAGGTAATGCCCCCCCCCCCCCCCCACTATTCCCAGCTGTTGATACCTACAGTCTTCATTATCTTTAGCAAAGGTGCTCAACCCTTCCATTCTGTAAAAGGGGAAGGAAAGAAGAGAACAAACGTATGAGCAAGATTCCCTACCCTGGAGGTGTGACATTTGGAACAGGAAGGTGGCCTCTGTGCTTGTTGTGTTCATCACACGTTATACAACGATGAGACATCGGTGGAAAAAAAAAATGAGCTAAGGGCTCTCAATTTTGCACGTTTTCAATGGGTATTGGAAGTGTGCTTTACTGACCTTTGCCTCAATGGACACTTATTTCAAGGAGGAACTTCCATAGAACAAAATGTCAGACTTCTCTGCCATCCCCCATCCCAGTACTCTACCTGGTAGACGTGAACCCTGCAGAACTGTTTTAGAGTGCCCTGATGCGTAGATGTTACATTCTTACAGGCACTGCTCTGCAGCCAGAGACAAGGTATCACACGCAAAGAAGAAACCACATGCTTTGCTTTCTGCTATCAATACTGTATTTATTTATTTATTTATTTATTTATTCATCACAAACCTGCCTACCTTATCTAGTATCACTGATTGACAATGACAGAAATCTGGAAACGGCACATGAAATTTTGTAGAAGGTAAGGTAGCACAAGAAAAGTAAGTTAACGTGTTTATTATAAATCTATTATTTAAAATCCAAAGGGAAATATACCAAAGATTCTTGCCTGTCTCATTAAAAAAAGAACTTATTAAGATTCTGATATCTGCCTTTCAACATACTGGGCATCCCAAAATACGTAGATAATGCAGAAAGCAATGCAGAATGTATGTGAATGAATAACAGATCACATGAAGAAATCAGGGATTACTTTTTTTCCATGCAGATATGACTTGAGTAAATGTACCATGTAGACACTTGCAGGCAGAACGTGGACAGCAACGTCAAAACAGTGGACATTTGTGCCAGTTACCAGATCCAGTATTGTATGGTACTACTTATCACTAAAAGATGACCTAGATTTTAGAGAATTTATCTGGGGGTTCATCCAGGATGAAGAGTTTTTCTCAGTTATCACATTCATCTCTTTTCCTCTAAGAAAACTACACTTCCTGAAATATGTGGATGTGCTTTCTAACTTCATGTAATCTGCCTGGTTACGTAAGCCTGTACCTTCACTTTTGAAGATTTCAACATATCCCCTGCCATATGGAAGCCACAGGAAATGATTTATTTGACCCCCTTCAATCCTCAAATGCTTTAACTCTGGACTAATGCTGTCACTACAGTTTATTGTCATGATGTCTGTTTTCCTGATTTCATTTGGTAAGTTCCTGAGTTTCACGGTAGAGTTAGTTGTATCTCTTTTTGTTCTCCTGGCTTCCATTTGCTAGTAGTTGTTCAGCACAGCAGCTCAGTGGTGCTCACTGAGCCTCGTTTATGCCTTCCTAGTGCAGCTGCACTGTTACAGAGGGAACAGGTAACTAGACCCAGCTTAGCTCTGCCCACTGACCACCACCCTCCCTTCATACATCTGCTCTCGTTCTGGCAGCTTCTTCAAACGCTGTTGTGTTCAGTCACTTAGTTCACTGCAAATAACCTGAAAAAAAAAAAATCTGTGTAAGATACCTCAGATCACTATGACTGATATGCACTGGGAAGTCTTCACGTCTGTGGCTGGCTTATATGTTTTGGGAAGGCGGTAACCAGTGCTGGCAGGGTGAAAGGTGATGCATGGCTTCTATAGATGGGTTCAAGGCTGTCATTTCTTTAACTGGCATTGCTGGGACTGGAAGACCTGCATCTGCAATGTGTAATTTAACATCCCAGTGCCATGCCTGGTATTGTCATTGATTCCCTGGGTGACCTCAGTCACATCAGTTAATTTCACAGAGCTTGTCTGGTCTGCATTATGCACTCTGTAATGGAGTCTATCAGGTGTTTGCACACTAGTTAGTCAGTACGAGACACTCTGGTAGTTAGCATTTCTAGGATGTTGTTATATCAAATACTAACTCAGGGGCATTATTAAAGCAGGTAGAAATGACAAGAAAATATTTTTTCCTCTTTGACTTAGTTGTTTGATGGTTGAAGTTGATGAGACAAGGCTTGGGAGAAAGGCTCAGGAGGCTGAAAGGCAAGAGAAAAGTCTTACCCTAACCAGGTCTACAACCCTACTGCCTTGTTGACTGCTGCATATCACCAGTGGCACAAGCTACAGCTTCTCCCGTGCAGTTTAATATGTAGCAAGGCCAGGCCACTGCAGCCAGTCTTCATGGCCTCTTCGTCAGAGCAAAACTCAGGCAGAACAGAGAGCTGCACTCCCAGGATTTAAAACAAAGCCATGTCACTTCTTGTGGCACTGCCCTGAACCAATCCTTCACGCAGTGACTTTTACATTTTCCTTCCAGGCCACCAGCTGTCAGATGGTAACAATTTCCATCCACTTGCTGACGTGAGCTGGTTTTGAACTTTAATCCAGTCCATGTCTTAACTGTGGTGGCAAACACTTTTTAACTAAAAAGAGCCTTCAAAACAATTTATAAAAAAAAAAAAAAAAAGAAAAAGAAACACCAACAATCCCAAAACAGCCCTTGCTAGCAGCACAGCTTTTATAAAAAGCTTGACAGATGTACGGAGGCAGATGATCCCATGAATGAAGGAACCAGCCACTGTATGATTGCAGGAGGTTGGGGTTGCAGTGACCAAGGCACCTGGCCATCGCCCCGTACCAACACCGTGCCCAAGGCTGGTGCCTGCCCCAGAAAGCTCGCAGCCTGCAGTCACCACGAGACACAAGATAGATGCCGACTGATGAGGGAACACAAGGAAACAATGAAACAATGCTGGTCAGCATGAGAAGCAGTAGTCTCATCATTAAATCATCTCCATTTACTTTCCTAATATGCTAACATTTTCTGCCACACACAGACCTCTTCCTCCCAGGCAGTACTGAGTGCCTTCAACTCCCAGGGAAGTCCATAAGGATGGAGAGACGTCAGCATCATGCATGAGGTGCTTAGCATTGTGCATGGTAGAGCCTAGAGAGTCAAATCTTGGCTACGCTACACCCTCTGGCTTGGAGCAACAGTCACCTCTGTAATGGAAAATTATTCTAATACAATAATACAGCTGGGAAGAATTTGCCATGTTTCTTGGACGCTGACAATTGTAGTTTCTTAGTCAAATATATACGGGTAGTACATAAAATGTTGCTCCTGGTACAGTTCTGAAGATGATTCCTTTCTTAAAGATAGACATTCATTATAATAAGAAAAATGTTGCCATTTTCTGCCCGAATCTTTCTCACTTGGGAAGTGAACAAGTCACTGCATTCTCTGACTATTTCGGACTGCTTTTTGCATGTTTCCCATGTGGCCCATTCCCTTAAATTTTCCTTTCCTGCATGGTGTTTGCTGCTGGGATTCATCTGGTGAGTCCCTTCTCCATGCTCTCCCTGTTGCCTGGTGGCACCGTCACGTTGCAGATGTGCTGGGTTCATCTTCTACCCGTGATCTGGATAGTCTCATCTTCCTGCTGGAGAAATTTGGAGTGCTGAACGGTCTGGCAAATCTCAGAATTTGTACTAAACAGATTCCACTTAATACCTAGTATTTCTCTATAGTTGTTGCCATTGTCTGTGCCTTTGGTGGATTTAAGAATAATAAGGCTTAATCAACTATATTAACTCTAGATTCAAAACTAAATGGTTGTAAATTAATTTGAATTACAAAGATTAGCCTTAGGAAGGAAAAATGTGGCAAACACCACGGTCTTCCAAGCTAACCGCACCTTTTGGAAATTCCCAGAGTAGCTGATTCACTGGAATGACAATTACCCCCCCTGCTTCTTTCCCCTCCCCCTCAAAGCACATTGTTTTACAGGAAACTTAATAAGACACAGTTTGTTAACAACAGTCATTAGGACTTTACTCAGATTGCTCACGCTGATGATAATCTTTGAAAGGTGATTTTTTTTTTTCATTCCAACGGGATTTCTCTGCTTATCCACACCTCCTGATTTCAACGGGAACCTGCCCTGAGTAAGGGCTAGGAACCCAGTCATGTATCACTGACGTCGCTGGGAATTTTCCCATTGAGTTCCATGGGACCAAAGCATATAGGATCCTGAAAAGTAATTGTAACACATTAGACACCCCTGCTCTCGTTTGTTGCACATTCAGTTTCTAGCAACAACAATAGTTTTAATTCCGGGTTGCTGGGATTTTTTTTTTTTTTTTCAGTTAAATATATTATGAGTCAAAGGATGTTGGAGCCAACACTCCAAGGAAACAATGGGGACAGATCCTTCATCTTGGCTAAGTGCCTTTTGTGTCCTTGTGTGTGGCTACTTTAATTTGTACCAGAGACTAGCCATACACACACACGTACACATGTACACACATTAGATCCAGCAAGCCTAAGGATCAAGGGAGAAAAAAAAAATATTTTACAACCCCTTTTAGCTTCCTATTTCTAGCTTATCTTCACACACACAGAATAGAGAAGGAAAGTTTACAATATCTGAACAGAGAAGGGACATAAATAGTCACTATTTGAATATTACAGCAGTAGGTAGGTTGGTGATACAAAAAATTAAAAAAAATAAATAAATAAATAGAAAAAAGAAAAAAGTAGGAGGCAAGAAAGTATTTAAGAACATGGCAAGCGAGAATGATCAGCACTGCAGTACTTTGTCTGCCTGCCTGCCTCTCTGAGTTATTCCCAGTTCACTCACACACATCATCTTTGACTGTACTGACCTCTCCTTTTCACTAGCTTCCACTCTTGTGTTACTTTCTTTCCTGTGTTTATATGTTGGCTCTGTTAAACTGATTAGTTTTCCTGTCTGTTAAGCTACTACATAATGCCTTGTAACCTAGTACTATACCCTACATAAATGCCACAAATACGTAAAATACGTATCAGGAAAGCAATATTTTCTACAGGGAATAAAAGCACTATTTTTAGCTCCCTATTTACACACATCACAGAGTCACAGCCTATCACCAGATTTAATCAAATCTATCTTTGAATTCAGGCAGAGAAGTTTGTCCATTTTAGGGAGAAAAGGACTTTTTTTAAGGCTGGAAAAAGCTGGCAGAAACCCTAGCTCAGCTCAGACCACTATTTGGGAATTCCCAGAATGCTGAATCACTGGGGTGGGCAATTACCACCCTCTTCAACTGTACAGTCAGAGATTTTAAAGAGCAGAAACGTATGCATGCTTAAAGAAAGGAAATGCAGTGTTAGTGTGACTGTTTCTATTGAGAGCAATTCCTGAGAAATCATTTTCTGTTCATAATGGGGTTTCCTCCTCTCTTAACCTCATTCTCACTAGAAATGTAACTAACCACAGAGATTTCTAAAAGTTTATCATCGAGAATTTTCATCCTCAGGGCACAGCTGCCAGGCAGGTTTTCTTGTGTGATCCAACTGCCCCATCACGTATTACTGTACTACTTGAGGAGGCCTAGTAAACAGAGACATTCCAATGAAGCCAATTGCTTGAAAGCCAGCAATTCTGGGGCTCTGTGTTCTGGAATTATTTAACATTATATCATGCTGAAAATTGTTGTTTTGTTTAATTTTGTTTTGTACATCTACCACATACCTTAAATAAGCAAAAGTTGGCAGTGACTTCCAGAGTGATACCAATGAAAGGTTTCCCATTGCACTGTTCCTCCGCTGGTGACCTCAACAGTGGAAGCAACCCACACTTCTGACTTGAGTTCAGCAGCTCTCTCCTGTGAGGTGCAAGTGCACATCTGTAATGCAGAATCAAATGACTGGATTTTGACTTTTTTCAGATCTCAAAAGTCCTAAGAAGGTTGGTGGAGATGTATTCACAATACTCCTCTTTCACCAATCCATCAGCTGTTACAATTTTGATTTTCCTGTGGTCCTCCAAACCCAAGTGATCAGGGCAAACCAACCTCAAGCAATAAGAATCTGCCCAGAGGACAGATCCTATATTTTGATGCTACCCACTGCCAAAGCATCCTTTCCTAGAGGCAGCATTGCAGTAGAGGTACTGTTTTAAAGGAAATATATTGCAATTTCTCAACATACAGCCATTGGTTTATTGGAAGAATAATGAACCCCTCTAGCCCTGGCCCTTCCACACATTTGGAGTTTTATTAAAATGGAGAGGATGACTGTGTAAAGTATCACACGGAACAAAGTAGAGGGAGAAGTTTAGGAGAATTTACCTCTGTACTTTCCAAACAAAAGCCTGTCCAAGCACAGAAGGTCAAGACTCTAAGGTGATATTTGGACATCAAGTCTCGCTTACATCTTACTCAGCCAGTTTATTTCATAGGCTTCACTGTAAATTCCTTACCCAATTTTCCTCTAATCTCCACGCCTCCTAGATTAGGGCCTGTGTGCTCAGCACAGAAGCCCTTCCCAGATGCCGAGGTGCCGCTGGCTGGGCGTTGGGACGATGTCAGCAGCGAGCTGCTCACCAAGTACCCGCAAGCGAGCCCATTGCACAAACCAGCACTCCCAGGAGGGTGTCTGCACGGACTGTTGGGCCAGGGCACTTGCTTTCCTGCTGACCAAACAAAGAAAATCAAAGCTGCTTCTGGCAGCGCCCTTATTATTCATTGCTGCTTGGGAGCTGTCAAGAGGTACGTCTCACAGACGTGGTCCCTGTCCGGAGGGGCTGGGAGTGTTGCGCCAGCTGAACGGCGCCAGTCCCTCTTTGTGACCAAGCAGTCACTCAGAAAGCAAGCCAGGCTCTGTTTTTGTCACTTAGTTTGAGATACACATCTACTAACTTGAGCTGACTGAAGTGATCTGGTTCTGAGCCTCTTGCCCAGGCCTCTTGCCCAGGCCTCTTGCCCTTCAGCTGAGGGAGAGATAGGGGATCGTTCAGAGCTCAGTCCATGTCACCCTCCCTAAGACAGATGTCTCAAACAGAAAGTGTCAATCTTTCTTCAAAGGTGCTCATTTCCCCCTGTTTATTGGACAACAGGTTCAGGTTAGGTGTCTACACACCTAGGCAGCTCAGAGAAGGGTTCCGCCTCACCAGACGCACGCTGCAGTGTGGGTGCAGCCTGGAATGAAAACAGATCTATTTATTTATTTATTTATTTATTTGTTCTCGGCAGTCTAGTTTTGTTTTGCTTTGAAAGAACCAGTATTGCAATAGCAATAAGGCACCTCAACGTGTGGTAATACAGCGAGATATCCCCACGCCTAGTCAACTGAAAGTACTTGGCGCCCGGCCCAGTGACTGGCAACATCCCCTAGGCGTGGTGTTATCTCCCAGTATCGCCCCACCCTGACATGTCTAGCATTTTGTGCACCAGGATTAAGGTCCAGTTCTGCTACCCTTACTCACCGTGAGTAAGGATGGCGGGATCTAGGTCTAAGTGAATGAATACTGCTGTAATGAGGCAGTGCTTGTAACCTTATTATGCCAGTGAAAACTCCACGACCGGAGCTTTGAGAATAAGGAATTAATTGGCTTGAAGGAGTTTCAGTCTAATAACCTCTTACCAGAAGCATTAAGGTTTATACCCAGAGTTGGTTAGATTAGTTTCAATTTCAGGTAGTGGGTATCTATCCAATTACTCTCCTCCTCACTCGGGTAGAGCACATGCCATTCCTTCTGCTACTCGATATGCTAAGCAGCATGTGAGTTGGCAAGTTGGGCTGAAAAGCAAATTAGCATTATGCAAACTGCAGGATTCTGGCACTTACATTAGGATCAGTGATCTGACAAGAAATCCTGCCAAGCTACCAAGCCTTCCTGAGCCCAGAGAGAGCTGCAAACCCTAATCCAAGAGACCAGCTGACAACAACAAAGCAAAACAAAACAGGCTGGGGGGGGAGGGAACAAACTCTTGCTTTCTGGGAAGGGGGCCGGACCAAACACCGGGGTGGGTTTCCTACTCAGACCTCACTCTCAAATCACAGTGAAGAAAGAAAGAGAGAAAAAAAAAAGAGAGAGAGAGAGAGGAAGGAAAAAAGAGGGGGGAAAAAAGGACAGTAAGGAAGGAAGAAGGAGAAAAAGAGGGAACGAAAGAAAGAATTATGACCAACCAGCACCCCACTCTCTGGCACCCCAGCTGCCTGTCTGGTGGCACTGCTGCCTGACAGTGGGGCAGCGGAGCAAAAGGGGGTAAACCTATTTTGCCATGAAGATGGCCTCAGTTCCTGGTCTCGCCTCTGTGCTGGGGCAGCCAGGCTGCAGGTCTTGGTCCCCTTTTGCTGACTCTCTGCAGATGTGGGCAGTCACTGCAAGAGCAGCAGACAACAGCAGGGCAGTAATACCTTAAAGCACTTCAGCCGGATTCACCAGAATTCGTCTGTCTTAGTTTAGGTTGCTTCTAAGGCATCCCCAGGTAAAGATGATTTTTTTTTTTTTTTTAGCGGTTGGAATAGGCTATTCCTGGTATTTTTGTCTGCCGTGTGCAGGCTGGATAAGGCCCATAATCCTTGGTTTGGATGGAAGGGAGAAAGAAACTAGAAGAAAGCGTACAACACTCCCTAAGCCTCAGTGAAAACCCAAGGGTATTGTGCATCCATTTGTGACTGTGTCTTTGAAATTATGTCTGAATTACAGCTTTATTAGGTAAGTTTCTGCAATACCTTAGCCACAGACAGCACCATCTGTTCGTACTAGCACTGTACAAATACAGCAAAAACGCTGTGTGGACTCTCAAATCCTTTTGCAGTTCTTAAGTAGTAGAATATATCTAACCATGTTAGGACCAGATAGGATTTAGTTTTAGTTTTATGCATCAGTTGCAAGAGATTATGTTCCAATTACACTAACGTATGTTGCTTCATGAAGCAATTTCTATATCCTGTTAACAAAGATGGCTTTTTTTGATTTCAAGAGACATGCTTTAGCTGTATAAGTAGCTCTAAAACATTTGGTAATGATTCTTCACTTTAATAGGGGAAAGTATAGTTAAATTTCTAGCTTTGTGAAGAGTAAGGCGTAGTCTAAGAAGTTCTTAAATCACAGGGCAGTCAAATACAGCAGGGTGAGAGAGATAGGGGTCTCATTACTGACGTTTTTTACCACTTTAGTGCATTGCTGGATTTTATACACCTGACCTTTGAGAAATGTTGGCTTTTACCTGGCTCACAGTTTCATCAGTCTAAATGTTGCATAAGGACGGCAATAAGTTGAGCTCTCTGATCCCCTGTCTCTCAGTGGTCATCAAATTTTAGTAGTTATCTCTACGCTGAGCTCTATAAACTCTGCTTTTACCTCTTGACCAATGCAAAGTCCTTTACTTTCAGTATTTGTTTTGGAAATGTTTTAGTTCAATGCATTAAAATCGGAACATGAGACAGCTTTTCAGCCTGTGAGTATTTATGAAGACCCGGCCCAGGTGCTGTGAACCCAGTAGACACAATGTACCAGCCATTTGACACTTTTGTGTGGAAGTCATTAAACCAAGGCAGTGGTATTATTAAAATAGAATTATTTTCTTCATGACATTTAGAGCAGGTTGCATTCATTTCCCTCTGAACATTCATTCAAAGGGAAAGAAACTGAGTCAAATTCTAGATTTACATTTCTCATGAAAAAAAATCTTCTTGCTTTGATTTTAGGTGGTTACTGGAAGTATACACAGTTCTGCATTGGCTACTCCAGACTCTTTCAAGTGAACTCACAAATAAACTCTAATTTTAGACAAACTTTTCTGCTCTGTCTCCTTTTGTCTGATCATAGGGCTCCCTAAACAGCATCCAGAAAGTAGGGACTGGTCTTTGATTTCAGTTTTCTGATCAGAACCCAGAACGGGGACCACAGGAAATAAAGTGCACCAATCCACAGCTGCATAGCTGCTGCAGTACCGTTGGAAGAAAGTCGAAGGTTTTGTTCCTTGCATCTAGGTCACAAGGTCAAAATTAATTTGATTATGCTAAGAGGGGAGGCAACCCGAGTGCCTCTGGATAATATGATTTCATGATGGCAGGCAATCCTCCAGATTACACTGAGTTTCTTAAGAAATTCTGGTTGGCATTCAGGTATATATTTCTACACCTTCTTACCGCAAAGCAAGTCACACTTTAAGCTTTTGAAAAACGTAATCCTTTTCATGCAGGTGAAACAACTTAACATCTTCATTTGGTTTCTTCCTGTATAAAAAAGGCTCTACAAGCTGGGCAACAGAAGGCTGGGTTTTGACCAATTCTGACTTTTCAGGTGACTACGGGCAAGCCGATTCCCCACTCCCTGTGTCTCTGTTTCCTCTACCCCACACTGTTTTCTCTATTTACATCATCATCTCTTTGTGCAGTATAATTGTCTAGCACAATGGGGCCCTCAGTGGGAACCTCAAGGTATTTCCATTGTAAGAATAACAAACAACAGAAAGGAAGAAAAACAAATGAAGAAACACCACAAATACAAGAATAGGTTTAGACCTCATCAGACTGAAGAATTTCAGGATTCAAGACTTTTCAAAACTGGAAACAAAAGCAAATGAGGAGGTCCAAACCTGCCTTTTATCTATAGCAGTGATGCGTGCCTACAAAGATGCATTGCTTCTATTGTTAGAACATACTGTGTGACTGTACAATGAAATTCTAGAAATAGTACTACATCAAGCACCGTTGCAACCACACGACTTTACATTTTGCATCATGATCTTCTTCCCAATATAAATATTTTAAGTATTCATTTAGGAGCTTTTTCTCCCTTCCTACAAATGATTTATTTTGTTTTCTTGGAACAATAGATCACGTTGTTTTTCTCCTTCGGAGTTTTCACTTTGATGTGTCGACTTTGACTGCTAGAGGAAATGTTGTGGACCAGAAAAGGAGCCTTGCTGTGGTCCAACTTCACTGTAAACAGCAGGTGCAGCAGCTGCTGCAGGAAAGCTGCTGGTTTTCCTGGTCCTTTTCAGGGATGAAAGAGGGGGATGTAACAACTTATTTTTCTGGAAAATCTGAGACATGGGAAACAAAAATAAAGACACAGTTTGAAGTGTTTCCTTTATTTGTCAAAAGTCTCGACATGCAAAATAAAGGATATGTAAATGTTGCACATGAATATGTGAATACTACATGCAAATATGCAAATATTTCATGTGAGTATGATAGTCCTGGTGGTATCTATGAAGCTGAGCATCCCAAGCTGAACACTCAGCTGAGCTGTAATTTGAATTTTCTCCACAGCAGACCCAAACTGATTTCCATCAGCAGTTATGTAGCAACCTCTCCCAGTGACACAGAGAAGTACACCAGTAATTCTTCTATACAACTTTAAAAGAAAGGATATAGAAGAAAGTCTGCTGGTAAATATGAGGAATATGTAGTGAGGAGGATATGGGCAGTTATTACAGAATATTTGGCAGGGCTGCTAAAGCTACGGTGCCTCTGTGTTCCTCCGGTGGAGAACTGAAGCCATAGAGAGCAAAGTGGGGATGGAAGTGCTGTCTGACAGTCACACAGGCCCTTCTTCTTGCACTCTTTCTCTCTGGTCTGGACAACCAAAGCCCTGGCTCCAACAGACATACCAAGAGTACATTTTAAACAGGGATGTCAATCCTGCTCAGAGCAGGATTAGCTGCCCCTGAAGCCTCTGAATGCCAACCAGATGTTATTATGCAGCTGGCAAAAAGCCCAAAGCAGCTTTTAAATTCCTTTTTCTCTTTTAAGATGGAGGTTCTTTTTACAAGTAAGCAATATGCTCTAGGAATCCCAGGGGATTACAGGGCCATCACAGAAGATGGCTCATTTTCACCCACTTGTAGTTCACTGATGCGAAACAAAAGACACTCAGGCTATATCTGTATTAGTAAATTGAGGAGGCACACTGGCACAGGGCACGCTCCACAGACTGGATCTGGCTCTCCCTGACACACCATTCAGGCAGTTTTCAGGCGTCAGACCCAAAAGATGTCGTTCTCAATGGCATTTTGGTTGCAGCCACCCTGTTTTTCTAGTGGAAGAAGAAAGCTGAGTGCTATGGACATAAGCTGTGCCACACCACTCGGCATTAGAGCCAGAGAATAGTCTTTGGCTTATTTTATTTACTGTAGTAGATGCAGCATCATCGCTTTCAACTAGTATCGGATTATATGTAGAGAAATATATACAATACATTTTAAATGTTAAAGACATGCAGACCAGAAAACTGTTTACATTGGAACTAATTGAATACCAATGAAAGCATGGTGTACTCTATACCCATACCAGTTTACTTCACCCCCTGAAACCCTGTATCTCCACAGGAATGCCTGATTGTAAGCATAACTAAATGACAGTTCATAAGTAACAGATTGATTTTTCTTCACCTTCCAGGCCTCTTTTCATGGGACTTGGTGGTAGTTGAGGTTTTGCAAGCTAGTTTTTCTTGTCAAATGACTTAGATCATTTACTGATCATGCTACATGCTACTGAGATCTTGTACTGATCTCAGTAGCATGTGCTAAACAAATTATTTCAGAGCACGCTTCTGGATGAACTTAGGCCACCTAAGCACAGGTTATATGTGACAGGAAATAAAGGCAGGATTCCCCCATTTAACCACATGAACACAGAGCTGTATTTCTTCACTAATTACCACAGACCTCACCTTATTTTCCCAGGCTTTCTCAATCACTCAACATACCCTCTTCTATCTTCTTTTATTTCTCCACCTATCACTCATTCATTCATGACGTGCTGTCTTTTCCATCCTTTCCAAATTGCTGCTTTTTGCTGACATGGCAGCCTGCTGAGATAATGAAAATCAAATTGCTGTAATAAGATAATGCCATGCTTTTCACTAAGAACAAACAGAAGCAGAACTGAGAAGAAATCTGGAGGATTAGGAGCAGGGACTTTGTTATTGGTTAACTCCAAATGCCTGTGACAATCTGCCAAATCTTCTGAGTGTGTCTCACGTGGTTAAATTACCCAGAGATAGTTTGTGCCCAAAGAAGTTAGCAGAGTAGCCTCAGGTAAAGAAGTGTCTTTCAGCACATATAGAAAAAGCCCTGAAGAGCCCTTGATGTAAGGATAGAGTGTTGAAACAGCCAACTTGGGCCAAAAAATGTATCTGTAAAGCAGAAACAAATCTAATAATAATTCTATATCTAAGATAGTTGGAGAAGTTTTTACGTTATTTTTAGGTGCCTTAAAACCACTGATTTGTAGTGAAAGATCACAAATATTTGGAAAGGGTATCTGAGTCCTGCAGTAATCAAGTGCAGACTTTAGAAATCCTTAGCAGTTGTTCAAATTCCTTTGTAGGGCTGGATAGCAGCTCTTGATATGAAGTGGTGTTATCTTTGACTGCTTATGTACCTCTTGTCTATACTTAGTGTGTTCAAGGCTGCAGATGATCCCCCCTCTCAGACATGTTAAGAACCGTGGCGGTGTTCAGGCTCTTGCAGAGTTTTCAAAGCTTTCAATTCTCCCACCCATTTGCAAAAGTAAATCTATGTTGCTGAACTACTGAAGTGATTTCCCATTCTGACTGGCTACTCAACAAGACCAAGGAGAAATGTCTGTCAGGGTCACACTTAAAAGGTCTTGCTGATTTTGCACACATTATTCAAACTTGCACTGTGCTTGCATTGCTGATGCTTTTGTGTCAGGGAATGAAGATACAGTTGCTGACTAAAGTGCAGTGCTGTTCATTCTGTTCCATTACACAGAGACTTTCGTCTTTTCTAGACACACAGGCTTGTACTCAGACCACTTATCATTTTCAATAAAATGGAGCAATATCACACTTAAATTCTGTAAAGTAATGAGGCACTTCTACAGTAGAGCCTACTCCTCTGCAGGCACTTCACACAGTCCACAGAAGTAAGACAGAACAGTATTCAGACCACTTACTGGAGGGGTGTTATTTGTCTCACTTCAGCTTAAATATCTCAAAGTAAGTTGCTTACTGTAATGTTAGTCTTCTAATAGTCAAAGAGAAGAGAGAGGAGCCTCCAGGGGGCAATTCATCCCAACTATTTTAGATATTGATCTTAGGGTGGGACTATAGAGGCAGCCTGGATAATCACCTCTGAATTAGACAGCTAGAGATGTATAAAGTTGGATGGGGTGACTCCCATCCTAAGGTACCTAGGAGATAGCTGGAATGACTCATCCTCCAGGTGGAAGGATTGACTCTGTGAACACCTCTCGCTGTTGACTGGGCTGGAGAAGCCTGGATATTTGTCTCCTGAATTTAGACTCCATGGAGGCATGGTGGATACAGGGCTTTTGGGGTAAATCATATTCTTACCTTCTGCCACTATGGAGGGCTCTATCTACAGGAGAAATACACTTAACCTGGAAAGTTGGCACAAGAATGGATGCCCAAGCCTCCCTCAGCAACCCGGAAAGAGGGGCTCCCTCAAAGCTCTTATTATGCAGAGATAGTTTGCAAGATGAGGAAACAGGTCAGAGGTGGAGCAAGGGGGCTGTGCTGCTATAGAAATGTATAAGCTATTGTCCCCTAGAACAGGCACAGGACTCTGGTGAGCAATTACCATCTCTGGGCTTCTGTCAACTGATCCAGGAAACCTGTCTCCAACAGCTTCAGTAGGAAGCCTTACAGCTCAGCCCAGTTACTTTGATATGTCTATTATTTCAAAAATATCTTCATTGCCATAAAGTGAATCCTAACATGCACAAAAGGATAATTTTCTGTCTGCTTCAAATGTGAACCTATCTTTGAATAGGAGGCAGACAGTGTTAATTTTGTAGAGCACACTTTTTCAATGAAATTATTTTAAATCATTTCATCAACTTGGGGTCTGGTTTTCACTTTCTAGTACACAATTCTAGTAACAGTTACAAAACTCTGCACTCTCCCTTCCCCCTAACAGCTAAAAGGGTTGACTATTTTACATCAAATACACCTAATATAACTAACTCTGTTATTCATGCTTATGTGATGAAAAACAAATTGGAACCACAGACGTGTATGAGAAACATATCTGGGGACTCCACAATATCTCAATTCCTTTAAGGATGGGGGAGTGTTGTAGCTTTGTCACAGGGCCTAACAAATACTGGGGATGAAATACAGACCACACGACCTGTTAGGTGTGCAGGGGGACAATGTAAAGATGGTAAAAATACAACTGTATGGGGGAAAATGCACACAAAACTGTGAAGGAACTGCTGGAGCAAAACGAGAACTCTCCTCTGACTCTGAGGTTGGCTCTCTTGGGTCTCCTTCCTCTGGATGACTCTGTTTCTTTTCACCAACAGAAAATCCTGTCTATTCACTTTCCATGTGCTGCTCTAAGTGTATTACAAGGCAACAGAAATCAGAAAAGGTCCCCATGGTACATGCTGGATTTCAGAATTCTCACAGCTGTCGCCAGCCAAAGACTGCTTTACAGGTTAAGAAAGAAAAGCAAGGTATTTGAAAAAAAAAGAATGTTTTGGCTAGGGTCAAAAGTATAAAATCAGTATGACCCACCTCTGTGGCCCTGATCCTGCACAGACTTATGTACATGCTTCATTTCTTGTGCTGAGTGCTCGCGTTCACTGTCATACACAAAGAAAAGCACATGAATCAGTGTTTGCAGGGTCATAGTCAATTGTCTACAAAATGCAAGTTCTAGCGAAGTCTAATTAAAATCTTTATGACTCATCTAACATAATCACTAAATAAATACTATATAAAATGTAGGCAATATTGGAGCCTGATATCATGAAGTCTCGAGCATAACAGAGCCCTGCCTAAACTCTCACATACAACGCTCCAGCCCATGGCTGCCTCTTGCAGCCTCTCCACCCTCTCTGGAGTCCTCTTCCCAAGCTGGAGTTTCAGCAATGGTTCCCTGCTAAAAATACAGTCCAGTAGAAACTAGGTTTTCACAGTATTGTGCTCCAAATTTGCATTGCTTTAATTTACTTTTTTTCCCCAAGGAGAAATAAACACTAAGTTTCAACAAGTGATATTTATCGTGAACCGAGGTACTGAGCTTTATACATGCCTTGGATACTTAATTAAAAGCCTCTCAAAATTGGCGCATTTGTAGTGTAAAAGTAACGCATTAGAACTACAGAAGGGCAGGGGAATGACATGCCTCAGGTGAGCTCCTTTGGTGATTAAATCTGTATGCTTGAGTTTATATACATATAAATATCAGCTATGCTGCTATGGTTAGAACCTTTGTGGGTGTTTTATATTATCGCACTGATACCAGCACAAAGCTCAGAGAAACATCAACAATATGCAAGAATTCAAACCAAAACCCGAGAAAATGTTTGAAACTCAGATCCCTCTTTCTTTTCTTTAGTGCAGAAATGCAGTCACGTACTATGTTATTACTCTCTGAATGATGAGGAATCATCAATTTATCATTAATTCATGACAGAAATCATTAATTTAATCATTAATCTATAAAGGGTTGTGTCTTGAAAAGCTGGTTAGTAACACACTCCTGTACATATAAAGAGGCTTTAAGTTTTTTTTTTTTTTTTTTAATAAGTTTAAAATGTTATCTTTGAAATATAAAGACTAAAACTTTCTGGGTGAAATCCCGACCTTTTGAAGCCAATAGCAAAATTTACATTGATCGAAGCAGGTACAGGATTTCTTTCCATGTACTTTCTGTATGTCAAGATTTTAATAGCTTTTTTGGTATTGTTGTTTTACCAGTGAAATAAAGACATTGTGGTTCCATATCAAATTTCTGCTCTACCCTGCTAAATTGGAACCAAGTCACCTGGCCAAGAGAACCAGGAGGCTTCCATAGAATGATGTCTGCTGGAACATACTGCTGACTGTTTGACAGCTTCACCTATCTGGATCCTTGCAAAGTTTGGTGTGACCTAGTGTTCCTAGCTCTGCTTCTCATCATCAGCTGGTATTTCTCGTCACAATAAGTTTAGAAAACTATGTGGCATTAAAATTTGAACAAATACCCCACAGTAAGTATTGAATTTATGAAACCATATGTCTTATTGTAATGAAGTCAGCTGTTCACATCATGAAATCATTACCTGTCCTTGAAAAAGAGAGTGGCTTTATGTACAAGTATATACATATATATTTATGATACATATATATATTTGCTTATTTCTTAGTCTTACTTAATTTTTGCACATCCAGTATTCTGTCATGGCTTTTTGCACTCAAAAAGTTTATTTCTTTCCATTGTGCTTCTTTTACAAGAAAAGTTCGTTCTCTGCCCAGATTTTTGCTGGTAAGAATAGTATGACAAGTCTTAAATCACAAAAAAAAGAGAGTTTCACCACTGTCAGTCCAAGAAAGCCCAAATTAAGATTTCCCCAAGACAGAAGGTTACTGTAAAAATGTTAATGTCAAGGGATATACTTTTTCTAAGCGGGAGGAATATTATCTATATTATCTATACCAAGACTTTCATGATTGACTAATTCATTGACATAGATCATACAATATTTCCATAAAGGAAAAACATACAAATATTATTCATAAAGTATATCATAGAACTATGTAATGTAATAAAGAATAACTGGAAAAGGCAAGTGGTATTGAATGTTATGCTTGTATTAAAGGTTGAGTTGCAAGGTCTGTTAGACAGTGTACTGGAGGAATTAAAGAGTGTATTAAAGGGAAGGAGACAGAAAACATCATAGCCATTTTGTACAAGAGGAGCAGAATAACTGGCTCACAACCAGGGGTGGGAGGGGAGGTGGGAGACTGAGAACTCTGGATCTTCTCACATGCAGTCATAAGGAAATACTCCTTCAGATCTCCTCTCTAGCACCTTCCTGAGAAAGCATCGCATGGGCATGAAGGGCAGCTGCAAGGAATCAGAGAGGAGAGGCATGCCTGAGCTTTACAAGCTGAAATGGTGCATTTCCCAATACGTTCCTGTTCGCTGGAACTGTGTGCTGCAGCTCGCCCTGTGGAATGCGGCCAGGGGGGCTGGCGCGGTGTCTTGTCTGCAGTTACTTCAGAAACAACTAGTTTAACAGTAATGATGATAATAGTGTATCTGAACAGGACGGAGGTTAATTTAACTCTCTGAAGAAGTATATATACCTTAGCACAGTGAAACAATTACAAGAACCTGTTTTCCCCAGATCAAGATAAGAGGAGACTGGAATGAGAATCTTGCAGCCACATGGGTAGGGAAAACAGTCCACTAAAAATGTGGGAATGGGAGGTAACATGCCCCTTTCATCTCCCATTCACTAATTATGTATGACTATAGGCCCAGGCCAGCTTTCACTGCAGGCAATGAAAAGTATCCTGTGAACTTCAGTGGCCTTGAAGCACAACACCTGGAGCAAAGTCATCCATGTGAGAGCTTGAATCTCTTGGTGGCTCTATCATATATTGGGGTGACTTTAATGTTTTGAAGCCCACAACTGAGACACAGATTTTCCTTCAGAGAGAAGAAAGGAGGTAGACTAAGTTTTTCTCAGTTGGAAGCTATTCCTCACACACAGAAGCAGTAAAAAATGAAATAAAAGAGTTATGAAGGAAGGGGGGGGAGAAAGACTCGGACATTACCTGGGTTGTGATTGCTTTGTGGTGGAAATTTTTAACATTACACAGTGCTTTCAGGAGGATGCAGAGATGTGATAAAACAGATGCAGATGCAGGAAATATAGCACTTCTCACAGGACAGACTTTTGGGGGTAATTCAGTTTATTAATGGCATGTATTATGGAATAACAAGTTGCAGATGATCATTAAAACTTATCCTTAACAGACATTCCTTGTGTATTCATCTTTTGTTGTTTCCATAGCAGGGATGACAGAAATTTGTGTAGCCTGAGACTTTTGAGTTCACAGGGCTCATATTTGCATTTCTGACTTGTGATTTAAAAGCAGGGATTATTTTTAAGGACAGTTTAATTAAAAAATAATATTAAAAGAATTCTGTCACAAGAAAAGCTTGTGGTGTGACATATTCCAAGGACAGATGTGTCTCCAAGAACCTCATCCTCATGTTCCCCTCATTCTCTCAAGAGCTCTAGCAAAAGCAATATCAAATTTCCACTCCTGTTAGAGATTCATAATTCTCCTCGGAGCAAACACTTCAGCTTTTAAACTGTCTTCTAGTCCATTGAGCCTCAGCACTGGCTGTTTAGGAGGTGATCCAATAGCTCTCCTGTTGAGTTCACTTGCTCCTTCTGATCTGATCAGGAAGCTTCACAGTGTTTGCAAATAGAGACAGGCAGTGTGCAGATAAAAGCCTACCATGGGAGCAGCGGTAGCTGCAATATGGTATCAAAAGGCAATACTTCATTCCCAATCTGTGTGCAGTGCAGTCAGAACCGGGGAACATATGCCATGACCAATGAAAGGACAAACATGAGAGTATGAGATGTATATAAGAGGGATAAAGGCTGTGAACTTGCAAGCAGCAGGAAAATCCCAGTGATATTCTGGAACAAAGGTGCAAATGGCCACAAGGTAAACATGTCTACATCCATTAAACATCATGATCCTAAGCCCTGAATGCAGGACAGTGTCCTTTGGCAGTGCATAAGCAAAACTACAGGTTGGAGCTTAAAATGACAGGGAAGGTAGCAAATAAGTGAGGAATTAATTTGGGAAAGGGGAAGAGATATGGATCGTTAAATTTCCTTTACTGTCAAACTTACCAGCAACTGACTCTAAAGTCACATGCTATGTCTGAAAGGACAAGCTACATTTCTAGCCAAAATTTACAGAAAACATTCTCATTTGCAGAATGAAAAATATTACCTAGGGGGATTTTGGATTTGCCATCACTGAGAGCTTTTAAGAGTAGCTTAGACTCTTTAAAGACTAGATTAGACAAATGTCTGCCCAGACTAGCTTATGTTGTGGATGTACTTTGGGCAGGGGGCAAGCTAAGCCATTAGCATGTTCTTCAGATCATTTGGGGTCTCTTACAGGACTGTTCTTCCATTATCCTATGACACGCAAGACAAGATGATGTAGGTCCAGGGAGAACTGGGGAAACAGCTTTTGCAAAAAGAATACAAATGATGGAGGGCTGATATGCTAGCTGAATGCCCTGTTGTAAATACCATGTGTGTGTCACCAAGTTGGTAACATTCAGTGCCAGGCATCCCTGACACTAACTAATGAAATGTGTGCGGCCAAGGAGGTGGTTTAGCAGACAGAATAAACAACAACAACAAATGTGATTGAAGCAAAATGTAAATATAACGGTAACCACTGTCAGTGCCATACTGCATATGTGACAGATGTGAAACACTATAAGTGCTAAATGTACCCAAAATAAAAAGACACAGATGTCCTGACAGCAGGCGATCTGTGTGTTTCTTCTCTGTGCCAATTCCATATAGCACTTTGTAGTCCCCAGCTGTGAGCCCACACAGATAGCTCCAGACTCAAAAGTTAAAACTTAATCAGCCCCAAGCTTCTGTGCCCCAACACACAGCAACAACGTCACTCTGAGTGACAGTGCCCACTGGCATTTCAGGCTTCATGGGTTGCTGTGACTTGGGGCTGCTAGACCCAGAACAGAAAAAAGGACAAAAATGTGCAGCAACCTCGCTGAGCGACCAAATGACATATTGCTGATTGTGCTACAGTATGTGATCGCCAAAGCGTCTTTCAGAGAAGACAAGAGGAGGCACTGCAATGATGTGCAGAATTCCTTTATCAGCCCAGTCATCACCTGGCAAAACACCAGAGCAGGGTTAAAGCACAATCTATTAATTAGGGCTGTCAGAACCCTTCTCACTGTGTCAGATACCTTCACCAAAGAGGGCCATACTAACATAGCCATACACTGTGGTGTTCTGCCTGTTTAACTAGAAGCAGGATTATAAACCTGATTTTCAATACTCACTGGAGGCAAATATTTGCCTTCGCACATGAGAAAAAATAAAGCAGGGAATACAGGATAAACAGTGTGCACCATGCTAACCAGTTATCTGCTTGCAAAGCATTGATCCAGGACAGGAGAACAACCAACACTTTTGCATAATCAAGAGCAGAAGAAACCAGATGTAATCCATGACGGTTACAGGCTTGCTCACGTTTAGTTAATGGCATCGCAACACAAAAGTGCAGCAGACAGGTTTCTGAGCAAAAGCAGGGCCGAAGGAAGAATGTCATGACTGCAGGCAAGGCCTCAGACACCATGAGACCATTTGATCTCCAAAGATGCAGTGGGGTCCTGCGTATTCCATACTCACAACATGGTGTATCCAAATGTAGTTGATTAGTATTACAGGCCACAGCACCATGTGTAATAAAAAGGAGTTTGAAGCCTTCTGTGCCTTCAAAGGCCCAGAGGGCACAATCCAATTAATACCAGGTGACAAAGGCCTACACATAAACAGCATAAACATCCTGACAGACATTAGAAATGAACCATTGTCCCACAGAGCCTGAACTGTTGGCACCCAGAGCCAGGAAACCGCTGGCAAGGACAAGTTGGTTTCCAAATGTGAGAACGCTCTCTGTGAGGACCACTGTCCAGCACACACATGGAAACAGCCAGGGCCCCGAGGAGTACTTAGAAATGGGCAGCTGATAAAGAGATATGTGAAAAAGCTGTGTGAATATGGTGTTACTGTCACCCAATACAGCATGTAACCACTCTGGTATGTGGTTTATATAGCACTCACGCATAGTACTCGTGTAATATTCCAAGTCCTATGCGTGCTGCTCCAGCAGTACCACACATGCACACAATACCACAATCAAAAACACATCTTCCTGGCAAATTTTGACAACCTATATACCATGTATTGCAACCACCCGCACACATATGACGTGATGATAACAGCTGCCATTGCATCACTAGCAAATACTTCAATGGACTAGCGCACATTTTCTCAGAGAGAGAGAATCTTCACACAGTCTCTGAACAACCTACAAGCAGATGGCAAACTGTGCACATGAGGAAAAGCTTGATGAAGCACCCAACACAAAGGCAGTACAAGCAAATATGCTGATGATGAATCTGGCTAATTGAATGTTTCATGAAGTAAACACATCAGTAGATGCTATCCCACCCATTAAAAACAGGCTGCATGGCAAAGATTTTCAGAGCACTTAATAGTTGGTGGGTTGCTACTTGTGGAAATTGCTCGTGGACAGTCCAGTCCAGGCCATGCTGTAAATATGGAAATCCATGGCCCATCAAAATACATAGCGTATAGCATGCTTCCTGCCTTCTTTATAGGACTCTTGGATGTGACAGGGGCAAGAAAAAGTTGCCATATCACTAACAGATGTAGCTCAGAGCAAGTCTTGATATGCTGAAAATGGCTCCCACTATTCTGACAAGTATACTAGTTCTAGGTGTGATGATTTTGGTCATAGACTGCAGGACTCAGCTTTTGGGGGGGAGGCAGGTTCCTGGAGAAGCCAAGCAAATGACTGATTAAGCACAGAATGCTTAACAAAGACAAATGAGATTTTTAAGAGAGTTAAAATAATTGTGATATGGTGGAGGGGCTGAGCTAGAAGCCAGAGGTGACTGCATGGGAACAGATGTAAATATATGAATTTCCAGCTGGCTCAATAACTACCTATGGCATGTGTGCTGGGGAAGTTCAGTCCATGTCTTGCTGTACAGCACCGTGTACATACAGTTACAACAGTGCTGCCACAAGCCAACCTGCACTCACAGCAAGGCTTTCATCTCATCCCACAATTGTTTCTGTTCTTACATGCCAGGCAGCAGAGCCGCACACCTGTCTTTACTTAGCTGGCTGCATTCTTTCTCATTTTGCCAGAACGCGTCCTAATCTACAGAAGATTTAGCTTGTGAGTGTTGCCTGGACAGCAATGCTCTGAATATTTTCATGTTGTGCTTAGTATGGTAATTCCAGGGATCTGCTTTTTCTGTGCCATTTTGTGCTGTGTTGCAGACTGCAAGCAGCGATGGCTCACAGGACACACAATGCAACCATGGGACCCCTGGAACCATAAAGCTCCATCTCCGTTCCAGGGCACCCCTCTACATCTTTTGGGCACAGGCTCTCTTGCAAGCTCCTGAGTGAGTCCAGCAACTGGCACGCTGCTCTTTGCAGCAGAGATGGGCAGGGCAGCAGTGAGAGACATGAAGTGGGGTGTGAAGCCATCCCCATCAGCTCTGCCCCATCAGCAGGGCCGAGCAGGGCCGGGTTCCTGTTGGCAGTGGTGTGCGGATGGCGGGTAGTGTTAACGAGCCCGGCTGTGCCGTGTGTGCAGCAATTCTGGAATTCTGTTCAGAAACACCATGAGAAACTCAGAGCATGTACTATTTATGCTGGTTATTAGAAGCAGATGCTAATGTTTCTTTGCTGCGATCTCCCAAGTATCCTGTCCTTTTATGATGTGTGGCATGTGTTTGCAGTGTGTATGTCTCTATATCACATGCAAATAAAAGGTTACTTTCACCATTTGTGTTGTGTTCATTGATAATGAGGACCTTACAACCTCTTTCTGTGGTCTTGCCCCTGCAGATGTTGACTGTGGAGCTGAGGTAAGCATCTGTAGCAATGTGTAGGGCTGCTGTATGGTGTACATGTGTGGATGTCTGGCATGAGCAAAAGATGAAGGATAAATCAGGGCAGTAACAGTGCTCTGAGCTGTCTCCTGACAATGGGTAGCACAAGGGCAACAAGAATGTCTTACCTGCATACACAGAATCCTGTGTTTGAGAACAACAGGCCCCAAAAAATGCACCATTCACTTTCGCTTTCTCTCTCTCTCTCTCATATATTTTTATATATGTATATTATATGCATATGTGTATGTGTGTATATACATATGCATAGAGTTCTTTCCCATCAAACACCTACAAATAGAGTCTACAAATAGTACTCTACGTCCAAAAGCTTATCTGGAAAATGATACTCACATATGTAAAGCAAATATTATTTGCCTGGGTATTTCTCAGTAAAAGAGCTAAAAGCATAGCTGAATTCAGCGCATAACTGAATTATTTAATAACTAGAAGATTTGTTCACATAACTCAAGTGTCCTTTAGTAGCAGATTACCAATAATTCAATGACTGTATCAGACAGGAGGGGCCTAAAGTGATACTGCCATAAATTCAAGTCTTATCAAGCCTTCTTAATCCTGTTCTCCTGGGTTGACAAGGTCCTGTTTTAACGGATCCACATGCTTGCAGTTTCTGTTTCTAATTTGATGTTTTCAAACCTTACCTTTCACATGTAGAAACAAGGCATGCTTACAAGATTTCTTAGGCTTCCTTTAGAACAATCAGCCTGAATTTGGGAGTTCTCAAGACAGTGAGCATATCTACACTTACCAGAGATTTCCTCTGCAGTCAAATAACAGCTCAGCAGAGGTGTATCCACTTTCATCTGTGTTTGACATTTTGGATGAGTTTTGACTTTAAAGTAAAATGGACAGTTATGTCATTCCTACCTGCCAGGTGGATATCAGTGTAGTATTATGCTATAATGCACAATTTGGGGAAACTTTCATCATAAGCCACGATACTTTATTTTTGAAGTTATGCCACCCTTGAAATACAGAGCCAAAATACAATATCCTGAACCCCTCTTGCTATGCTTGTGTCTTGTCTACACATTCACGAATCTCCTAGGAATAGTTAATGGTTTGCTTTTGTAACAAAGACCTAAATCTATGGCACATGAAATACTAGAAGATGTAAGCAATCATATGGGAAGACAAAGAGATTGTCTATGCAACTGGCTGTTTTGGATGTGAGCAGGCTTAAACATCGGACTGGTAAGCAATTGGGAAAGAGTTTTGTCATGTCCCTCAGGAGAAGAGTCTGGAGACTCACTGCACGTGGTTTTATCCTCCAAGGTCAGCGTGTCTTGTCTTTCTGAAGAAAGAGAAATGTGGATGTGATTGAGAATGAAGGTCCTGCACTTTAGCACGAATCATTTCAGAATAGGATCTAGGCTGTTTAGTCTCATGGACGCAACTCTGTATGAAAGAGAAAGGGGAGCTGCACTGATCTGGGAGCTATTGCTCCCATGTCTTCGTATGGGAAGAAGAAATAGGATAGAAGTACAGAGAGTTGACAGTATCTGCTGCTTGTTAGCCAAATACACTCATCTTTGGTCCATCAGGAAAAACTATATAGTTGGACCTGAATGTCTTCTATGGGTAATGGTGTTCCTGAATCATGCTCTAAGAGAATTTATTTCATAGGGAAATGCAGAACAACCATTGCCATCTCTTGGTAATGTAGCTCACAGTTGTATCTGCTTTCTCCTTCTTTGCCATGCTCCTCCAGGAGCTGCTGTTTCCTTCCATTCTCAACTTCTTATCAGGGCAAGGCCTCATCTCAAACATTTTCATCTGACAGTCCTTGTCCCACTGTTTGGAGCTACTCCCACCATGATTTCCATACCAGCCTAGGTGGCCAGTTGGACCCATAACAGCTCCTGGTGGGGGGAGAGGTCTTTACACATTCTCTACCTTTTCATCTTTCCAAAGTGTGAAAGAGAGACATGCAAAGCCATTACCATTGCCAGATGTGAGAGTAGTTTCTGTCACTGCATACTTGCATGCATAGTAAGTTGGGAAAACCCTGATTTAAATGAGCTTTCCCTTGTTTTCACATCTGACTTCAGTCATCTGACAACAACTTGGTTCTGGTACAGATGCAGTACTATTACATGTATAGTCTCTTCAAAAAGGTGTGGCTATTTGTCTGATGTCAGCCAGACTAGCCTTATTCCCAATCACTCGTATTCCTTTCTATTCTAAACTATTGCTTCAGTGACACTTTGAATGTGGAAATCTCCCTTAACATCTTCAAGAATTCCATATAAAATTTCAAAGAATTTAGACCACAGGTGTGTAACTGTGTATTTTAAATCTCCAGTTGGAAAAATATCCATAAGACTATGTAAAATATTTGATATAGCAATCCAGCTATTTTGCACCTTCATGGATTTCTTGCATTTAAAGCTCCATATATAAATGCTCATTCAATATATTCAGAATTATTCTTATTAGATGCTAACAACTGGAACAAAAACTACATTTTCAGTCACCAGGCACATTTGTTTATATAAAATTATACATAGATTCCTATATACTCAAATTTTCAAATGCAAAAGCTATGTGAACATCTGAAAAGCAATTTAAACTGAGCCTTGAGAGCATTAAAATATGCATCTGGAATATGTGGATTTTTATGGCTACAAATTCTTTCATTCAAAAAGTCTAAAAATTTCTATATACAAATTTGTATATGGAAAGAAGATTAACTGGCAAAATAGCCTGTTCACTGGCTATAGCTGATATGCCTAAAAGTTTTTTAAAGATACCATGAAGGAGATTTTTATAATGTACATGCTCAGTTTTATTTGGCATTGTTTAGAACACATTGTAATCTTGAAAAAGAAATATTTATGTGTCTTTTTGTTTTCCTTTGTACAGTAGAAGGCCAGATATTCTTGTCTTAGGACAGTAGTTCTGTCCTGATGGTTCCTTCTGGAAAGGACCAAAGACTTGGTTTTAACAGAAACTAGAAGAGTCAACCATGTAATACTGCGTGAATCTCTGTAACAGCAAAGTGCTCCTTCAAAGCTCTGCCTACCCTTTATTTGCCAAACAAAGGCCATTCTTTACACCTTAAGCCAGGGTGGAGTAATTAGGGGGAGGGAAAGGCAATTATGGTCTAAGAGGATGGGGAAAAACACACAGCGGACAAGCAAGGTGCAACTTGTAACTATCATTGTTTATAGTATGAAGCAGAACACGAAATGAGGAATGGGGCAGGCACTTTCCCTGTGATTTGAGTATTAGAACTGACAGGTATTTTTCTTCTTTTTAACACACAGTGTTCCGGTATGAACAAAATGGGTGCAAACATTTCTTTAACATCCCTTAACACCAGTGCCATCATGGATCCTAAGGGAGTATTGATCAAACGAAACCCGCTTTCCGTGGCATGGCTGTGCTGTGAGCTAAGAAGAAGAAATACATGTTCTCTCCACCTGACACTAAGTTTTGGCAGCTGAGACAGTCCCCATGACTGGGATCACATTCCTGTGGACATCATGTCCATGTTGTTATGGCAGCCATGGGCAGTGCACTTGTCTTTCTGAAACTGACCTGGAAAACCACTGGAGGGTTTGCAGAGATGCTAAGGGGAGTCATACTGGGATGAGAGCAAAGGGAAGGCCTAACCAGCTCCAGGGAAAAGCCTCCCTCTAATCCTAGTGCCCGGTGACTCACAGCAGTGTCCATCAGCGCGTCCCTGAGCTGAAGGTAAGCTGCCACTGGCTGCCTGGAAGGCCTGGTGCCAGGCATGAGCCTGGGCCCTACAACCTGCCCTCCTGGTGGAGTGCACTTTTCCGAGACGGGAAAGCACAAAACAAAAACAAAACTTTCATTCAGGTGCTGGTGACTCAGGCTGTGGTCAGCGACCTGGCCTGGCCCAGCCCACTCCAGGGGATGTTGACGTGCGGGTGCTCCTAATAACACCCCGCTGCCGCTCGGGTGGAGCCGCCCTGCCCCGCTCCACCACGGCATGGGGGCCCTGCGGGTCTGCCTCCAAGTGCTGGCCATTTCTACAGTGAGTATCATTAGTCCAGGATGGCAGGAGCTGGGGCAGAGGGCTCCGTCATTCCTCCCCCAAAGCCACCTCCTCGCCCTCTGTGCCGTGGGAGGCACAGTGAGGTCCTCGGCCTGTACATGCAGAACTTTGGAGGAGGGTTCATGGCGGAGCTCATGAAGAGGCAGCCCAGGTGTCATCCAAGAGCACTGTCTCCTTCACGGGGTTGTGTAACGCACCTTTTAATCACCAGACGAGGATCTGAATGCAAATGTGCCCCTTATGCAATGGGGTGAGTAAGATTCTGTGATGCCTGCAGCCTCTCTTCCAGGCAGTGTTGTTGCCTTCTCTGCATGATGAACTTCAATGTCAAATATTAATAACAAAACAAATTATCTCCACCCTATCATCAAGGTGTGTCGTGGCTGATTCCTGTTTAACATCAAGGTTTCTACTGCTCAGGAATCCTTCCTGCAATCCTGGGCTCTGGCTGTATCAGTTCTGTGAGTGTTTAAGGAATGACAAAAATCCTGAAAATCTTCATGGCAGCTGAGCTCATCTTGATCCTCTTCCATGGGTTTGCTGGGATAGGAGGAAAAAAAATGGAGCTCCAAAGATAGAATGACTGGAGCAATTCTTGCAAAACTTGCTAAACCCAACCATCAAAGCACTTCCTTCAGGTAAGAATTCGCCCCCACCAAATTCACAGCGCACAAATAAAACTATTTTTCAAAGCAAATGTATTGCATAAAACCAGTGTCTCATACAACAGGAGTTTGTATAGATCATAAATGACACTCCCATTGTCCCAGCCAGAAGCTCTTTTGTGCATTGAGTTATTTAGTCAGATCAAAAAGCATCAGATTTATTTATATATATATATATATAATGTGGATCATCTAGAGAATCATGAAACAACTGAAAACCCATTCATTAATAATAGTTAATTCTGGAACTTTTTGGAGTATGTCACTGTCCTCTGTTGAGGTTGCACCTAATTTATGGTTTGTTTGTATGTTTGTTTGTTTGTTTTTTATTTCTCCATTTTATGATATCTCAGTAATATCAGAGCACCGTGAGTCTGCTTAGAAGAGCCCAAAGGATGCTGGACTGGTGGACATTCTGTCTTGCTTACAAGTGCCACAGCCACTTCCAGATCTCTGCATCAATCTAAATACATGTAGTGCTGACTTACAAGGAGTGGCCTAGGATAGTTGTTCAGGCTTCAGAAAAGAAAGTGGAGGTTAGATCTTAGAGCTATGTTCAACTACCTCACAGCACAGTAGAGAGAAGAGGAGGCCAGATCTCTTTTTAGAAGTGCATAGGGAAAGGACAAGAGACAACAGACACAAACTGCAACATGGCAGATTTTATTAGATATCTGATTAGATATGAGGAAAAAATATTTCATAATGCAAGAGTCAAAAGACCAGGATAGGTTACCCAGTGAGTTTGTCTCTCAGACATACTCATCAGGACATGACCCTCAACAATGTGACCTAACTTCAAAGTTGGTCTTAACCTGAATCAGGCTGGAGCAGATGCCCTCCAGAGATTCCTACATTATTCTGTGAATCTATGATACTGTGGGAAGGGGTGGTAGCTATGAACATGGACAGGCTGTTACCTCATAATTATATATTCAAATACTTGATAAAAGAGGAGTAATGACAGTGAAAAGATTTTTTTTTTATATAGAAGAATATGTGAAAAAGAGAAGAAGAGAGTGGAAGCTGAATAAGAGAAAAAGTTAGCACGAAGGATCACAGAAGTGAATAAAATAAATAAGAGCAGATGGACATTCCTACCAGAACACCTTCAAAGCATGCTTGTTACTTAAAGAAGAGGCAGATGATAGGTAAACCCACTTTGAAGCATATAGATTCATAGAATATCCCAAGGTGGAAGGGATCCACAAGGATCCCTGATTCCAACTCTTGGCTCTACATGTTACTGCATATAATTGAAAAAGAAAAATGAGTCTTAATGTAAATGTAAATTCAGTTTACTGTTTCTAAAGAACTGCAGGGCCAAGGATGAAGGTCTTCCCTCTTAAGAGTGTGTCCTCATTCTCATTTGACTAATGTAAAAGATATTCTCATTTGACTAATGTAAAAGATATCCTTTTGGAAAAAAAAAATTAAAATTAAAATTAAAATTAAAAAAAAAAAAAAAACATAATGGAAACAGTAATTAGTACACTAGTAATAATAATTCCTGAACACTTCAGAAGACTAATCATTGGTTGTATAGTGGTTCATCTTACCAGTTCAAAATTCAGCCTCAAGAGATAATTAAAAAATACAGTAAGTGGTCTCTTTTACTCTTTCTGTAAATTATCCACATGCAGACCATATTCTCGTTTCAACATCTGAGGGTTCCCAAGATCTTTCTGAACTGCCTACAGGCAAGAGTTCCTTTGAGCAATCAGGCTTGAGGACTTTGTGTCAGATTTCTGTGCTTGGCTACCTGGTCTCTCCATGTAGATTTTTCTTCCTGATGGAGAGGTGAACAAGTTAAGCTGCAGGAAGTGTCACACAGAAATGCCATAAACCAAATGGAAAACAACCATTTGGAAAGGTAAACCAATGACCAAATGAAATGAGAAGCCACTAATCATTTTCCCACCCTTCACCTATCCTTAATGATAAGTATGAGTAGAAGCTTCGTCATCTGATGCTTGCATGATGCCCTCTGTGACATGGGTTGGATGGTATCCACATTACAAAAAATACCACAAGAACTGGAAATAATTGGTACCTCTCATAACATATGCAGATCCTGCGTGGAACACAATGTCTCAAAGCAAGGCCTTTGATGTTTCTCAGTTATATAACCCCCAGGGAAGAAGGATGTTATTATTTGCAGAACACATTCTCTCTACTTTCTGTATTGGAAAAGAAGGAAAGAAAAAGAAAAAGAGAAAAAGAAAAAAGCAGAAAAGAAGAAAAGAAAAAAAAGAAAAAAAGGAAGACAACGAAAATGGAAAAGAAAAAAAGAAAAAGAAAAAGAAAAAGAAAAAGAAAAAGAAAAAGAAAAAGAAAAAGAAAAAGAAAAAGAAAAAGAAAAAGAAAAAGAAAAAGAAAAAGAAAAAGAAAAAGAAAAAGAAAAAGAAAAAGAAAAAGAAAAAGTAAAAGAAAAGAAAAAGAAAAAGAAAAAGAAAAAGAAAAAGAAAAAGAAAAAGAAAAAGAAAAAGAAAAAGAAAAAGAAAAAGAAAAAGAAAAAGAAAAAGAAAAAGAAAAAGAAAAAGAAAAAGAAAAAGAAAAAGAAAAAGAAAAAGAAAAAAAAAGAAAAAGAAAAAGAAAAAGAAAAAGAAAAAGAAAAAGAAAAAGAAAAAGAAAAAGAAAAAGAAAAAGAAAAAGAAAAAGAAAAAGAAAAAGAAAAAGAAAAAGAAAAAGAAAAAGAAAAAGAAAAAGAAAAAGAAAAAGAAAAAAAGGAAAAAGAAAAAAAGGAAAAAGAAAAAGAAAAAGAAGAAAAAGGAAAAGGAAAAGGAAAAGGAAAAGGAAAAGGAAAAGGAAAAGGAAAAGGAAAAGGAAAAGGAAAAGGAAAAGGAAAAGGAAAAGGAAAAGGAAAAGGAAAAGGAAAAGGAAAAGGAAAAGGAAAAGGAAAAGGAAAAGGAAAAAGAGAGAAAGAGAGAGAGAAGGAAGGAAGGAAGGAAGGAAGGAAGGAAGGAAGGAAGGAAGGAAGGAAGGAAGGAAGGAAGGAAGGAAGGAAGGAAGGAAGGAAGGAAGGAAGGAAAGAAAAAGAAAGAAAGAAAAGAAAGAAAGAAAGAAAGAAAGAAAGAAAGAAAGAAAGAAAGAAAGAAAGAAAGAAAGAAAGAAAGAAAGAAAGAAAGAAAGAAAGAAAGAAAGAAAGAAAAAGAAAGAAAGAAAGAAAGAAAGAAAGAGAAAGAAAGAAAAAGGAAGGAAGGAAGGAAGGAAGGAAGGAAGGAAGGAAGGAAGGAAGGAAGGAAGGAAGGAAGGAAGGAAGGAAGGAAGGAAGGAAGGAAGGAAGGAAGGAAGGAAGGAAGGAAGGAAGGAAGGAAGGAAGGAAGGAAGGAAGGAAGGAAGGAAAAGAAAGAAAGAAGAGCACCTAGAAATCAAACGGTTCTGTTATGGTTCATTCTGTAATATTTAATTCACTTCCCAGATCAGAAAACAGAGCTGGGTAAATCTAAATCCAACTGTTACTTGAAGATTAATCAGTTACAGTCAGAGAAGTCTATGAAAACTCACGCCTGGTGGAATGGTGGTGGTGGTGGGGTGTTCTTCCCATTTAAAATGCATGAAGATTAGAGATTCCATGAAGTGAAATGGGATGTCCTGGTGGAGGAGAAAAGATTCCTTGTTGGAAAAACTCAGCACTAGAAATGCTTTCAATTATGAAATACTATATCCCCAGACCAGAGTTCAACGGCCTTAGAAAGAAATGGCACAAATTATTTAAAAAGAGAAAAGTGCAGAAGGTTTTGGATAAATTACCATTCATCTTACAAGGCCCAAAACTGAAGTGCCTGTTTTGTAATTCTTTCTCTGCTCGCTCATAAGGAGGGAGCATGTTAATACCTTGTGACTCTGGTTAACCAGCATAAAAGTACTACAGTAGATTAAATGTATTTGCAAAAGTGAAACCAGCAGCTAATCATCTTGTTCATACACGTTGATTTTTCCCCCTGACTAATTTCTCTTGTAGTGGGAGTAATTAACTTTATTAGTAACACTGACTACTCTGGTACCTTCGGGCAAGCACTGGTAGAGCTGCTTATTAGCAATCACATAGTTTCACTTACACTGTTATCCTGAGCATTTCCTACGGGATAAAGTGCCTGTTGAATGTAAGGGGGAACAGATTAACTTCCTAGTTAAAATAAATGATCAAATGTAATATTGGAAACGGGGAGAAGAGATGCAGAAATCCTAAACTTTTGCAAGCTTGAATTCATTCTCACTTTCAGTTCACATTTTGCCTTTACGAGGAGAGGAAGACCAGAGCTGAGGTCCTCATTCCCCAGTGTGTCTCCTTAGGTGGGCTCTCCATGACATACTGACTCAGATCTTTGTTGACCCAGGACACGTGTGACCAGCAAACCACCTACACTGCTTTGCCAACAGAACACAGCCAAGATTTCCAGATTGCCTAGAGGCACAGAGGTGGCAGTGTATTCAAGCACTGGGAAAACTGGTGACCCTGGAGCATGGACGAGCTGGCACTTTGCTGGAGGACAGGATCCAACGTGGTACAATTCTCTGGAAACACACTTGCAGTTGTCAGCTTTTCTGCTTGGAAGAAGCTACCTGGTGAGGTGAGGAACACTGTACCTGTTCTGCCTTGCTGTTCCCAGGAATACTTTCTCCAAAAAAAGACAAGCAACCTGGCAAGGAGCCGCACTGCTTAGGGGTTGTGAAACAGCTCTAACGCTGAAAAGAAAGAAGGTCATGTACCCACTCATTAACTGGGCATTGCAGCACGAAGCGTGCAAAGAGGCACTGGCAGCCAGTCCGAGGGCTGTTTTCAGGGGTGGGGCAGCTGGTAGCAAACTATGCTCAAATAAATCTGAATGGTCAGAAAGCAAGGTCACAGGAAGAAAAACATCCAAGAAGAGGGAGAAGAAAGGCTCTTCCTGCTCTGTCAGATCATTTATTGTTGCTTTTTCTTCTATGACCTCAGCTATCCATCCCCGTAATGCATAAATGATGCTTACAATGTCTTACTGGGATTAGGACATAGCCCTTTTTCCCCATACCAGCCACAGTCCCTTGTTCAAAGTTCCCTTTGTACCTAAGAGTCAACAAAACACTTCTGTTTTAGCTGTTTGAATCGATTTTATCCATTCTGTACCTAACATACAAGTATTCCAGGAGACATTGCTTAGAACACAGTTTCACTCTCAGACTCATATACTAGTGCTAGAAATCACAAGCTATGGTTGCTAAAGAAAGTGGTGTACCACTGAGATTGGAAACCATTGAAGTCCATGTTATATAGATCAGATATGCTAATCTTTTTTATTATTGCTCTTTACTTAAGGAAAGGAAAGGAAAGCTTGGGACAGCTAGTTGCTGCACTTGCTGGCCCACCTCCCGGCCCCTGGTGTGATCGAAATTTGCTGCTAACATCTGCTCCCAGATCCTGGTGCAGTAGTGTAAGGAGAGTGGAGTGAGCATGGCTGAACCATCTCTACAGGCTGCAACAACCCAGGGCTGACAGATTGACCTGCGTGTTGTGGATGGTTGGCACTCCCGGGCTCCAGTGGGCCACGGCAACCCTGGTGACCACGTCCTTGCAGCATGTGCTTCACCAAGCACGAGTGAAACAAACCTGATACCATTATGCCAGGTCAAAGAAAGAAGAAAGGAAGAGGTGGAATTGTTGTGTGGGTGGAGTTTATATCACGTAAATAATTGGGAAATTATGAATTTGCATTACTGAATAGATTATTTTTCTCACGGATCTGTTATTTTACAGGAGAGACTCAGGTATAGGCAGCCAAACAACACCACTGATCAGATAAAATTCATTTGCATGCTGAACAACTGGCTCTGGCTCTTCCCGAAGCATGCCTTCTTGACTGACACACTGAATGCCCACAGCACTCAAAAAAATATCCCTGGCTCTGATGAGTTTAAGAAAACAGAACTACATTTTTAAAACTTTTTTATTGAATTTTCCCAAACACATCCCTTTCTAATATGTCCTTCAGTGCCATGTCCATGAAACCTACCATACATTTCTCAAAGAAACAGATTAAACAGCTGCTTGTCAGCAACTGCTAGTCATCATCAAATGTATCCAGAGAGGTGCTAATGCCTTTGCATGTAAGAGATGATACACAGAAACTGAACAGCAGAGACCTGCCGCTAGGGCTGTCTCAGTCCCTGTGTAAAGTACTCTACTGTCATCAGAAACCAATATAATCATATCTGCAAGGGAATTAAGGTTCAGCTTAAAATGAGCTGCAGTTTTGCACCTATACCTCCAGGTGACAACCTGTTCCAGAACCTCACTCCCCTGATTCTGGATTTCAACCAGAATCTACCCGTTCCCTCTTTATTTCCAGTTGTTTGGCACCTTTCTCTGTATTTTCATTTGTAAAGCTCCTTCTTCCCCTGCATTTACCCCCAGCTACAATAAGAGAGAGTAATCATATCCTCTGTCAGTCTTCAGTGCAAAGGAGCTAAGATCTGGCTCAGATACAGGTGTGAATGCAACCCATCATTCAGTGGTTAATAAAGATCCAGTCCACCTACACTCACTTATTGCATTTACAGTAGATAGGGCAAATAGGTATTTTCCACCCTATAAAAGTTTAATTATGAAACTAAAAGTACAAGTTATATAATCAGCTTTCAACATCATCTGACGTTCCAGTTCTGCTTACATTTATGTTCAGCTTCCAGTCATTAAAGGGCAGATTTACTCTGGTAAACACACCAAACAACTTTGCAAATTAAAATGATTTCTGACCTGCCCTCAAGTGTGTTTAAAGTGGGCCAGATGTAATGGGATGTTCTAACCACTGCCTCACTGAAATATGTGTTTGGTCTTAGTGTTCAGGACTAACCTTTCTTGCAATGTTTAAGTATATACTCTAGTCAGAAACAGAGCATTTATTTGGGATGCAGAAACTAATCTCAGGCCCAACCAAAGTCCATACTGCAGCCATTTCGTTCAGGAGGCCATTGTGGTTAGGTACATCCTGCTCATCATCCCAGGGAGGAAATCCCACTAGTGTTAGTGATAATAGCATTCCTATAAAGAGAACAAAAGACAGGGCTGCTCTTTGACTTCAGCAGTTGACCCTTCTGTCATGCAATAGAGATCTGGGAAGAAGACCCCCACCAGCCAAAGCTGCTGCCATGCCAGGCTTTGCTATCTGTGTTTCTGATAACTCCTTCCCTCTCCACCCTGTTCCCTACAAAACCATTCCAGACCATGTTCTTCTAGGATGTGACATCCTGTGAGGGGGGCAGTTGCCAGTTCAAGCCAAAAGCCACTTTCCCTCGTATGTTCTGATACCAAAACACTGAAAGGGAAGTGTTTTACTCCGGGCAAGAAGGGAAGTAACAAGCTTCACAGCTTATTTTTATTTTCCTAAAATATTCGTAAGGTGAGCCAATAGATTTAAGTACCAAAAATTCTAGGAATGGGCAACTTTCAACCTTTGACCTGAGACTTTATGCCAACTCATTGCCTCTCATCCTGCCCTGGTTGACAGAAGGGCAGGATGAAAGTGTGCTGGCATAATGCAGCATTCATTCGACTTTCCTGGTCCCACCCATTGATGTTTTCCAGTTTCAGTCTCTAAGTCTCCTTGATTTCCTGGAGGAGATACATCAAGAATCTCTCCCTTCCTCTCACTGAATATGCATACACAAATTTCAAGTGTGAGGGTGAAGCGGGAAAGGAGTCAGGAATTTGTTGCATGCAATGTTACAAACATTATCCTTTGTTGTTTGATAGGGCTGTCTACCCTAAAGCTCATGAAAAACTGAATTTTTGAAAGCTTTGCAAAAATATCTCATAGCTTTTAGTTCCCTATCTCTCACAAATGTGATTATTTCTTTAAGTGTTTGCAGAAATAGATATTGCATAAATTCTCCGTTAAATAGATTTTTGCTTTTCTATGAGGCTAGTTAAGATATGTAATATTTAAATTACAACATTTGTCTGTTTTCTGGGAAAAAAAAAAAAAAAAGTGTTAATTTCTCCCAAAGCAGTACCAGATTATCTCATAAAACATCTCTTCCACTTGAGATAACATGCTTATATATCATCACTACTTATGAAACCAAGGCATGTCAGGATCATTTCTTTGATGTGTATTATCAAAAATAAATATTCATTCATTAATATCAAATCATTTGCTCAGTGCACTGTGTATCTTAACACCCCTGGTAGGTAAGCCCCAGACTTACCCCTCCTTACTTGAGACATTTCACTGAGGCAGCCAGAAGCCAAAGGGCTCTGTTTATATCTTGCCCAACTTTATACCTCCTCTGTATGCTCCCTCTAGCATGAGGTGCCTCAGTGGGCAGGCAGTCCCAGAGGGTGATCCAGCTCACCTGAGATCTGATCTCCAAGAGTACTGTCTTGCTATATTAACAGCAGGTTTTAGATCTTACTCAGGCCTCCCCAAGATCCCAGAAATGTGGTAGACACTGTATTCATGCAGGAGGTCTTAGGAGATCTCCTCATCTCTCAGACAGCAGCTGTAGAGATTGAGCCATTGTAATGATTCCTGCTGAGTGGGGGTTCATAATATGTTATTAAACCATTGTAAAACTACCCAGGCTAGCTTAGAAAAAAATATATTGAGCAGTTCTGCTATAGAGAGACCTAAATTGTAGCTAGAGGTACTCTGGTACCTTAGTTCAGAGTCTAAATTGAGGGTTGGAAGTAAGTAGCCCTCGTGCATACTCTGTAAAACAGATGCATTTGCATAAATGTGGAGCTCCTGCTCCTCTTTTTTTCTGACATTGCTGTATGCCTTATTAAATACTCGTGAGCACTAAGTTCTTAAGAGAGCCTTTCTCTGCATAGGTAAACCTAAAAATTCCCCTGCTTTAAACGTCAAGTAAAAGAGACTAGCTTAGGTGCATCTTGTCAAAATGTAGTAGTAAGGCTTGTCTGCACAGAAAAACAGCCTGAAATAGTTATTCTGCAATAACTATTCCACACACAGCATTCCACCATTGCTATTTTATAATAGTACCCCTAGGGACACATGGCTGAGTTAAACCACAAAAAGGCACTCTTCAGGCAGAGTAAAACTGTCCCCCCACAGCGAGTGTGGACTTGCTAACTCTGGCGAGCTCTTGGTTCACTCCCTAATACATTTCCCATTTGCATCCACAGCTGACTGAGCTTTTATTGTCTTCTGGAGTTTTAATCTGAAAAACTGGTATCTGAAAGAACCCTAGAAATTAGAATAAGACTTTCAGTAGCTGGCCATTTCGATCATCTTCCTGCCAGTTATTCACTACCATACAAGAATTTAAGTGCTTTGTCCAGCTGAATTTTCATGCTTGCAAAATTGAAAGTTCTGACCCTGCCCTCTGTAGTCTAATGTACCGCACAATAGCAGACATTATTGAGAAACATGCCTAATAATCATTCATGATTTGCCTCTGCTTGATTTTGTCCGACTCTTTGCACTCCGTTTCCTTTAGGGAAAGACCCTTTGCTATCTTTGCAGAATGCAGTTGACAGTAAGGACTTTGTGGCTACACCTTTGAAAAAAATGAGCAAATGGTTATAGTGGTGCCAAGGAATTCTGCTGCCAGCAAATGTCCATGAAGGATGGTCTGGATGCCTAAAAGAAGCACCCAATGGAACCACTTGGAGATCTTGGAGAGTGACAAACCCTTACAACCCCTCAGCTGGAGCCTCAGATTAGACTTCTTCATTATTCTGAGACAAGTGAAGCCAGGTTACCCAAATTGCTCTGTTGCTAAATATATGACGCGTAAATAGCCTGTTGTTTTCTTGCCAATACAATATACTACCTCCTCCTCCACCTCTCCTTACGTAACCTTATTAAATAAAGACTGAAGAACCCTGAACAGCACAAGTAAAAACAGGCCATGGATTTAAAAGAGGGGTGTGTGAATGGGTTCTGACAAACAGGTCTTCCTTTGCTGGAAGGGGACCTAGGGATTTTCATTAAGGAAAAAAAAAAAACAGCACTTCTTGTCCCTACTGTTTCAGAACAACATTGCTGCAACAAGCATTTTCATCTGTAAGTGGAAAAATCCTAATATAGAGAACATCTTTAAAAAATAGTGACAATCAAACAAAACCTGCTGCAGTGTTTTTCAATACAAGATTTATTCACTTTGGTTCTGAGAACATTGCATAACCCTTGTAATATTAGAGCTTACTGCATTGCTTCGTCATACTCCGTGAACTTGTGCTGTGACACGTCCACATTCAGATATATCAGACACACTGGCAACACCTATGACACAATAAACCTGAACTATGTTAATTCAAGCTTGATGGGACATGTGGCATTCCCACCTACTAGACTGGAACCCTTCCTTTGTAGGTACACACAGGCTGGGCGGCCTCAGACCGCCTTGTGTTATGTGCTGCTCCTGGACCTGGACACCAGCAGAAAGGATTAATCACACTGAGAGTAATCACACACGGGTACACGCACAATCACACACAATCACACATGGGTAACTATGCACTGGCCAGTGGTACCTCTTCAGCCCACCATTTTGGGAGTGGTGAGAAGATGAACTTGGGAAGTTCATCTTTTAAAGTTCATTTTAAAGTTCGTCACTTTATTATTTGATATCCATGTTGAAGGGGGAGTGGAAGTTTTGGGTACCAGTTCCTAAATTATTTTTAGACTTTATATTGAGCAGCAGAACCCAAATTAGACAAAACCCCGACTGTGCCCTCAAAAACTCAGTTGTTTTCCCACTGCTATTAGTCGCCTGTTTCTAAAGGAGGCTTTTACATCTGCAGGACATTAGAGTATCCTGCAACATTCGTGAGCAATGCAATGAAGTGAAGAAAAGCTGAGAATAGTTACCTTGGGACTGGGAAATGATTTCATAGTCATAATCAGCTTTAATATGCCAGTCTGAATGAAGCTGCAAAACTCCCAAAAAGAGCCAAAAGAGGTCTGTATGCCTTTTCAGCCATCCTGGCTCTCCAGTTCTTGCCACCTCAGCCACTTTCTCAGCGGCAACCCTTCTTGTTTCAACTTTTTTTTTTCTGCCCTTCACTCCAACTACAGCTGATAGGATCTAATACATTTTAATAGGGTTTAAAGCACAGCTACATTAATTCTGTAAATGGCCCTAATAGCTTTCAAATGTTTCTATCTATGCTTTACGTCTTTAGTAATAAGAATGTGGAAGCATTTGTAGTCTGTAAAATAAAAGGGAAAATTGGCTTCAGACATAAGTTTTACTGCCAGTAAAACCATATATAACCATTTGCCTATTTTTTAACAAAGACGAATTAGTAGTACGAATTCTAAAAGTAGTCTGAAAAATGCTTAAGTTTGTCCTCTTGCCACCTTTGTCTCCTGTCACAACAAGGTGAGGCTGAGAAAAGCAACATCTCACAGGCTTTCCAGTATTAGTTTTCTGCTGCTCCTCCCTGCAGAATCACATTCTTCTATTCTTTTCACCATTGATCCTCAGTAAATCAGTTCCAAACTATCTAACATGAATACAAAAGCAGAAGGGCAATGGCTTTGAACTCACTTTTCTTTCTAATTTTAGGAGGTAATAAGATTATTTAGTATGCAGATTCAAATTTTTCATCATGACATTGTAACTTGATGTATTTTGTTTCTCTTCTGCGCTCAGAATATCTAAAACCAAATACTGATGGTAATGATTCAGAAGTACTCATTCAATAGCTCTCTCATTGCACATGTTTTAAACTTCAGAATGAAAAAAAGCTTCTCTGAACACTTAATATGCATGGGTAAAGGGTGTTGTTATTGGGACTGGTCAAATAAATCACTTGGAATTGTTTCAGTTGTCTGATAGGAGAACATGGACACTTCCAGCACGATCATTGTTGTGTACAAATGTACAAACGTGGGTAGCAGTGCATTTTTGCAGATAATCCTTAGAGGTAATTTTTAGCAGACATCAGTCCCTACAGTCAATTGTCTTAGTGTAAGTATCAGATGGGCTAAAATATTTTAGAAACTGATGCAAATATCTGCAAAACTTATGTAGGCTTTTATACTTGAGATTAAAAGGATTTCTCAACTAAGAATAAGACAGTAGAAAAAAATGCCAATATTCAAAAGCCCCACCTCTACGAAGTGAAATTGGGGTAGCTTCCAAAGGGAATATCTACAAAAGGTCTTTACACTGATTTCATAAATTCTATTAAATGGGTGCTCTACATGCCTGTGTAAATCCCAGCCCTAGAATGTAAGTGCTTCCCACTGATTGAATACAATAGAAGCTAAACATTGCTGAATTGAATCCATGCAGGCATTCAAATAAATATATAGGAAATGATTTTATGATTCTTTTCATTCAACTCTAATTTAGAAATGTGGAATTTTTGTGCTTCTTTTTGAAAGTAGGATAGCAGTAGGGATAGGTCCTAATGCTCACTTCTGAATGTCAATCCAAATCGAATTTTTCCCAAGGTTGAAGTTTTGTTTGGCTCCAAGACATTGATTAACATTCTTCCAAAGGAATAAAAAACTTTTTTTTTTTTTCCCCACAATACAATAACTGGAACATGAATGCAACTCTCAAGACTCTCCTTTCTCATTTGCATGGTCTTGGAAATGTTATCAGTGGTCCTGATTACCTCTAGACAAGAAATATCCAAGGATTTCAGCCTTTATAAAAGCTCATATTATTAGTGACGCTCTCTTTTGAGAAGTTGAAATCTCCTGGTTAGAGAGAGGAGTCCAGGACCCTTCTGAAAACAGGACATATCCACCCACTTGATTCCAACAAAATCTCATTGGCATCTGTGTTTCTTCATATGTTTATCTCATTTGCCGGAACAGCAAATCCTCAGAAAATACTTTTCACTGAGATTAAACCAAAATCCAAATGACAGCTCTAACCCATTTTTGTAAATTATCTGTAAACATCAATATTAGCATGAACTAAAACCACTCATGGGACGTGTGCCATTTTGCTGCTTCTTTCCAAAATAAGCCTTTGCACTACAACATGGTTAACAGAGGCCTGAATACAAGCAACTGCTGGTTCCAAAGGTTGAAGCCAGACCCCCAGCATGATCCTGTATTATACAAACCAAGGCATAATACCAAGCAGCTGAAAAACAGTTCTGTCTGTTAAACCATTGGAGAGTTTCAATACATTTAGGCTAGATGTTCTCTATACATTTCCTTTTGTTCCTTTCTGTTCCAAAAAAAAAATAAAATAGTGAGAGCTATGAAGTCCCTTTTTTTCCTCATCTTTCTTAGAAAAAAAAATACTCTTTTTGCTCTTTTAAGCAAGAGATTTCACCGTTGTTCCTCTAGCAGTACACCTGGAAATAGCCCTACACCTGTGAGGTTGGAGGGCTACACAGGCAGTGAAAGTACTGGGGACAAGCAGAAGGGAGGATTCCTAACTAGAGTTCAGTTTTGTTTCCTCTAACCAAGGCAAGTAAACCTGTTGACCTTAAGATATCTCGCTTGGCAGTAGGCCTGCCTTGCTATTTCACCTTCATTCGTACTTACTCAAGAGGAAAGACATCCCATACTAGAGCAGGCCACCCTCACCTCCAATAAAAGCACGTTGGGAGTGCAAATATCTGCTCTGGAAAATGTGTGGCAGAAGATATAGTCAACCTTGCTGTACACACTGGAAGTTATCAAAAAGGTTTTGCCTGAGAATAGCATTATTATCCTCTGTCTTTTCTTGTGAACTCTCAAGATTGTCTTTCTTTCCCTTAAAGAAACTACGTTGTCAAATGTTAACTTTATCTTAAAATTCCTTGTACAGGCGAACAAACCTGAGAATTGTATTGTTCTCCAGAGTCTGATTTGTTTAAAACTAATTGTAAGACAATAGTATTTCTCTCTTGACATTTGTTTTCCTGTTAAAGATAATGTTGGAACCCGTGACATGACCACATCCAGCTGCACCAGACACATCAAAATCAGTGACAGGATGAAACCAAATTACTAGGCCTTTTTGTGGCTGGGGCACCATGTGATGCATCACAATGCAAGATGACAATTGAAACATTTTAAACTGTAGTTTAAACCACAGCAAAGAAAACCTCAGGACTCAAGATCAGAGAGAGAGAGAAAGAGAGAGGTGTTTGCAAACTGTAAAAGAGGAAGGGATTTAGCTCTTTGCTTCTTTACAGGTTCACCATCTCTGACACACTGCCAATTGCCAAAGGGTTTTGACATCTGAAGGACATTATACAAATCTACAGCACTCAGGAATAGCGGAGGGAGAAGGGAAGCATTTGGGTCATATGTGGAAGAGATCTAAGCATTCCTATCTCCCTTTCCATGCCTCAATGGGCAGAAATAATCAAGCACTGAATGGGCCATAAGGCTGGCAGAACTACGAGAGGATGAGGCTGCTATCACAAATAAGAGAAGGAGAGACACTGGCTAAGGCTTTATCACAACAGCAGGCCAGATAGAAACTAAAAGACCAGACCTTTAGAGTAGGCTAGGCTTTTAAAATAGTCATATGTAGAATGTGAGAGATGGAAGCTGTTCTGTGTTGTTGGGGTAGTAAATTTAAAACATGACAGACAAAATGGTCAAATAGCAGATGGCTCACCCTGCTCTGCTGTTCTTATTAACTATGATGAGGGGTGATGAGGGGGTCCCTTTCTCAGAACTGTAGTAGTCATTTTAAAAAATATAAAGAAATTGCTTTTTTTTTTTAATGTGTAGGACTAAAATGTCAATTCTTTGCTACAAATTTACACATTTGGAAAAATGCGATTGTGTTTTCTGCACCTCTAAGATCCCCCAGAACAGCCACAGTCAGTTTATATTTACAAAGTTATTTTTTGTATGCCTCAATGCTGCAAAAGCATATTGCTCTGAAAGTCAAAGCTGTGTTATTCCCAGCTGGAGTTATTGCCACCAACAAAGACTCCATAGGCAGATTCTGTGCAGACTTTGTGGCAAGTTCAAGTTCTTTGTCCTTGTTTTCAAAGTATGACATCGCTTGGCTGAATGCTACCCCTGACTTAGTTGTCTTCTGCCAAGAATCTTCTTCTCAGATCTCCTTCTTCCATGTCAGTTCACTGATATCTTCTGGGCACATAACAGTACCACTAAATATCCTTCTCAACTTGTCCCTCTTGCATCATGCACATCCTCTCACTTTTTTTTTCCTGCTTATGAGAAGAAAAGTAGAATATTGCTATATTTCCATCAGGGCCTAGGAATGTACTCCACCTTTGAGCTCTACAAAGTAGTCAACAGTTGTTTTCCCATTCTACCTTTGGTTACAGATAACTAGATATTCTGCCTTTAAGGCATAGCCAAAATTTCATCTAGTCAGTTTATTGTAAGTGTGATAATTTTGGGACCTGTGTTTGAAAGTTAGACCTGGACTGGGAGGAGCCATTCCAGTGCTGTAGAAGCCAGAAGATCTTTCATACCAATCTCCTGTGATCATGTGGGCCAAATGAAGCTGATGGAAGTAAAAAATGTAACGCCCATTTTTGTGTCTAGCAGAGATCACTCAAGAGTAAAGGCCTGTCAAGCAGAGGTGTCTTGGTTTTATTTTTTTTTCCTGTAGTGACATTTCAGCCATCATTTTAAAATTTAATTTTGAATTTTGCAGCCATCTGTTTCAAGTATTCAGATCTCCATGAACTATTATATAATCACTCTGGAAAGAAACCATTCAACAGGTTTGTTTCAGAGTGTTGCTGGCACAGGACTTTTCTTCGTTCAACCTCTGAGACAGCAATGAATGATTGCTCCCATATGTATGCAGCACACATGAGTGTTGAACCTCTGTGCATACAAGATTTTCTGTGTAAAGTCATTATTTTTCTCTTTTGCTCATCCTTAGAATGCATATCAGAAGTATTACCTCTTCCTGCAAGATATTTGCAAGCAGATTAAGTTAAACAGGAGAAAGTGAGCCTTCCCACTCATTATGTGTAATTTTCTTTTGATTTGTTTTGATTTGTCTTAATGGGAATGGAACAGTGTGTAGGTGTGGGTGTAGATGATGGGGTGGGTAAATTTTATGGCAAATGAGCTGAGTAAGCAAGTTTGAAGCTACCTCTCAAAATGATTCTTTGTACAAGCCTTGGGGAAGCAATCAGACACTTGTTTTAGGATCCCTTGACAAATCCCCATGCTCTGTTTCACCCAATTGTGAAAGCAAAGACTTATGCAGCCAAAATTAAATGGTTATGTCAGCTCCTTCTGCATATGAGTTTGGTTTGTTACTAACAAGTCTGTTGTCAATAAAACCATACATCTTGTAGCCCAGAAGACAACACACATCTTGCGTGTCTTCTCACTTATAATGCTGTTGGCTCACCTGAGGCAGCCATCTCAGAGCAGTATCAGGATTTCCCTAGGCCAGCCCAGAGCTCTTGAGGTTGAGGGATCTGTGCAGAAAGAAAAGGCAGAAGTTGGGGAGCAAGCCTATGGATGGAGGACCATCCATCCATAGGCTTAAGAAATCCATCCCTTAAGAAATTCAGCTAAATGTCAGCAAGCAGTTCTAACTTTCCCACAGTCCACAATGTGGTAGCCCAGAAGAGAGAAGGGGTTCAGAAGGAGAAGATACAGGTAAATGCCCCAGGAGAAGGACTGTGCTGAAATAACATTGCCACAGAGCCGAAGGGAGACAAAAATATTTCTTATAAATAAGCAGATCTCTGGAAATTCCTGAATGTATCAACAGGTTGTTGCAAGTCCTGCAAATCCCACCCACTCAGCAGAAGAAACCTATGAAAATTCTGCAGGGGGAACTCAAGAGCTGCTTTCAGTGGAAGGAAGCAATCTGGCCTATAATTAAGTTTTCATCTCCTATTATTTATCCAACATCATAGCATCTCATCCAACATCTACCTTGCCGACGCTGTTTATTTAGTTAGTTCATTATATTTCTCTATAATTTGTTGCAGTTGGGCTGAACACAATGGCTTAGAAAAACACCATTCCAAACACTTTCATCATCACAACTTTCTAAATATCCTAGCCCTGCTTGTTGCCAAGCAGAGAAGGAAGCATTACCGTTTCTGTTGCACTTGATTGCAGTCCTTTTCACCTAAAAATGCACCCACTCCTGCTCTGGGATTTGCTATTCATTCATCTTCCACCAGCCTTCAGAAGTGAGGAATGTGGAGGGCAAAGGAAGAACTAAGGAGATGCTTAAATGCAGGATGTAAAGCAGAAAGAGATGAGTGACAGAAAGACAGCGACCTTTATTTGGCACACCCTGCCTTTCTAGATTGTAATTTCACGTTATTTTTTGTAAGGTATGTTAGTTCCTCGACTGGGGCTGGGACCATCTTTTGTGTGATGTGGTAGCAAAGCTTCAGTTACAACAGGTACGTGGCCATTAAGCAAGACTGCAAAGGGTCTCTGATCAGGTACAATCAACAAAACTTGAATTAGTCTTAATTAGTCTTACCATGAATCTGTGCCAGGATCTGCTTCATGTGTGTGCATCAGTTAGACATGCACAGACCTGTGACAGGCTTCTATACAGCAGTAAATACCATCCGTAAGGAATAAAGCCAGGCAGACCTAGTAGTTTAGGTCCTGTGTGCCCTGTAGATGATTGGAGACAGCCATCTTGGTATGAAAAACAACAAAATAATGAGGATCAGCAGGTCCGATTCTGATTTCAATTATATTTATGTAACCCAGGAGTGACTCCACCAAGATGTGAAGCAGTAATGGTGGAAATACAATGGCAAGCCAAGAATCTGTCTTTGGTAAATAAGCTTCATCCATAACACTGTGAGGACATTGTAGACAGTTCAGTAACTGAAGGTGTGATGGCAGCGCAGTCATGTTCTAGCTAGCTTCAAGAGTATGGCAGGGAAACTGCAGCTGCACAGGCTGTGGAAGGAGCTCCATATGTGTTTTGGAAGAAGGGAATGAGAGCCATGAAGCTGAAACCACTGTATCTTCCTGGCTATTGTTAGTGCTAGATGAAAGCTGGTTTCTCCACATCTCACATGCTGCAACTGAAGCTCTAAGCATATCCTAGACAGTGCTGGAAGCTGGCAGACATGAGCAGTGCTTACTGTAAATCTTAGCAAAGAAATGCACTTCTTTAAGGCACACACCAGGTAGTTCCCAAGAAGTTTGAGGTATTGCAGATGAGAGTCTTTCCACAGAAGGAGGCTTTTTTTTTGTCTTCTTTTTTCCTTTTCTCTGGCAATCTAATGAACCAAGGGATGGTTTTGATTCAGAATCTGGAGCAGATATGGGGAGGATTGATTCATGATCCTTTTCTTTTTTTTTTTTTTTCCCTTTTTTAATGGGCTGACAGACTCTGCTCCAGGCCTGTGTTCCAAAGGCCTGATCCAAAACCCACTGAAGTCACTTCTTACAGACTACAGTGTGCTGTGAATTTGGCTGCAAAGTAGTACACAACTACCACTCTGTAAAGAAACATAGACCAACATTTTTTTCTTAATTGCCACAAATATTAATCAATCCCTAAAAAAATCTACCATGCCTTCTTCCTGCCAAAGTTTCCTGTCCCCTATTCTGTACCTTACTTTTCACAAGTTTGGCATTCCCCACTCACAGATAACCTGACATCTGTCCTTGCCCTGTGGTGGGAATACCTGCCTGATCCCATGCTGTGCTGTTTGTCTCCTTTATTACCTTCACACTGATCTCAGTTAACCTCACACGGGCCACTGAAATATAAAGGTTAGACTGTGTAACAGAAAAGAAAAATGTGAGCAACCAAAATGTGCCTGTAGCAGGAATATTTTCTCTCATCTTCTCCTGTTGAAAAAATCTTTGGCATTTCTATGCACACACACACACCCTGCCCATCCTTTACTGTCCTCTTTGCTATAATGACTACATAAGATTGAAAACTCCTGAGGGCAGGGTCCTGGTGAATGGCTTGTTCTCAAAAGTGTCGTGCACTCCTGGGCTGTTGTTTTAATGATCAAGGTAAGGCTACCAGTCAACATACCACATTACCACACTGAACAGGCATCTGGTCCTTACCCTGCAAAGTCAGAGCCTCTAAAAGTCCGTCTGAAAATCCCACTTCAGCAGAGCAGTGGAGGTGTTTGCTTGCATACGTGTAAACATGTAGCCCTAGGGCTGTGCAAATAGTTAACTTTATCAGTTGAGCTGCTGGGCTGAAAAATTGTGGGACAGAAGAATCTCAGTTTGGATAAAATGGGAATTAAAAGAATCTAATTAGTCTCACCGAAATGAAAATCTGTAAATTGTCATTTCATTCAATAGGAAATGTTGCATTTGTCTGAAAATAAAATGGTTCACTTTGGGTACTTGTAAAAGATCCAAAAGATTTGAAGAAGCCAGACTGCAGAATCACAGAATGGGCTAGATTGGAAGGGGTCTCTGGAAGTCAACTAGTCCAATTCCCTGCCAAGCAGGGTCACCCTCATCAGGATCATGTCCAGATAACTTTTGGATGTCTCCAGAGATAAAGACTCCACAACCTCGCTAGGCAACCTGTGCCCTGTTTGGTCATCCTCACAAGGAAAAGAAAAATATTATCCTGTTGTTCAGATACATAAATACCTTAGGGGCAGGGGTGTTGGTATCCTTCTGACTTAAAATACTGGAACAAAAGACAGGAGACAGATTTTAATTCCCATCTCTTTCTCAGGGGTGAATAACCAGGTAAGCTATGAGGTCTCCTTTGTAGAAGATACCACATTCTCTTCTGTCACTTTGCGTGGTCAATTTGGTCTTCACTGGAGCAGCCCTGAAGTTTGTCAGCTCCAAGTCTGCTCCAGACTTGTCTCCTCATCATGACTCTGAAGATATTTCACTTTCTAGCTCCATGTCTGTATAAGTACTTCAGTCTAAACAAAGCAGCTTTTAAAGGAGGAGTCAGGGAGAGGCATGCTTCAATGTATTTATAACCTTATAGTTAACAGTGACTTTAGAGGTAGAATATGTGAGCACAGGTCTAAAGTCTCCACTGGTTCAAGGCACAGGTTTGGATGTGAAGACCTTAACCCAGGAGGTAGGTATTTTTGCAGCAGTCTGTTCAGTCTCCACTTCTAGGAGCTACTCCATTTCTCATAAAACATCTAGATAGTCATGGAGGAAGAGTGTGAAGAATGACTCCTGACAAGCTAGTTAAAACATTCTTCTGGAAGGTGTGACGTGCAGGACACTCATCCCTGCTCCAATTAATGTTTAACAAAGAGAATGGTGTAAACAGGATTGAGAGTACTGACCCTCAGCATCTGTCTCCCGGGCTAACTGAGAGGCAGCAGGCTAGGAGAAGGAGTGGGTAGAGAATCAGCTCTCCTGGCCCAGACCACTGTCTCCCATAGGTTTCTTCCCATAAAGAGTTGGTTTCACAGGGCACTCTTCCTCCACCAGTTCGGTGACCCCAGCCCTCTATTCCTGTTGCTATTTGTGGTACTTAACCTCAACCCACAAATAATTTCACACTGACAAAAAAAATTGTCCAACGCACTGAGTCTTCACCAGAAAAAAATCACCAGCTCTGCAGGACCATTGGCAGCCACACATCCAGAACGGCTGCTTTTGCACCTCTGTCCTCTCCGAGTTTCCCCCAGACTGCTGAAACAGGCCAAGTAGCCTTATCTCCACTCTATTTTAACGTGCTGCTGTCAGATTGCCAGGCATTTTAAGGTGCTTCAAGTGCAATGTCTAATTTACCTGCTAAGTGTTTACACAATGCTGAGCACAATGGGGTCCTGACTCTGGCAAGGATGCCCAGACACCGCTATCATTAACTGTAATTATGACTGATTGCCCAAATCATGGTTCACGTCATGGAGCAGACTCTTCCCGGTGAGCAGAGGCCGGGGGGGGGCCCACCTGAGTGCCAAGCCAGGGCGCCGCACCCTCAGCCACCAGCCTGAACTCCTTGGGGCAGGGGGCCCGCAGTAGGCCACAAGGTACCCAGCAAGGCAGCCTGCATGCTCAAGGGAGGAGGCAGAGTCTCGTGTGTTAGCGTCTGCCTGGGGCCCTTGTGAGTCTAACCTCAGCTCTGCCAAAATATTCTGCGTTCTTTCCCTGGAGGCAGAAGTCAGGCAGGCTGCTGGGGCCAGTCCAGCTGCACTGTGGCAACCCAAAGGCGGTTGCCAATATCTGCAGCAGCTTTTCCCCCATGCCAGGGGGGCATCTGGAGCTTGGGGGCCTTATAAAGAACATGTCGTAGGACAGGCTTACTAAAACAAAGGGAGAACCATGAAGCGCTGGTTGCTTCCTTCTGCTAGGCCTTAATTTTGGCACATGCAGATTAGTAAGTGTTGCATATTGGAGAAAGTATAGAGAAGAAAACGATGTCTGCTCATTTGCACCTACTTAATTAGAGTCTGATAATTACCACTCTGTATGTTTTAACTGTGTAAGGGCAACACGTAGCCTATGCACGTATGGCCACAAATAATTCAGAGCCTGAGTCAGTCACCATACATTATGTTGCTCTACATACATTAACCTGGACTTCCAAGTATGCCTTTTTCAGGGCTCTCTATGTACTTCACTGAGGTCTGCTTGTCCAGCATGATACCTGTGCCAGTGTTAGCCTTGTCTTTTCCATTACACTAACTAGAAACAAAAATGAAAAAGAAAACATTGAACATTGCCTAAAGACTAGACTAGCAGAGGTAACTCTCAAAGTTGTCCTGTGGGGATGACCTCTTATCCTATACACATTTTTTTTCTCTTCTCTCTTCCTGCACTCAACCTTCTTCTAAATTCTGAGTATCTGTTGCTCCAGGGTTTTAGGGCTGGGATGATTCTCAGCAGCATCACAAAACTTTACAAGGGCAGTCAAGCTTTATCTTCAATCTGGGAAAACAGTGGCAGAGAAAGACAGAAGTGGGAACAGGACTTGGGTTCTCCAATATTAGTACAGCAGACAATCTTGTTCAGGAGAGAATCAGGCTCATAGAAAGACCTAATCTATATTTGGTCTGTGGAGCTTCACCCTCCAAATCCTGATGTATCATTACTGTGACTCTCATCTGTCAAGTGTAAGTATTTCAAAAGACCTCACTAATATTTTCCAGTAAGTTGTATAGCATTGTATTGGTATTTTTGTTTTTCAAAATGCCAGTTTTGAAATGCATATGAAATGGTGCCATGTAGTTTTTTGGGCAGCAAACTGTGAAACCAAAGCTTCATTTTCGTGATTTTTAGCTCTGGCGGTGGGATGATGTATTTTGTTCTTGGACAAGGCCTTAATAGCTACAGTTGCTGTGGCATTGAGACATACCTAACACTTCTTCCACTGAGACTGAAGTGAATTTAAAATAACCATTGCAGAAATAACACAGTAGCACTGAAGATTTGAGATTTTAGAGTTCAGCAAAAATAAAGGTAGCATTATCCCATCTTATTTTTCAAATATGAAATATTTTGCTGATATTGTGAATTTAGAAGAACTCATTTCTACATTTATGCTGTGTGACTCTTTTATGTTTGTCTCTGAGACATTTATCTCACCACAAAACCAGGCCACTGAGCTTTTTTGCTTCACGTGCCCATCTAAACAATTCTTAGAGTCACACACAAAGATTGTTCACAAATACTGGCAAGATTTCATCTTCTTACTTTGTACACAAATAACACTGATCAGGCAATTTCCCTTTAAACGGATACTTCTTTATCAGTAAAGATGTTTATTTTTAAACACTTTGCATGGAAAAATTGGCCTGGTGAACAAGGGAACTTCTTTTTCCAAAGCTGACAAAAGCTTTCCATTTCAACATTTGTATAATGAAGCATATATTTTCCACTTGGAACTTACTCTTAATGTAGAATTTTACTCTAAATAATAAAGTTTGAAGTAGAAAAAATTGAAATGATCTTTTCAACTTCACTTTAATGAAATATGTGTCTTCCTTAATGAAATGTCTTTCTTTGATCCATGTTTTCCTGATAATCCTCCTGAGATTTCTCCCAAAAGGACATCTTTTTGTCATGGGTTAGTCAAGGAAAAATGTTGAAATTTCAAAAACCCTTTGTGGACAGGCAAGCTATTTCTCATCTGACTCCTCTACTAAATATTTTGTGATCCTTGGAGGGGGCAGTTGTATACATAGGTGGCATTCCTGTGGTGTACTCAGCAAGCAGCTGACTTTTGCTAGATTTGCTTGTGTGGAGGCAAACCTGGAACCTCCACAAGGCTCAGCCCCTCCATGCTATGGGCTGGGGTTAACCACAGGGAGTAGAGATTGTACAGAAGCAGGGACTGTGGTCCCTGGGTGGTGCCCAGGGATGTGGCTCCCAGCATACGAATCGCTCAAACATTTCTTCCAGTTCTTTACTATTTGCCATTAATGTCCAAAAGGCATTTTCTACTGAAAATGACAAAATGTTGAAAATTTAAATATAGAAAATTTTCTAAATATAAATTATTGTTCTTCAAATCATCTCCATTAAATGGAAAGACCAGAATATCAAGTGCAGCGCACTGAAAAAAATCACCTTGAAGCTCTATCTACTGTGATACAGAGGAAAGTTCAGCTAGGTCCTCAGTTTCATAAACAGAGGATGCACATCTTCTGTTTTAAAAGAGGAGCAGCAGATGGGCTGTGTTGTCAGCATCTTCCCCCTTGGCATTTAAGCTTAAGTTCAGTTTTTGTTAGGTAACTCTTATTCATAGCGGAAGGCACCATATCCCAAATTTTCTCTGAACAAGAAGAAAAGAATTACCCCTCCTGAAGTACTAATGATCTTGGTAAGTACATTGCATAATACTTTCAACATGCTTATATCCTTTCTAATTGCAAAAGATAAATAACTTAAAATCAAAATTTAAAAATTGCACCATATTGTCAAGAGCTATAAAATGACCTAACACGATGGTGTGGTTGTGCTCTCTGCTTTGATTTTCAAAACCATGTTTTCTCAGCAAAGCTTCCAAACAGCGAAAACATCCAGCAGTGCAGATGTTTACAATTACAGGCAACTGGATGAAAAAAACAGGCTTCATTTATCAGTCAGGATTTTGGTTTTGTTTTTATTTGATGTGATACCTACTTGTGGGCCCTTCGATGAAGTTGCACCATTGCAGCTTTTGAGGATTGCATTTCATGGTTATAATAAAAGAAAAAGGGTTTTAATATGTTTTCATAGTCTTATTATCTACTTAACCTTCCAGCATCATTACTCACCTAATTGCAAGCTTTACACACATACGAAGAAACAACAACCAACCAAACAGAAAACACTCCTATGATATGTGCTGCTGTTATTCCATAACAAAAAAAACTTCTTAACAATAACTGGGGTTACTCCAAACCAAGCACTGACCTTGACAATTCCAACAGGCTCCTGCTGGAGACTATCAAATTATAAAGCCTGATGCCTTCTTCTGATAAAGATATTCATCTCACATTCCTTTTTCCTACTGTATGCCCAGTGTGCAGGCCACATGCTCCACAGAGGTGGCTAAGTAACTCCAGGGATACTGCAGAGTCCTTTTCTCATATGTCAAGCAGCATCTCCCAATTTAAAAATAAATAAATAATGGTGAATCTGAAGTACATGGTGACCCAGACAGTTATCTTGGCTAAAACGATGGCTTCCTGCTAAAGCACCAGAAAGAGCTATGTCCGTTTTAATCACATATAACCCTGATCCAGGATCCAGAGCTGTTTGCTTCACTGCACAAAACCAGACAGGCACAGTGATTTGTGCTTTTGCTAAAACACAAAGTGACTTTTTTTAGAAGTCCCTGATCTTGCATCTTGAGATGCTTGTATGATTTTGTCTCTACCACTTTCATGGGACATTCCTGCAAACACAGAAAACTGCTCCAGTCCAAATCCAATGAGGAGAGTAACCTCCACATTCTGCACCAGTGAAGTGCTGGGCATAGAGAGGAGCTAAGTTTCAGAGACAATTGTATTTACCTGACCTTCCTGGCAGCCACAAATTCTCCTAAGTATTATGCTTCATTTTCTTGTTTTAGTCTTTTCCTTGTTTCCTCTTGTATTGCAAGCTAACCCAGAAAGTTTGAGTGTCTATTGAGGCCAGACTATATTGCATGGGGTCTGTCTGGAATACCTTCTCCTGTTTCCATTGGGTCTGCCTGAAATACCTCCTCCTACTTCCACAGACAGACCAGTTGGATCTCACGAGGGATGAGACCTCAGAAATGGGTGCCCAGCCCACATCCTGTCAGGTGTCACTGGACACACAGCACTGTCCTTGCTCCCTTTCTAGGAGGGAAGGACACATGCGGATTGCAGCTAGTCATGCAGCAGCATCCCATAATTTTGCTCTGTCTCAGGGCAGGTGACTGATCAATGGGACAAGGAACAGCAGGGCATGGAATGATACCTGCCTGCATCTCCCTCCCTGAAGGCTGACTGGGCAAATCTTGGGTGTCCTGTGCAGGGCTTGGGCCTTTCCCACCTGGTAATTTTGTTTCAGAGGAAAAATAAATTTCACCTTTTCTGTAGCGGTGTCAGAACAGCCAAGCCACCACCATGGCCCTCGTGTTGCCTGGAAGACTGAGACGAATGTCCCTAGCTCATGGACAGGTCAAGGCGCAAGGAGCCTGCTGCTTCTCAGAGGTAATAGATATCCAGTGCGTGCACTCACAGTGGATCACCTGATACACAGGAGACGTGGCAAACTTGCTGAGCATGTGTCAGCCATCTGTGTGGTGCATATATGGCTGATAGTGTATCACAGCTGTGTCAGGCTCATGTGCATATGTTACATGGTACCCAATGCCTTATTTCTCTATGTGATTTTCCAGGAAGAACTTTGGGAGTCCTACAATTAAAAACTTACTCTGAGTACACAACAGTCTAAGCTTGAGGAAGGTCTACAAGAAGTCAGAGCGAGTTATAACGATGATGTTCTGATGTATTGTCTTCCTGCTGGAAATGTGCCACAAGGAGATATGTGCAGAGACTGACAGCTATTCTTCATGAGAAACCAAAGTTGTGAGCATTTGAAAGTAGCATTGCATATCAATACAGCAGCCATGCTTATCTCCCCTGTGTAGGAAGACTATTTGTCCTTCTGTAGACCAGAAAGAAAAGGCTCTGTTTCTACTGTCATTTACTACATGATAAATCAGGAGTAACTGAAGAGAACACAATGACTTTAGTATATCACTCAGACAAGCATAGTTGAGAAATAAGCCTCATAGACAAACCTGCTCGAGAAATCAGCCTTACTGTGGGGTTGTCTTTATCCCTGGGACTGAAGGATCTCACAAGAAAGACCTGAACTATAGATCAGTGGCAGCTGGCAAAACACACAGAAAAGCATTGCTATACACCTGTCTCTTTCTCACCTCATTTTACAGCAGCCAATCTAAAATTAAGAGGTGAATTATGCCTTAAAATCTTCCATTTCTTTGCTTCTCTCTCATAAAGAGGCTCTAGCTGAAATGTAATTCCTTACACTGTACTTACCCTTATTTGGCCAAATTTGTGTAGGCTGAGCCTCTCAACCTGCATGGAAAGGTTTGATTATCAGTGCTACTAGTATTTATCCCCTTGAAGACATTCAAATTTTGGTGAGGTGAATCTCCTCCTTTCTCAGTAGCCCAAGCACCCCTGTTGTCTGACTTCAGTGTTTTTATTGCAGATTCTTCTGAAGGATGCCACTGGGAGCAGGGGAGTGGAGTGAAATCAACCTTTGTAGACTGTCTTCTTTTATAATAGCCAAAAATGATGTGTAAAGACTTTACTGGTTTAATGCAATGCATCTTACTATGGCCTGAAAGAGGAAGGATATGAAAATATTGCCCTTATGCTTTATTCATCATGTGAAACAGCTGGTATGAAAAAAATACATTTGGAAAAGAGTAGCTTCAGCTAACTTCATCTGTGTAAAAGTTAAACACATAGCCCAGACCAGTCATCTTGGCTTCCAACATTTCTTACAGGGACATTTCTCACAGGGACAGTTCCTGCTGGGCATCCTCCCAAACTAAGGACAGTTCTTAGGATAACTCAAATGTTTCAGGTACAGAATTGTTACATTTTGTCCTCTAGATTCTTGCTATATGTACGAAAAAAAATCTTTCACTACCTTGCTTCTTCTAGTGTGATGTAGGCTACAGAAATTACTGAATTATTTAGTTATCATCATCTCTGTGCATGACCAAGATCATTCTCTTCCTCCTCTGCCACTTGTCTATAAATAATGAAGACTGTTTAACACAAACCTCTGGGCTATGATCAGCCAGGATAGCTTAAGGAGTATGGTACAATTTGTGCCTAACCTCTGTGGTCAGGTACTCAACACCGTGTCAGGCTTGTGCCATTTGAGCACTTTTTTTCTCTTGCCGATCCAAGCAAGGTGTTGGTAGCACTGTTACTTGCTGTATTGCTCTGAGGCAGGGGAAGGACAGCATTAAGTCGTGTTGGCTGTTTTCCTGGAGATGTGCCTAAGTGAGCTGCAGAAAGGGCATAGGATCAGCTTGAGGGTACACAGCCCTGGGTGATGCTGGTGCACTCTATGGGTTGACATGAGAACTCAAAAACAGCAAACTGACACAAATCCTCCTCTGCATTGAGCCAGTAGTAACTAATCTTGATTGAGAGTGGGGGCGCATTGTACCTTCTAAAAAGAGGTGATTTAAAGCTTAGGGTCTCTATAGCATCACATTGTGTCCTGTTTTTTTTTTTTGTTTTTTTTTTTTTATGGTGTTCTTTAAAAAACAAACACAAGGAACAAGAGAGATAGGACTGGGATAGGCTTTCAGTGCACAGCACAGCCAAAAGAAGACTGCTTCAGAAACTGTAAGGCTTCAATTTCCTATTTTCTCTAACATTAAATTAACCTCAGTTTTCTTAAATATACTCTACTCAATTTTAAAAAATGTTGCTTGCATGTATCTTCCAGGCAAAGATCCAGCAGTACGGCTGTGTTGGAAATAAGTACCATTGTTAAGACTGCGTGGTCCTTCACAGCCAGGCTCTCAAGATGCTCATAAAAATCTGGGACTCACTTTCATTATGATCAAGTGTGTGGATACATGCAAAGCACATTTGCATCACAGGGAGCAATGAATGGCAAACACATAATAACATTTGAAGCAGATGTACCACGCTGTAGCAAGGAACAGAGTCAGCTATGATTACTTAATGAACAGGCTGATAGTCCTTACTTGACACAAGTGATTCTTTATGCCTTAGAAAAAGTGACTTTAAAACTTTCTTTTTTAACTGCCATGGGATTTTAAATTTGTGCTTGTGCAGATCTCCAATGATTAAACAATGGACACATCAGTAATCGCATAAAAAGAAAGGAAATGAGTTTTGATCAAAAGAACCTGCTCTCATAGTATTGTTGGTGGGAATGGCATAGTCCAACATGTGTCAACATCCAGCAGCTATCTTCTTTCCTTCTCTTCCTTTTTTCTTTCCAGAAAAGTGGATTTACCATACCAGATTACATCATTTTCACATACAGTGCACACATGTCTCTTCCAAAAATTATAAACACAGATGCAGAACGATGATTTGCTTGGCTCTGGCCCCTGATAGTGACACCCATTCAACCACCAGCCACAAAAGAGCTGTGTTGTAAAAGTGAGGTAGTGTGTGTGCCAAGAGGAGCTTTTTACACTGGGAAGCAGAACTGAAGTGATTCCAGGGTTCTCATTTCTTCATGTACTTAGTCTACTAAAGACTGCAGAAGGTCAGCATAGATGGTCTCCTTCTGGACAAATACCACTGACCAGATTGCCCAACCAGCCATCAGTTTCAATGGTTCTTGTGGCTTTCAGAAGCTTCTGTGTGCTTCATTAAAAAAAGAGGACAATGACAGCATTCTTGGGAGCACATAATACAGGTTTGTTGTTATTGTTGTTGTTGTTGTTTCCACTTCCTTATCCAATAGGTGTATGGGATCTTAAGAATGCTTCAAAATCAGATAATAATGGTTATATGCTTTTCTCAGAATCACAGAACAGCTGTGTTTGGAAGTGACACCTGGAGGTCAGTTGGTCCAACCCCTGCTCAAGCAGGGCCACCTAGAGCTACTTGCCCAGGACTATGTCCAGATGATTTTTGATTATCTTCAGGGATTGAGACCTAAAACTCCTCCAGGCAACCTCTGTCAGTGCTCCTTCACCCTAATAATAATAAAAAAAATAACAAATAAAAAAACACAATGTTCACTGAAATTCAGAGGGAACCTCCTGTGTTTAAGCTTGTGCCCACTGCCTCTTGTTCTGTCACTGGGCACCGCTTAACAGAGCCTGGCTCTGTCCTCTTTGCACCCTCCCTTCAGGTATTTGTTGCTAAGAGCCCACCTGAGCCTTCTCTTCTCTAAACAGTCCAAGCTCTCTCAGTCTTTCCTCATAGAAATTTTCCAGTCCCCACTTTAAGAGATGTCTTTAGCAGAAGCAGCGGTGTGCTGTTTGAGGCTTTGAGATTTCGTGTGTATCAATGATACAGGTAAAACTCCAGAAGCCCGCTTTCTACTTCTGCTTGCTACTCAGTTATGTTCGGTTCTCACATAGCAAAGTATAGAGCATAAATCATGCCTACACCTTTCTCACAGAGATTTCATTTCTAACATGCTGCACCTTCTTATCAAATATATGATGTCTGAAGGAGAGTGCTTCATTGCTTCATTTACAGGGTTTAAAAATATCCGGCGGTGATGACAAAGAAAAGGTGACTGACTGCTGCAGTCATTTGATTTATGGTTACTACAACAGACCACTGTGTTTTGCCTGATAGAGGTTTTTTGATGTTTTTTTTCTTCTTTTTTGTTTTGTTTTTTTTCTTTTTCTTTTTCTTTTTCTTTTTTTTTACTTCCTATTCTGAGTAAAATAGTTTTGCAAGCTAACAGGAACAAATGGGCAGTTTGTTAAAAGTATTTAGGGACTTATCCAATGTGAGGGCAGTTAGGTGTCTAAGTGCACTTAAATATCTGGGCCAGAAGAACAGCAAAGCCAGCTAAACCAGCTAGTAGGGCTATCACTGGGGATAGGTGGTGTCTCTGAGCGGCCTAGAATTAGCATAGCCTAAACCAGATTGAAAGCAGGGCCCGTCCTTTTAATAAGTGTTTGCCTAGTGACTCACATCATCGGGGCCCCCACCTCTAACTGAAGCTTCTTAGACTGAAGCTGCTGGGGTGCTATTACTAATAATAGTATCAGGAGCCATACCTCACAGGGGTAGATCTGTACCCGGCAGTAGCTGCACTGTAATAGGGTGTAGCCAGCTCCAAAGGGGCTCTGGAACGGTTCCACCTCGATGATAGAGCTTGGGCTGCTCTCCATGGCTCTTTCAGATTGCATCTAAACACTCCTCCCTGGAACAAAGTCCTCAGGCACTTCTCCGCTTCAAAGCCTGCCTGGGATAATAGGAATGAACAAATGCTTTGTCGTGTATGTTGGAAGTAGGAAGGAAGATGCATGTCTCGAGTGTGAGGCTTCTTGTAAATAGATCTTCCCTGAATCTTTCAGCCATGCCTAGTCTTCCCGCAGCTGCTGTTCGGGCTATTCTTGCAGCAGCTGTCCTGACCTTAGCAGATCTGTGGTTATTTTGGTGTTAGCTCACTTGGGACCCACGGTGCAATTCCACCTGCAAAGTGACTAGATCCGCCAGAGTCATCCTGGCCTTGCTCTGCCAGAGCATGGACCAGGGTAGGGACTCAAAGGCAACTGCATGGTATATGCACCCTGTAGTCTGCAAATTGCCATGGCTCTGGCAGCTCAAAAACTGCTCTATACCATGCTAGAGAGGTTTCTTTCTCCCAGGGTCTGGGGAGGCTCTTTCGATACACCTTCCCCTTTCTTCACTTCTTAGCCTAAGCGAGTGCAGAGGCTGCAATAAGAGATGTGTCAGGGGCTGGTAAAGGAAACAAAGTCAAAGTGAGTTTTCCTGACTGGCTTCCATGTCGAGAACGGCTCCCACGAGAGAAGAATAGAGTAAGGGTACCCCATTGCTTCTGCACCCCCCTGAAGCTGTGCTGGGAGTCCTGAGGAATGAGGAAAATGAGTCCCCCTGGTTCTCTCACTAACGTCCATTTCTGTTGTGTCAGGCAGCAGGTTAAGAGAAATGTTTGCCAACAAAATTGGCAGCTTGTAAGAGGGAAGTGAGAAGTCTGAATTTGGGATACTGCCACCACAAGCCAAGCCACTGCACTTTCAGGGTGTAGCTGGGCTGCAGTGGGCAGCATAGAACAGGGAGAAAGGAAATGCACAAGCAAGGAGGCTTTACAAAGAAGAAAACAAACAGACAATGAAAGGGTGTGTTCCTGAAATCCTTCAAAGGGTGTTAACTCTTTCATAACAAGACTAATGACTCCCCCTTAAGCTGGTAGTTTCCTCTGTTCCTTATTAAGGTTAATTCAGTGGGCCAGATTCATCCCAGGAGTCCTTTCATTGAAATCACTGGAGTGATATCGCTGATAACCACCACAAAACAATGAGCCTAACACCCTGTATATGAAAAAAACAGTTGTGCTGAAACTTTTTGTGAAACTTTTGGCAGGTTATGGCCCTGCCAAACTCTCTGGCAACATCTTCTTGCTTGTGTGAATGGAATAGAAACATGTCAAAAATAATTTAGGAAACTGCACTTCAGCCTGAGGTTGGGTTTGCAATACGGTCCAGCAAAATCAGCCCTGTCAAAGAGCTGGGAATGGCTCGTTTCTGAGAATGGCTCAGACATAGCTCGTGGAAGGACTGGATGATGGGACTCCACAGGTGGGACCATACACGGCTGCATGCTGCTCCCTGGCCACATTCTTTCCAGTGAAGGAGAAGGTGGGTGCCAGGACTGCAGCCATTTCCTCCTCCATGTCTGTGGTTTGAAGGCTGTGCTCCATCCATTTCTTCTGCACGGGGTTCAGACTGCAGGTGAGAGCACTGCTGATACCTCCCTGCCAGCATTGCTGCGTGTTGGCCAGATCTCAGTGACATCCTGCTCAGCACGCAGGAGCTTTGCATCATCCTGACGAGGTGCTTGGGGGTGCTGCTGTGCCTTGGGGTGCGGCCCTCCATCTATTTTCTTTGGCAGCAAAACAGGCTTGTGAGAGTCCTGCTCTCCCCCACGCTTTATTTCCACCCTCCTAACCGCGGCTTGCCACCCCCTCAGCTGTGCCAACACAAGTGCTTATGAAGCCACCCCGCTCAGCCAGGTTGCTGAAATGCCCTCCGGTGAACTGGGGCACAAGGAGGGAAAGGAGCTGAGGGAAATGGGCTGAGGGAAGCAGGTGGGAGTCGCTGCATAAAGCCTTGCTGCTGACCAAAATGGCTGTGGAGTTGCACCCAAAAATACAAAGACAAAATAAAGGGTTTGGGCATTCACTCCACTGTGTTTCCACTCTGCAAGTCAGAGGTCTGAAGCAGAAGGCTTGCGGCATCCACCTTTCTGTGCTTTCATCTTTTATTCCAAGTCTTCCTTTCCTTTCCTCTCTCCAGAGTTACTGCTCTTGAAGCTAGGAGAATATCAAGCAGGACAGGGCATCATGAATGAAACATTGCCTAGCTGGGAGCTACAGCTGAAGCAAAGACAAAATTTAAAACCCTGGAGATATGCTATTGTCCATGAGTTCTAACAGGGCATTTATATCCAACTCCCATGCATCTCCTTTCTGTCTTTCCTAAGAAAGAGAGGCAAGCAGGGAGGCTGAAGAAAGGCAGGGAAGGAGGGAAGGAGGGAAGGAGGGAGGGAAGGAGGGAGGGAGGGAGGAAATGTGCCTTTGAAGCAGCTGTTGAGTTCAGTACCAGTTTTCAGATAGGAACACATCGTCTCTTCTTGTTCTCTCAGCGGGTCATCCAAACATCGCCAAGCGCCAGACATCTGAAGTGGTGAATTATTTGGAGACTGAAATTTGTTTAGTGCTGATCTGTTTCTGATAGGGCTTTTATTGTTTTTCTTTGTATTTATTTTTAAGACTTTTCTTCCCCTAAAAATAAAAAAATCAAGTTCATCTGATAACTGTCCTGTGAAAGTGGGAGTGAATGTCTAGGAGGGGGAGGAGAAGAGCAAGCAAAGATTTTCTCTGCAGTCATGTTCTTGATTCCCAGTGGTCCTTGCAGTCTGAGGACTGAGAGTTAGTTCAAACTTTTCTGTCTGTCTGCTGACTCATGTCCTCTCCTGCAAGGAAGAGGTAGTGAGGGAAAGACTTTCTCTGAGAACGGGTTTATTTCTCAATGCTTCCACCATCTCAAGCCCACCGAGTTTTCCTAGTTCTTCACGAATTTTGTGATGTGCTACTGTTTCCTGGGTTGATGCTCCAGGACACCTGGGTTCCCAGTGCCCCTGGGCCCTGGAGAAGCAGCATTATTTTCCAACTGAAAACTCTAAAAGAATCTCAGCAATGATTTCTTCTTAAATTGAAGGATATACTAAAACATGTATGGCATATCATAAAGCACCACAAACTGCTGTGACATGTAGTAGTGGAATGAGTAGGATTTTATTTCCCCCGGCTTTGAACTACCTTTCAGTTTCTGCAAAGCCCAGCTGTGCCCAGAGATATTGTTGATGCAGCTTGTTACAAAGGAAATATTCACTGACCACAGACTTGGATGAACATGTTCCACCATCGCCAACCTTCCTAGTCTGAACTAGGCTTTCATCCTTCAAGTCCAGAGGAAGGAAAAATACATTGACAAATATTCTAAGCAAATGCTTTCATTTTAGAATATCTCCCAGGTTCTGGTGGGGGTTGTGGAGAGAAAAGTAGTTTTAATCATGAAAATCAGTTTATGCTGTTAGCATGGTAATCAAGTCAGAATAAAATTGTTGGCTTTTTTGCTTTAGAATTGAGTGACCACAGAGTGATCCAATCTGGAGTCACCACAAAACAGCTTAATCCACAATAACTGTGCCAGCCAGCTTCTCTGTGTAGGCATTTCTTACCAGTCTTGTCTGGCTTAGGAAAATTAAATGAGCTTAGCAAATGCATTGCATAACACATATTGATCATCCTGTTTTTAAGTGTCAGATAAACAAAGAGTATTCCAATGTTTTAAAAATGAATGTATCTAGAGATAGTTTGATACCTCCAGGAAGGTTTCAGTTGGATCTTGTTAACACAAAAGTCTTCCCGGGGTTGATCACTGCCAGCTAACATGTTTTTCCCTGGCAATTTCTAGTTAACAATCGGGATTGTTTAAAATCTTGTTAGCCACTATGTTACAAAAAATACCTTTCTCTTGGTGCAGAGAGCACTTCAAAGTAGTAGGCTGCATATTTCTGTCTTTGCTCAGTCATTTTTAACTAACCATTGCGTTCAGAAGTGCTTACTGGAGAAGACGAGATAGCAATCAGTTATATGCAACTTTAGGAAGTATGCAGTAATGTGAGCCTTCGTGAGACCGGACTTCATGTGCTATGAGGGGTTTGTTTGGTTTTTCAGTCCGCGGCTATGATGAGAAAAAAGATATGGGCATTTTGTGATTTTACCATCAATAATTCCAGCCCTTTACACGCTGCTTTGTAGTCATTTTAGACTGTGCAAAGTGAGTTGAAGTGGGTGTACCAATCAGACTGATAGTATTTTACTCCCACTCTGCAGGGACGATAGTGACTATGCATGGTTGCAGGTAATGGAGAATCACGGTCTCTGTTTTTCCACATAAAGGTCTAAATTCTACCACTCCTACTCAGGCTGAAGTCCTAGTTTTGCAATACAGGAACTTCAGCAGAAACACCGTTGTAAGGGGTTCGTGTTAGCCACCCCCGCCTTCAACCGCATCTTTCCAGGTATCAGCACGCTGCCCCTACGTTAGCAAGCTCATCTGGGTTTGAAAATACCCCCCCATTTCTGAAGGTTGTTTTTCTCCTCGGTGGTTGACAGAGGAGGCGGGGAGTGCACTGGGGGCGAGAGGAGGCACACGGAGGCAGGCAGGAGCTCCTTCCCCCCGGTGCCTGGGTAGCTTGCCACGGCAGCCCAGAGCATTTCATCCCTACCCGACCTACGGGCAGCTAAAAGTCTTCAGGGAGTCTCATTGTGCACAATCCCACCCATGTGGGTGTGTGCCACGGCAATGAAAAGTTGTTTAAAAATGGGCTTTGTTTCCCTTTTGCATTACTATCTCAGTGGTGGATCTTCTGGCACTCTTGTTTACATTTCTTCTGATGACCTCGCCAGTGTCTCAGGAGTGTACCTTCTCAAAAGACATGCCCTTTCCCAGAAATTGCCATAGGCCTAACACCAAGGCTTGATACAGGGGGAGCTGCAGCAAGAAAGGAAGAACTTAATATATAGGAAACTAAACTAGATGATCTAACAGTCCTTATTCAGACTCTAGTCCTTATTCAGACTCTATAGGTCCAATATGAGAATTTGCAAGTAAAGAGTTAATCATCCAAATGCTTCCCCCACTGAAGCCTGTTGCTGAAGCCAATGGTATAGTTTGTGCATGAGAACTTCATACACATGGAGATTTAGATACTGACAGAGCAATGGCTTTTTACTAAAGAGTTGTTAGGATTTTGCTGTTATTTTCTATAAATTATTCTTTTATTCCTGGAAAGTCCATAACAATGATCCAAATTTTCACTCATACAGTCAAAATACTTCCCCACAGGCCAGGACTTCCAGTATACAAAGCACTTCTCAGACATCCATTAATCCTTAAAACAGCCTGTGAGGTAGGAAATTGTAAGTGTTATTATTCCCACTTCACAGGTGGGGACTCTGAGGCACTGAGATTATGTGATTTGCCACAGGCTACACAGCAAATCCATGCCAGACCCAGGATTAAAATTCAACAGCACCTGACATCTGGGCAAATACTCAAGCCCTGGTCTCTGCCGCCTCTAGAATACACGTTTACTTGTGTACATGCCTATCTATGTACATAACTATCTTAAGCAGGTCTCCCAACGAGGACTCACAACCAGTTACTGTATGTTCCTGTGTAGTACAAGGGTGTACGCACATACCAAGAATGTAAAAATCTAAGCAAAGAACAGGCTAAAACATGTCAATTTGGAGAAATCTCCCCAGAAGTCTAAAGGAAGATCTGCACAGCAAACTTTCAAAAGTTATATATTGCTAGTCAACTTCAAACAAAGCAGTAAAGTCTTGAGAATAGTATGTTTTGTGTTATGCCAACACACATACAGGATATTATTTAAATCGGTGTTTTCCTGTCCATTTGCTGAAGAAAATGCATAGACTGGTCTCTGTTCAAGAGCAGACGAAAGTCCCAATTTCTTTGTGCTAGGAAACACAGGCTTGATCCCTAAATTAAAAAGAAACACCATAAAATCTCATATAAGAAGTGAATCATCCTGAGCTCCGTATTTTGTTTTGAAAGAGGTAGATAAAATATACCTTTTATTGCTCTTGTATCATGCAGGGTGTTTTTGTCTCTTTTCATACTACCGACTTCTCTTTGTCAGATCATTATGCAAAACCCTGATCACAGAAGTTTAATGTTTTTGTTTTTCCACAGTGGAAAGTACTTCTTTGCTGTAGTTGTCCTGTCAGTTCTTGCCAAAACATGTCATTGTTCATTTTCCATCTCAAAGAGGGTTATGAAAAGATTAATTTCTAACCTTGACAGAAAGAAAACCATTTTTATTTCTGTTTTCTTCACAGTTGTTGAGCTGTTTCTAATGAACACTGAAAAAGGCAGGAGATAAAAAAGTACAAAGACTGAGAAGGTTTTGAATCAAATTTCTTCACTGGCACTGGCAGACCCTCCCTTTTGTCTTCTCACTGTGCGCTGCATCAAGATTCTGTGGCCTAAGTTTGCATAACATCCCGTCAGACCCTTTCTCCTCTGTGATTTCTAACCTGAATCAGTACAGAACAGCTACTCATTGAACCACATCTTCAATAAGACTATGCACAATCCCTCGTTCCTCCAAGTTCTTCTTTCTGAGCATAGCCCTGTCTTCTTCAGTGTTGCTCACTCATTCTTACTCATCTGCTTCCTTTCATTGCAACCTTAGAGAGACCCATAAGGTAAAATATTAGAAGCAGAGTGAAAGATGAAGAGAGAAGAGAAGACTGAGATAATAAAAGGTAAGCAGATCTTTCATGAAAAGAAAGTAAAATAATAACAATTTTAAGGCTTTAAATATATGTCCAAATATTCCTACACACCAATTTCTTTTATTTGCTTAAATAATCTTGCACTGCTGTGTGTATTCTGTCAAAAACAAAAAAGTGCATTATGATAGTCAAATGTTAATATTCATTCAGGTATTTCCTGCGGAGAGTATTGCAACACTGATAGGAAAATTAGTCTGCACTGCTAAAGCAAGCATGCCTAAAAGCCAGCAACAACTCACCTTTCCCCATTAAAGCAGATTATCTATGTAATTAACCAAAATATCCTTCCCAATTCACAGAGCAAATACGTTACTTGCTGCCTTCTTAAATATACATATTTTTTCTTTTATTTTCCTGACCAGTTACACAGAATGTACAACAGTACAACTATTCCAGTCACTTTGATTTATTCTTACTCCTCCTTTTCTTTCTCTTTTGCCCTCCCCCCGCCCCACCCCCCCCACCCATCTCCCCTCTGCCCCCCCATCCCACCCTCCTTTTTGCAGCTATTGAGCTATTGTTTATTTTTCTTCTTATTTTTACCAGGGTGTTTCATCATGGTGTCCCATCCTTCTATATCGAGTGGTAAGTTGCTGCCTCTGGAGATCCTTGTGAAGACCCATCACAATTCATTCATAACTGTAATGAAATTATTCTTCTTCTGCAAAGGTGCTCACTCAGTGGTTGCCCATGTTATACTTGGGTTTGGTTCAAAATGAAATATTTAAATTTGCTTCCTGAGCTTTTATCACTGAGCTGTGCAGTTCAAACCTAGCTCAGATATGAACTTCTCATACACAGGTACATTGCCCATTGCCAAAGAAATGTGAGGGCAGGAGAGCAGTAAGATACAGTCCAAGTTGCTCCAATTGAGCACGGGGAGATGAGTTCTCCATATACTTGGGAGCCGAGTAAGATCTCACTGATTCCCCAAAGTCCATTTTGCTTAAGAGCTGTATCAGCCCTTGACACCTGGAACGATAGCAAATAGTAAGAGTCATTTTAGAGATAAGCAATGCATATACTCAGACTGCAAGTACCAGAAATTAATATGCAACACCAGTTCCTTCTGGGACTCTTCTGTCTGGTGTTAGTCATACAGATCAGAGGTGAAATAGCAACGGTAATATTAGAAATATTGCTTAAAGTTCATTTTCTTTGCTCTCTTCATATAAAGATAAGAATGCCCATTATTTTTAAATCACTCATCTGCACTGGATAAATGTTACAGTTTGTGGGTGTGCCAATTAAAGTTAATTATTACTTGACTGATCTGACTTAGCATTAAAATGTCTCGTAGAACTGGCTCTGATCTTGCAAAGTGGACTTTTTCTTCTGTATTCCTGTGTGATAAGGAAGCTTGCTGCTTTGGGATCTGGATTTCCTGGTCATCCATAAAAAAAGACAAGATGCCTGATGAAATGTGAAAGTCATTCCATATAACAAAATTCAGCTGCATTAGGCCTGACCTCCATTTGCTTGGAAAGACGCAATTGGTGCAATTCATCCCCTTCATCTTAACAAGAGTTGTACAAATCTCAGCATTGCCCCGATCTCTTTTCCTGCCTGAAGGAAAGAAATGGGAACTTCGGAGCCAGACCATCCTAAAAAGGTGTTGGAGAGAGCTGATATGAATCACACTCCAACAAATGTTTCTTTCCTGTCATTGGCTATACAAGAAACTCACAGGGATTAGTTTAGGTTTAGACAGCAAAGCTTTAGATGCTGAAATTAAATCAGATAAATCCCATTCATTTTCATTCAATGGCAGACCATGACTTTTGAATCTGTGGTGGGTAGATTATCTGCATCAGAATACATCTTTCCCTTTCCAACTTACATGTGTGGTTTCAATTACAGCTTTCAAAAGTTCAGTTTTCAGTTCTTTCAAGAATTTTTTTTTCATTTGTTTTGATTTAGTCTGAAACTACATTTTTAGCTAGGCAATACAACAATAACAAGACAACAAAAATGTTTACTATTGACTGAAACTTTTCATTCAGCTCAGAAAAAGATGTTTTGCTTTCAGTTTGCTGATATTTAGCTGCTCTTTGAATTTTCTTACCTTTTTAAAAGTTAGCATTAAATGCAGACAAATTTTGAAACAAACTAATGCCTCAATAAAAGATCAGAACATTTATTTCAGAAAAAGTTAAGATGAAATAATGCAAACTCAAGCAAAATTTGTGTCAAAGCTATCCATAAAATCATGCCAAATGATGTTTCAGATCTTCAGACATTTTGTATCTTGGAAAAATAAATCACTTGTAAGAAAAAAATGTTGCTCAGCCCTAGTTTTTTGATAACTTATTTCAAATCAACAGCCCTAAACAAAGCAGCTATTTCTCTAATGTGCCTCCAAGTATATAAAAATAGGCATCAAAGCCTGCATATATACAGAAGAGTAAATTAATAAATTTAATTGTCTTAGTAAGAAAAACAAAACAAAACAAAAAAACCACCAAAGATTAAGATGGAAGTGGAAGGAAATTTTATTTAATTTCTGAAGTAATTTAAGCATGTGCTCTGCTGCACTATAGTCTGTTAAACATTTTGTTAAATTACAACTCTGAACTTGGCAACTAAAATATGTGGAAACGTATATTAGTAGTTATGTTTCTACTGAAGTAAAAATGGAAAAAATGCATGTTCCAAATGCATGCATGCTGTCCATTCTTGACACTAGCATTGTTACTGTCTGGCAGGTAGATGGTGAAATGCGGAGGTGGGACCAGTCTATCAGCCATCAGGGTGCTGATGGTATTAGAGGCCCTTGAGAAGAGATGTTATTGTTCTGGGGAACGTTTAAAATACAAACACCCACTCAATTCTTTATTTTGTATTCTGCATTGTGCTGTCCCCACCTTACCATTCATAGATCCTGTATTCCCTTTGCTCCTCACCTCCACAGTTTTTTTCTTCTTCCTTTTGCCTGTCAGGAGGCTGTGGGTGGGGAGCCCTCAAGTACCTTTTCCTCTTTGTTTCATTCATTCATTCATTCATTCATTCATTCATTCGTTCATTCATTCAGGGCTCTGGGTTCCTTTCAAGTATTGCTCATAACAATTTCTAAAGATGCTAAGATCCAAATTCATCTTCAGAATAAGCTCCATGAATTGCACAAAGTTCCTGGGAAGATACTGATTTTTGCCTCTAATTAACATGCATGAAATGAAACATAAAACAGAAGAAATGATCTAAGTTAGTAAGCAGAGTTATAATAACACCTCCTTAGAATGTCTGTGTGCTATTATGACATTTATTTCTTTAAAAAAATCTTCCTGTTCTGTTTCATTACCATTAACTACTCTACTTTTTACATATTAAAAAAAAAAAAAAAGATAAATTAATGTATGTCATAGAATTGGCAGTGCTTCCAGAGAGAGAAGAGAAAAGTGTAGGGCTGGGGGATGCTCTAAGCCCCAAACATGAAAGAAAAACGTACCTCATGGACCCCTTACATTGTCAAAGACCTCAAACACTGCCCTAAAGTTCTCGCTTAGCTAGTGGAATAAGGGTACAAAACAGCACTTCTTGGAGTGGGTGAACGACACATGGAGCAGGTGAATTACTCCCAGTGAGGCTCCGACATGTGGTGTGCAGGATCAGAGACTAGGGTGGGAGCCAGGTGTTCTCTTGTCTTTTACTTACCCACTCAAAAATTTTTACAACCATTTGAGTTCACGTTATACTATGCATATATATGTCATCATAGCTGGGGCTTATTAAAGAGGTAAAAAAATAGCCATTTAGCACACTGCAATTCTGTGCCAAGAGATATTGTCACATGCTCTCCATATCGTAATCAGAGCTGCGCATCTTTCCCTTATGCTTGGCACGGCTTACTGATAATGAGATCATGGCAGATGGGAGTCTGGACATGATAACGCACTCGCTAGGAACTGAAGCTGCTGCTGGTAGTGTCATTTAAAAATTTTTAAAGAATCCTCAAAGTTGACCTTGAAAACTCCCTCATCTCATCCTACTCTGATTATTAGTAGCGTTAGAAACATGGCATTCCTGAGAGACTGTAGAGACTATGCTAGAAGTGGACCCAGAGCAGAGCCCTCTAATTGCAGCAGCACATCACAGTAGAGTGTAGCATAAGAATAACAATGAATATTTGTCTGGAAACACGCTGGGTTTACTGGCAAAAAGGCCTCAAACCCAAGGAGAGAGTACATCTCAATTACACAGCTGCCCTTGCTGACTCCTGGAATGATAGGAAGTTGGTTGAAGCCCTGGACTGATAGAGCCTAGATAAGGTAGCCCTGCCCGCCACGTGGTGAAACCTGATAGCCAGCTTCAGTTAGGTCATCAGAGAAAATGAAATGGTTTCAGTGATGGATCTTGAGGACATGCACTGCAATATAAGAGGTATCTACATCTTTTTTTTTTTTTTTTCCTCAGAAGAAAAAGTAACCCACTCAGAAAACAATTACTGAATTACTGTCAAAACACTGTAGGAGGGAATATTACATCAGCAGGGAGCGTTAACGCAGCCGTTTACAATAGCTCACATTCTGACTTCTCTTCCACTTATTGTCAAGTACAAAGGGATGGTCAGGAACTGTGTAGAATAAGAACCAACCAAAGAGTACATGAACAAAAGAAGGAAATGGTGCAGATGCAGTCACCCATTCACTTCTGTGCCAGTATCTCTTCACTACCACCCAGATGTGAGGACATACAGCTTTCTTGGTCAAAGGCGCTTTGCCCCATAGCTAGGCTGGCCTGTATATAAACCCTCAGCAGACATGGAAGGATGGCAGCTCCGTATCATCCTTAAAAGGAGCTGTTTTGTTTCATGCTACGTCTGTATTTTGTGGTGCCATTCCCCTTTGAGTCCAACCTTGTGTCTTTTACTTTTTATTTCCCACCTGAAAATTGTCTTCCAATTTCCTTCCGAAGCTCATTGTCTATTTACGTGCTGAGAGCCTGATTTCTCAGGGCCCACGAATTCCCCACCTCCCACCAGGCATATCTCATTTATATCCACATTATTTCATTACCCAGACTGGCAAGGGAAAACTGACAGGCTCACATGGATACAAGCGGTGGGGCATGACAGAGGGGTAAGAGTTGGAATAGGTGTGGTGACAATCCATCCCAGAGCTCTAGGGAGCCAATAGAGACATGATGCTCCTTTTACTACCCGTAGAAAAGATGACTTCAAATAATATTCATGTTTTCCTATCCACTGAAACAGGATTTTTATCTCCGAGAACAACTGAAAGACACTGTGCTTGCTCTTAACAAGAAATAAGTGTCATTTCTTGGCAAATGAGGGAAAAAGAGTTGTTATCTAAAAGACAAGCAACTGACAGAGATGGTGGAAGAAGAGCTGTTAGTAATGCTGAACTAGAGAAATACATGTAGGGTATAAAATAGGTCATGTCAAACAGTTTCCTCAGGATCAAAGGTTCAAACCATTTCCTCAAAGGCCCTTTTAATGTGTAATGATCAGGAGTGAGTGCTTCCGTGCTGGCCAGGACGCATGATAAGGTATGGCTTCAAGGAAACTCTTTGCAATTTCGTGGAAAGATAAAGTAAAAAGCAAGGTCCTGTCTTAAAATAACAGGAAAATACCCCTTATGAAACTCTGCCAGATTTATCCATCTAAGGAAAGAATGAGTTGGAATTCAGTCACACTACTGACGAGTTTGGAAAAGCCAGATTTGGGTGAGTTCATGCTTATCCATTCTTAAAACACGTTGCCTGAAATCATAATCAGGGCTGTACACACGTATCTATATATGCACCTACGCAATTGCTTTTAAAATGCCTCTTCTGTAAAATACGGCTGTAGTGTATGCCTAGAGACGTGGTGACTGGTGGTGACTCAGCTAGCTCATGCGGATAGTTAAGACATTTCTCTAAGGTACATTAGGAAAGTTTCCAAATCTGTTGTTTTCTCACCCTCAAAGAGAGTTAAGACATAAAATACGATTTTGTAAACAAAGAGATTTCCAGTATACCAATGATGTGGCTGTATTGCACAATTAAGAGACATGTTTAGGAGTAACAGACTTGAACGCTGAGGGACTCTAGGCTAAAAATCCTTGCCTGCAATTCTTAATAGACCTTTCTCCTCCGGAAGACAACCACCAGTGACTGCAGAGCAGTTCACATGAGGCCACTGGCTGCTAGTCACTGCACATTAGGTATCCCTTCATGATATTTGCTCTACAGAGGTTTGTGCTTCTAGCCGTGAAGACCTCTGTCTTGATTTAAAGTGCTATCTGAGATGCAGTACTGATACATTAGCTCTGGGAAGGGTGGTTGTGAAGATACGGCAGCAAGTCTTCATCTTCCCGAGTAGGAACACAGGACTTTCAGCAACTGCAAATACATCTGGATACTCCTGCCACACTTTAGTAACTCTTTCGCCCAAACAGGCTTAAACAAGGACAGTACCCGTGTGCCTCTAAACCAGTGTGGCTTCTGCCAGCAAAGCTCTGGAAGCAGAGCAAACAGGCAAGCTTCACAACAAAGCAAGCGTGCGTGGTGGGCTCTGGGGTCTCTCCCATTCCCAGGGGAATTAACAGCAGAGCACCTGAACCCTGAGCCAGAATGGAGGCCAAGAACCCATGAGCCCTGCTATTCCCATCCACAAGAAAGCAGTTGTGCTATGTGCTCAGCATGTGCCAAAGTGCTCTGCTTTCCTGCAGCCCCAGCACGCCACTGAGCTCACTGCTAACACAGAGAAGGAGGGTACTGCTGCTTGTCAGTGCAGAGCAAGCTCTAGAGGTCGAACATCTGCCGCTTTTCCTGAAGGTTTCGGACCTTTTCCCTATTAGTAATGCCCCATGCAATGGTAGCTTGCCAAACAAATTACAGAAATTTCAGGCTTAATAAATACCACAAGAGTTACAAGTTCAAGAGTTTGATTCTGTTTTAGTTTTGCATGCTACAACATGAAATTAATCTACTAGTGCATCTTCAAGTGCTTTCCAAATAATTCTAATGTTTGTTACACACTTCTCTATGTTTACAGAAAAAAAAAAAAAAGCCATTATTTCTCTAGGTGCTCCTCTTTCTATAGCCCTAAGTTATTGTCTTATAGTGGGTTTTGAAACTGTGAGAAACAATTTGCATTGACTTCACAGCTATAATTTATAAGGAACATAATGAGTCATTGTCACAGGCTGTTTGCCTTTGTTCTCTTCTACTTCCTTCTTTCTAAAGGGAATTTTCTTAGAAAAAAAAAATATATTCATTTTGATAAATAGCTTCAGGACTCTTTAAAAAAAAAAAAAAAAGAGCATTTCTGAAAAGTGATGTGAGTCAAATACAAAGTTTGACCAAAGAACAAACATGTGAGACAACGTGTTTTATTTATTGCTAAAACTTAAAAGAAGATTTGCATAAAGACTATTATCCATTCCTTACAAACATAACCACCCATATGCTCATACTCTTACCTCTATTGCCTAACGATAGCCTGGCTATTGCAGCAGTGAAAGTAGCAGAAAACTCTAGCTCAAAGAAATGTTTGCACTTTGCAACACTTAGGGTTTGGCCAGTCAATCGGATTGAAGGGCAGGTTTAATAAGCAATTTTATCTCCCTGAAATAAGACTCTCTTTCACTTGAAGATTTCTGATCTCATTTTCCAACATAAACATTACTGAGTGGGGAGGAATATTATGTTCTGTCTGGTTTTGAATCTCTTTGAAAAACAAGAAGGTAAGATAAAATGTGGACAACTAGGGCCATAATGTTTGTAACCCAATAATTATTTAAATTGCTTAAAGCCCATAAAGGGACATGTAAAAACACACCCAGCACAAATACCTTTTGCTCCTTTCTAATTCCACCCAGGGACAAGTGATTTTATTTCCCTCTCTCCCTCAGGCTTTCATAAAACCCTGTTTTTGCCCTGGTTGCAGGTGTGCAGTGACAGGCAGGGCAGCTCCATGGGCTCCCCAGCAGCTCTCACCTTGCCGAGCAGAAGAGCCTGTTCTGCTTTCATGGCCTACAGAGTGGGCCTTTCATAAACCCCTTCTAAATAAGTGATACCCATTGGCAATAGCTGCCAGTCACCTTCTACTGACAACTTCCATAGACACAGGAGTCAAACTCTGCTTAGGTTTCTGTATTCAATACAATATTTCAAGTGTTTTAAAAAAATGGGACTTTGCTATACCTAGTCAGAGGCTGAGCCAGTGTCACTGAGCTGGCCTTCCTACAGATTTTGGTATGGGCAGAAATAAATTCTTGCAACTTGGTTCAGAAAAGCATGTAAGTGCTGTTAGATTTAGGTAGCCCCTTACAATTATCACTTGTGTTTTAATGATCTTGCCTGAACGGGGTCTTACAGACTAACATGTCATGCAGGGGAGATGTTGCCTTCTGCTCTAATTCTAATGTGAGTGGTTGTACAAAAATACATATATTTATATAAGTACACTCACATACATACAAAAATCATGAGTTTATGATAAGCTGATGCTGACTATCTGACTAAGATGACACTAGGGTGAATCACTGCTGCATCAAATTTGCTCAAGGTTAGACATATTTTCTGTTTTCTTTTTCCTATCTTAATATGGCTTTTTTTCGAGGCGACCCGTTTAAAATATGAAAAACAAACAAACAAGAAGTGTCTTTGAAAATGGTTGTGGCTTATTTGCATAAGTAAATCTTTTGGAGGAGAAGAATACACATGCTATATTTTGTCTGGTGGCATCTATTTATCTCTTTTCTTTACTTTTTTCCAACCACATTTAGGATTCAACTTTCTCGTGTGAAACCAGTGAGATTGCTTTTCTGTTGCAGACATCACACAAATGACCTGTCAGATACTCACTGTGTGACTCACGTGTCATAGTGTAGAGAGATCAAAAACATTCAGCCTGGAAAAAGTGGAAGAAAAGGTCTTCACAGTCAGGATTTCCTCACGTAAGTCAGGAGCAGCTCTGTGAAAATCAGAAGAGTTAAGTGTGTATAAAACAGGATAGGGCCTCATGTCAGCAGCTGAAAGGTTAGAAAGTATGAATTGTTGAGATGATGTGACATTTTTAATTAAGGAAAAAGAAAAGAAAGAAAGAAAGAGAGAGAGAAAGAGAGAAAGAACAAAAGAAAGAACGAAAGAGAGAAAGAGAGAAAGAAAGAGAGAAAGAGAGAGAGAAAGAAAGAAAGAAAGAAAGAAAGAAAGAAAGAAAGAAAGAAAGAAAGAAAGAAAGAGAGAAAGAAAGAAAGAGAGAAAGAAAGAGAGAGAGAAAGAAAGAAAGAAAAAGAAAGAAAGAAAGAAAGAAAGAAAGAAAGAAAGAAAGAAAGAAAGAGAGAAAGAAAGAAAGAGAGAAAGAAAGAAAGAAAGAAAGAAAATGCAAATACTCTCCAGCAAAACAATCAGAGAAACATCCTGAAAATAGAAGATGTGTCTCAAGCGGCTAGCACTGAGGTAAAATCAGCACATCACTGTATGAGATCAGAATCAGGCCCAGAAAACTCAGAATAAAAATGTCTTTCAAATAACACTGCTAAGAAGTTTTCCAGATAGCTGATACCATTTACTGCTATGTTTCCAGCAGTCTCTTTGAAAACATGCTCATAATCAGTTGCACAGAGGCCACAAATGCCCTGCAGTTAAGCCAGTCCTGCACCCACAGCTGAAATCGATGAGGACATTTGGCAAGACACCAAAACTGTTTCCTGCCTTCTCCAGTACAAAAGTAACTGATAAGTCTCTTTCATTTGGAAAGCTGCTGTTGTCCCATGCACCCAGGGACCTTATCAAACCCCCAGGCTCTGCCCTTACTGGTGCCTGCTGGTGGGAGGCAGGGTGGAAGAGGTGGGAAGAGGCAGCAAGCCTCTGCTTGGTGCACATCAGCCAAGGGCTCCTGGCTTAGCAAAGCAAGTGGGTGGAGCAGAGGCCTGCCTCTGCCCATGGGGAGAGAAGAGCCAGTCAGTTCACTGCATGCACGGGGCCACCTCATTGATCATCTGCTTAATGGTTTCCAGATAGAAAAAAAGACCTGTAGCTGCAGCAGAGAGGTGCTGCAGACTGGCAGTCCTGGGGACTGGCTCTCCCCCATCGGTATGTACTACTATAGCCCAGCATAGGTCGTCCCCTTGTTGCTGGCACCCTGACAAATCACTCCAACAATTAATGTGCCTTGCATCAGGGTTGCACCCCATGGAAAGGAGAAACATTGGCTTTTCATCTCTAATAGTGACAAAATCTGGCATTGTGTGTGAAATTACATCACTGTGCAAAATGCAATGATCTAGCAGGTAATATCCTAATACTACCCTTGTACCATGACTTCAAAATACACGCTACTGAATTACAACATGCAGACACTATTGTGCTATGGAGGTACCTGCAAAATTAGTCTTGTCCCTGCACATTTGTGCCTCCACCACCCACCCATCTCCTTCCCCAGCCTGCAGTTGCTGATATTGGGATTTCTTCTGGTATTAACAGCAGGAGACATTAAAATTGCGCTGCCTGACAGTAAGCCCTGCCTGAATTAAGCACAACAAGGCCAGTGTGAGGAGCAGAACCCTTTGGCCTTTTGTAGAACAAGTACTGCTCCTGAAGAATTCCTTTATGAAATATATTCTTTTGAACAGACTTATTTCCTGTAGATATTTTCTTGGACCCAGGATAGAATTTCTTTTAGGATCAGAGAAAAAATGAAACAAGCAAGTAGCCAGGGATCTGTGAACTTTGCTGCAATCTGGAAAGCGCTACTTAACATGTCTAACATGCCCCATGCAGGACAGGAAATTCGAAAATCGTGGTCTCCCTCATCTCAGGGGAATGCCACGACTTCCAGACTCCTGGCCCTTAGTATCCTCCCTCTCTCAAATTTTGAAATCTAAATAGCATAATCCCAAGAGCAGGAAATTCTAGGGAAATGCAAGAGCAATGAACTTTTCAGCTAAAAAAAAATAAAAAAATAAATTGTACCTATCTCTATCAATGTTTCTTAATTTTCAGAACAAGTACAGGTTTGTGTCTGCGAGCTCAATTTGTAGCTTTGCACTAAAAACATCTAAACCATGATGCAACCATAATAGCACTAGCACAAATATTCTGAGTTCACTTTGGTATCAGTGCAGAAGTTTTCAAGTTTAAGAAGAGTTAGACAACCAAATGAATGAAAATGATCCCCCTTTTCTTCTCAGCCATCTCTAATTTTTTGTTCTGGTCCCTGCTCATCACGTATTTTCTTACTCTTTTTACCAGGCTTTATTTAAATGGGCTGGTGCCACCCAGGCAAGCCCCAGCTCTGTGATCCTGCAAGGTGCTGAGCATTCTTCTTTTGATCCAGCAGAAACCAGAAAAATTCACTTCCCTTCAGGTCTTTGGGACTATCTTTGCACGGAAATGTATGTTTTAGCTCCTTGTGGGATTAGAGCCAGCAGGGCAGCACTTTGCAAGGCATGAATCATTTTTATGTCTTGGTTATTAGCATTGACAGTTTGGGCAACATTCTGTGCACTAAAGCACAAAACTCTGATAATCTGTACTGCCCACAAAGTACTGAAAGTAGTTGTATACAAATGTGGAGAAAAAGGTTGTGTTAAATTCTACCTTCTGCTTTGCTGATTTTTCATTAGAGTGATAATTCAATGACTACATATTTAAGCCTGAGGATTTAACTTGCAAATGTACACTGTCATCAATGAGCTCTTTTAAAAATATTGACAGAATTATTTTTTAATTGAAACTGTCTACAAGGAAAAAAAAAGATAATCATTGCTGACAGATTTCTTAAGGCCTTTGTTCTCAAATTTTTATTTAATTTGTTGAAGCTGCTAAAATGTATTTCTGCTTAAGACTCCTGAGACAAATCAAAATACACAAGGATAAGGAGAGTGCTTAACTCAGACTGATATCGTTTTTGAATTTTCTATGCTACCTATTGCATTATTTCTGTAAAGCCTTATGCAAGTGAATAATTTTGCATAGTTAAGTAGTCCCTGCTAAGCTAATTTTTATCAATTGCATACAATCCAACAGACCACTGAAATGCGTAATGCTTATGAATTTGCATATATCTTTGCAACTCTAGGGCTTTTTGTTTTCTTTCAGACAGACTCAAAGTTGTAAAAGGCAAAAAAGAATAAAAATATTAAAGAGAAAACAAGTCAAGGGAGAAATATTTTTATATATATATGTATATATTCATGTAAAACCAAAAAGAAACTGAAAGACAACTGCTGAGTTGACATAAATAGAAGATTAGGCTGTATTTCAGTGACTCCGCCAGCTATGGAGCATATCAGCCAAATCCTGAGCTCTGATCTTACTCAAGAGACTGTTCCCTAGTAAAACTATAATAGCATTAGAGTTAGAAATCTCAAATACTGTAAAAGTAACAGAATTCCAGAGCAGTAATAAGGGAGGGAATTCCAGACAGTAGGACAAGTAGCCTAGGGGCCAGAAAGGGCTTTGGCAGATTCTGGTCTTAACTATGTGAGCTTTTTACATACACAATTCCAGGACTTCGCTTACTTCACAGTTAGCCTGGTGCAAATGAGATCAGACTAAAGTATGCCTCTGATTTCCCTCATAAAATTACTGTAGACTACAATGTGAGGATAATCCCCCACCCCAAAACTTAAAGCAATACACATTCATGAGGGAATCATAAAAACGTAAAAGGTATTGGGCATTTAAACTTCTTTAACATGGCAAAATAACAGCTTAGGAAATGTATTTTGTCCCACTGGGAAAAGGAGTGAAAAAGGTTTTTGCCAAAGTTCGTTAGGACATGAGGTCAGCCGAGCTAATTAGAGTCCCAGAAGTATCACGTGATTCGTAGTCATAACCAATGCTGTTTGAAACTCAAAATGCACAGTGAAAAGCAGCTTCAAAATTATTTAAGGCATTTAGAAAGTGAAATGCTGCATTTTCTACTTCAGTGAACATTTTAACAGTTGCAGAAGAAAATACTTCCAGCTCACTGCCTGTTTGGGGATGCAGCTCGGACTTCGGCAAGAAGCACTTTATGGCCCATGGGAAATACTCATCATAGCTGCCTCACCAGGAGTTCTTCAATCAACCTTCAGCAAAGCCATGCACTGGTACAGTTTTCTGTGAAGTCAGTAACAGCAGTTAACACCTCCACATGCTTAGGGAAAATCTGCAGTTCCATAAGAGATGATATAAAAATACTTTGTGACCAACCAAACTGTAGCCTCTTTGAAGAACTTGTTGAAAGCTTTTCTTAGTACCAGATTAGGTGTTAGGAGCTTGATGAGTGATGGCACGTGGTGTCTTATTATTATTTGGGGAAATAGGTTTCCTTCCAAACACCTCAAAGAAGCTGACAATTTCCCCCATACTGGTTCACTAGCTGCCAATTAATTTAAACATTAAACTCTAGGCACTCATAAAGGTCAATGCATTGCAATTGTATTGGAAGTCTACAGGCTCGAGTAAAGTGATTGTATAACATAAAGAGACTGTCTGAAACAAGAATTGGAGATGGCCCAAATCCTTCTCTTTCAAGAGTTACACTGGAATGAGTTACCTATTTACGTGACTGTTGACTCAGTCAATATTTAAAAGTGCATGATGTTAAGACATTTCAATAATAGCAGTGTTAAGAGTAGGCATGTTTAATATAGTATCACTTAGATTTAACTAGAAATGGGGTCCCCATTGTTCTAGATGTTATACAAAGAGAAAGTGACAGATAATCACTGTATTGAAAAGCTTGAGACTACAGCTAAAACAAACACAGAATGCAAACAATCATGTAAAAATAATAATGAGTTTTGAGAAAGATGGGGAAACACAGAGTCTACTGTCCTCATCCCTAAGGGTGTCTTCTGTCATGTTCTTGTGTCATACTCCAGGTTCCAGGAATCCTAGGGGCCAAAGAAGGGTAATGGTGTTTATAGAAAGGTTGCAAAAAAATTGGTTCTTATGATAGGGGTCTTATGGAGCATTGTGACAAAATAAGGAGATTGTTTACTCAGTATAAATGCACTTGTTGAAGTTGCTGAACAATAGCTTGAACTGTGATTCAAGTCAGATCTCAGGAGACATTTTGTCCCCTTTATATCACAGGCAGGATGAAGGAAAAGTATGGTGAACAATTGTTGAGCGAGCCATCCTGAAAATGGACCTAGGGTACAGTATTATCAGTGGATTATATCAAAGGAACAGAAAGATGAAGGGGTGATGCCTTTGAATTTAACTTGAGCAATTTGGGAGCTACCACTTTGAAGCATTTTCTCCATTCTGCATTTACTCTAGGAAAACAGGATTAGGAGTGGAAGACAGTGGCCAAGGAGAGATGTGCACTGGCACCTCCAGCCCCAAAGTCTGGGCAGCTCTGGGTGACAGTCCTAGAGGAATTCCTGGGAACACAACTAATGCACCTGGTAGGCTTTGATGTAATGGTCCATCCATAACTCTGCGTCTGGTCTCAGTCTGAAGTATCTAGTGCTAAGCCTTGCTAGAACAATCTCATCCTTAACCCTGCCTATCAAGTGAAGAAAACTCCAGCAGAGTGTCTGGTGCTGAGCTCTCCATGTCTGCAGAGTGGTGCAAGTGGTTACTGCAGTGGGAAGACCTGCCCTGAAGGACCTCAGCACCCACCTGTGTCATGAGATTGTTGAGAGTGTGGACCATGGCCAAGACCTGTGACACAATGTACCAAGTCTGGAGTCCCAGCAGATGCCAAACAGTGTGCTTTTGGGAAGCACCTGGCAGCAGGAAGGGATCTGGTGCCCTGACGGGTATCAGTACACAGGCACACAGAAAATGCTAGGTCCATTCCACAATGATGAGGGTTTGTGAAGGGGAGAGAAAATACGGAGAAAAGGAGAAGGTTGAAAAGGAGAAGATGAGGAGTACAGAGAGATGCTGAAAGGAAGAGTTTCAGAAGGGGAGGGCAGGACAAGCAGCCAGTTGGCATAAGGCAAAGGAGGGCTGTGCAAAGGGGTGTCCTGAGGCTTTGACTTCATCTGTTGCTGTTTTCACCAGTCTCAAAGAATTTCTCTCTCACCTCCTCATGCTGAGATGCTGAGGCAAGAGGAAATCACCTTGCGGTTCCTCATGTCTCAATCATTGCAATATCTCCCCTACAGAGCTGTGGCTCTGACATGCTGCTTGTGCAGAATGGATCCTATTATATCTGGGAACTGTTTTCACTCCCTTCCTTAAAGTAACTGCTGTCCGGGGTGCAGAAGCTCAACATTTCAGTGGCTTTGATGTGGTCACACAAGCAGACTGGGAGAAACTTTTTAAGTGTTTTGACTGACTTCAATGGAGAAAGTAATGAAAATTGGTTTATTGTGTATAGGAGCATCACAGATTTCAGGTCTGTTTCCCTTATCACTAGCATCATCAGCAGTTCTCCAAGATTCACAATGTGGGATCAAGCAAGTGGCTGGTCTTGACTTGGGCTCTCTGCATGGGTGAGCACTGGTGGACCTTCGTGCTCTCCTGGCTCTCCTCAGCTGGGCTTGAGGAGCTCTAGATTTCAATTAGGGCTGCAGCTGCAGCTGCAAAGTTCTGATCTGAATCCAAATTTCCCAAAGCAGTGCTCAGTTGATTTAGTGCCTTGTCGAAAAGAGCCAGCACTGAATTTTAAAACTGAAATCAGAGCCAAACCTCCTCAAAGTCTGGGAATGTTCTGATATAGTGGGCTTGCTTGGAGCCCATCTCTAATGTTAGCCATATATATAAAAGGCCCAAGTCTACTTTCATTTCCATTCACTTGACGTGAGAGCAGGTTGGAGAATTCTCTTGTAATACAGGTTTGTTGGAAAAGGATGATAGAGTCAACCTGTTATTCTCCTGATTATCTACAGATTGAAAGGAAAAATTCTATACAAATGTAGTTTAAAACAGAAATATTTCTCTCCCCAAAAATGTTTCCAATAGTTTTCATTCTTATTGTTTCTAAACAGTTTTATGCTCTTACCTTTTTCACAATGCATCATTTCTTCATGACATAGCAGCACTCATGCATATCGTGCAATTATAAGTATTATTATTGAGGACATATCATCATGTCATGATCATAAGTGATATGTTCCATTTCATTCCCTTTATTTTGTGTGGCAGCACTGCTTAATATGAACTAATACATCTCATCCTCTTTTCCAGCTCAATATGCAGCTTGCGGGAAAAATTGTCACTTGATAGATATACTGTGAAATTTTATATTATTCTAAAAATGATACACAGACAAAATACTATTCAAAACAAAAATGTTAAATATAAGTATGGTTATGAAAATTCAGTCATTAAAAATGACTTGAAAGTCATTTCTTTTCATTTCCTGAAATCCTACTTCAAGGGAGCTTCTGGAAATCCTTGATATGATCAGGAAGAAAAATGAATGAGTGAGATGGAAGAGCCAAACCTGACCAGTTCAACTTTACCTATATCTACACAGAGTTTAGAGGATTAGGTATCGATTTTTCTTAGAGATGAGAACCACGTCTATAGAAGTGAAAAAACATTTGCACACAAATCTGCAAAAGCACAAAAAAAAATAAATCCCTCTCTGTCAAAATGCCTTTAAATGACAGGCCGAATGTAGCCATGATGCAGTGTGGTGATCCTGAAGATGAACAGTCTGATGGAGGCATACCCTTCCTGGCATGGACCTAGCCCAGAGGGCAGGCAGTGTGGCACAATAGGATGGAGGGGAAGAAAACCCAGTATCATGTAATGTTCCGGGGTGGTTTCTAATCCCAGGAACTGGAAGCCTGCTTTGCTGTTGGCAAAGACTATTTACATCTCCCAGATTCATTGCCTAGACAGAGCAGCATCAGGCCTAACACAGCTCTTGCTGGGCAGCAGCATTCGACCCTCCAGCATGGTGTGGATGTTGCAGATGTGCCTGGTGCCCTGTGCAAGCCCCTGCCCTGGCCAGATTCTGGCAGAGGGACAGTGCTCAGGCAGGCAACGAGGTCGCTAATCATGCTGACATGTCTCCCAGGATAGAGTCATTAACCTTGAAGGAATGCTCTATATGCAGATTCAATACATCCTTTGTTTTTAATGACTATGCGGTATTAGGACACAATACATTGAAAGTCGCAGCCACAAATAAGTCCACAAAGGTATGAGCCTGAGACTTGCTGTCTTGGTTACTAACACACTGCATAATGCAGGCCACAAATTTTCCCAGAAGATAAACTCTTTTGGCATGTTAGCACACACAGAGATAATGAACAAAAACTGGGGAAATGATATGCAGTAATAATTTTAAATGTTGCTATTCAGGGTGTTTGGTATCAAAGAGCTTTTGTTTGCTTGGTTTGAGTTTCTCTTTGTTTTGTTTTGCTCATTTTTTAGGCCATCCTGGGTATGAACATCCTGGCTTGGGATCTAAGATAATGCTATCATCTGTCTTCTTTCAGACTTAATGTATTTTCTTTGCTCAGAGCTTTTCTGCTACCAGCAAACAGCACTTACTGGGAGGAAATCACATTTCAGTTATCAACCATTAATTTATCATGGTAATGCTTTAATTTGTATTAGTGTTAGATTAAAACCATTGCTATGATTATCTTAAATATTCAACAGATACAAGATTCCTCACTGTTAATACCATGCATCTTTCAATTGGCTTGTTCAGGAACAGTATTTTCAACAGTAATCCAGAAAAAAAGATGCAGTATATGATCATGTTCACAATAAAGACATAACTGGCATAATACTTTGTGCTTAATTAACATAAAAAAATGATGATGTAAGAAATAAAATTCTTCACTTGATCTACCTGAGCAAGTCAGAAGTTCCCAAACCTCTGTATTTTGCTCAGGATTTCCTAGGTAGACCAATATTACCCCTGTATTTAACAGCACCCATTGAGCAAGTATCATGACCCTGCTCTTCACACCATGGACAATTACTTCGTGCAGTAAATCAAGGACTTCTGGAACACACCGGACTTTCAGCACATGCATAGACCATCTGGGCACTGCATGTGTATGAACGCCTTAAAATCTGCATTGACAAAGCTTCCGGATGGAAAAAAAAAAAAGATATGTACAGGAAAACCCAGATGTATGATAGCTATATCTGAGTCTGATCACAGGAGTAATTGTGAAAGGGCAGACTAGGCCACATATGACCAGAATTCTTAGAAAATACTGTTGCTGAGCTCTGACAATCAGCTACAGTACACATGCAAAATTCAACTTTCTTTTCATGGGGAATGGAAAAACCACACTCCTGACAAATTTCAAATTCCAGTAGCAATGAAAAGAAGCACTAGCCCTTCCTACAAGTGAGGGGGAAAAGTGTATTGAAAATCAAATTTTTTGTCAATGCATTTTTCCTAAATGTCATTCTAAAAGAAGCTGTGTGTGTGTTGCCAGCTTCTGTGAAAGCATCTAAGGGAGATATACACCTAGGAAGCTTTCACCCAGAAATGTCAAAAAAATCAGCCAGAATTGTAAACATCTGGCACAATCAGAAGTAACTTCAAAAAGCAATCTTACACAGGGCCATACCAGACAAATTTAGCAATGTTGATGCTCTGTCCATAGCAAAGGGTGTTTAATTCAATTTAAGAGTCTTCACAGATGATTGTATCTTTTTAATTAAATTAATTTAAAAGCCTATTTTATTTTTAACTGGTGAAAATTTCATGCATAAACCCAAGAATAAACAAACAAATAGAAAGATGCTAAGGAAGCAGGACAATAATATTCCTTTATGTACAAGACAACTTGATTCATTAGAGTAGCGTGGCAGAAGCAAACTTTTAAAAGGGACTTAAATGTGGTCAGTGTAATCCAGATCGAAATCTAGCCTGGTTACTTCATTGTAATTGAGATCAGATTCCGATGCCACCAGCAAAAGCTGCAAATACTCCTCTGAATGCTATTACTTCATCCCCACATTTGCTGGCAGGGAGTAGCGATACATTTTGGCACCTGGGACGCCTCCTTCCCGGATTGCTTCTGGCTGCTGCGGCGAGGGCACCCTCTCACTGTGGGCCAGCGGCCAGTGCTGCTGGCATGGGTATTACTGGCCGGATGATGCCCAAGGCAAAAGCCAAGCCTGCCCTGCTGGGGCTCTGTCCAGGGGCTCTGTCCAGGGCCACAGGGACCCATCAGCCAGCAAAACAATCAGACGACAAGGGTGTCTGAAATGAACCAGGTAAGAGGAAAAGTGACCCGATTCAGAACAAACTCTAAGTCTGATGGAGGGGAGGTGCATCTGTATTTTCCTAATTTTGACCAGGACTCAGAGGGAGGGAGCCAGAAAAAAAAATAGCACTAAAGGAGTTATTTTCTCATGGTATCTCCAGCCAAAAGCAAGTTGTTACCAGAAGTCTTCTGAGACACATTGAGTCAGGAACAAAAAAAAAAAAAAAAAAAAGAAAGGGTTCTGGGACTTAAGGCAAGATTTAGATGACTTAAGGCACCCACTTCCAAAGCTGTCATCCAGAAAAACTCCACCCAGAAGCCACATAACCCTGCAAGTGCCAGCATCCATAGGGCTCCAGTGGGGTGCAGACGCGGGCCTCAAGCCCCACACCAAGCTATGTGGCATGGGCAAGCCCAGCCACAGGCACAGAGACAAATCCCTGGCTACAGACTGTTAATACTCCCAGAGACCAGGAAATATGAACCAGGAGGGTTTTGTCCACAGGCATCTGTGCTCTGAACAAAGCTACATCTCTGCTGGCTTCTGCTCTCCTTTGCCAGCCCAAGTCACATTTACCCCACTGGGTCTTTTCACACATTTTATGGGCGAAAGCGAACATCTGATGTGGGGTGGTCTGGCGAAAGATGGCTCAGTCCCGCTCTGGCCCGGAATGCTCCAGGACGCGGGTCCTCTGCAGAGGTGGGCAGGTTGCTCACATCACAGACAGCAAATTATGGAACAACAGGGCCTGCGGTAGTTCACCGGAGTCCTTAAAACAAACAGTACCCCTGCAAATGAAGGCACTGCAGCCCAAAAAGTGATTCACTTTCTTTGGGCTGCATCCATTCTTGGGCTGCTCTTCAGGTGTGAGTGGCAAGACAGCATTAGGAAGGAGAAGAAGGCTTTATCTGTTTTCTGTAATTTTCATATGCATATCTATTACATAGGTTTATGTAAACAAGTGTATAAGTGTAAGCATTTACATGTGTGTATTTTCAGTTATGAATATATATGTATGAGTACTTGCACATTTAAAATATCTGGGTATTTACTTAGATTATGAACAGACTATTTCATCCTGCATTAGCAGCACCTCAGAGCCTCAAGCAGTACTTTTGTGAGGCTGGAAGCCTGCCTGTTTATGCAGAAAATTGTCAAATGTAATTTTTCCTTTAGCTCAGACCCTCACTTCTCAGTTAATACTATAAAATCAGATCAAGGCACATCACCAGAGGTTCAGCACTGTGCATGTGTGAGCAGGTGTCCCATCCATCTCTGGTATTGATACTAACATCAGCCCATGAGAGAGACTCAAACAGCAGTAAATAAGTTTGACACTGCTTTAGCAACTCTTTGAGTTGTTTTGTTTTGTTTTGTTTTTTTAAAAAAGGGAATTGAAAGCAGTACTAAATAAAATAAGAGGGGTCACAAGTCTGTGGCCAAAATTGAACAATAAGCATAGTAAACTGTTGGGCAATAAGAAACTAGAAGAGTTTTTCTTGATTTTTTGTTTGTTTGTTTGTTTGTTTTCTACCCTCCTTGAATGTTTTCCACTTCATGTCAACCACTGGATTGTGGAAATTGATTCCTTCTGGATCTTTCCCAGTTGTGTGTGCTGGGACACTGGCAGGCAGCAAGACAGGCAAAGCATTTGCCTCTGATTCAAATTTCTCATTTCTTCTGTGGAAATGAAACTCTTTCCCTCTACAGTGGGTTGAATTTATCCTGTAAGAATGGGAGCTGCAAAGGGGTTCGGAGCTCCAGCATCCACCCAGTCATCTCCAGTGGCTTCTGACCCACTGATGTTAAAATGCATAGTCGTCTATATATTGCAACTGTTAAACTGCCAGTCAGAACAGAAGGGGTCGTGGTGTGCTGCTACATCACTTTCCCTCCAAAAAGTTTGAGCCTGGTTTGAAGACTGGCTGAGATGCTGAAGGCCAGTCAGTTTTGCCGTCCTGTCAGCCATCAAAGCCCAGACCTACCTGATGGCCATCTCTGTATCAAGGAACAACACAACCAGCCACCAAGCACCACAACATTTTCAAATAGAGTATTGAAGCTGTCAAAAACAGTGTTAGGATCTCCAGTTACTTCAAATGGGCTTTTGCTCTCTCACCCTCATAAGACCTTATAGACTGTTATTCTGATGGCTTCCCTTTACTTGTAAGTACCTGGTAAATGCCTCGGACTATCATGGGGTCAGTGAGCAGTTCTGCCTGCAAACCGAGTCCAGGGGGTGTGTGGACTCGGCACCTGGGAGGGCAGAAGTCACAAGACAAAAGCTGCTGTCACACATGTGCCTCGGAAGGGACTTCCTCCAATCGCCTCCAATACGTGCAGAAAAGATCTTCAGGTTGCAATATAGCTGAATACTCGTCAAGAAGAAACTGCTGTGGTTTAGATGAGGTTGATGATCATTCCTTGCTAATGGAAGAAAGCTCAATGCATGCATGACCTTTAGAAGAGTCACTCGAATGACTGAGAACTGTCTAAATAAAAGCAGAGTTTGGCTCTGAATAATCAGTAGCTTAAGAATATCAATAGCATGTCAGTGGCTTAAGGGAAAAATACATTACAGGTGGCTTTATAATTGACCAGAGAAAATCTTGGAAATTTAATCAACACATTTAGTCTACACATCAACAATTCAGTTCACAGATGTTTTGTTAAGAGGCCCACAGGCCTTATGTTGAGGAAAAAAAATCCATTCAGTGATCTCTATTTTTACTCACATTGTTGAGTGAGGAGAAAATAGATGCCTTGGTTGACAGTCAAGGTCCCATTTCACTACACATGGTCTGCATGTGAAGCAGCAACCAGTTCATCCCAGTACATTTGCAAAGTGAGCTTATAACAAAAAAGCAGGTGCATAAAAGGAACACAAGCTAACGGATTAAAATTAATATCATACACTTCAGCCAGCACCACACACCAGCCTGTAGCCATTCTCAAATATTTTGTTGATTAACTGGAACTTCTCAGATGCATGAAGCTAAGCAAGTCTGAAGTTTTCTGTCAATGTGTGAGACATGTAGTTTATCCCCTGATGCCTTTGATGAGTATAGCTTCTTCAAAAAAAAAAAAAAAAGTGTTACGTATTTTTTATCATAGGTTTCATTAAAGGTTATAAGAGGAAAGAAACTTTCTGTACAGTGAAGAGAAAAAGCACTGTTTCTGAATACAAAGTATCCATGTAAGATGTTATTGCTTGTTCCTCCAATGCAAGCCAAATCTTTATCAGCTCATTTTTATTAGCATTATTGATGCATCAGGAAAAAAAGTAAACAACCAGAGAGTGTTCTTTAAACAGATAATAAAATCCCTCATTCTCAAAATCGAAAACAGATTGCTTCATGGCTGAAAAAAATGGTCTCATCGTAGGCATTGTTTTACAAGGGAAAAAAGACTATACTCATTTGTAAAATGAGGAACTTTCACAAACAGTGAAAACCAAAAGTGCTGACACAAGAAAGTAAGAATGTTACCACAGTGCGATGTGAAGAAAAGAGACAAAAAAATCCAAACCTCTACACTTTCAGTCCTATACATATGTGCCCTCACTATATTCGCTCACTCACTCATTCTCTTTTTGACGCAATTCAAATATTTTAAGGGGAAAAAAAATTAAAAAATCTTCCTGTCAAGTTGGCTTAAAGTGGGTTCACGCTGATAAGATGTATGTATGCCCAGAAGTGTTTTCTTCTTCATGTGTTTAAATTTGACTGTTTATTCTATTAAGGAAACAGAAGAACCTCATTCTGCATCTGCAGACTCTGCGTAAAGGTAGAAGAGGCAGAAGCATTCTTGTTATTGCCAACCTTTCTCTTGTGCCCTTCCTTGTTTCACTTATTTGAATGATTTTTGCTTTAAGTTCTCTGGAGCAGGGATTATATTTCCCAAAAGTTGCATAGTGACTAGAACAATGGTTCTCTAGCTTTGGTGGGAATTATTACCACTACTACGGTCTCAATAATAACATTAAGAAGGACAGATTTCTCTTTAAAAAATGCCCCACTCCTTCCGCATTGAGAGGAACATATGAAAAATACATTTAAAATTAACCTACTTTATTATGTTTGACATCATTTACCTAAGAAAAAGTAGAAACAATGAGTCTAAAAATCCCCCAGAATAAAACAACATAAATAGTACTACTGAAGAATTTTGCACAAGTGATAGTACTCCCATAATTATCTAAGAACTAGAGTGGAAAAAAAAGAATCAAATTAATCAATTTTGACTTCTCCTTAGAAAAATAGTAACTTTCCGTCTAGCAAAAACAGTAACTCTCTGCTTCCTGGTTACTGTCTTGAAGAACATATTTTAAGCATCCTGTTTCTTCAGTATACCTAAGCTGCAGACCAAGACTGTGATCTAACACTTAGTCAAGAAGGGATCTTCCTGGCATTGAGCCTTCTGGTGGGCATTACACGAAGACTTGGATGAGCCAAGCCTCACATGTTTTTTTCAGAGGCTGTGATGACCACCTTATGTTGACATCAGAAGAGACATTTGCTTCTCCAGACAACAAACTGTTGAAACACTAAGACCAAACTTTTTTATGAAATCAGAAGTCTTAAAGAACATACTGCCAGTAGGACATGTGTTTCATCAACCAAGCATTACAGTCTGAGAAGACAGAAAACTCAGCAGTGAGTCAAGAAGGATGATTATTTCAGACTTTAATAGCAGCAAAAATCTCTGTACTAGTATTTAGGGAAAATTAATGGACAATTTGAGAAAAGGACATCTTTGTAAAAGGTAAATAGAGAACGATAATCTCTTTTACATGGATTTTCGGTCAATATTCATAATGACAATCTTTATAGAAATAACAATGATAATAAACATATGAAGTGTTAGCTATCTTGTCCAAACAAAAAAATACAATGAACTGGTGAGGTTTCTTAAATAGTAGTACTCCATTTTGCATTTAATGCAGGAAAAGCGGAAAAAGTGGGAAAGTAGAAGAGTGCTCACAAGTCTTTACCTGAGGGACCGTAGTTGTTGCAGATTTTGTTATAGGTGTTATGACAAGAGAAGACAGCTGAAGGAAGATACGACAATAACAGATTGAATTTTGGTGTTGTGGGAAGCATTCTGGGAAAAGGCATCAGAGAATATTTAAGAGAGTCATGCATGAGAAGGATTCAGAATTGTCTTTGAGCCAAAGGAAGGGCCATAAAAGGGATGTATAACCTCAGTCAGATAGATACGCTGACATTGAGCTGTACAGAGTCCTCAAAGTAAAGGTGTAAAATATTTATTTGGCACAGAGGTGAACTGGGACAGGCTTTATATATAACAGATATCTTTTTAGATCTCTTCTTTACAGCTTCTTACTTATGGTGTGATTCCTGCTTTTTCCAGTCATTGTTTAGCTGTCTTTTTATTTTAGATTATGACTTAAAATTTGAACTGCTGAATATACTTGCTAATTGGGGAGCATCAAGGAGACTGAGATATTTGGATCACTTAGATCCAAATAAAGCTCCACTTGTAACTACAGATATTTTCCAGATCTGTGAAAAATCCATGCAGCTGCTCAGGCACTGAGATACAAAAAGATACCTACTCACCCAAGTTAAAAAAATACATATTTGCTGTGTGCTCTAGTGAGTTTGTTGGAGAGCTATTATCTGAAAGACATTTAGTTAATTGTACCACTGCCACATTCTATATTGAATTTGACGATGAGGATAGTGGTATTCACTGTTTTCTTCCTTCTCATTAAATTCAGATTTGCTCTTCTGTCTGGTATCTAAAATATTGGAAACAGTAGAACAGAAAATCTATGTGTGAAGTCTGGCTAGACCTTAACAAAACTATGAATCTATCTGCCCATTTTCTATGAGTCTATCAATTAATGTCTTTTACCAGCTATGCAACCACAGTGGAAATGCAGGCTTGTATTTTCAGATGTACATGAGTTACACTTTGAAATGAGTAGTAAATACCAAGTATAGCCAAGATGTTCTTATATATCCTTATGAGTTGGTGGTGATTGTCAGGACCTTCCTTTGATGGCTAATGATGCATCCTAATAAAACTTTTGGGAGTACAGGTACAGATGTAAGTCTCAATAAGTCTAGGACATGGGCTTCTCATTTTAATCTGCTTAAAGGAATATGTTTGGCTTTGAAGGAGAGGAGATGATTGAATCAATAGCAACTTTCAAGAGAACCATGAGGGCAGAGAGAGAATAAATGATAGTGGCGACAAGTTGAGAAGACTAGAGAAGTCTGTAAGTAACTGCTACAGAGATTTTTCTTTTGCAAGGCGTTTTGTTATCAGACAGTCGCAGTTTTCCCCTTCCTCATCCAACACGTGTGACATAAGGCTGCTGAATAAGAGGTTCATTTCCTATGTGAATGTGAAATTGTCGTGATCTTTAGACATCATATTAGTGTATAGAAATGGCTAATGAAATATTGTATCTCATAGAAAAACACCATAAATATGACTATTTTGAGAACCATCATGAGACAGCTCAAACAGAGCTCCCACATGCAAGAAATAGGTTCACCTTTAGTGTATGCTTCACTTGATACGTTCAGGTTTGGTGATTACAACAGCCTGAAACTAAAATAGTAGGCTAATTATGAGCTGGAATGAACTTCCCGAGTCACTGAGTTCATCATCTCCTGGCGTTACTGGCAATGTTATATAATGGCCACATAAAGCAAATGAGATTCAGCTGAAAAGTTACTCAGTTTTTGCTGCTCCTCCCACACAAAGGATTTCCACACCCTCTCCACTCCGACAGTCTAGAATTTCTTCTCTTTTCCTGCCTAATTTCAGATATAGTATATACACATTTGTTCTTCTGCCAGCACTGAACTTTGGCATATACGGTTCTTGTCCCTCTCCATTTTTACCTGTTTATTTGTAGAGAACAGTCATATCCCTGTTTGGCTTTCATTTTCTTAGGCTTAGAGAGCTAGGCTCTTCCAGTTTTCTCCTGGAATGTGGTCTTCTCCTCCCATAATCCTCTCTGCAACTTCTCTGTACCTGACCAGAAGAGTACATAGTAATCTGGACAAGTTTTGCTAAATACTGTACTAGGTAGATAATACTCCCAACTCTGCCAGAGTATTTCTTAGGTGTCTTCTTTAAGGCAGTGTCATGTTGGTAGTTCCCAGTAACCCTGTGAGCCATTACTATGAATACATATTGTTCTTCATAACATATTTCCAAAGAGTGAGTTTCAGTATATAGAGAAAATCTTGGCATTAACCCTAAACAGTATGATGACTTAGTACTCAATATTAAATTTCTATTTCTATTACACCAACCCTCATGGTCAGCCCAATTATTCTAGTATTGCAGTATCATCTCAGTTCTCTTTGGCAATAAAAATGCCCCCACAGATCTCTAGGGAGAGCCTGACATGAGATCAATATCAAATTCTTCAGGATTTGCCCTTGTCTACATCCATCGAAACATACAATTTTCTTTGGAGCACCAGGTATGGTTGCCTTCTCTTTTCATTTTCCACCATACAGCTCTTGTACGTATCCTCATCTCTCTGGTCTGGGCTGTGCTGCAAGACTAACTGGTTTGCTGAAGTCCAGAGAGTTTATACCTATTGTAGTTCTTTTGCCTAGAAAGTCAACTGTCATATCACAGAATAATGTGTATGGAATAATACTCCACCAGAAAATGTACATTGTATTTTGTCCCATTTTTGAAATACTTGATTCTTCCTAGTGCTCAACAGTACATCCTTCTGATCAGGACATACTGAAATGCTGCATGTAAAAAGTTATCAGCAGCTACACCTGTTAAGCAAAATTAATCAGAGTGGGAGGCGAGAATTACAATGGTAAAGATTTGGATAGATATAATACGCTGAAAAAAATGAATGCTTCCCGACAACTCTGTATTTTTTAATTCATAACAGACTTTACATTTACAGGAAACCACTTCTAAAATGCACCAGATTGCAATATTTTCCATGTCAGCTATTTAAACTGTTCCCAAGAGCTTTCCCTTTGCCCACCCTCCAAACTTCCTTCTCCCAGTTCAGCCTGGAATTCCATTATAATTGAGCTGATCCAATTTTTGCTCAAACCACTTTCACCGCTGGCAGTCACTAGCCTCATATGAAATAACTTTGTGAAGCTGACAGAACTGGAATTTGATCTCCTATGCAGGTCCATGTTTTCCAAACACATTCTGGTAAAAGTAGGAAGAGATTGCATCATTAAAGCCTGCAGTCAATTCAAAGGACTTTTCTCAGCTCTGCATCGCACTTTGTGACTTTGCAAAGAAGCGTTCAGAAAGTTCACACACAGTACAGACCAAAGTTGCCCATTTCCTTCATCATCATAGGGTGGAATTAAAAACATTTGGCCAAGCTGCCTAATAGGCAGCTGCTTGCAATTAGATGGAGCATTACATTCATTTCTTAACTAACTTCACAACTGGATAACTACAGTATGAGCAATATACCGTGAAAATTTGCCAGCATGTTTAACTTATCTGCATTTTTAGTGGTTTCTGTACCTTGCCCTCATTTTTCCAGTCTGCCTGCATACTGTCTGACTCTCAGCATTCCCACCCTGTTGCAATATGGCTGCTTAAAGTTTTAAGCAAGATTTTTGTCACTCTTTACGTAGATGTGCAGCTCTGTGGTAGGACATAGGTTGCAAAACAAATGTATTTGATCTTACTAAAAATAGCATTAGTGTCTGAACAGAAAGCCAATGATATCGGGTTTTTTATATACTGCACTTTCATTTCCCCTGCTAAGCTGAGGTTAAGTCCTACTCATCTCGCTTACACGAATAGTCCTACTGATGTGGTCTTGCACAGAAAATTAAGAAAACATTTTTACTGTTTCTTCCCAGAGCAGAAACAAAGTGAATGGTACTTCTGAAGAAGCAGTTGCTTTTGCTACTCCTTTTAAAAGACATCCCAAATTAAAAGACAGAAAGCCTATGCAACAGAAAACACATCTAACTTCAAAAGCTATAAACTCTGAAACTGTATGGATACTGAAAAGTAAATTAATAAAATTTCTGCTTCCTATTAGTTACTACTGGAAGGCACCAATATCCTTAGATTTATCAAGGGCCATAATATTAATACAACTGGCCTGAAGACAGATGCAAGTTCAAAGAGTAATTGGATGTAAGGGAATCTATTGTGCCCAACTGTGCAAGATCATTTGTTGAATTTCTTCTCCTTCTCTGACTAAGAAAAGAAAACCAGTTCATGTCTTGACAATTTTATTATCTGGAGAAGCGCACAGTGGAAAAATGTAGGGTACAGACCAAGGTCAAGGTGAAGGCTGGCAAAGATCTCATTCTTTCTGTGCACTCAAGGGAAGCACTGTAGGGCATTGTTTAAGGAGAGCAGAGGAGACCAGTTTGCTTAGAAAGCTGAGGAAAGGAGGAGGAAGAAGGACAACAAAGAGTGATATAAGTGAGGGTAGAACATGCACCAAACATAGATATCCTTTATAGCATAAGAAATCTGAAGATCTCCTGTAGCTGTGAAGGTGGAGCACTGCCAGGGACAGGGCTTTTTGCTGGCTACAGTGGAAGTCCTGCTTGGCAGCCAGGCCAGTCAGATAAAGGGAAGGGTAGGTTACTCTGAGATGCTGAACAACAAATTTTGGAGTGTTAATGTGCACTGTGGGTTAGTGTGCACCCATCCCTATATTGATTCTTGCTGCTTCTGTTGTTGTTTGATAGGGAAAATTGCTGGTCAACAGCCCTACCAAGGTGGTTGTGACTGCTTCTTCTCACACCAATGTATCTGGACAAATGACCAAATGAAGGAAAAGTTCACCAGGACTTGTCTAATGATAGGCAGCACTGCCCCAGATGATAAAGGCTGGTCCAGGTGGGGAGAAAGAGATAGGACACAGTGAACTCTGTACACCTCTCCCAGTGCTAGGGGAAAAACTCTCGAGTTTTCTATGCGGAGTAATAAAGAAAGCATATTCAATAGGGTGCAAAGACAGGAAAGTGTTCACCTGAAAACAAGCTTATACTCCTTACACTTACAATGTTTAGTCTTTTATCAACATTTCTCAAAACTACTCAGAATCAGAAAATTAAGCCTACCCTGGAGGCTCATCTTCCGGGAAAGCGCACAAGCCACCAAGCACTGCTGATATTTTCAGAGTGTAAAAAGTATTTCTGAGCCTGTGTGTGACAAAGAGGAAGATAATCAAAGCTGTGAGAGTTTACTGGTCCCTCATTTGTAATGTTGAAGGTTACAGAACTATCTATTCAAAGACAGACTTCCTTAAACACACATGTTTATATTACATCTTTAACCAAGGATCTCAAATATGAGTTCAAAATTTCACTAAATTGGATAGTTACCAAATTTAAAAGAAATTACTCACTGGTATCCAAACTGTCATTTAATTTAAGTTACTGATAAACTTGAGCTGACAACAATGGGAACAGGAATTAGTTTTTCTAAGAGAATTGGGACAAAGAAACTCTCATAAAAGAGCTAACTTCAAAGGAGGGAGGTCAAATAACCTGCTGTTGCATAACACATCATTATGTTGGCATTCTCCTTGGTTCTTGAATTTAAACTCTGCAGAGAGGATAAGGATACTAAAAACTAAGTCCTTGGAGTTTCCACTTCCTATTAGTAACTGTGCTTTACTGGAAGCAATTAATATCTATAAATGTGTCACGGGATACAATATTAATGCATCTGGAAAGAACCATCATGTGTTTTTCCCTCTCCCATCCTTACACATATATCCTGTGTTACAGGATTTTCTTTCTTTTCCTGCATTCAAGAACTTGTCTGGAGCATCTAACATTCAGAGCCTATTTGCTCACCCTAGCCCTAAGCTGGTCTTCAAACAGTTGGTGCAGAGAAATAGTTGAAAATTAGATTGTACTAAAAAGCTTTCAAAAGAGCACTCAAAATAACTAAAAACATAGATAACTTACAGCCTGTTTCCTTCAGCCTGCCATTCCCCTCCCCTTGAAAGTCATGGTTGCCTTGACTTAAACAAGCAAAATTAGTGTCAGAACTTATCTCAGAGGTGAATTTATGTGGCCAAGATGGAAATATATTAGTTTGGAAATACCTCTGTGCCTCAGAAGATTGGCATTTTCAGCACTTTATTTTCCCCGATCAGCCTTCATGTCCCAGAGTCTCCCACACATACGTCCATACTGCACCCCAGCAGAAACAGTCCAGCTGCCCAGCAGCATCAAGCTTTCCTGTAAAGGAACATTAGACGCATAAGCTTAGCATCACAAGAGGGACAAGCATGTCAGATGGACAAGTTTGGCAGCTACAATTGGCCAAGACATGTACGTGTCTGCAATATACGCCCTTGGTTTCCTAAATTCAATGCCTGGCTTGCCTGCTGCCACCAAAGACATAATGTCTCAGAGAAGTCCTCTTCTGCCCATAGACGCAAAATCTCAGAACCGATGCCCAAGCATGCTCCCATCACCAACACAAAAAGATGGACTAGGAAAGGAAGGTATTTTTCATGTCTGTTCCCACCATTTTTAATATCATATGTTCATAGTTAAAGCACAGATGTAGACTTGGGAGTTGGACACCATGTTACAATCCTTCTTCCTAAGGGAACTTAAACCTGTTCAAAGCAAGTGCCTAAATGGTGTTTGCAGGGTCATTCTCACATTATGGCTTGATGAAAACACATTCAGATTAAAATGAAATAGACGCCACAGGAAAAATAAAAAGATTTCTAATGCATTAACTTTAATGCTTCACTGTTGGTAACCTGGTAATTTGTTCACCTATGCTGCTGAATGCTATGAATCTCACCTCTGCACAAAGCAAAGCAGCCTGTGCATTTAATGCCTTGCTAGTCTCAACCAGGGAGTCTCTTGTCTTTTTTTTTTTCCCTGATATATATATGTTCTTATAGTAGATATAATGGACTACAAGGATTGCTTGATTTTGGTGTGGAAACCATTACTTTAAAACACACAAGCAATGACATATCAGCAAGCATCCACAGTTAAAATGCTGGCTAACTAGCTAAGGTTCTGGAAGGCCTCTATCTCTACTGTGAAAAAGAAAATGTGCAAAACATCTTTGAGAGAATAAAAGCCAAGGTCAGCTCAGTCCCCAGGAGCTATCCTTGTTTACAACTATGGCAAGAGTTTGCAAAAGCTGGAATTAAGTTAGTCTAAAGTTACATTAATGTACCTGAGATTGGAAACTGGCACTATGCACCTCTATAGAGATTAAGTGTGAGGAAAAAATGCCCTTTGATAGTTATCACCTCATTGTCAGGCAGTTAATTTTACCACAAACCATTTGATGTTTGTCAGTGACAAGAAAGCTTTATCCTTCTCACATGATGTGACACAATCTCTGGACCCAGACTCAGAATATATCAGCCGACGTCAACACTTTCTCCTTCCACTTTCTAAATATTGCTGATCAGGCCAAGTTTCATTTCACTGAAAAGGCCACTTTCTTTGCTGGTTGGGTGGAAGAGAGAAACTCAGAAGAGTTCAGACACGATAGCTATTGTCTCTCTCAGTTTAGACTGCAACCTCTGCAGATTTCACTGAAAACTTCCCTAGATCTCAAGCGTGCAAGGCAGCAAAATCCTCTTCACTTCAGGACATGAATTTGCTGTCCAGGTACCAGTGCTTGGGCCATGCTTATCTGCCTCCCATCCCCTCACTGACCCTCACTCAGACCCATTCTGCCAAAAGAGGTACTCCTGAAAAGAGAGCCAAGAGTGAAAGCAGAAATGTTTACAAACAATTTGGTGAACTACAAAAAAAAAAAAAAAAAAAAAAGAATTTCAAGATGCCATGTTCCCACCCTCTTTATATCAATTTTGCAAAACTGTTGAATTAATGTTTATGATAAATACATAAGTAGGATAAATATTTTTTGAGTTGAAATTGAAACAGAGCTCTGATGATTGATGGTGATAGGTGCATAGGATGCAACAGGATGTCTGACAACTGCTGGCTTCTGTCATTTCTGGTCCTATCTAACACACACAGTCTCCATCCCAGAGTATTCAGGCCACACTTGTTTTGTTCACTGTCTTTCTACATACTTTTGTCACACACATTTGTCCTTTACGCCTTTTTATATCAACTAATCTAAACCAAGAGACCTCCAGAAAAAAAAAAAAAAAAAAAAAGAAAGAACTTACTACACATTTGAAGCTACCTGTCATTAGCAGTTTTTTCCATTTGAAATTCACATTATTCATGTTCTAAGAGTGCTGCCTTCACATGTCCTCCTCTATGTGTTGGTCTTCCTAGTGCCTGGTCTTCCTTGTGCTTCATGATCTGTCGTCTCCTCAGGAGTTAGTGGCACTAACATAATCTTATTTTTGTCACTTAGGACATGAAAAATACTGTGCTCCTCATGAAAAGGCCTTTTGAAAAGAGAGAAATCTAAGTCAAAAGAGTTGAAAATTGTGGCCTTGATAGCTTACTAGCTACACTGAAGAGTTAACATGGGATTGGTTGTAGAAATGGTATCCTGCTCTAAGAATATTTCTGTCCAAATTTGAGTATTTATTGATTAGGAAATATAAGATGTAAAAAAAAATAAATAAATAATTAAAAAAAATCTTTAAAACATAGCAAAATATTTGAAATGGCAAACCGTTTAACGGAAAGTCCCCTCGGTGGATAAAGGACATCCAATTCTAATTTTGTATTCAATTAAGCTTTTTATTTTGGGCCAAAAAAAAAATGTGATTTCACTCAGGGAATTTTGAGTTGGTCCCTTTGAGAGCTGTAGGCATGTTCTTCTCTTGGCAAAAACAAAGAAGAGGGAGGAGAAATGGGATAGTACAAAATGTGAAGCACAGTTTTAGCGTTTCCAGAAACAAAGGGGTTGGTCAGTCAGGTCAGATACTCTGGGATGACAGGTGAGCCAGAGTGGGCTTTAGACCCTGTGACAGAATATTATCTGGGTACAACAAAATCTCTTTTCTTCACCAGGCAGGCATGGGCTGCTGGGACTGTGGTATGGGGCTGCGTAACTTGGCAGGTGTCTAAAATACAGTAAAGCAGGGAAAAAGACCCAGAGAACCGAGCAAGGGGAGGAGAAGGGACAACATGCAAGAAGAAGTCATAGGGTATGAATACAAAACAAGGCACGAGAAAGTGGCAGGCGGAGCACGGTCACACATGTTTAAGCCTGGTGCGGTCCCATGGGATGGGTGAGGGGGCCTCCCAGCCAGGCTGGTCTGGATCATCCAGTGATTGGGGCTTACTAATAAAGGGAAAAGTCTCCATGGTAAAAGAGGCCCTTCCACTGGGGAATTCCCTAAACGTCTGCTCTGCCTAAAGCTTCCCTTTTCTCAAGATGCCAAAAAAAGCAGAAAGAGGGAAGGGAAATACAGACTTTCATTATTTCAGTCAACATTTAGGACTGAAATGCAATACCCAGATTTTGTTCTGATTTCCAGTTTGAACACCTTTTTGTTTGCCACATGGGAACTTCAGGCTTTGGTGCTGCTGATAGACTTTCTCATCTGCACTAATTCGAGTCTTCTGGATGTAAATCAGTTCCAGATTCAGGCACATAAGTACGGGTGACCTTCCACAATATCCAGTGGTGTCCCAGCCAATACAGTCACTGGGGCCTAGGGAGACAGGCAGCTCCCCATCCAATACATACTCGTATTTGTTCAGCTCAGAAACTCTTTACATGTCTGTGCCAGTACTGACTGGGGGCCGGCTTCTCTTGACCACACATCGGTGCCTTGTGTCATCCCAGATGCCCTCAGGGATCCTGCATGGCCTCTGTCTGCTTCGAGATGGGCAGAGCACTCCCATAAGTCCTGTCTCACATTTGTGATTCACAGATTCACAGATTCACAGATTTCTCTAGGTTGGAAGAGACCTCAAGATCATCGAGTCCAACCTCCGACCTAACACTAAGTACTCCACTAAACCATATCCCTAAGCTCTACATCTAAACGTCTTTTAAAGACCTCCAGGGATGGTGACTCCACCACCTCCCTGGGCAGCCTGTTCCAATGCTTAATAACCCTTTCGGTAAAGAAGTACTTCCTAACATCCAACCTAAAACTCCCCTGTCGCAACTTTAGCCCATTCCCCCTCGTCCTGTCACTAGGCACGTGGGAGAACAGACCAACCCCCACCTCTCTACAGCCTCCTTTCAGGTAACTGTAGAGAGCGATGAGGTCGCCCCTGAGCCTCCTCTTCTCCAGGCTGAACAAGCCCAGCTCCCTCAGCCGCTCCTCGTAAGACTTGTTCTCCAGACCCCTCACCAGCTTGGTCGCCCTTCTCTGGACTCGCTCGAGCACGTCCATGTCCTTCCTGTAGCGAGGGGCCCAAAACTGAACACAGTACTCGAGGTGCGGCCTCACCAGAGCCGAGTACAGGGGCACAATCACTTCCCTCGACCTGCTGGCCACACTGCTTCTTATACAGGCCAGGATGCCGTTGGCCTTCTTGGCCACCTGAGCACACTGCTGGCTCATATTCAGCCGACTATCCACCAATACTCCCAGGTCCTTCTCGGCCAGGCAGCTTTCCAGCCACTCATCTCCCAGCCTGTAGCTCTGCTTGGGGTTGTTGCAGCCCAGGTGCAGGACCCGGCACTTGGCCTTGTTGAACTTCATGCAGTTGACCTCAGCCCATCGCTCCAGCCTATCCAGATCCTCCTGCAGAGCCTTCCTGCCCTCGAGCAGATCGACACACGTACTTAGCTTGGTGTCATCTGCAAACTTACTGAGGGTGCACTGGACGCCCTCATCCAGATCATCGATAAAGATATTAAAGAGGACCGGCCCCAGTACCGAGCCCTGGGGGACTCCACTAGTGACCGGCCTCCAACCAGATTTGACTCCATTCACCACAACTCTCTGGGCCCGGCCATCCAGCCAGTTTCTAACCCAGCGAAGCGTACGCCAGTCCAAGCCACGAGCAGCCAGTTTCTTGAGGAGAATGTTGTGGGGAACGGTGTCAAAAGCCTTACTTAGGTCAAGGTAGACCACGTCCACAGCCTTTCCCTCATCCACCAAGCGCGTCACTTGGTCATAGAAGGAGATCAGGTTCGTCAAGCAGGACCTGCCTTTCATAAACCCATGCTGACTGGGCCTGATCGCCTGCTTGCCCTGCAAGTGCCGCGTGATGACCCTCAAGATAATCTGCTCCATGAGCTTCCCCGGCACTGAGGTCAAACTGACAGGCCTATAGTTCCCCGGGTCTGCCCTCCGGCCCTTCTTATAGATGGGCGTCACATTGGCTAGCCGCCAGTCAACCGGGACCTCCCCCGATAGCCAGGACTGCCGATAAATGATGGAAAGCGGCTCGGCCAGCTCCTCCGCCAGTTCTCGCAGTACCCTCGGGTGGATCCCATCAGGCCCCATCGACTTGATCTGTGTCTGAATCAGTAGGTGAAACTCCCTCGATCTCTTTTTCACCCTCCATGGTATAATTCATTGCTATAGGTAGCATAATGCCTACAAACTTGTCCCCTGCCCTCCATCTCTGGGTTGACAGTTTCCCCACACATGGAAGGACTTTGGACTGGTGGATCTGCACAGCTCCATTCATCCCATCATGGGCTCCACAGTCTGCATCCAGCACAATACATGTGCCTAGTCCTGAACACATCCTTTCTCTGTTCGTGTGTGGAAAAGAAGCAGACAAATCTGCATGGAAAAGAAAGGAAAACAGCAAATTTATACAGGTAAGCCTTATCTCTAGTACCAACGCACTGTTACAACTACCTCACGTAGATGCATTCAGCTGTTGGCTAAGAAATAGAAGAGAACTTCTCTTCTTTGAAGAATCCAGCTACACATATTTCCTGAACCTACATTGTGATCATTCTTTGTGTGATACTCTCACTGCCTACCTCTCACTCTTCACGTCAGCACAGATCAGGTCCACACACATCCCAAGTGCTTTAGAAGATGCATGATTTCCTTTCCCTCAGTGTTGAAAACAGAGTGGCCCGAGTTTTATTTGTAGTCTCTGCCCCTTACACTGTGCCCATGCCATTGAAACATAGACCACAGGTCTGATGGATGTTCAGGATAATACAGACTAAAGCAATATGAACATTTATTGCTAGTAAACAGGTCTTCATTTCATAAAATTGCATGAGTACCATAAAATCTAAAAACAAAATATCTGAAATACATGTTGCTTTAATTCTCTGGAAACTATAGTCTAACGACACATAAATTCAATTTTATTATTCCCGTGTCCAGAAATTACCACACAAACTGATCTCCTGAGGGAAAACTAAATCCCTGTTGAAAAATGGTCAGCATTCATTGACCAGCTAAAGAGGATTTGCATTTTAATGATCAAATATTTCAGATGAGACAAAGAAAAAGAAAAAGAAAAAGAAAAAGAAAAAGAAAAAGAGAAAAAGAAAAAGAAAAAGAAAAAGAAAAAGAAAAAGAAAAAGAAAAAGAAAAAGAAAAAGAAAAAGAAAAAGAAAAAGAAAAAGAAAAAGAAAAAGAAAAAGAAAAAGAAAAAGAAAAAGAAAAAGAAAAAGAAAAAGAAAAAGAAAAAAAAAGAAAAAGAAAAAGAAAAAGAAAAAGAAAAAGAAAAAGAAAAAGAAAAAGAAAAAGAAAAAGAAAAAGAAAAAGAAAAAGAAAAAGAAAAAGAAAAAGAAAAAGAAAAAGAAAAAGAAAAAGAAAAAGAAAAAGAAAAAGAAAAAGAAAAAGAAAGAAAAAGAAAAAGAAAAAGAAAAAGAAAAAGAAAAAGAAAAAGAAAAAGAAAAAGAAAAAGAAAAAGAAAAAGAAAAAGAAAAAGAAAAAGAAAAAGAAAAAGAAAAAGAAAAAGAAAAAGAAAAAGAAAAAGAAAAAGAAAAAGAAAAAGAAAAAGAAAAAGAAAAAGAAAAAGAAAAAGAAAAAGAAAAAGAAAAAGAAAAAGAAAAAGAAAAAGAAAAAGAAAAAGAAAAAGAAAAAGAAAAAGAAAAAAAAAGCATTTTTAAAATTAATTTGGGTTTAGAAAGAAGAAAGTGTTAAAAAACAATTTTTTCTTGTGAAACACATTTATCCCAAAATTTGCAATGGGTGAAGAAGTAATGCAATTATTCACACTGTGTTTTAATGGACCTACAGGATTATTTGTGTGATCGATTTTGAGGCCCAAGAGATCCGTGATACTGTCGCCTACTTGTAGGCTGGCAGCTGATCCCACCTTTGTGCCTGGGGCAGATCTCCTCCTCCTTTTTTGCCATAAAGCTCCGGTGGCAATCCTGGCCACACACCAGTCTCTGCAGAGCCATCCCTGGTCCCCAAAAGGAAAATTTCCCATGCCCAAGCCCTAGAAGAGGAATAGTAGGAGAAGCTGAGATGAAGACAACAACAGGGCTGGAATTTGCCATGTGTTTTAATGGACTTCCATCAGCAAAGCCAAGACCCTGGAAGGCCAGCAATAGGACACTGCAGAATATGCAGTGTCTTTGAAACGAGGGGAGTAAAATATGAGCTGGAAGTTGCCCCTAAAACTAGATACATAGGGTTGTGTAGCTGGGTAACAGTTTGACTAATTTTTTAATAGAGGAATATTTGATTGTCAAGGGATAACTGAAAAAGGTCTTATAGAATTCTTTGTACTTCTATACTAATTCAGGGAGATTTGAAGAAATTTCTTAAGGCCATGCTTTATGATTGAGAATATCTTTTTCTCATATTATTGTTTTTGACAGTTTTGTTATGTCCCTGTAGCTTCCAAGTCTGTCTCTTTGCCTTTAGGGGATTGGCAATATTGACTTACAAAAGGAGCAGGAAGAGAACAAGAAGAAACCTCAGTAATTTTTTCTTCTTGTATGGGTAATTTACTTGTTAAAAAAGTCATTTCAGGTGGATCAAAATGAGCAGATTTTTTTCAGATAAGGAATGTAAATGAATTGTTTCAGTGTCTCCTTAAAACAAAATATTTTGATGTTTTAATTCTGAAAAGCCTGAAATGAAAGGGACTTTTGATTTCAAGCTACATCAAAGTTGGCTTGACATAAGACTGGTGATATCAAAGAACACTCTTGTTTTACTGGGAAAAAAATGAAAGTATGACTGTAGTCATACAGAAATTCACATTTCTTTTAAAATATTAAGTATTACAGAATCAAAAAAAAAATGTGTGTGAATAATGAGAGCACAATTTTATTTTATGTAGGATAATTAAGTTTGCATTTGAATGACATCTGCTTTTCACAGTTGGTTACTTATTTCCTTCGGTGCAAATAGTCATTATACAAAATGTTAACTAATTATTTCAAATGTGTTGTGGGGAAAGGTCTTCTCATTTTCTGAACCCAAGATCACGCTTTTTGAAAAAAGAAAAAAAAAAAAAAGAAAAGAAAAAAAATAGATCTTTTTCTGTACTTCCCCCAAATATTGAAATAACTGTTACACCACCACTTCCAAGTCAAAAACATATTTATTTATGGTAATTTTCCTATGCCATTTCTTATGAGTGGAGATGTATGCAAAGTTTAGGGTCACTCTACAACAGAATTTTCCTTTCAAAAAATGAGAACTAGCAGGCCTTTGCTAAACAAAACACTCTCCGTAAAATACTCTCTAAGGACATGGGAGAAAGGCCTTTTTTTTTAAGTGGCTTCTTTGTAAATCTTAAAATTTAGATGGAACAGAAAATAGAACCCAATTCTAATTAGGGTCTAATGGCCCCTTGCTGGCTGTAGGAGAATTGTTTCAATTACACTGTGACCAGTGTCATTGCATATCAATAGCTGGAGCCTCTAATAATGCCAATAAACTATTTCTTTTGTTTCCTTTGTTAAACTGTTTGGTTTGAAGCTATAAATTGGGGGGCAACAAGATCAACTGTCAGCCTATGCTTGTGAAACCATTATGGGGTGCAGAACGGTCTGGGTTTTTAAATGTCCATTTCTAGCAGGGCCTTTCAATCCTCCAGACAGCAGTCTCCTCACGTGCCTGTTGCTCCCCGTGTTCACACTCTGGCAAGGAGCAGCACCAAAAGATTACCAACTTCAGATCCGAATGGAATACACTTCTCTTCTCCCATTGCTCTGATTGAATATAGCACTTGAATTCAAAACTGACCTTATATTGCAGCTTGTTCTTAAATAATCAGTTCATTAACATGTGACATATCATAAACACCAAAACTTTAAATAACTTCAGTCACCTAAAAAAAGAACTGATAGACATTCCTAAGGGGGAAAAGTACTAGTAGCTTACTGAGAAAGCTTAGCCTCCAAGGCCAGTCTAGCTAACTATGGCCTTAGGGCCTAATCCTTGCAAAGTCCATCTGGAGAATGTCCTAATTCCACTGCTTGCTCTTCAAGATCATCCTTCCGCTTTTTTTTCCCCCCACCCTTGCATCCGTTTAGTGTCCTCATTTGCTTTCTAATGACTTTCTAAAGTGAACTCAGCTTTGGTTTCTTTCCCGGATGACCTTTTGGTGGTTTTTCTTCCATGCTTCCCTACAGCATGGCAATGTTTAACTACCACATGATCCAATCCCACAGCAGGTAGACAACAATGAAGCTGAGCCATGCTAAAACACACCAGTACCTTCCCAAAAGGCAGATGGAGCTGGGTTTACATCTGAACCACTTCTCTTGTGCTCAGAAACAAGGAAATGCCCTGAAAGATTTTAGCCCTGGTAGCCACGGCCAATGTTTTATGTGGGCTATTTCCAATGTAATTTCCTGTGGAAATTGCTGCTTTTCTGAACTTTTGATAATTCAACCCAGTGCTCTCAGCCAGAGATGAGGTAGTGACTCTGTTCTGGACAAGGCCTCATGTCGTAGCAAGGTGATTTCAAATAATTCTCTTTTGCCAACCTGATTGTTAAATGCTGCAAGTGCAGTGAAGCCCTTCTTCTTCCTGGAGACATTATTAATTTGCCGTCAGAACTGGTAAGAAGTGTCACGTACTTACCGCAAAGCTACTTTCATTTGGAGTCAAATGTGACAATAATAGCCTGTGTTATGGTATTGTGTTTATTGTTTTACTTTCAGAGTATGAGCACTGTTTCTTCATGTTAGCCTCTAATTCATACATTTTTGTCCTTTTACACTATAAACCTTATATCATTATATTTTTTCTGAAAAAGACGCGCACGTAGAAGATGCAGAGTGCATCCCCGTGCAGCAAATTTAAATTCTGCCACAACTGGGTGTTTGTCTCTTATCTCCCACGGACCCCCAGAGAAGACGTCTGGGGATCTCTAGTGGTCTGTGGACCACCAGCTGAAAAGCAGGAAGCCAGAAGTGCTCATAGAAGGAAGTGAAAATACTGCAATGTTGTAATCACTCTAACCTTACACGTACAAGAACATAAGGCAAATGAGACAATTCATTCTTGCTGTAAGTTCTTGCTACTTACACTCTAGTTTGCAAGTGCAAACTCTTTAAGCAATTAAGTCTTGCAGTTAAAAGAGCTTGTCGAGGAAGCCTTGTACTAACATTAATTCTCTTATGTCCTGACACACTGACCTGAAACACTAAATTCTTTTTATGGCATCAGGCTTCTTACTAACTGGGAAATCTTGTTTGATACTGAGGATTTGACAACCTGACAATGCAGTTACATTTCCAAAGTGAAAAACTCCTTGGGAAAAAAAAAGGTGGGTTAAATAAATGCACTTAAGCTAATAACAGGTACCTGTTTACATTAGTTCATCAAGTTATTAAAAGTATTAATATAAATAACATCCCAGTTATATTTGTTAAACCCATTTCACAGGAAGATTAACTAAAATGGAAAGAGGTTAAGGGCCAGATTTTAACCTCTGCATAAGTAGGAGGCTAATTGTGGCTCCAGACACACATGGTGGAGCGGGGGCCCTGAATAAGGACGGATCTAAAAGGTACATTCACACGTAATCACTTCCACGACACTTGAGCTTGAGACATGCCATGGGATCAGCATCTGAGCAAGAAGAGCAGAGACTAACAGAGTTGGGAATACCTTTTCCTGCTCTGAGGATAATACTTTTCTCTTTATGGCGAGGCTTTTAAATTATCTCTCAGTATAGGATATTAACAACCTTGTTTTTTTCTGAGTGCTGGTCCACATATGTGGTGCGTCTGCAGATGCTTTGTAAGTTGTTCCAGCTGCCCCAGTCCTGCCAGGTCTCTTCAGTCCTGACTCGCACACTGTCCTATTCCTTTTCTTTCCCCAGCAGAGGTTACCAGCTGTGAGATGCACTCTTATATTCTAGGAACGATGATGTTATTACCAAATTTACTTTTCCATGTAACTTGAGAGAGGAATAAAAAGCAGATTCTCAGCTAGTACATATCATCACAGCCCATTTATGATGGGGGAGGTTAATCACACAACACAGAACAATGTTGATCTCTATCAAATGGGAATTTGACTCTCAAAATCCAGACATTGATGAAGACTCCATCAGCCCTCAGTCAGCCTGGGTCTCCAGAACGGCTAGACAGGAAGATAATTCAAGATAAAATGCTTTGGGCACTACATGGGTTGGACCCCTGTTCCATTTTCAACTCTTTTTTTTTTTTTAATGAACCTTGAACCAGATTCAAAAAGCCTTTAATGGACAACAGGGGATGGAGATGGAACTGAAGTCGCTAGTTCAGCCAGTCCTCCAGCTGCGAGCCGAGCTGTCGGCCAGCAGCCCCACGTGGGCCATGGCTCACAGCACTCTCATTCCTCTGTCCTCTGGTAGGCTGCCTAGTCCTGCCCCAACCAGCTTCTGCTACTCCTGCAAGCTAAAATTTCTGCTAGGCTAGAAGTCGTATCGGTTCAGAGAGTCTGATGAACAGCACAAAATCATAGGAAGAAGCATACGGGTGTAGATGGGAAGTAGTGGGCATGGGGACGGTCTGATTTGGACCTTCTCCAGCAGTGGCCCTGAGCTGTTATGTTGGCTCCTGTCCTCCTGAAGCCGTAGCCCACATCCAAGACTAACCACAAACTTCTGTTCAGCTGCCATCAAAACCCTGGAAGGGCTTTGCCGGTCAAAACCTTGGAGGCATTTAACTCCAGGACTCTGTGCAATGCCAGGGTTGTCCTGACAATGAAAGCTGGGTGGCCTTGTGCCTGCAGCACAGCCGATATGAGCCAAGTCAACTGCTCATGGATGGGCTACAGGAGTGACCCGTGCCTGGAAAGGGAAGTCGGAGCCTTTTGGGATGTGTTTGCTATGGAGATGGGACTCTGCCTCCACTTCCACCCAATTCTGTGTAATAGCTTCAGTCAAAGAACAGAACCACGTTCATTTTAGCTCTGCTGGAAGGGATTAAAACATATCTCTGTCATCCTAGCTACTCAGGTGCCTGGAAGCCATCACAGTGCAGGTAAGGTCTGGGGATTTCCCAAGTAGAAGGGAGAACAGCATTGATCCTTAGAGTCAGGAGGGAGGAGACGTGGGTTTTTGCCCCTGCTCCCAGGACTGTTTCATGATCACTGATAGAGAAGGATATGAAGAAGACGTAAGGAAGAGGGTCCTTACAGCTACACTCAACACTGACATGCAGCATCTCATCCCTCATGCAGAATTTCAGAACAAAAGAGCTGTCTTTGGTCAGCTGTTAGAGCCATCACAGGACGGTTTACACCTTACACAGTGCCAGATCCAGAGCAGGGGGAGCCAGACACCTCCACAACCAGAGGACCAAGCTGGAGGACCAGAAACCATGATGTACAAGATGTCTCCTCGGTTGACTCCAGGAAGCTGTGTACAGGGTATCAGCAATAGGCAGGTCAGTGCATCTTGGAACCTATTCTGAGATGTCATATCTTCCCCAAAGACTCAACAGCCAGCTAAAAGCCTTCACCCACAGTTTGGGGCTCTGTTTGGGAAGTCAGACATCAGCGGGTGTCGTGCCATTTAACCTGTGGGCAACTGTGCTCTTTATTGGATTGGGCCTGTCAGATCAGATCTTTAAAGTTATTTGTGTTTGTGCTTCGCTCAGCAGTGTGTGCAAGAGAGAAGAAATGCAAGCTATGTAGATATCCATCCTGTGTAAGTGCCTAAGCACAGCTGAAATAATTACCAGATGGTGATGAAAGTGGCCCACAGGAGAATCATATAACTCCATCCTAAACAAGCAAAGATAAAATTATTGTCGCAGAGGTAAAGGGATAATAGCAACAGGCTTCATTAAAGGAAAAGGAGACTTTTAATCTCCTGTACAGGGACTTGTTTCTCTTGCTGGAGATAATACCTGTAGGAATAGAAGAATCCTAATGTTCCCATGCTCCCTTGTGAAATACTTTGAATGTGTTGCTGGTAACTTACTTTAAACGCATATTAAGACTGCTCATAAGGAATATGAATCATTCTGATTTACCAGAACAATGAATCGAGATTATTTTTTTAATGTAGTTGGTTTCTGTAGAATTTAACTTATTTAACCCTGAGCTAGATTAGACATATTGAGAAATGACTGAAGACTTTATTTAAGCTGAAACAGAAATTGTTTGTCATTTTATTCTAAAAAGACTCCAAGTTAGTAATTTCAGGTTTAAATGGTTTCAGCAGGTTTCTAAGAGGGTGAAAGGTATTTGAATAACTGTAAGTTTACAGGTATACTGTATCACTTCCAACTACCTATTTAACCTAATGAATTATCTTAAGTATATGTGAGAAGAGAGGACAACTTTATAATTTTCTAAGTGGTATCTCAGCATGTGACATTGCCCAACTGGGGGCCTGTGGCAGAGAGGAGACAGAGGCTGGGCAATGTGGTGGGAACAGGAGGTGATGCAAGCCCTGCCTGGGGGCCCACCGAGCACGGTGCTTCTAGAGGAAATCAGCTGAGTCTAGATCTTGTCTGTCTTTAGGAAATGCTGTAAAATCACTCTTCACACCAGAAAAAAAAAATGATTTGGAATGAATATCTTTCTGTATTCCATTAGCCTACCTTTGCTCTCCAAAGTATGAGAGAGAAAAAAAGAAAAAACAAAGAAAGAAAGAGAGAGGGAAAATTGCTAGTGAAGTCATGGGAAGATGAAAATCCAAAATATCACTTTGAGTCTGTATCTGAAAAGGGTGAATTCAGTAGACTGTGCTGTCACTGCTGATTTTATGTAGAGCATAGTCAGATACGAACAATGAAGACAGCAAGATTATAAAACCCAGATAGGTGCCTAGATAATCAGACAGACTGACTGAGCTTATTTGTTTGCTTGGTTTTTCTTTTTGTTGATTTGAAGCCAAAGATCCAAGCAAAGATCTCTGCAAAGGCAGAGCAGTCTGTAAATGCTATTTTCTCACATCAAGTTGTATGAGAGGCTGGGGAAGAAAGATGAAGAGAACTTAAAACAGTATTTTTAGTGCTTTTTTTTTATTATTTAATTAAGATGTATTTGGACTACATTCTCTATTCAATGTGCATGCAGATGAACCTTAATAATATATGTTTGTTATATTTATAAATTTCAAAGAAGAAAATACTTCAGAGAAAGGATAAGGTAAGTCTGAGGAGCCTTAAACAAACATCTTTACATGGTCTCATTTTCTTCCAAAAGTTTCTTGGAGAAGACACTGAATTTCATCATTTAAATCATGTTTATAGCAGTTGACAGATTTAATTTCAAATGCGGTTCTGTTTCTCAGTCCAAGGGCACATATGTCCTCACGTCACATAAGCATCTGATTATTTATTAAATCTTAACTGTGCAGAATGGGCAAAGTTTCAGACCTTTGTTTAAATTTCCCTGTAAGAATTAGGTCACTTCTAATCTTCACATTTTAATAACTTCCTCTTCAGCTGAAATTTAAATTGCTGAGAACCTGTGTGGGGGAGAGGAAAACTCCCATTATCCATTCCAAGCATCTCATTTGAATAACTTGAGAAAAACAGCAAGAGTTCAAGGATCACTCGGTGCAGGTGAACAGGATTCTGATGAGCGGCCACAACTAAGTGAGTGGCAGCTTGCTTTGGACTTGGGGTTAGAACAAGTAGGATCACTGATGATGACTGTTTCGGAAGATCCTTCTGCTAGGCATGAGTATGGATGGTGCAACCCACTGAGGTATCTCCACTCATCAGAGAGAAATGGGTGGAGAGATGGCTAGTTCTGTGGCTCTGGTGTAAGTGTACTGTCTATGCAAGAGTTGCAGAAGAAGTACAAACCCCCAGAAGACATACCAGATGCATTCTGGTGATGCCTGGGGCCTGTAACCCGGACTGTGAAGTCTCCAATCCAAAATCCTACACGGAAAGGTAATAGCTGATTAATAGCTGAATAATAGCTGAAAGATAATAGCAACAGATATGCTAGTGAATTAAATATTATTCAGTGCAGGGATTTTCCTTTTGCAGGATGTCAAGCTCTTCAATCAGCCTGGTGTGGTGGGTGGGGAGAGCAATGACCTCCCTCCAGCATCAGTGGCTGTAGTGTAATTCCTCACAAATCGATACTTTCGGAAGCAACGACCCTGATGGGGAAGCTGAGCCCATCTAACTCTGGTTTTGCTGCAAGGAACCATGTACCCAGGGCCTGGGGAAGAGGAGAGGATAGAAGGAGTTGTAGAGAACGGAGGAAGGTGGACCCATTACAGCTTTGAATTCAGCAGCATCTAGCCATTAGGTCAATGACTCAATGTCTATGGCACTTGTAAGGACCTTCGGAAAGACCCTCAAAAGGGGACTTCTGCCAGTATATAGCTGTCCATCTTTTCCGTAGCTTTTCCTTCTGACAGTGTGGACCTTCCACTGTCTACTCCATGGAATTGCAGCAGAAAACAGAGCCACTTGCATCTGAGGAAGGTTGTCCCAGGCTTGTCCCAGGCTTGGCTAGAGAGAATCCCCACTAACCCTGAAAATTAACCTTTGACAGGCAGGCAGAAGCTTGCATCTGAGCAAGCATTTCTTCCCAAAATGGACACTACCTCATTTTCAAAAGTTATAAGTAAATTTCACAAATTACTCAGAAAAAATATATATATTAAAGAGATCTTCTCTAATGCTATTGTGAGAAACTAAGATCCTGTCTGAAGAAAATTAATTGAGATTTTTCTCACACTATCAATGCCAGCTTCAGTCTTAAGCATGATATGTATGCTTTCTTAGTGCAGAATGCTATTTTTTTTTTCCAGGAAGTTGGTGCTGAGAATAAGTTTCTTACACAAGACACAGTAAGTGCCTCAGAGTTCAAATGGAACAGATCAGAAAGGGTAGTGTCTAAGTCGCTCAACTTTTTCCTAAACACTCTCAGTCTCACTCTTCCCATGTTCTCTTTCTCTGCTGAATTATTTCTTCCCATTAAACACTGATATAAAAAAAAAAAAGAAAAAAAAAAAAAAAAAAGTATGCTTAGGCTTGCAAAATCTCTTGAACCACTACTTTGTGTTTATGAAAGGAGAAGCTATGATGGATCAAATGTAAAGCAGGACTTCCAGGAGTCCTAAAGGACAGAAGTTCCCTAGGATGTCACCTAGAAAATCATGACAAACTGGACACAATCTGGCACTGGCACCATTCTAACCTTTGACAAAGTTCTCTTTGAGTCCATTTTTCACTCATTATGGTTGTTATATCCCCTATCAGCCCCATCTGGTTTTGCTGTTCCGTAGTCCCTCTACATTTTGGAAACAGAGAATGTTGCATGCGGACTAATCTGCTCTCCTGGGATGTGGAGTGGTGCTGTGAAAGGCACTAGAAATAAGAACGCATTCCTAATCCCTGCCTCAGAATGATGCAAAACTGCTTGAAAGACAGGGCTGCAGAAGATTAGTGCTATGAGTCTCCTACCCGAGCAATCTACGCTGCTGGCAGCCTCAGTTCTTTCAAAGCATTCCAGTCTACCATCAGCTTGCTGTACATAACGTGACTCCTTCTTGATTCCTACTCCTTATTCAGCAGATAATTCTTGATGAGTTACAAACCTCCCACATCTCCTCTATTGCAGTCTTTTTTTTTTTTGTCTTTTAATTATTATTACTATTATTTTTTTTTTGCAGGGCCGGGGTGGGGGGGGAATGTGTTTTTTCCTTTCTCTTCCCAGTTTCATTGCTGTGTCAGAAAGCTCACAATGCACAGAAAAGGTCTTCAAACTGCTCAGCACTTAGCAAGCAAATTAAAATAGATTAAGAGAAGTGTGGGTCTACAGCACGGGGCCAAAATAACGTCACCCTCCCCATCCTGCCTCATCTTCTCCAAATAGGAGCAGGGCCTAGACATGCTGGCTGGAGCAGCTCACAGTTCTGCAGCTCCTTCCCTGCCTTCTCTTCCTTTGCATGGACCAGGAGAAACAGAGCAGTAGCAGGCGAAAACTGACGCTACCTCCCAAACTGTCACCACCATATTCCACTTGGTAGCATCAAGGGTTTGATGTGCCCACAGTTGCACCCCATAACCACACAGACTTTAAGCTTGGTGTAGGCTGGCCCTCAGATCATCTTGAGAGCTTGCCCACCGCTCCTTCTACTCTGCACTGCATCTCCTATATAGAGCTAAAGATGGAAGGGAAAAGGGAAAAGTCAACCCCCCAAGTCTTGTCTTTCAGCTCCAGCAATATCCCATGTCCCACTCACGTAGATGTGACTTGCCTACAACATGGGTAGTTCAGCTTGGAGCAGGGTGATATGTGCTTTCTCCCACCATCTCCTTTGGCTCCAAAACAGATAACAACTCTTTACCATCAACTTGAGATGCCTTATATGAGACCTGTCCAAACTCTGAGGACTTCCTCACAACCTGGAAGCTCTACTCTAAGTCAGCAATGCCAGATGGATCCCATACTACTTGCCCAGCTCACTGAATGCCCTTACTGCTTTGTCCTTGTTCCCATCTGCTCCAGGGCTACAGGTCCTGCTTAAACCCCACAGTCCTCTGAGACCTCCATAAGCCCTGCAGTCTTCTCTTACCTCAGCTAAGTTTGCAGGCCCTGCCAGGTGCCTCCTTGCAGATGGCTCTAGAAGACACCACGGTACCCAGAGTGTCCACCTCCACACCACATCTTGGCAACACCTTTATGAGCTCTTGCCCTCTCATTCCATTGCCTCATCAACCCACCCCACTCAGACACAATGTGCTAAGAGCTCTCTCCACCAGGAGAATATAAGGAGCATTGAAGGCCCAGCATGCATTCTGAGCTAATTTGGTGTCCCTGGTAGCTTGGTAGGCAGAGACAGTAAGTCCTGTTTCCACTGCCTGGCCCTGCCATGTCTCCTTGCAGGGTACCACAGGTCAGCATCCAGCAGGTACTTGGGTGCCTCAAGGGAGAGGTGGGTACAGCTGGGGTGCTCTGCCAAGCATCCCCTTCTGGTTCCCTATTTTTAACCTATTGACTCTCCACTATATCTACCTTTTATCATTTTTCTCACCTGTGATCACTTGTTTTTTTTTCCTCTCCAATGTATTCTCTTCACCTATTCTCTTTTTTTTTTTTCTTTTCTTTTTTTTTCTTCTTTTTTTCTTGTTTTGTTTTTGTGTTTTAGTCTCTGTTAGGGATGGGCTGCCTCCCATACCTAAAGGGGAGAAAAACATGGGGACAGTGGCCAAAAGCAGATAATTTTGAAGGAGTACAAAACAAGGAAAAGTACAGCAATGTTTTCCTGGTACACTTTCCCAACAACCACACTCTCCTAGCCTCCAGCAATTTGCAGGTCAGAGATGTAAGCAAACACTTACTTCAGAAATACTGTTCATCAGAACTCTCCTCCTTTAGTAATCCACAGTGGCGCATGTTGTATTATCTCCCACAAATAAATGAATATTAAAGGTTATGTCTGGCTATGGCAAACATTACTGAGTGAACAAGGCATGCTGCACCATGCCCATAAATGAGAGAGACCCGTGATGTCCCTGGAGAGAGAACAGAACTTTTATAAAGCCATGGAGGTTCTTATAACAAGCTTCATTACAAATGCAGACCGTCTGCCCATAAACCAAAAGTCAGTTCCTGCCAATTTCCTTGTACACTTCTAGTTCCTGGTACCTTATGAACCAGGGCTGGGTTTCCTTTCAGTAATGAAATGGAAAATGAAGGAGCATGAATGGGCAGCAATGGCATGCTCTAACAGAACAATAAATATGAAAACTAAAATTCTTACCTTCTTGAAGTTAGCAGGATGTTAGCACTGATTTCATGGGGCCAAAATTTCACTCTGATCTGTAGAAGTTGGCAGACAAACTTATCAGTCTTTGGAAAGTGCTGCTACGCTTGTTATTTGCAGTATTTTCAGCAATTTTAATGACATTAAGCCCTAGGGGGTGAAACCCCAGGAAACAGAAGGATGCAGACAGCCTGAGTAATAGTATCATGAGTCCTGCTAAGTCTCCTCACTCAAATCAATACCATCCACTGCTCCATGCAGAGCTGCAATGAAAGGAGCAACACAAAGCTACCAAAGGGATCCTGAAAGTTTTTGAGGGAAAACAAGTAGAGATCAGTCACAAAAACAATGTTCCGACCAGGCCACTTGTTTTTTTTCCTTTTTCTTCTTTTCTGTCTTGGGATGTAACAAGAATTCACCGCTGTGCTGCCGCTCATTCTCTGGATTGCTCATATTGCAATTTATCTTATTTACATTTCTATCTTTGCCACAGTACCTACTTTAACCACAGCTTGTTAAAGAATTGTGGGCACATTATATGCAGGTGCCTTACTTCACTGTATTTACAGCAGCACGGCCACTTAAGAGTTTTCACGTGTCCTTTCTAGGCAGCTATTTATGTGTGCTCTAGCTCTTCTGATGCATTAGAGCATACAGGTGAAATTTATCTTTAAAAGTACAAATAGCGACATCAAGTATTTCCTAACAGACAAATATTCTTCAAGTAATGCTTGTGCTGTGTTGGGATCTAATCCTTTAAGTATTCCATGCCTGGCCCTATTAATGTCTTCTTTAGATTGCTATAGCCTAACCCATGGTCTGCTTTCTTTTTACAGTCTTTTTTTTTAAAAAAAAAAAGTGCTCTCACCTCTACCACTTTATGCGTTGGCAAAATACCCAACCAAACCAAGTGGCAAAAGAAGCCAGAGAAAGACTGCAAAGAGAACATATAAAACTGCTCTAATCTTTAAAAAAAAAAAAAATCTAAAGTGCATGCAGCATTTATTGTGTGAATAGTGCTTTGTGAAGATATCTTTTTATTATTTAAATTAAAGTAGGAATTTAACAAAAACGTCTGAAGTTTTAAGAAGTGAAGCTGGTGATGACAGAGATTAATGTTCTGTTTCAGGGAATCCACTTATTAATTTTGTCAGGCTGAAAACAACGGTTAACAGTTTCCAAAATAGCTGAACAATGTCAGCAAACATTTGCTTTGACTGAACTGAGACCCTCCCTCGCCCTAAGATCAGCTCCAGGACATTTTCAGAAAGGCTTTCTTTATCTCTTGACAGTGTGAAAAAAACTTTACCTGCAAATTGACTTGTGTGTAGAAGGAAGCTATCATTCATGCTAATGGAGCCCATCAGCTTGCTTTCACTGTACCATGATACCCTGGAGCAAAAAATGTGAAGCCTGTTAAGCCCTGGGCTTAGCAATAGGATTTAACAACTCTAAAATGCCTACCTTCCTCTGTACACATATTGTCCACCACTATCCCACACATTTCTCTCTCTTTCTGTGACAGCTGGTCAATGTAAACTAGCTCTTAAAAGATTTTATGTTGATTTTTATGCTCTGGGAGCTGTTTGCTTAAAATAAACCCTACAAATTAAAAAAAAAAAAAAAAAAAGCAAAAGCACAAAGAGATACTGGAAAACTGAAGTAGAAAACTGAGCAGAAAACTGCACAGAAAATTGTTTACAAAGTTCCCAAAAATTTGGTGATGCAATGCATCTCCCCTGCTCACTGTGCTCCCCAGATAAAATGTTGGTGGGCATGTTCTGAAAGCTTTAGAGATGACAGGTCCTGCAAAAGCATCCATTTTATAAAATGAGAAAGCATCAGAAAGGTTAATCCCAGACCACAAAACCAGAGGATAAAAGCATGAACTAGCTGGTCCCAACCGTGCTTGACCTAGAGGCTTTGATGGGGACACTCAGGTGAGTTAAGATGCACCAGATGTCTCCAGGGGATGGGCAGCAACTTTGTTAGAGATAATTTACCAGTTTAATAGTATCATAATGCCAGCACGGGAAGAAGAGTTCAGTGGGGGGAAGAACTGGCTTTAAGCCACAATCAGCAAATGGGGAGCATCAGACTGATCTCAGCTTGGCCTCCTGAAAACTGGAGCTGTGCCAGCCCTGGGAGCCAACACACCCCAACTCAGGCAAAGGAAGAAGGGTAGGGACGGCAGGCTCACTGACAGGCCCTGCATCTCAGGTCTCCTCTCCTGCACATAAAAGCTGATCTTAACCCTCCAGAGCTGGTTCCACTGGCCCCTAGCCCTCACTGGACCTTATTCAGAGCATCCCACAAAATGGGCTAAGAAGAGCTGAGGGCTTCCCTGCCTGAGAAGTGCTGAGAACTTGTTTTTGCATGATAAAAAGGGCTGACTGAGGTAAAGAAGGAATCTTTTTCTGGAAGTGCTAAAAAAGCCCAAAATACACAATAAGCTAAAGGGCAATGCTTGTAGACAGGTAAAAGAGGATGAATCAACATTTTCAATAAACAAAAAAGGTATCTCTCACAAGCAGTTGATAAGACCTTTTCCTCCTTGTAGCAGAGCAGTAATGTGTATCTAAAAGTCCTTTTACTCTGAGTGCTAAGGCCAATTGCAACTTGGTGGTAGTGAAAAAGCAATGTTGTTGACATGCCACAAATAGATCTCCCCTTACACGTTGGTGAGTTGATGGAAAAGCGAAGCGTCTTTTCAGAGATGGGAAAAAGTTGGATTGCTTTCATGTCCACAGGAAAAGGGCATTCGTGCAAATCTTCACACAGAAGAAGTGTCTACCACAATCCTGAACATATTTGGTTCAAACACACAGCTACAACAGAGAACTCCAGTGACTTCCCAGGTAAGCACCACTGGATACGCAGGAAGAACAGCCAATGCCCCACAGCATCATCCCCTGCAGCCTGGCCTGTGACAGACAAGGCATTTTAATAGAAGAACCATAAATGATCTTGATTTTCTTCCACCAGCATGCATGTTCTTGGAGTATGCCTCCCAGGTGGAAATTCAACAGAATGCTGTCAGGCTGAAAATAGAAATAACAAATTTTCCAAGGTGCCTTCATACTGGAAGATCTAAAAGTTGAGAGAGATTACTGGAAACTTTCCTCACCTTGGGATTGTGTAGCAATCACCACTTCACATTAAACTTCTGGATTTTTTTTAATGCAATACTGGGCCACCAATTACACTTTGGATAACTCAATTAATTCTTACACCTATTTAACCCCTGGGAGGAGAGCCATAATCCATGAGACTCTGGCTCTGCTACAAGCATCTACATTTGTTATCCATTACACTTCTCTGAATACCTGGGATCACTCTAACCACCTGCAATACTTCTTACCGAAGCAAGTCAAATTTTCCAGCTATAAGTGTGGACCTGAGATGCCCTCCGGCTCTCCAGTATACGCAGTCCCCCGTTTTCTGGATGTGGAGGCACTGCTCATTGTCCACATGGGACACGTATTCAGCATGTTTTCAGTCCTCTAACTCAGCCCTTCACAGCCAGTCCTAATGTGCTACTCGGTGCCGTGACTCACCTGTGAGTCAATTCAGTCTGGTCTCAATTCATTTGATGCCACAAAGTCTTCTTCACTGATACTAAGTCCTCCCTCCGCCTGTAGCCAGCACTTGCATCCTCCATCACTCAGCCTTGGTCTTTTGGTTCAGTGCCCGTCTCTCAGTGGGTATGGCACCAAAGGACCCTGAGGCTAGATAGGAGTTTCAGAGGCAGATTCATAGTGCTCGATGAAGACTACAGAAGTCCTAAAAGGAAGGATAATAAGTCTTTCAGAAAACCATTTCTTTGCATCCTGTTGTACCATAAAAGTACATTACAGCCCATAGATTGTCTGGACTTACAAATGAATTCCTAATGTTTAATCTATCTGAATTTCTTTCTTGTGGTTTTCTACTTCACTGTAATCCTTCACTAAACATTTTTCAGCCATTAGCTCAGGACTATACATTTTTCATTATTAAACTGCCTCATGTTTTCATTATATCTGCACGTCAGATTTTACTTAGTGATATATCAGTGGGATCACCTCTCTTATTACTGTACTTGAATTCCTCTTCTGAAAGAAATACAGTTATTTCACATGAAAAGGGGGTCCACAAAGCTACGTTTCCACAAAACATATTGTCAAAACAGTTACGCAGATAATTATAGCCGGACCCATGACAATTTGTATGAACCAAAGTAATATCAAAATAATATCAGTTATGAGAAGGGAACCAAACTAAAAATGATCTCTTTGGAGCAACATGTTACGTGTAGCTGAAGGAAACACCTGCCCCATAGATGAGCTGTGTAAATAGACAGGACAGTGTGAGAAAAGAAGGGTTGCTGCCCCATATTACAAACTGGGACTTGAGTCATAGGGTGAGTAAGTGATCTGGAGAAGGTCACACAGGAAATCTGTGTCACAGTTGGTTATTAAACCCAGATTTCCTGATTTGCCACTGAATCCCACAATTACAAGACCATCCTTCCCATCCGTTCCAACACTATCCATAAAGTACCTCACCAGTTGGGCAATGTTTTACAGGAAGAAAAAGCCTTCCTTACATCCTTACATTCAGATAACTCCCACCACTGGGTTTGAATCTTTGGCCCCAGAGCCTAGCTGAGAAAATGCATTTCGTCGCTCCTGCCAGGCTGCTGCCTACCCTTGTAAAGATGTCCTCCCAACCCAGCTTGAGCCCCAGTGCCCAGCTAATCTTGGACTGACCTCCCTTGCTATGTGGTCACAGATCCTCTCATGTCCCTCAGTGCAGGTATCTGAACCAACCCTACCGCTGCCTGCTGCTTTGGTGGGGTGTCTTCACATCCTTGGCTGTGGTCTGGCCAGCGGGGATGGAGAGAGGAGACTCTGGAGATCTTCAGGACTGGTTCTGCAGCATGCTTAGGGATCCTATTTGAAACAAGTGAAATGGGGTCACGGTGTGCACTAAAATGTCGTCCCTCATTCTTAAAGAAAAAAGAGGAAAACAAGAGAAAAGAAGGCTGTCTTGGGGTGGGAGAGAACATACCCAGAAGGTTTCTGCCAGCAGGGGGAGGAAACCTGAGGTTGAAATTTCCTGGAGATTTAGGGAGCTTCTGGAAATCAGAAGACAAAGGAGGTTGGGCTGGAACTCTTGTGAACAAGAGGTAGAAAACAGATGTGAGGTGAAGCAACTGAAAGTAAGCAGCAAATCTCTGAAATACTGAATTTAACAGGAAAATAATTATACAATATCACGCATTTCTATAATTTGCAGAAGATTAGTCAGATCTAAAAATGAAACAAGAATTTGGCTCCTTTCCTAACAGTCTTTTCAGGGGGTTAAAATCTGCTTGGGGGAGTGTTAAAGAAGTAGGTAGTGGAAATAAAGATATACAGACAGGCAGCCTTCTCTATGGAAGAAGCAGCAAACTGATTTTCAAGTTTAAAAAAAAACAGGGCCATATGGCTGGATGGTAATGCTGGGCTGAACCCTATTTAATATCAGCATTAACACTATAGAAGCTGTTGCTATAGTAGTGACATCTGGAAGAAACCTTCAAATAGATTATTCCCTAACCTGGATGAAGGATTCTGCCAGTCTGTCTGTCAAAGAAAGCCTTCAGAGCAAATCAATAACAAAGATCTTGTTACCTGAATGCAATGCAATTTAGTGGCTAATCAGTTTGACATCAGAAATATAAGGAGAGAAGAAAAGAAGAATGGAAGCCGGGAGATATAATTAACAGCCAGGAAAGCAGGAATGATTCCAGAAACATGAGGAGAAACCTCAGACTTTTGTATGCTATGATCCACTGAACTTGAACAGTAAAATCACACCTAAACTCTCTAAACACACCTCTAAACTGTTCCCAGTCTAACCAACACTTAACTGTTCATAGGTTCTACTTAACAAGTCGTTACAGTGCCAATGGATAGTATTTCTGGTAAAGACAAGAGCTGCATGAGCAAAATATTGCTAATTGCCAGAAAAGCGATTTGTACAATGTCCCATCTTTGTTCAATGCTGGTTTGGATACTTGTTAGGTTTCTTTTTTTTTTTTTTTTTATGTTCAAGTGAGAAAGTTCCTTCTGACTAATTAACAAGAGTCTGCTGAGCAGAGACTTTTGGCAGCCTCTGGAAATTCAATTCCTCTTTGTAGCTGGCCTGGCTAGGTGAAACAATATATGAAAAGGTTGTCCAATATATGAAATGGTCCCTAGAAAGAGAGGGTTTGTCGGTCTATTTATTGGTTTATATTATGCTTACACAAAACCATTTTGAACCTGATTTAATTCTTCTAGCATGGAAGAAATCACTTTAAGTTGACAGGATCGATTCTCAGAGCTGCTTGCACCTCTGCTTGCAGCCCTTTAAACCATAAAAGAGTGATGAAAAATTAACAGTGCCATTCCCATTCCCTTGCACAATGCACTAAATAACTGCATGCTACTGTGATGTGAAATAATGATCATTGAATGATCATGACCATATGTTTTTGGAAGGTAAGAGTTGGTATGTGAGGATACAGCTTTTAACTCTAGAGTTGTCACTAAAAAAATTGTGGAAATAGTAACTGACATTTTTTCACACTTCCCTTCAAAAATACTGTCCTTTACATCTTTTAATGTAATGTATCTCCCTGTTTCCTGTGGGGAACAAAACTATTCACTAACTAGACCTTGACATTCGTCACAGGTCCTACCCCAATCCCTTCCAAGTTGGTGTGGGTGAATACTTGGTCCAACCCATTACGCACTCAGCATTCAGTGGAGCAGATCTAGCAGAGAGCAAAGGCATGAGGCAATTCCTGACTTGCAGCCAACAAGCTTCCCTGGGGAGCTATGGGGATCCCTACTTCTCAAGAGCAGGCATGGGCCAACACTTACTAGGCTGTGTGTATTTACCCCGTGAAGACAGCAGAAGTCTGGTGGAAGAGGATTCTTGCAGAGCTTCCTTACATCACCCAGCATGCCACCTTCAGATGCCTCAGAAAACAAATGTTTTTATACTTCTCACTATATATGAAAGTTCATAGGCATATGCAAGTGGGTGCTCAATACACCATTTATTTCAGTAACATTTAATGGCAGTATTGCCTAGATGTTAACATGAAATATGTTATTTCCAGCATGCTGCAATCCTCCTGCAAACACTTATTTTTCTTGTTCTAGAAGCAGGCTTAAAATGTACGAGGATCAGCACTGTACAGAAGATGAAATTAGAGACTGTATTTAGGCCAATAAGCCTAATAATCTTTGGAAATTTGTTTTATTTAAATATATATGAGTGGTTAAAATTGTTTAATACCAGAACTCAGTTATTCTAAACAGGAGTGGCTGTAGGGAGGAAGAAAAAGATGATGGAATACAAAAAAAAAAGTAGAGATTTTGCTCCAGTCCTAAGAAAGCGGTTAAGAAGTCCCTGGATGGCTGTTCACGCAGTCCTTACTCCTGCAAAACTGCCATTGACTTTAATTGCAGTTCATTCTCTTGGATCAGCCTGCTAATCAACTAAGCACTTTTCATTTCATGGCAATAAGAAGGTGTGCTGAAAATGCCATCATATCTCTAACCATCTTCAAAGCCTAGAATGTCTTCACACCATTTCATGGGTTTCCCCTTTCCAGTACTAAAAAAGGATGCTATAAAAGTCATGATTTAAATGATATATTGCAATTTTATGGACTTGGAAGCTAATTTTGCTTAGAAGCATTTTTATGGACTTTGGAAGTCGAGAGTGGGGGGAAGCAGAGCTCCTAAGATCAAAAACTTTCCTTCTGTGGAAAAAGGTTTCAGGGGGAGCAGTTTCTGCCTTCTCTGGATAGGACTCAATTGCTTTTTGAGACTCCAATATTGAAAGGCATTTGCTGAAAAATACACGTAAAGAGGGAATTCATTTTATCTGTCCTTCAAACAAAAGAGATTATTTTCAGTTTCTGTTATAAGAGGGAGGGGGAGTTCTTTCCAGGGAAAAGCTGTAAGATGTTTTCCTTAATTAGTTTAATTACAAAATGTACTAAGAGTATTAGATAAACATTAGGCTGTTTTCGGATTCAAAACAGGCAGATGTTAGCAGGATTAAATCAAAATACTTTATACGCCTTTGAAGAATTTTTTTTTAACTCAAAGACTTCAGCTCTTTTTTTTTCCTTTTAGACTCTAACAGCTGATATTATTATTAGACTCTTTTTCTTGTTTGATTAAAATTATGTTCATCTAACCCATGCAAGTCAGCTTCTATTAGCAAAGCAAGCAGGATTTGTCCTATGGTGTCACATTTCTGGAATTTGATGATTTCTTTTGTATTCATCCATTCTCCCTGCTCTGATCAGATTCTAATTATAGCCAAATTACAGCTATTGTCTCAAAGGCTGAGTAACATATTTGTGGTGTTTGGGGGAAAAACAGAAGATGTCTGATTTAAAAACAGGAATCACATCAAGTAATAAGAGTTGTTTATAACACTTTTTTTTTGGAAGATGGCAATGACAGGGAGGGGGAAGAGGAGATGTCTTTATATCCAAGTAGTAGAGGGTCAACAGTTTGCCGAATTAAAGCTGTCCTTCCACAGTTTCCCCCAGTATTAATGCTCTGTCAGCTGTTATGAAGCACTAAAGAACTAGGTAGCTCCACCGTAAGTAAGGAAAAAACATACTTGTTTAGGACTTAATGAACATGGAACATATCAACAGATGAAGTATCACTGCAAAAAAAATATAGTGCTTACACAGAAATATTAATTGTCACAAGCAAACATACTGTTAATTTACAATTGTGTCACAGGTATATATATACTACAAGATGAATTAAGACAATATTAAGCAAATGTGTAAAGAACTGGAACCCAGAAGTATACTCATGAGCACTGACAACACTTCTCTGCAACCATCAGAATTACTTCCAAACCAAATACGGGACAATGACATTTCAGGCACAAATGTCCTTAACTGTAAACATTTTATCATCTAAGACTGACGTCCTGATATGACTGATTTTAAAGGTATGAATGTCATCAATCATTAAATTAAAACAGAACTCCAAATAAAATGGGCAATAAACTATTTGGTCAGAAAGGCAGTTCCCGGTGCCAATATATTTACAAAGCATTTTTACTTCATCAGTTTTAAAATCTATTGCTAAATACTTGCTCTAAGATTGCCTATTACTGGCCTGCAAATTACTCCAAGATACGTACAAAGCCAAATGAAAGACTTCTCAAACATTCTTGCATATCAATAGAAGTTGTTTTACAAGAACAAGGCTAAATGCAGTATATTTTATTGCATTACCCTGTTGGTCACCTCGGTAAGATGAAAATGTAAAAAGCTTTTCAGCATTTGGTTTTCAAAAGGAGCTTTGGGCACTTGGCAGCTTCTCTCCACAGCTGGTCTAAAAGCATAAGTGTGAGCTCATTATTTTCCCTGAGACTATCTCCACCATTCCACCAGCATCCACTGGATAAACAATAACAACACCACCCATCAACGAGACTGATGAAGAACAGTGAGCTTCACAAGAAAAAAAAAAAAAAAGCCTTAAGACGCTGCAAACCAATATCTGTGTAACAACACAAAGAGAGCAACATATCATTACTCATTTAGTAAAATTATGTGTATTGTGAATATGTACTTTTGCATGTGCACTCACAGCCCAGTGCCTACCTTTCACGCAGGAAAATCCCTGTATAAGCATCTGGTGAGAAAATATCAGCTGAAATCCCTGCAATGATTTTTTTATTATTATTATTTTTATTTTTTTCTATATACGAAATGAGATATCCAGTTCCTCCTCAGAAAGAACTGTGTAAGTATCATCAGGTGTTAGTGTAATGCAGTGACCATCAGATTTCATTAAATGACTAACTCTATTAAATGATTAAATCCTTGGGCACACCAATTCATGACAAGTGTAAACATACGGGGAAACACTTTTAAATCAATTACCTGATGATAAATGAATAATCTTCTTACTTAAATGAAAGCAATTAATGTATGTCAGGGCTATGTATTTAAGAGGTTTCCAGGATCAGAACCATCCATTTGATAGCATCTAAACTCACACTTTCAGACATTAGATTAAATATTGCTAGCAGATGTTGAGTAGTACTAAAGTACAAGGAAGAATAAATAGCATTTTACTTTTTTTTTTTTGTCTTCCCACACACTTAATTCCACAGGATCTCACAACATTGCAGCGTGCACAACACTGATATACAGCAACTCATTTCCTTCTTGCCACGTCCTTCAGCGACAGTAGGCATGAAGCTGGGAGAGGAGCAGAGGTGGTGGTGCTGCTGCACTCATGCTTCTCAGTGCAGTGATGTGAAGTTCTTACAAACAAGGGTGACACGAGTGGCACGTGAGAGAGAAAAAGAGATGTGATGGGGCCAGACAATACTCCCTGCTGCAGTCTCTCAGCTGCTCAAGGTGATTACGGCAGCAGGGCCAGACACAGCGTCCCACATAATCTGCCTGCTCTGACCCCCCTAGACCACAAAAACTGAGAGCTTCGAGGGACCCAGAGGTACACTAGGACAGCTGTCAAAGAATATATGGTAACAAGTGTAACCAAGAGCATTTACAGAAATTGCACACAGGACCTGCTGCATTTTCTTTGACACTGTCTTGTCACCTAGGCCTGGCTATTGTTGTTGACAGGAGCTGTGGCCTTGCCCTCGGCAGTGTTGCCCTAAGGATAAATGAAGAATTGCAACTGCCTCCGTTTCTCAGCCTCTCTCTCAGTCTCCCCTTACTCCTTCTAGCCTTTTATTTCTCACTTCTACAGATTATGTTTTTGCATGGCATGGTATCAGTGATAGAGAGGGGGGTGTTACCCCTGAGCCTGTGATCCACTCACCTCAGCATGGGCCGTACTAAGACCAGCAGCACCAGAGGTACTAGGCACTGCCACAGTGGTGGAAATTGGGGCCGTCCTGCAGACACAGCCACCAGAAGGTCCTGTCCTGAGCAGAAGAACAACACTGAATGCTAAGTGTGAGCTCATGGGGTCTGACACGGGCCCTAGCTGAAGAGCAGTCTTCACTGTGCAGCAGGATGGCTACTGAGCCCTTCCCAGTGCCCCCCTCCAGCTTTCCCCCTCGTGCCGTGTGGGGGTAGTTGCTCTTCCCAGAACATGGGAAGGGAGGAATTTCAGTTTGCTGCCAAAATGGTACTCAGAAAATTAAGCTGTCAGATGCAGGTAGAGTCTAGTAGGCACATAGATAGTTGCAGATAGAGTGCAGATAGAGATGGAGATATGTCATGAATCTTGGGAGTTTCTTTTCCTTTGGTGGGTGGCCTTTGGCACCAGACCCTTCCCACAGTTTCACTAGTTGCATCCTCGATTCAGTCCCTGTATCAACCGTATGCGGTCCTGTCAACATTCTCCTCTGTGTCCTGTTCTTTTTTTATTTTGCTTTTCTATCTCTTCCTCCCCTACTCCCATACTTGTATTTCTGTTTATTTTTTAATCTAGAGTTTCACTGTGTCCTACAAAACAATGTATCTAGTACCTGTCTATGTGGCAAACATAAAATCAGAGCGGGGTAAGCAGTCACACTCAGAAACACCTCCAGGATTGTTGTGCCCATTGTCAGATCTTTGGACCTGGGTGTCTTTGATCCCATTCTGTGAGCCATGCCCAGAAGTGATGCACAAGACCCTTCGTTGTGGAGAGGTCCTTGCCCCCACAGAGTCCCGGCCTGACAGCATCACGAGTGATGACAGAATTCACTCCTCTACTCAACCTATTGCATAGCTTGGCTGTTGGCTACCACATCCTGCATCCTAGGTTTCACTGAAAAGTTTAAAAGAGTCCCCATCCATATGGCATGATGCACAACTAGGTCCTCAGGGACATCATAGGCAGTATAAATGTATAGTATGGAAATATTTGAGGCAGAATAATTTTTCAGACTCGGTGCCCTTATACCACCAAATTGACTTCTGGAACTTCACCTACAGCTTACCTTCAGTGTATGGTCTACATAGTACATCATATATAAATGATGTGAAAAGTTTTGAGCTTCCTCCTGTTTCTGCTGAACGTCATCACAAACTCCCCTTAAATTTAATTCATGGATTCAAGTTCTTTCTCTCTCTAATGACTGAAGATCACTTTTAAAAACAGACCACTTCTAAGCATTAAAACCTAAAAAATAACTTTAAAAGATCCTTTTCTGCAGTTTCCAAACCCAAAGAATTGACCGAATTGCTTAATTTTAAAATCTTTCATAGAGGGGGAAAAAAATGTCCTGTCTAAGACTCTCCACACCAAATTTAAGCCACAAATACGTTTTTACCGTGACCATTTACAACTGGGAAACGTGTGGTTTATAATGGAATGATTATACAGCCTTAGCTCGGGATGTCATTTGCTTTCTGGTTAGGTGAGTAAGAACGGAGCCTGCTCTGATCCTTCATGTACACGTTAGACACAACTGTTCTGGTAAAGCAGCTCCTCATCCCTTTGCACACAATTTTCTGGGTTTTGCGGATTTTTTTGTTTTTTTTTTTTTTTTTTATTTTTTAATAAAGTATATGGTCTAGGGCCCAGCTTGAAACAAAAATGCTTGTTGCTTGCTGAGTTGTATGAACTTTGGAAATACGGCAATAAAATGGACACATGTTCTATTATTATTATTATTATGCTTAAGGGCTACAAAAATAAATCATTCTCCAAGCTCACATGGACAAAATGAGCACTGCCTTCTGTGAGTGTCTGCACTTACATGTATCTGTTTACTTAGATGCATCTGTTCTTGATATCTCATGGAAAAATCAAATATTGTACCTTATGAAAAACCATTGCTGAAGCATTGTTCAGAAAATCAATCCTAAACCAGAAGTCCATTAAAACCCTGAATACCTGGGTCTCTCTGCTTGGAACTCTCTTTTATTATTATTAATAGATCATTTACCTTCAGTATGGTTAGAGATAAAAATTCCTTTTTAAAGTGATGAAATGAAGAGATTTGCAAGTGCTGAAACCCCCTGATCTCCCCCTCTCTCTCGTCACCTGATACAGGCTTAAGGTTTCTCAGTTTGTAAAAATCAGTGGGAAGCTCTCCCCTCACCAGCCTGCCCTGGGCCAGTTTAATGGGCACCCGCAGCCTGCCGAAGGGATGGGCACCTTTTGCCCGGCAGGCGAATCCACTGTGGCCAGGACACTGGAGCACATTGTGTCCCCGTGTGAAGGCCTTAATCAGCAGTGGTGAGGTTTCTTCTCCGAGTCCGGTTTCCCCCCGGCCTGACCGTAGCCCGCAGGGGAACCTGTCCGGGGATGGCCGACTTCTGCCGCAGGTTGCAGCTACCGGGGGCGGGGGGACTTCTGGCTTCTCGTAAAGGGCTTTCTCCTCGCTCGGGGGGAGAGCCTAGGACAAGCACTTCACAGGGAAACTCCGAGCAGCTGCTGGGCAGTTTCCTTTCAACTCTGTCCCAACGCCGCTGTTTACTGCTTTACGAAGGCAGCTCCGACTGCCCCTTCTCCTTCTCCCCCTCCCACTTGTTCAAGTTTGTCGATACCCGATCCACGAACATTTGTTTCCTCCTTCCCCGGAGGAGTTTTGCGCTCCACTGACCTCAAGTTCAGCCCCAGCGAGGCTGGCAGGAGGGCTCAGCTGGCTCTCGTTTACCCACTCGCTGTCGGACAAGCAACACCAGCATAATTCAAGCGGGGGAACCCTTCCCCGCCAGCCCCTCACGCCGCCCTGGGCTTTACTGCTGGGGAAAAGCCCACCCGCCCCGGTCCCGGCCCACGGAGGCGAACCCCCTGAGCTCCTTCCATGGAGGCCACTGGTGCTGGGGCCATAGGTGCGGGTCCGGCCGCTCGCCCCCGCTCCGGCTGCCCTTAGCCCTCCTCGCTCCCTGCTGTGCACCGCTCCACGCTGCTCCGCACCGCGCACCTGCGGCCCCGCACGCCTTCCCCAGGTGGGTCCCAGCCTCGCCCAACTGCTGGGAGGGTGGAGGGAGGGAGGGAGAGATGCATGGAGAGATGGAGGGATGGAGAGATGGAGGGAGGGAGGGAGGGAGGGGTGGATGGATGGATGGATGGATGGATGGATGGATGGATGGGTGGGTGGGTGGGTGGGTGGATATTTTACCCCTCTCACAGGTCGACCTCCAGGTGGTTCCCACCCGTTATCAACAGGCTGCGGCACCCTCTTGCTTACCCCCTTCGCTCCCCCTCCCCTGTCGTTCCGGCAGCCGCAAAGCCTTTTGCTTTAACCCCTTCGGGCTGCCGGCTGTCCTGTTCCTCCCTGCCCGTCACCACCCCGCGTTGGGTCCCGCGGGGGTGCGCGGAGCTTGCGCCGGCCACTCGCGGCGGGGCGGGGAGCGGGAGCCACGCGTGGAAACGAAGGGCGGGCGGGCGGGCGGCGGCGCAAACCCCCAAGAAACGCGGAGAGGGCTCGGGGGGGGAACCCCCCGGAGGAGACGAGCCCGGGTTTTCCCCCCCTGGCATCCTCGGAGGCCCGCGGAGGGCTGCGCGCACGCAGGGCGGCCGCCGCGCTCGGCTCCGCAGCCCGGCGGGGGGATCCGCGCCGATTCCCCCGGTGCGGAGCCGTCCCGGAGCTGGCCCCCGGGCAGGCAGGGAGCGCTGCCCCTCCGCCGGCTCCTCCTGCTCCGCTGCCCAGCCAAATGTCCGGGAACTGCCTGTATTCGTTGCTTTCTAATTAGCGACACCCGCTCCCGTAAGCTTCGCCTCGCTCCCCGCGACGCTGCTCCGTGCAATCGCCCATCAGGCGAGGGCAAAATGATCTGTGTTTTAATGAAACTACCTCGCCCCGTTCTCTGAAAAAAAAAAATAATAATAATAATGATAATAAAATAAATTCACACGCTCTGGGAGACAATTTCTTTACTTTCTGCTCTCCTCTGCCCGCGCCGCCCGTGGTTATCCAACCCGATCCCCGCGCTGCTCTTTGCTTGCGTGTAGTGCTGTTCCCCCCCCCCCAGTCACATCGGAAAACTGTTTACGCGAGCCGCAACGAGGCGAAAGATTTTGGGAAGGATGTGAAAACGAACGTGGTTTTATTGTGCCGGGACCACCGTGGAGCTAGCATTTAAACCGCACTCCTCGTAGCGGCGAAAAAAAATAAATAAATAAAATCAGACGGCTAATAAAAAAAAATAATAATAAAGAAAGAAAGAAAGAAAAAGAAAGAAATACGCCTAACCAAGCGGCACACGAGAAGGGCTGGCAGGGGATAACCTCCTTGTCCCGGCTCCGCACCGCTCCGTGGAGGTGGGAGAGATTTGGTGCATCCCTTGCCCGCACAGCACCGTCTGGCACGGCCCGGGGTGGGTTTTGCTTTTTCCCCGCATTAGGAGGTGGGGCGGAAACGCGGGTATTCGGCTCAGTTTGATGCTGTTGTTGCTCTGCAGTGCGCACCCCAAAAAAATAAAAGGGAACTTCTTTCTCTGTGGTCCTTGTGCTGGGGGTTGGATCAGCCGCCGGCGGGGCAAATCCCGGTGCGCGCCCGGGCTGGTGTCGGGAAGGATGCTGGGCATCGTTGGGGGGGCTTTTTATTATTGTTATTATTATTTTATTATTGTCGTTCTTCCCGGAGGCTTACGTGAAAGCAAAATCCCTTTAACGTGTGTTTTAAACGGCACGGTTTGGTGCTAAAACAGGAAATCCCTCGGCGAAGGTTTTGGGTTGAGCCCGAGGAGTTAACTCGTTCCTCTGCGCCGCGATGCCGCGGGTGGCAGGGACGGGGTGGGGGGGACGGCAGGGACAGAGGGGACAGGAGGGACAGGAGGGACAGGAGGCTGCCCGAGCCGTGCCGAGCCGCGCCGTGCGCTTGGAGCCACTCGCAGAGGCTACTTCAGACGCAGTCCCTTCGTGCGTGGGTCACAAAACCCGAGTCCCACCTGCGGGCAGCCCCCCGGGAGCCAAACGAGCTGTTACAGGGGCTAGCCGAGCTCGCTTTCGGGCAAGGCACCGGTAGCCCCCTAGCAGTAAACTTACCTGCGGGTGGAAATCGGACGCCGGGAGGCTGTGGATGTCTTCCTTGGTTTGTCCTAAATGTCACGTTTTGCACAGTCTCAGCGGTTTCCTGGTCATTCAAACACCACTGAATCATTTTTGGGGAGGTTCAAAGGGAAGGGGCCCCGTGTTTGCAAGGGGATAGAGCTGCACTATTGATTTTGGAAGTGGGGAGCAGCAGCCTTCCCGCAAGCAAGCACTTACTCTCCTCCCAAATCGCCCACAGCCCTTCAAACCCTCTCAGTGAGGACCTCTTTCCCACCAGCACGAAAAGAAGGGGTCGTGGGGGCTTTGGGGTAGTGGGCAAGCTATTGGTTTCAAGGCTGTGGGAAAGGCAGGCTGGCTGCAACTGAGCAACTGGGCAGAGCCTGCCTGAGAGATTGGTTTCCTGCTGAAAGTAGCCTTGCAAGATGCTGAGGTTATTGACTTCGGAGTGGGGAAGGAGGTGTCTGATAATCAGCTCACTCTCTGTCTCCCCTAGATTTATGGATCAGGGCCTCCCTTGTCACTCCTGAAAATATAATCACACTGGCAATAAACCCTGAGGGAAGAACGAGACAGCAAGTGTTTTTCCTCCAAGCCAATACAGTGACCTTTGAGTTACATCCTTAAACAAGGACGTAAATGACGTCCTTAAATGATATTACAGCAAGCCCAGCTTCAATCTATTTGACTGCCCTACCTTGGTCAAGCTGCCCGAGAGGTGCCACTGCTGAGTGTGCAGGGCTGGCAGTGCAGGGGGACCCAAAACTTGGCCCTGGGGCTGACACTGCTGCCACAAGGCACAGAGCTGCTCTTGAGATACTCGGTTTGGGAGGGAGGGAGCTCTCTCACTTTGTTTCACCAGATGGGAAAATTGCACCAAAGGGGATGCTCTCCCTCTTACCCCCCCTCTTTTTTCTCTCTCTCTCTCTTTTTTTTTTTTTTTGGACAGAAACATTTCCTGTCTTCCTTACAAAAAAATGTATTTTATGACCATTTTGCTGTGCAGACTTCTCCCTCTCTGGACATTGCGCAGAGTAATGCAACACCTTCAATCTGGGGAGCAGATACCTCCGCTAGCCTCAATTTATCTCAGAACATGCCTTTGTCTCTCTTCGACCTGTTCCTGCTCTTCAGTGAAAACTCACCTTTTTACAAGCTGTCAAACGTAACACTAACAGCTGAGCATTCCTTGGGAAGAATAATAATAATAATAATAAAAAAACATATTTACTTAAAAATCACTTAGCGTTTATGGCTCCTTGATTTTTTATTAGCCTTTTAACAATGTCTCTCACTTTAACACTAATCCAGAGGGAAGGGGCTCTCTCCTGTGCCTGCAGCAGATATATCCAAATGGAGCAGGGGAAAAGAGTCATTTAATCACTTCTAGTACTGCGAGCATTTAAGAATATTTGGGAACAAGTAAGAGACCCCACTTCAGTGTGCATTCTGTTACAACCCCCCCCCAAAAATATTTGTTTCCAGTTCCCATGGCCTATCTGGTGATAAGCGGGGTTCAGACAGTGCAAAAGGCTGCAAACACAACTGCTCCCCAAATCACATCCAGCAGAGGAGGGCTCGTTCCCCAGGGAACCTCCATTTACCTAGGACAGTAATCGGGAGATGAAAGCCTGCCCCTTTGACACAAAGATGGCCCAGGCTCCGCAGCTCTTGTTCACTTTCTTTCCTAAACTGAGTTGAGCAAGCCCGAGCTGCCCGCAGTCGGGCGGAGGGAAGGATAAGCGCAGCTGAGCGGTATCCATCTGAGGCAGTGCAAGTGGTTACTTTGGCCAAATGCTTGACAGACTGGGAGGAATTTCAGAGAGGCCCAAGGCAGCCAGGGGAATGGGTAACAGCTTGGCAAATGTTACACGGCAGACACAAGATCTGAAAAACACATTCGCTGTTCTGCCTCTACATTTGCTGTAGTGACTCAGGATGGAAATCTGGACATCACTGTGGATAACAGTGAAACCTTCTGGTCAAAGGGCAGCAACAGTAAAGGAAGCTAATTAAATATTGGCTAGCATAGGAGAGGGGAGGCAGGAGTGGGAGAAAGGTTTACATAAGCATGGTCATCACAGAGATCAGTGGGAAGCCTCTGCCAGGAATGGGATCTCAAAAACAACAGAGCAGAAATAAAATGGCTCAGGGAAGAGCAACATGAACTGTCAGTGATGCAGATAACAGCGGTATTTGAAACAAACGATGGCTGCTTTGGGGAGCAGGGGATAATCAGAAGGCAAGACAAATAACACAGATGTGTAAAATATAATGGGCGTTATGTAAGGTAGATTAGGAAGTTCTTGGCCACCCTCATGACATGTATGAGTAAGAGATAAACAAGGCAAGAGGAAATGGAAAAGAGATCTCAGGAATTTTCTGTGCAAGGCATCGTTAACTTGTGGAACTCACTGTCATAAGATGCCATTAAAAGCAAGGTCTGGATGGAACCAGAAAATAAGAAATATATATATGGAGAGTGAGAGCTATATTCCTAATATAGATAATACTGTTTTTGTACTATTAAATTTAGAAGTGATGCAAATCTTCATGCTTTTTCAGTAAGTCCAAGTAACAAGAGATAGGTTAATGATGATGATTAATCTGCAAATGCCTTTTGTTGGGGCTCTTGCAGCTTCCTCTGAAGTATCCACCACCAGCCATAATTTGAGGTTGAATATTGAATAATCCTTGGACTGAATTAGCATTACCATTCCCGTTTCTACATCTCTCTCAAAGCAGCATTCATTCCTGGACTGCTTTTAGTCCCACTTGCTAGCACTGAGCCTGGAACCGAATTCACAGAACAGAAGTATTGAATATGATGCTAAAATACTATGTAGGACAAATCAAACAATGTTCCTTCCCTTTCTCCGTGTTATTATGGCACCTTATGTGAATCAGGATGACTCATTGACTGACAGAAAAATATTAAGTCTCCAAATTTTTGAAGATGGGACTTGGGAGCTTTCAAAAACATTACTAACTGTCTAAATAATAATGTATAAACTGTTTCCTCCTCAACCTACTCAAAGTAAGACTCATGACCGTTTGTCTGGTTCTTCACATGTGGCAGAATCAGTTTAACTTTCCCTTCCAAATCAAGTAATTACTACAGGAAATCTTTATATTTGTGTTGTAATTTGGGGACTTAGATTTGTTTTTAGTGGAACTAGAAAAGAGTACAACCATGCTATGTAAAGTTTCTTTAAAACTACAAAGAGAAAAGTTCCACCCTTTTCTTTTTTCCTTTTTTTTTTTTTTAAAAAAAAAAGAAACTTTTAATAAGAATAACTTTAATTTAACACATCTGGGCAGCTTGCAGTCTATCAGATAGTGCCGGCATATCCGGTGTTCTAAGCACCCTGGACAAATGGTGACTTAATACTTTTTTTTTTAATCTCAACTTAAATAAACTCAAGGGCAACTACTGACACTTATAAACTACCCCTACAGACCTACAACACTATTTTTGCCCTACCAAACACCTATTCTAGACAAGAGAAGTAGAGTGGGACAGCTGACAGAAGAAATCTTCAGTAAATTCAAGCTGTTTGAAGCTTAGAAAGAAAACCCACAGCAAATTTCCAGGACTCCACTACTGTAATTTCTCCCTCAGTATGGACTGGGTTTCAATACCAATACCTCTGCTAACTGAAATTTCAGAGGGAAGGAAGTGTCTTAAATTGATGCCTCGCCACTTTGGATCGAGCACCTTCCATGTGAGACTGCTGCAGCAGGTTACAAACCTGAAAGTAACTGTCCTTACACAGTGGGGGACTGCACTACATGCATTGCACAGAAATGTTCCTTCCATTACAGAGAAAAAAAGTGAGGCAAAATGTCCCGTCCAAGGACGTAGGAAATCTGTCCAGCCCATGAACAGAAAGCTGTTCTCTAATTCCTGTGGCAAAAGCACCTTTCCACACTGTATTTAACACTGCTGGCCCACTTACCCCAGCGCTACGCTTCTGTCACAGCTTGTACATTGGTTGTCTTTATGGCCCGAAGACAAAAAAGGGTGTAGACTGCCCCAAAGCACTTTTCTGTCAGCTCTTTTCTTCGGAACAGGATGTCATTTAGACTCATGCATACCATTATCATAAATAACCTCAGACCTACTTAAATCATGAACAGAGTTTGCAAGCATCTGGAAACAAATTTCGTTTTGTGCCAGGTATACATCTTAATTTGTCCTTTATGTGGTTTTTGATTTGTTTTGTTTTGTTTTGTTTTTCCTCATATATGTTGGTAAATTATAATATTGTGAAAACTGCTTCAAGGGGCAGCTTTGAGCTCACTCATCCCTCTCCCCGCTGCTCGGCACTGATCATTTTGCTACAGATCATTATGATATTTTTCTGCTAGGCAGCTCTCCTCCCTGTAATTTTGAAGGTGGAAATACTTTCATTCAGTTGGTTTAAGAATATGTTTCACTTCCCTGAGACCAGCTTTTCTCATGTTAAAAAAGCCAACAAGCAAACAAAGCCAAAAATATCATTTACCTAAAATACCATGGACGTTTGGACTCAACTTTACTGGATATTTCTTTACCTTTATCCTTGTGTGATGATATTTTTATTGCAAATATGTAGCATAAAATGCCCTGAAAGGAAAGTGAGATAACAAGTAAGTAGGTGGATGCCTCTTTTTAAACTAAAAAAGAAAGAAAAAGTTCCTCTCACTTTCTGCATTTCCCCCTTTCCTTTTGTTTTCAGTGCTTCCAGAGGTAGCAGAACTTGATAAAAATGCAGCAGGGCAGGGGGAGCAGGGAGGGGAGGAGAGGGAAGATAACATTATTCCAGACCCTCGCTCTGTTTTGTTAGGGCAGATTTAATCTCTCAGGCAGCATCAGCAGATAGGCCTGAATGACTGCCTGATCATCTCTTCACTCTCTCTTCTTTTATCTGGATTACTCTTTCGGGGATGATATCTCGCTATTCTTATTTGGTAAATTAGGCTATTGTTTCCCTGCATTTCACTTATTGTAAAATGGTTTCTTTTTTAACTTCAGGACATTGTTTCTGGGCAGTGAGCATGCTGTCACTGGAGAGGGGATGTGAGGAGGGAAACGTATAATTAGGGACAGATTCTGCCCTATTTTGCCATTTCGCAGTATCTTGCTGTCTAGTGCCCTTGATTTCATGGGGATTTCTTATAGAAAAACACAGATAAAAGGGGTCAAATTTGTCCTTGTAATTGAAGGAAAAATTAAATAAAGATAAGGAATGCTATGGAATAGGACTACAACATGCTTTTGGTCTCAATTGCAATTTAAGCTGCAAGTTAACAAGTATTCAAAATAACAGACCTACTACTAAAGGGTTTTTGAGGGAGTATTTGTTCACAGAGTATGATTTATCAGTAATTCCTCATGCCTCATGATAAACGCTGAAAAAAAAAGGAAAAAAAAAATCACAACTGTCACAGCCTTTTTTGCTACATGTAGCAGTGAGTAGCAAGTCCAATGGTTCCAGCTCAGAAACAGAAACCTCATGTGCGGGTACTAAAATGTGCAGTACTGAGACTTTGTTTGTTGTCATTGGAATGCATACGATCTGTTCTGGGCGGTAGCCTTTTATCTAGCTGCACTTTGAAAAAAAAAAAAAAAAAGGAGAAAAACCACTACAACTGTATTTTGCTTGTTCATGCTGTGTAAAACACGCCAGACACTCGGAGGGCAGGCTGAGGTGCCGAGGGACCAACTAGCACATCCCAGCAGGCACAGCCCCATGGTGGGCACCGGCATCAGCTCAGCTTTGGGTAAACCCAACCACTCGCTGCGGTGCTTGTGAGCAGGGCTCCGGGGATTGTGGTTGCAGGCCGGTCCACCAAAGACCACGAACGTGTGCTGTGCCATGTCTGACAACAGCTGAGAGGCGGCCAGAATGACAGTGCTCACATAAAAGCACTGGTAGGATGTCGCGGCAGCTGTCTGCCTCACGCACTGCTCTCCCTGCACGCAGCCCGGGAAGGCCGTAATTAGCGAAGTGCCGCCACGCCTGCGGGACTTGCTGGGAGCCACCAGCTCCGTTACGTGGTTCACGTGCCCGTGGTGGGCGCTTCACACGAAGTGCATGAACAGGCTCTCCGGAAAAAGGCACTGCTGTTTTCAGTCCCTCAGTGCTGATGTCTAGGCGAGTGGTGCTCACGGGCGGAACTCCCTCTCCACGCATGAGGACCATGCCTAAGAGAGTGGGTGCCTACGGTAAAAGAGGGGCGTGAGGCAAAAATCCTAACTCCCATTTCTGATTAAACCGCTCTTGCAAAACGGAGCAGGGAGGCAGCACCCAACGTGCTCGTGTTCAGTGCCTGCCCCGTGCTGGAAGCGTTCCCTCCATGTGCAGCACCAGCAGGATTTCCATCACCTCCGTTAGCCAAACTGCCTGAAGCGATCGTGGGGATCCGGAGGGGACGGGTTTGTACCCAAGGTCTGTCCCAGGAAAAGCCAAAGAAAGCACCCCCAGCCCCTGCAGCACCGCATGCCCTTCGCCAGCCAGCAGCTCCTATTATTAGTAGCATTTATTATTATTACTACGCAGAGGGCCAGAGGGGGGCTGGCAGCACCCCGTGCCCAGACCCACCGCGGGGCCTGAGGGGAGCCCTTCCAAGCACCCCCCACGTCCCCTCGGCCGGCTCCGAGCCCCGGGTGGGGGGGCAGGAGGGGGGCGGCCCGGCCAGGCCCCCCCCGCTCGGCGGGGCCAAAGCGAAAGCGCAGCGCGGCCCGAAACCCTCCGGGGGCGGCGGCGGCCGCCATGTGACAGCCGGGAAGCGCGGGGCCGGGCCGGGCCGGGCCGGGCCGGGCCGTGCAGGATCGCGCCCCGCAGCGCTGCCCCCGGCGGCGGCCCCGCCTCTGCTCTGCGGCGCGGTCCGGGGGGTGGGGGGGTCGCTGCCTTGCGCCCCGCAATTAGCGCTTCGCACCGCTGTCAGCCCTGACGGCGGCCCGGCCCCGAGCTCCCCGGGGGGCCGCCGCCGCCGCCCCTTTGTGCCCGGCGCGATGCGGGCAGCGGCAGGTAAGCGGGGGGGGGCGGGCGGCGGAGCGCCCCCGGTGCCACCCTGGGGCCGCGACACCCCCCCCCCTCCCCCCCGTCCGCCCGCCCCCAGCGCAGCCCGGTCCTGCCCCCCTTGGCCCCCCCGCCCTCCTTCCTCCCTCGAGGAAGGCTCGCCGTGCCTTCCTTTGTGCTGTTTGGGCCGTACGCAACTACTTGTTATCGCCGCCACCCGAAGGGACATCCCGCCCCCCCCTTCCCTTCTCCCCCCTCCCCACAGCCCCAGCGGCACCCCCGGGGGGCTCTGCCCCTCGCCTTGCTTGCTCTCTCCCCGTCCCATCCCAATATTAAACCTCCCCTCTCCCCATCCCTCCTGCTCCGCACCCCTAACCCTTCCCCCCGAGTCCCCCCCCCCCCCCCCAAATCCCACCTTCGTGCCTGCTCTGAGTTTTGTACCACCCCCCCCCCCCTCCCCGGCCGTGGTTTCGCAGGGACCCCTCTCCAACCTGTCCGTAGGTATGTTTGTGTAACCAGACACTGCGAGTAGCCGTCTGCCGAGGAATTAACCCGGAACCCCCCACCCCCCCCCAAAGCTTAGTTTGCATTCAACAGAGGTGTTTGTTTTGCAGGTTTAAACCTCCAGACGGGTTGAAGAAAAAAAAAAACAACAACAAAAAAAAACATAAAAATAAAACAAAAAAGGAAGCGCTTGGCAGATTTTGTTCCCTCCCTTGAAATCCCGGTGGACGCGGAGCAGGTGGGGGACCGGCGGGGGAGAGGTGCTGGGGGTGGGATGCGGAGCGGGCAGGGGCTGAGAGGTGCGGGAAGGAGGGGGGGGGAAAAGGGTTTAAAGAGGGGAGAGCCGAGCCGTGCATCCCCCCTTCCTCTCCTCCGAGAGCAGGGGAGGTAGCTCGAGGCTCCCGCTCTCGTTTGTTAAAAATAAATACTACAGAAGTTGGCAAATTTTCGTAGTTTTAGAGAAGTGGATTCTCTCCAGGATTAACGTAAAAAATGTTGATGTTTGAGGAACTGCTCTTGCTCAACCCGTAAATAAAGTGGAGATGTTGACAGTTTGTCTAGCCTCTGGTAAACGAGAACAAAAAAACATTTCATTTCTTGAAGGGCATCAATAATTGTGAGGGTGGGAGGGAGAGGAAGAAGTTTAACTATTAACCTTTATCTGGGATTGTAAATGAGTTGAAACTCGTGTTTCTGAAGCTTCTTTTATGCGTTTGCTTTCCTCTTCCCCCCCCCCCCCCCTCCGCTTCCCTTCCCTGGAGATGGTGAAAGGTAAATGAAAACGATGATGCTCACATTAATTGGACAAGCGGGCGATTTTATGGCTCGCCAGTAAAAAATGAATGCCACGGGAAAGTTTGCCGTTCACGGTGCAGGCGGTGGGAAAGTGGTCTGGAGGGCGCGGGGGGGCGGCGAGGCAGCGGGGCTGGCTGCGAGCTGTGCTGTTACATTTGGGGTTTTGTTTTTGTGTCTCCAGATCATTCACTTGAAGACGCCAGAGGACGGTTTGCAGAAGGTAAGAGAGCCTTTTCCCCCAGCGATTGCATCCTCTGGTGCCTCGTACTGTGCGGCTACCGCTCCGCTGGCCGTGCAGCGGAGGCCCGTCGTGCCAGCAGACCCCCTGTGCCCGTGTCCCCAAGAAGTGGTGAACGGGACACGGAGCTGTGCTGGCCGCAGTGCGGGCACCGGGGAGCACAGCTCTTCCAGCAAGCAAGTCGGCTGCTGGTACACGCTGAGGTGCTTGTTAGAGCTGATGGATTCCTCCCGTCCCAAAACGGGATACTCTTTCTTTCTTGAGTCAGGACAGAGTAAGCTTAGGGAAACAGGAGGTGAAAAGCACAGTGAAAAAGTTCTTGTTGCAACTGTTTGCTGCATGTGAAAGTAATACGCCTAACTTAACAACTAGATTTGTTTTCAACAAATACGTTAGTATTAATTTCCACGTGAATCAGAAGGAAAAATCCTCATACCTTCTTCCTTTCAGCATTCCTAAATGTGCTGTATGTTACTTTGTGGCATGGTTCTTGCCTGAAATGAAATGAAAGGACTCTTAACTGCTTCTGAAAATAAACTCTGCCCAGCCACTGGAGTTTTTCTCCCTTGTGCAGGCTGAATGAAGTGAAAGCAGGAGATCCTGGGGAGGAGGCAAGGGTGAGGGAGATATGGGATCACAGAATTTGGCAGAGCAAGTGTTGGAGGGAACTTTGTTTGTTTGTGTGTTGCAGTTATAAGCAAAAAGTGCTGTTCCAGTAAATACAAAGTCAGGTAATTTCAAATAGCGATTGTAAAAGGCTTTTTTTTTTTTTTCCCTTAAGAAGAACAGCATCTTTCATTTGGTTGTCATTATTTTGTCATTCTCTCCTTTAGTCATCGAAAATACAAAGTGATACTGTTTATTCTCATGAGTTACTGTAGAAATCTGTACAGCATACTCAGTCCTGAGAGAGCTCCTCTCCCCCTCCCTCCCTCCCTCCCCCCGTCCACCCGCCCCTTAAATGAGTCCCTGCCAGCAACAAGTGTGTTGATATACTGATCTGAAGGACTTGGGCACGATGCCAACTAAAGCAATTTAAATGACATGGTTAATAGTGTCTCTGCTGTCCTTATCACACAGTAGTTGTCTTTAATAAAGTCAGCGAACTTCCAAGTGATAATCATGGATGACAAATTAACTCAAGTCTTAGTCCTCCCATTCAGATGAATTCTGTTTCGCTTTGATGGGTAAATATTAAATACTGATTCGAGTTGAACTAGAAGAATTTCAGAATGCACCTCTCCTCTAAATTTCTTTCAGGCAAATAAAAGCTGATTAGATTACCTTAAAGTATCTCCAGTGCTACAGTATTCCTATGGCTTCTACTTCTAGCAGTGTCATTTTATTAAGTTTTTCAGTAGTAATAAATTTATGTGGGGCACTGCATCCTTCAAATGAATACTTATCAAACACTTTAAAAGAGGAAATAATTTTACATGAAATAGGTAAGTCAGTATAATATGTCTAACACGTTAAAACAGTCAGTAATTCCCGTAAAGTATTTTGGATGGAAGTGAAATTGACTGCTCCGTCAATTTCGATTTGAAATGGGTAACCTTTAAAAAGCAGCTAATATAATTTCAGGAGTATCCACACTTACAAACAGCAAGCTGTTTCACGATGGGAGTTTTAAAGGTTTTTGAGTACCTCTAAAGCTCGTAGTGACTTTTTCCACTGCAGAATTAAAAGATTGCAATGTAACGTGAGACTACAGAAGAGGCAAAGTAGCACAATTGACAGTTTAACTGCAAATTGCATGTATGATTGCGTAGATTATGATTTTTATTTTTTGAGAGATTTGATCCTAAAAATACCTGTACTAGATCTCATCTTTGTGATTTCCAAACCTGCTAAATCTTGTCAAAAGCCGTAGGAACATTCGTGTTCTCAGCAGCTGTTAGGAGCTCGCTAAAGCACTTCATAATATATGTTTCATGTCTTGTGTCTATGACTGAAATACAGTACTGTGTGCTTAACTGATAAATTTGGAAATATTCTTCCTAACATCCAAGACTGTATTTTTGAAAATTAATACAATGAATGCAGATTATCTGTTGTCACAAACTTGTTTTCTTGTTGCTTTGTTTACAAAATTCATTTATTTGAGACTATTGAAAACTAACTAGATTCTACCTATGTGTTAAAAGTAACAATAGTTAAATAATAAAAGTTGTCAATTATTTTCCAAAAAGCTTTGTACAAATGAATATTTCTTGTAAAAACTTCTTGTCTAACAGATTTTTTTGTTATCTTTATGGGTGGACAATAACATTATAGCCAAAACGTTGTGTAAGTGTTAGCTTTTGTAAAAGTGAAAGACCCAACCTGAGACACGGCTGAAATAGTATCGTGAGACTGCTATGGTGCAGAGAATAGGGCAAAGAAGGAAGTCTGCCTTTACGTATAATTCGCTATATATTGTTGTGTTGATTTGAGACATTCCTTCACAGTTTGGATCTGCCCTGTCCATTAAAATTGTCTGAATAACATTTAGAAAGATACCTGCTAATGTGAAGGCACAGTACTTCTAGAAACACTTGCTGGTAGTTGATAGGTTACTCCTTCTTTTTGGGTGCTCTAAAATCATGATTGTGGCTTTCCAATATTCAGGATGCGAAGTTAAAAGTGTTTTTTTATGCATTGTTACGCCTTGTAATTTATGAGTTTTCTCCCTCCAGCCCTCCTCAAACCTGATAGCTCTTTCAGTTTCACAGTTGGCCTCATGTTCCACTTTTCTTTTTGCTTTGAAGGCTGGGCGGAAGGCTTGTCAGTGTTTGCAGTTGCACTGCTCGGTGCAGGGATGGGTGGCTAAGCTCGAAACCATATGGGTGTTGCTATTCAAGAATTGTTGTCACCGTTCCTGATTCCTCTTTTCTTATTAAAACCAATGTTAGGGATCTCTTTATTAGCAATGTATCACATTAGAAGCCACATGCTTAACATCAGGCACTTGCACAATGACATTTTGGAAGATAAAGCCTTCAAGACTTGCTTCTTTTTGTGAGAACTGGGTGCAGTCAGCCTACAGAGAAAGTGTTCAGGTTCAGGAAGATTTACAGTTGTAGGTGCGTCTCGACCAAATGGGTGCAGGGCCTTTTCTCCCTAAAATATATCTTTGTGTTTTATCTTCTCTTGTTTGCCGCGTTCATCACTTTAAGACCTGAAATCGCTAACATGCGTAAGGAATTATTACAGGCCTTATTACTGCGAGGATCTGAAGTAGTTGGAATAATTTGCCATAAAGCAGTGCCCTGTGTTTGCAGAGCTGACTGGCCTCTGTGTTCTAAGATCCTCAGGGCAGGGAATTGTCTTCAGCGTATTTTCAGAAAAAGTGGCTGGCATGCTTGTATGTGCCAGAAAATGGTAAATAATAACAAACAGTAGTTGATAATTTATGTAGACATTTTTTTTTTATTACGGAATTTGCCTATAGGGTGCTTTCTAGCAAAAAGAAAAATGCCAGAGTGGCTTCCAGCTGGGGCAAGATGTGCTCTGACGGCAAGAGCAGCTTTTAATCAAAACAGAACACACATTTAATCGATAGTATCTTCTGTGAAGCCGTCGGTCCAAAACATTGACTGGCGTAAATCAGTGTAACTCCACAGAGGTCTGTAGAGACACGGCTGACTTGCACCAGATGATGTGAGTGTCCTTTTTGGCTTTAGCAGTTTTCCTTTAATCTTCTTGCCACTTAAACTTTTACTATGATCTGCCCACATTCCAGAAGCATGGAATGAAGATGGGATAACATTTCCCTACTTTCCTCCTCCTTTAAGCCTTTTGCGGCTTTTCTATTGTATGATGGTGTATGCTTTATTAATTATATGTGCTCTAATCCCCCTTTCAAGCCTGTGAAGGTAGCTGTCCCCCTCAAAGTCACATCTGAAAAGGAGTGTCATTATATTCAGAAACATTCCAGTCTTGTCTAGCTTGCCAGATGTAGGTGTATTATAAATAGCTTCCCAGTTATACTGTATTTACAGTTAAAGGTTCCTGAAGACTGTTGTTAGGAACCCTCTTATTAGAAATTTGTGTGATGTGAAGAAGTTCAGAAACATTGCCCCCCACATCTATTTCCCAGAATCGTTTTATTGTGTCTGCCAAGTGTCTTAATGTTTTAGTTACTGAACTGCATCATCCATATGAAGTAATTGAAAATGCTAAGTGTGTACATCTTGTGTGGTGAGAAGACTCGAGCAATATTTGGGCAGTAAAGAGGAGAAATAAATTATTTTTCTTTCTCTTCCAAGCCACTAATAACGTTTTTCAAGGCAGTGTTAGTAAACTAGTCCTTGTTAGACATGGGAAAACTGTCTTGGAGTAGGGAGCCACTCATTTTCAAAAGTTCAAGCTAAATCTTGTTCTTTACTATTGAAAGTATAATGCAATCTTTAGAATTTCAGCATAAATGTTTTTAATGGAACTTGCTTTCTTAAGTAATGAAGCAAAGTAATTGAGTTTGATAGATAAGCGCCAAAATTAGAAAAATGGGATACGTGTGTGTGCGTGTGTGTGTTCAGATTTGGAAGCAAGTGAAAAATCATAAATCCTGCTACCTCCCCCCATACCACACCACCACCAGCAGCTCTGAGGAGAATGTGATTAACTGCATAATCATACATTTTTGCTCAAACTTCTTCTCACCCTATGCCCATTTTTTTTCCCTGAGGTTTATAAACTATTAATATCTTCAGGAAAAAAAGGCAATAAGATGAAAATATTGTGCCCAGATGCTGCACTGAAAAAGTTACATGGAAATGTCTGTATAGCCTGATACAGAGTGGATTCCTCAAGTGGAAATGAGCATTCTCCATTTCCTTTGAACTGACTGGAAAGTGACTTTCCTCTTTCCACCTTGACAGTTCTTCCAGAGCTATAAAGGACCGTAGGAACTAAACCTTTCACCAACATTTTATTGAAGCAGGAAATATATGTAATTACAACGTTTCAAGTGACTCAGTTGAGATGTGTAGAAAACCAATCATATATGCATTAATTTTAGTTCTAACAGGCACTCAGATCTAGATATCCTTTTTGTTTGTAGTTAGGAAAAACTTCGGACGGAAATCGTGCAAGAGGACAGGAGTTGATGCCAAAAAATAAAGCACGTTTCAGATGCTGTCTTGATTTTATTTTCTGTTGGTGATACGGACTTTGCAGAAAGTGAAAATATTCAAACTAAATTCTAAACTTGACTGCAAAGCTGTAAGGGCCATTTTCAAAAATGTGTTTCTTCAATATGCTGCTAACAAGTGCAAGAAGAAATGTTTTTAATCCTTCATGTATCTACTATTTTATTTCCAGAAAAACTTTGTATGTCTTACATTAGTTCTGATGGGATACCAGTTCCACTTGAGTTATGACAGGTTATACCAGCTGAGGATCTGATGCAGTACTGACTTGAGAACCCAGTCCTGCCCATATAACATTCAGTGAAGTCAAATTTCATAGACATCATGTTGTTGTAAGGAGAATTGAACTTCCATATTTTTATCCAATAATTTCCTAAAAATACAAATTCATAAAATATTTTCATAGGAAAGGAAAGTCCTGTTATTTCTCTGTTTTTAATGTCTGTCTTCGACTTCTGTATGGTATTTGCAAACTTCATCTAGTGAGGAAGAGTCATTATGCTATAAACTTGCACTGTAGATTCCTGTGTCTAGTGGTGTTTTTGGGGTTGCAAATACTGCACTGGAATTTAATTCATAGATGGATATAATAAAACCATTTTTCTATTCAGTCCCCAAAGACTGTAACAACAGCAGGTCATTAAATGGACTGTGGTCTCTGTTAAATGTTTTCAATTAAATTATTATTTTTTTAAGATATAGTAAAAGTGTACAAAACACAAGAGGTTGATGTTGGGAAGTGATTTAAAGAAAATAAAATAAGAAAATAAATTATTAAGTGGAGTTCAGTAAAACTAGAAATGATTGCTTTTCTGTGAACTCTGCCCATAAAGAGAAAAACACCTCTGACAGTTTTTTTTTTTTTTTTAAGTTTTACAAACGTTGCGATTGCATTTTAAAAACAGTGGAAGAAATGACATGTTGCAGATTGCTTTTGTCTGTAGTGAGGATTTTTTAAGGCTAGATCTCAGAGGATTTTATGTTAACTGCAGATCACTCCCAGCCTGTCACAAAAACTCTGCATGATGCCTACTCATGTAAGGTTTTTGTTTTGAAATCAAACTTTTTTTTGCTTCTATATTATAAATAATTTGAGTAATACACTGCGCTGGCTACTTTCAGTAACAGAACACCCGTAACTTTGGCAGATGGGGATTTTGTCCTTCCACCCTTGTTCTGCAGTCACGCTTGTGCAAGTGAAGTGTCCAGCTCTGTGAATCTGCCTGCAGCGTGGAGGGAACACATGGGGCTGTGCAGACAGAAGGTTGTTCGTGTGGGAGTGTTGGCGAGATCAGAGCCTTGTACTATAAGCTGGCCCTCGTGATTTTAAAATGAAAGCATATTGATCTCTAATCTTGAAAGTAGTTACCCTTAATTTAAATGTGCATTTGATAGAATCCTGAAGTCTCCTAATTGTTTTTCTGCTGTGACTCAGTATGCTACGTTATGTATAATAGAACCTACAACTGAAATAATAATTAAAAAAAAAAAAAAAACCACGAAAAAATAGCCGACCAGAGCAATTGTTAAAATGACGCTATTTGATAAGATCATCCACTGAAAATAAAGGGGGAAATGAGATCTGACTGAGGTAAAACCAGGTAAATAGCTTTCAGCTTTGCTTTTGTTATTCAAGAAGAAAAAGAAACAATAGGTGCTGTTTAGAGTCAGGAGCTGCCCTTCTAACCTCTGCTGCTCTTAAAATGCCTGAAGGTTATTGCATGGTTCACGGTGGCTTTCATGCTTGCAGTTTCAACTTTTAATTTTCTAACAAAAGGGGATGCAGTACCAGCCTGCTGATAAACACAGCGCAGAACAATCGGGGAGAAAAATGGACTGCTGAATTCCTCACGCTTTTTTCCTCCTTTCCAGTTACAGAAATATATTGGCATGTTTTTAACAGAAGGAGAAAAACGCTGCCTCTTGTCCTAAGCTGTCAAAGCTGGAGGCTGCTTTTTAAAAAGAAGGAACTTTAATTCTGGGGGAGTAGGATATGTTTTTTCATTAAATAGCCCTGGCCAGGTGAACGATCTCATTGCATGCCGTTATGGGGAAGCAGTCTGAACGTCCACAGGGGCTGTTTGTATTTCCACAAGATTTCTAATTCTTGTTGCACTGGTAAAATCGAGTCAAGTTTGACTTAAATCCAGCTTTCTCAGCATCAAAACTTCAGCTGCCTGGATCAGAAGCATATCGGCTAGCACTTATGTGCTGAGCAGCAGAAGCACCTTTTCTCTGTGAGCTGCACGTTGGTGCTCAGTGCAAGGAACACAGCCCCTCCTTACACAGGATGCTTGAATTTGTCGGTGTGGTTATTGCCAGTTTCCAGAATACCACACTTGCTGGGATGCCAGTGTGATCTGAGCAGAGAAGGGGTCAGCTTCTTAAGGTATTGTTTTGCAGCACAGCTGAAGGTTGTGGAATGTAACAGTTTTAGGAATGTACACCTGTGAGTATATAATAAGAGAGTATCTGTTTGTATGTTTTCACCACTGACATCCAGATCAAAGGTCCTCTAGATGTTGTTGTAGTAAGAAAAAGGGAAAGGGGCCACATGTCTCACCAACTCTGACCTGTCGTCTTGCTCGTTGTTTGCAAGTTTTCACTAGAAAACCAGTCTCAAGCCAGCTTAGATGAGGTGAATTACTTTCAGGGTTCCACTTAGTGCGTATGGGTAATGAATTCAAAAAGGAGCAGATTTGGGTCTCCTAAGTGCCTAAAAGAAGAAATACCATCAGCAAGTTCTGCTACTTAAATATTGAAACTGATGCCCAATTGGACAGTGCTGAGATATGGTCACAAGTACCTAAAAAAAATTGTGTTGTGGGACAGTGAGGGTTACTCCTGGATAGCTGATGCCAGAATGGCTGACAAGTAAGCTGAGAAAGATCTTCAACCCTTTACAGACACATACCAGGCTAAGCATCTTCGACCCTTTACAAATACATGCCGGCTAAAACAAAAAGCTAAGGAGGAATCTGTCTCTTGCCTTCCAGCTTACTTACAGCTAGAGGAAATGTATCCCAAATGGAGGAGGATCCCCCAGGCCCTGGAAGTTGTTTAATTAATCATCACTTTCAGCCTGCTCATTAAATGGCTTTTCTTTTCTCACTTGGGCAAATGAAAAAGATGATTACACCTGGGAGAAACAATGATACCTGTTAAATTGTCTCCTAGTGTTAAGCACTTAAAAAAAAAAAAAAGAAAAAGAAAAAAAGATTTAATTTTAGATATGCAGAATAAGCAAAATCATGCTTCTTTTTATGTAGGTTATGTGTATTTGTGCTCTTACATATTGGTGCAGTAATAATGCGTGCTATTACATCTGGCAGTAATTCTCCTCTTCAGTAAACGAATTTTCTTAAATCAGAAATACTAACGCTTTTGTTTATTAAGGTGGAGAGAGACTTTTACAATCAAATTCTTGATCACTGCTGTGACATACCTAACTGATTTCTGTATAACAAAGGTGTCTCACACAAGAGTCAAAACTTCCCTCATCACAGTCTTTAGTAGTTTTCTGCCTCTGTTGCATTCACATTTTGGTCGTGATGGACGTCTTGGCAGCTTATGATGTAATTTATCTTGTTGCTTCAGCGCTGGGACCCTGTCAGCAACAGGGAATGTCAGGAAGAATTTTCCATTGGCTCAACTAAGCCAGTAGCAGCATTGTGAGGGTTTTACATGAGGATCTGAGCACGGGCACAGCCCGAGGGAAGTTACTTGTGGGTCAGGCTCTGAGGCACGTTTAATAAGAGGCAGTGAGGGAGGGTTGTGGGGTAACTGTGGTCATCAAGGGCTTAGCTTGCTGTCCGTGCTCAATGCGTGGAAGACCTCTCACAATCTTTTCTCAACAAGTTGTGGAAAGCTATTAGCTCTTTGATTATGCACATTTTTCTCTTTCCCTGTGGGCTCTGCAGCTCCAGTTTGCACTGGATGCATTCCTGGGGCACATTGTTTGCTTACTGTGCTCAGGCATGGGAGTGGATAAGGACTGTTGTTCGGACAGTTTTATTTAAGGTACTGTTTCAGAGATAGCAAGTCAGATCGAGTTCCCATTTTGCTTTACCCAGATTTATTCCATAGAAAATCACAAGCTGTGTATAATTTGCAAATGTTTGCTTTGGTTGCACAGTTGTCACAGCGTGTTCTGCTAGTCCAAGGGCGGGGAAAATATGCAGTAAGGCCTGTGACACCATTTCGCACAACCCTCGGCCACATGGTTTTATTTTATGTTCGAGTTCTGCTGGCAGGCACTAAAGGGGATGTTAATTCGTGGCCTGCTAATTTTCTTCGGAAGGTCTGTTCAGCCCTCAGCACAAAAAAGGGTTACCGGCCTTGTCTTTGCCTGTGGCAGCTGTGCCACTGCCATCATGAGGCTGGACTGTTGGCATTGACTTCGGCCGAGCTTCTCCTTGCTCAAAAAGCAGCAGCACTGTTGCTTGTCAGATGGTGGTTGTTATCTTCCCCCACCCATCTAATCCATCCTTGGTCATTTGGCCAAAGTGGTGTTTCTCCAAGAGGTGCCACACCATGATGGCTGAAGCTCTCTTTTCTTCAGTTCTGCCTTCTGGATCTGGAGCTGGCTCACAGCTGATCTTGTCCAAGCCACTGCACAGCCTTCACCCTGCGGACCAGACCACAGAAAATCAAGTAGCTTTCCACAGCGTTATCTCCTTGAAGTAGCCCTTCATGGGATCGGCTGCGCTCCTCTACCAGCAGCAAAGATGGGGTGGGAGCAGAAGGCCTAGAAAAGGAGTGGTATCGCTGCTGCCGTAGCACCAGCACCATTTAGATATCTTGAAGGTGTCGTAAACATGCAGCTTAGCTAATCCTAACATGAACTTTCTTTCCTAGCGCCCCTGTTCCTACACAAATTTCTAAGAAGGAAAGCCTTTTCATTGTTTTAGCACATTGAGAGAACAAGAGAAAAGCAGGGGACATTTTATACCTTGCTGTTAAAGGGCCTGAGAAAGGTGTGTGTGTGGGGGGGAGTTTGTTTTAAATCTTACCAAAAGCCCCGTGGTAGCCAGTGACTGAGAGCTGCTCCGTATTGTCCTATTATTTTTCTTTCTGTTTGGAGATAAAATACCAGCATAACAATTTCCAAACTAGGAAACTGTACCACTTTAACTTCTGTTTAGACAAACCCAAGAAACAAGGGTCCGATCTGTCCATCTTCATGCTTCTGTAATTCCTGCTTTCTCTGAAACACTTGGCAATACCATAGCAGGCATTTTTGGCTGAGGCAAGGAGTCTATTTGCAGTATTTACGTAAATATTTTTTTTTGTGGAGGAAATGCCACTCACTGTACTTCATACTTAAGGTGATCAGCCAGTGGGAGAAAATGAGTTTGTTGCTGTTTAGCTTGCTAAAGATGATAAAACACTTTCTGCTTATATGTTTTTGTCTCTCAAATATCAGAATATTTTATCTTTCCTGTTTTTTCCTAAAAAGGGCTACAGAACTAAAGCAGGAGCTGTCTCAGTCTGGGACTGGGGATTATAGATCTTCTAGTAGATTTATTTTCTTATTTTGGTCATGGGCTGAAGTGTTAAAAAAACAAACAACAGCAACAACAACAGAAAAAAAAAACAAGCTGAAAACATGAGAATATGACATGCATAAACTTAAAAACAAACAAATACAAAACAAAACTTATTAAAATACCTCAATATATGTGATGTTAAAAGACAACAAAAATAGCTGGTGAGTCAGCAAGCTAAAGGAGATGAGGATAGAAAAATGAGGGGGGAGACAGAGAAATGGGGATTTCTGATACAAAAATATACACAGCAAAAAGCATAATGCCTCCTGTCCTCGGAATAAAGTTAAGATGGGTTTGTTTAAGTTTCATCCTCGCAGGGGCTTTGTTTTGTTACAGTGATTCATGGGATAAAGTGATTTTTATGTCTTTTTCACTTATATTTAAGTGGGATTTCTCCCAGATAAACAAAGTAACACACACTCAAATAATCTTTCTGCCTCATTTAAACACCCCACCTTATCAAAACTCCATTTCCATGAGTGATGGATCTTGGCTCTAGATGGGAGAATGAAGTATTCAATTACCTTATTTTCATGTGCTAATGAAGCAGAATGTGGCTTTAGGGGGTTTCTTTTCAGCAAGGTAGCCTGTTTGGTTATGCACATGCCGCCTTCTTATGTTTCCTTCCATGTCTCTGTCTACACTCAAGCGGTGGTCTTAATGGGTGACAGTGGCTAATCTGTCTGCTTGACAACAAGCCATGGCCTTCTTCAGCTCAGCAGGAACAGCGCTGGCCTGTAATTAGTGGAGCCATCAAACCAACTGTTGGCCTCAACATGATTTCTTTTGGCACCTCTAGCAACAACTTTATATGCCGAACCTCTGACCAGTTATTTTTCTCAGTTTGCATCAGGGAGCGCAAGATGTAAACTCACAAAACTCTGCGGTCCTCAGCCTGAGTGGCAGGTTTGTGCTCCCATAAATATGGATGACTGTCTTCAAAATGGGAAATGCAAAGTTTAAATGTTTGCTGTCACTTGCTCACCTGAGCTTAAGAGTGCAGGTGTGTTTGTGGCTGAGAGTCAAGTGGTAGAGGCAAGTTTTGTAGACTGGTGTCATGCTGCTCTCCATCTGGGAGAGGTCTGTGTTGTGCTCGGGTACACAGAGCTATTGTTCAGTACTGGTACCCCCATCCTCTTGCATCCCCAGCATCGCCCCCATGAGAGGTAAGGGTTAAACTGGTGGGGTCGTTCATACTCCTGGAGCTAAGCTCTGGCTCAGTGCTTGGCTGAAACAAGAAGTAAATGTTCAGTACAAAATAGCTCTTCAATACTCTACATGATAGCCCCTTAGCCACACTTGCATGTGCTTTTGGCGCTGTATAATGAAAATTAACACTTTGTGGGGGTTTTCCTAATAACCATGTGCTGGGAATAACTGTGTCAGCTTCACCACAATGGATGATGGAGGGAAATAACCATCCAGGAGTTACTCACTGCCGGTTATGAAGTTGAGGAATTGGAAAAAGGCAACAAATTTCCCTTTTTCCTTCCCCTAAAGAATGAAATGAAGAAGCTTAGAAAAATACATTGAAATATATCCAAGTCTGGATTTTTTTTGTGGCGACTTCAAAAGAAAGTGAAGACTGACCTAAATAGCTGAGGTAGATGTGAAAAGTCACGTTCAGTGCTCCTGTAAAGCATTACCACGGGGAACAACAGACTTGGTAATGTGAGTTACACAATTTTCCCCTAAGATTCATAAAGAATGTTGCTAAGAATAAATTATTCAGCAGTCTAATGAATCTCCGCTCCCGCTAACTGATGGTAACTGCTAAGGGAGGAAGTGTATCAGACACCAGGTAGTTGCAGGGGTTTTGTAGGGTGCACCGTGCTGGTGGGTGTTCCAGATTCTCATGAAGGAAAAATAGAGAAAAAAATGCATGAAAACAAAACATTGAAACCTTTGGATATTCCTTTTAATGTAACCTTTCCCAACAGTACTAAAGTAACTGTAGCTGTGAATACCCATCATGAATTAAAACAGGTGAAAAAATAGGAGATAAGTAATAATAGTCCTCAGCTCTCAACTGGGAGGAGACTCCTATTTAAGGAGAGCTTTAAAAAATTGTTATTTGGAGTGGTGTTTGTGAAGGCATGGAGAGAGCAAGAGGGAGCCACGTTCAGCAAGGTTACCTGGCTGATGGTTTGAAGTTAGGCTTGGAAAAGCTGCAGAGGGAAGATAACTCAAGAAGCGCAGAAGAAAACTAGGTAAAATTGTTGCTGGACACAAATTGGTGCTGAAGTACATCACAAAACTGGATTTGATTAATGCAGCGACATTACTGGTTCTCGGAAATCAGAGAGAGTGTTCTGCTGCCAGCCCGCCAGCATGGCTCCCAGGAAATTCACCTCTTGAGAAGGAAATTCCCGACACGCTTCCCCTCCCTCCAGCCTTCCTCCCCTTGTGGGGGGATTTCCATGCCTCTGTGTTAGTTATCTCTCAGCTATCCTATCTCAGAGTGATCAGAGTGAAAATAAGGTGCAGTTAGAGCTCTGCTGATCGCTGGTGAGCTTTGGCAACCAGCCTGGCATACTGTGATCTGAAGGAAGTCAGTGCAGCTCTATTTATCCCCTGGAATTTGGGGAAGCTGTCCTGTGTTCTTCAGCTAGAGTTGGGTAAAAGAGTTTTTCGTGACTAATACTTTGTTTGCCAGAATGTGCTGTTCTGGAAACCAAAGCAGTTAACTTAGTTGGTTATGTATGCAGTTTGTTGTTCTGGTTAAGAGTTGGAAAGTTTTTAGTCAAAACTGTGTAAAACTTTTGAATTTCATTAATCATTTTCAAAGCACAGTATCTCAGAGAGTCCTTTCAAAATAAAGCATGATTTTTTTTTTCTTTTAAATATTCAGATTTTGTTTGGGAACTCTTGATGAGACATGTTTTGTTTCACATTGCTGAACATTATTCACTCGTTCCAAAACAAAACATTTTCACCATGCAGAAAAAAGCCCTCCTGCCTTTTTAACTGCTTTTGAAACAATTCTCTCCCCCTCATCCCTTCTCTGTATCCTTTTCTTGGATCTCTGTATCTTGGAGATACAGAGTCTAATATTTACATGTGTCTTGAAGCTATTTGGGCTTGCTTTCCATAGTTTTGAAAAAATGAAGGAAAGTACATAGCAGAATGTCTTTTGACTCACGAAAGTAAACTGTTGTTTGTACTGCTGCACTCTTCACTGTGGTCAGCTCACCAAGAGCAGATGCCTAATGTCCCTTAGGAGCTATTACTAAATTAAAATTAATAATAAACTGCATACCTATTTTACGAACATGTATTTCTTCCCTGGAATAAAAGGAAGTTACTTCTTTTCTTTTTCTTACTTCTTTAAATACATGTGATTTTAGCATAATTTCCAGGTGTTTCTTAATTCAGACCATCTAATTGAAGTTGTTCGGTTTGACTCCTGTCCCTTTCACTTTCTAATCCCCATACACCAGCACCTTGCTGCATCTTTATTTTGGGAACATTGCAGAAGTGATCATTTCCACAGGCATGCTTACTGAACTTTTAAAAAGTTTGTAAACTGTATTTTTTTGGTAAAGCTTTTCTCTGAAACAAACCTATTTTTTTCATCACTTTCTATTTTTAGAATCATGATAATAGGAAAGGAGGAAAATGCTTTATGGTAGTATCGTAAATATTTTCTCCATTGTTTTGTTTTTGATGAGAAATGTTGAGTTCACTTTACAATGAGATGTGTCTTGTGGACTGTGATGTAGCTTTGCATATTTCAATATGCATAATTCCTAGACATTCCTTTTTTGTGTGTGTGTGTGAGTGAGAACAATTATCTTACTGCATCTCATCTCACTGCAGAGGGAACTGTGAAAGTTGTATGATTGTACAGTATGGCTTCTGTATAGGGAATGTATATACAGCGTAACCACTGATTTTGGAGTACTGAATGGCGGTAGTCAGTGCCTAACAGTTTATGAGAGTTTTGTGTGTATTATTACTTCAGAGATGCAGAGATTAATAGTCCTCCTTCTGCCTGCTCAGATTTAACATAAGATTTTACATACAGAGAAATGTAAAGCCAACAGTCTCAATAAGCAAACAAGACCAGGAAGAATAGAGGGAAGAGCACAAAAACAAGACAAATGTCCCTCTCCAGTGAACTGAGTACAAAACTAAGATTAGCATTTAGATCACACCGTTTTTTTGCATATCAATAACTTTATGCAGACGTTCAGTGCCATTGAATTTTATTCTGGCAGCACAGGCAGACGTACCTTTCAGGAAACTGAAAGCATTTACGGTTACAGATCCATACCACTGCTTTAAATTCAACCTGCAAACCTTCATGCATAAATAGTCATGAAGTCACGCTCAAGGCTGCAGTGTGTTGGATTTCACTTAAGCTTCTGAGTAATGTTCAGGAGCAGAGCAAACGAAGCCGCTACAGTAGCCTGTTCTTGAGGTGACCAGAATTTGGTAAATGTCAGAAATCCACATCAGAAATAAGAGGTCACGAGCTCTTTACCAAGCGAAGACGAAGAAAAAGAGCTCTTTGATGTGGCTGTAGTGTAGTATCAGCTTTGTCTCTAACAAGACCTCTGCGCTGCAAACTTGATTTGTGTATAAAAGGCTGCTGCGCTAGTTGGAAGCGCTGATATGTGCTTATCCTGCTGGTTGTCTCCACCCCCAGCCACCTTCTGCATCTCTCCTGTGATTTCTGTTTTGGCTGGCTTGAGCCTCAGCCAGCCAGTCTTTATACCAGCCCAGTCACCTAAAAACCCTGGATAATCCCATTCTAGTGCCTAAACCAGAGCAAACCAGAGCAGCCACAGCCACGGTGAACAATTGGGCAGCAGCTGTTCCTTGCAGGTGTACCTGTTGGAGATGGGTGGGCAGGTAGGGGGACCTCAAATGGACCTCAGGTGGCAAGCAGTGCCTCAATGTCTCCCTCTGGTTCCCAACAAGTGGCAATTTCAGTGTCTACAGTTCCTACGTTTGCTGAATGTATAGCTCTTAATGTTAGAATTGCCTTTCACCCCACTGTTACTGCTACCCACCTCTGTGCCTGGGGCAAGACCTCCGTAGGGAGCACCACAGGGTCCCTGGTCCATGCTTTCCTCTCAGACCGTCCTCCTTTGCCAAGGCATGTTGTCACTGTAAAGGAGCTCATTTTGGTATACCCAGTCTGGCAGCTAAGAAGGGACAGTGTCCCTCCTTCAGTTGTAATTATTTACGATCAGATTTATATATGTGGAGATAGGAATATTGCAAACCATCAAATACGTCTTTTGTAGACAGTGGACACGGTAGGAAATTGGTAGATAAAAGATGTAGTAAATAAGAGCCTAGAGTGGGGCAACTTCAACAAACAAACAAACAAAAAGAAAACCAACAAATCTTTGTATCTTTTTGTTTTAGTTCTCCATCCCCTTTATATTATTTCTTCCTTTGTGCCCTGTCTCCATCACTGTCTTTCTGCTACACTCTTTTCACGCTGCCTCTGTTAAGGAGCTTTATGTTTTGGACAAAAGGGGTTAAGTCTTCTGCTAGATAGGAAATGTCCTTCCAGTCACATTAATGTAACTAAGCCGTTACATGGATCATTGGTCCTCGTACCTCAGCCCTGAAACAGCGTTGTCTGGTTTGAGGAGTGACCCGCACACAGCTCCTGCACACGTAGCACTTGTGTTAGGGCAGCCGCTCAGGCACGCGTGTGAGGGTTTCACTTCCTTCGACGTTCAGGCTGTCGGTAAGGATGGCAGTAGATGGGATTTCGCATTTAGTGGTGGACACGCTCAGCCTGACTACTGAAAGCCAGCGGGGTCCCGCCTGCCGTCACAGCACAGCAGCCATCGCCTCGAAAATGGCTAGAGGCCAGCTACGTGCTGCTCGCATGGCTGTTTGAGTGAAATACATACGTTTGACGATACCTGGATGGGAGGAAGCATCCTCGAGCTGCCTGTTGTGCTGTGCTGGGGGGCAGGAGGACGGGTCGGTGGAAAGGACTCGGCATGCAAGGTAGGGCAGCCCGCTGTCGGGCAGCCGTGTGATCCTGTTTCAGTAGCAGCCTTTTGTTTCTCAAAATGTACCGCAGGGTATTTACCAGGCCATAAAAAGTACGTTGTGAGGAATTATCCTACGTAATTGCAGCTGCAGCTGCCATAATTAAAAAACAACTTGATTTTGTGAAGCTCGTGATGGCGTCTTGAGAGGGGAGGGGAGTTGTTTTGGTTTTGATGCCGGGATGTTTACACACTGCTTGACAAAAGCCGGGGCAGCATGCTGGAGCTGAGGGCCAGGGGGTGAAAATTCGCCTCCCCACAGAGTTCTTTTAGGCCAGAGCCGTGAGCTCCAGGTGCCAGTGGTGCCCAGCTCCACGTCGCTGCGGTGTGGTGAGCCCCCTCACTGCCATTTGCTCAGCAGACAGAGGAAGCGAGCAGTGAGGAGGTAACTTGCTGGGTTCCCCCATGACCATGCAGGCAGCAGGTGTGCTCCCAGTTCCTCCCTTTTCACAGCTAGCTGAGGCTGCAAACTGGTACAGCCACCAAAACAGGATGGGCAGGGGGGGTTGGAAAGGCAGAGCCTTGATTTGTGTCCCTTGCACTCTTCCTAAGCCTGGTCAGGTTGGGGTAAGGAAACAGAGCTGTTCTTGGATGTCGACTGTCAGCCAAGCAGTTACTTTTTTTAACCAAATATTCCTCAGGGAGCAACATGTAGTGTAAGGTAAAGGAGGCTATATTGTTTCCTTAATATTATTATTATTAACAAGATAATTATTAATTGTAAAGGAGTTATTATTTTAGTTGGCAGTCAAAGGAGATTCATGCCTCCTGGCAAATTATTCCACTGTGTAGTCTTACTTTTGGTTATAAGGTTTAATATCCATATGGTAGAGCATTACCTGTATCACATATTCACATCACAAATCTGTTTGCTGTACAGGCACTTTGGGTCACAGCTTACATTAGGGTTTGTTCCTCCACATGTCGTTCAGTCGCATTGGGAACTGCTCCTCTGTGCATCAGGGATGTGGGTTTTCTCCTACCTCTGCAAGGAACAAAAGAGGACCCAGCAGAAGTAGCTGATCGCTGCTAGCTGTGAAGCAGCCGTGACCTTGTTTGTTTGGAGCTAGCTTTCAGATGAAGAAAGCGTTGACATTTCTTTCCCCTCCTTTTAGATTGATGGGTGGAAGCAGTCCTTGGGATTTGGCTATTTTCAAAACAAAGTATTTGACCTGAAAGGTAATATTTATAGCAGGCAGCTAATAGAAAACACTCTTGCCCTCTCTCTCCGTCTCTGCTTCTCATGCGTATGTGCGCGCGCGCGCTCCGGGTTCCCTTCTGGGTTTGACCTCTCCTGCGCGCACCGTGGCTCCATTGACTTCACCTCCCGTCCCCTTCTCCAGGGAAATGAATCACTGGAAGCGGCGAGGCTTGGTATGCGGGGAAGCGGGGTGCAGGAAGTTCACGGCAGTCCTGTGCCACGCTGACCCTGCGCAAATGTCCCCTCCTGCCGGGGTGATGGATGGCGCAGTGGCTCTGCGTCAGTCACTTCTGAACCCTGAAGGTCACCCGAGAGAACTTATTCTCTCTTCAGAAAGAGCCCCCCGAAGGGATGTTGATTTAGTGACATCTAGCAAGGACTGACCCTGTCAGTCAGTGTAATAATGTTGTAGCAGGGAATGATGTTAGCGGCGGGTCACTGGGTCTCGAGCGGGAGGAAGCGATGGTTGGACTCCATAAAACCCCTCCTCCTGGGTGGCTGACGGGGGCTGGCAGGTGGGGCAGGGGTTATTTTGGATGAGGTATCTGGCCGACGAGCAGCTGCGCTCCCCTCTCTCCCGCGGCAGCAAGTGCTTCGCATTTAAGCAAGGATGGGGTGAGGCCTTCTCGTTCACTTCCAAACGGGTGCTCTCACTTTTTTTTTTCCTCAAGGAAAAAAGACTGTTGTCAGGAGGGCAGCAGGGTCTCCAGGGGGCTTGAAAATGCCCGTGTAAATAGCAACGGTGCCTGCAGGTTTTTAGGCTCCAGTTTCCTACGAAGTTTGGATCTGAACAAACCTAATTTTCCCACGTTTGGACCCCTGTGTGTGTCCATAAATCTGTTATTGTTCAGTGAGGGTTTGCAGGGACTAGCAGTGGCTGGGTGGGATTTCAGGTAGGTGCAGGACAGGCAGCGAGGAGCAAGATTGCCTGCACTGCTACGCTGGATACGTGTGGGTGGAAACAAACTGGTGCAAAAGCAGCGTTTGGGGTGAGATGGGAAGAGACGGGGAGATGGGAGGCTGGAGCAAAAGCACCCCTGACCGCCCTTCCCCGTCTCCCACACTGCTGATCAGTACTTGCAGTCAGGAAGCAGCCCCTGAAAGGAGGTGCAGTGCCAATAGGTCTGCCGCGGAGGCATTCACAGTGCTTTCATCTGGCCGTTGCTGTAGGCTTACCCTAGATTTGAAAGCACGTCATTTTTTTTTTTTTTTTCCAGCCAAAACTGGTGCTATGCCAAGCAGCAGTGACTTCACAACAGCCCTAAAGCTGGAGACCCGACACGAAAATTCAGCATTCCACAACCATCAAGTAGTTCCAGTTTTCGGTCCAGCCATTACGGGTTCACAAATAGAGATCATACTCTAAACAAGTTGGAATTTGAGTGAATTTAAGCTGAGTATTTATTAAAGCTCTATTTAGACTGGGCTGTGATGAGACTGGATTGCAGAGCTACAGGCTGCGATCAACACTCAGCAGGAGGTTATTTAGATTAAATACCAACTGTCTTGGAATGGTGGGAAAAGTTTCAGACAGAAGTTTTATTTACTGTTTTTTTGGACTAAATTGTGGGCTTGTAGTAATATTTTAGGAATTCTGCTGGACAGATAGTTTTCCTCCTTGAAGAAATGTCCTTTTTGCACTGCAATGTTCTTGAATTCAGCTCCTCCCTTACATATCCTCTAATGAATATGTTTGATATCCAAGTTGCTCCCTCTTCCTTTATCTCCTTGCTTTGAGACTGTAATCATCATTTTACTTTATTTTGGTCTGCTTTTTTATTTTCCCTTTTTTTTTTTCTTTCTTTTTTCTTCTTTTTTTTTTCTCAAGAGAAGAACGAGATGGGAGAACTTTTGTTTCAGAAGAACTAACAAAAAATACCCTATGGTTCATTTTTCTTGAGGTTTTTCTCTTTCCCTTCTTCCTTTTCCATTTTTCATGTTGACCTTCTTTATCACCTTTCCTCTTCCTGTGTCCTATCTAAAGGGTGGGCTTGCGCCTCCCTTCTCATCTACTCTTTTATTTTCGAAAATAAGAATGATGACTGATTGTTTTTTCCTCTCATTTATCTGCTTGCCCACACCTGTTTCTTTCACTCTGGTTTTCTTCAAGTTTTAGCACGCATTTTCTCTCCTTCGGCCTTTTGCTCTTCATTTCTCCTCTGTGATTATGCCATTTCCCCTGGTCCCCCCTCTCCCCCTTTCTGAGCTGCCAGCCCTGGGTTTGCTTGGCCCTCCCCAGCCTCAGCAGCAAATTTTGCAGCTTGGCCAAGCGGGTCCCCAGTGCAGTTGTGGTGCCACAGATACCCCCGTGCCTTCCCATTTCTGCCAGCACACCAGCATTCAGTTTGAGCACTACCGTGCTTTGCATGGCTTTATTTTGGGGTCAGCCCTTTCAATAACTAATGTATGTAGGAAGCACTGTAATGACTGTGTTGTAGAGCTAGGCTTGAACTGCATGAAACAGGGTCCACTGACTTACTTTCGGAATGAGTGAAAAGTGTATAAAAGTTACAGAGAGGAAAAATGATACTCATGCAGTTAATGTCCCTGTAAACAGAATGAGTGATTCCGTAAACAAATGTGGCAAGCATCTCCCTAAAATGAAAAAAAAAAAATATGCATGTTTCCTGTAATACTACTTCATGTTTATACAGGGGTCTCTTGTCTGTCTATTTCTGGCTCCATAAAGTGAGCAATACAAAATACGGGAAATTATAGCTAGACTACTAAAGGTCTCCTGCCTTTCTCACTTAGTCGAGTAAGTGAGATTTCCTGTTTCTCGTTGTCATCTGGCTGCCGTGACGGAGGTATTCTGTACAATTGCTAATTATATCTAAAAGTGTCTTTTTTTTTTTTTAAAGACTTTCTCAATTGCTGCAAAGAGTTCCTGAAATCGGCTCTACTAATTGCTTTGCTTCTTTTGCCTCCATTACTTTTTGTATGGCAGCATGGAGGATCCAGGTGAGACCGTGCCAAAACAGTCAGCGGAGCTACACAGTCCTTGTCACAGGGCACTGTCTAATAAATCACCTGCACAAAGGCTCTCGGGTTTATTGGGCTAAATTTAGGCAGCTGCTCTTAAAAAGCCATAGGCAAAGGCGTGCGCTGTACATCAGTGCAGAGCTGCTTGGAAGCTGGAGGTCTTGCAGGCGCAAGCAAATCAAAACCAGTCAAACGCTAGAACAAAACGAATTGGCCCAGTGGTCAGCGCGTAGCAGATGGGTAGGAGGGAGGTACAGGGACGGCAGGATTTTATCTGCGGTGTGAGTGGTACTGCTCAGTGCAAACCGAGGAAGTCCGAGTGACCTGAATTCCTGCCAGAACCCTGCACGGCCCTGCTGGAAAAAGAAAGTGACACGGATTTTGTACAGCACAGATAATTTTCATTAACAACCCCCCCCCAAAAAAACAAATTAACCATATAAAAATTATAAAAAATGTTAAAACTGAAAATAATGAAATCCTTTGATCAGAATCTACTCAAGCTCAAACTGAAACTATCTTGTTTGATTTTCCAGTGTCACGGTGAAACCAAATACTCATTAAATCACTGTAACAGTATTTAACATCCTCATGTCTTTTAAGTAGTCTAAAGCAGATTTTGTTTCCAGCAAAATAATTTCAGCAAAGTCACATTTATCACCTGAACTTTGGTAAGTAGGCTAATCAAACTGTAATTGAATATCTGAACCACAACCACAGTATCAATTGTGCAAAGCTCTCTTGTTACACTTTCAGGTCTTACATCTTGCTATTCGTCTTCCATCCTGCCCAGCATAGAAATACTGTAATACTTTAAAAGCTTGTTAGCTCTTCTCCGGAAACTGTAAGTGAACCATCTCAAGGCAAATAGCACACTTCTAAGTAGTGTCTCCTACGGTCTCTTGCAGTGTTTACACATGGGCTATTTCTTACAGCACCTGTCTCGTATGAGCTTTTGGGGAGGGTCCCATACATACACAGTTTCATATCCTGATGATGACAAAACTGGAAACACATTTCCCATTTAGATTTAAAAAAAAAAAAAGTCAGCTGATGTTGTTACAGAAAGAAGCATTAAAGAAAAAAGCTGCACAGGTCCTCATTTCATGCAGTACTCTAATACTATAAGGTAGGAGTATAAAGAAGATGTCAGTGAGCTGCTGCTGTTGTCCTTCTCACTGGTTGATTTCTGAAGGGTAGGGAGAGACTGATCCTTGGCTGAGGTTCATTGACTATGTGGCCTCTTCTTCCCAAAGGGCTTTCTTGCATTTGCTGTGACTTAAATGGCAAGCTTTCTTAGACAGTGCTAGATTCCCGTGATTTAGGAGTTGTGCCGGGTGTCCACCAAGCAGTAGCCACCAAAGGCATGTGTTCCGTGGCAGCTCTACTTTGTATACGGTTGGGTCCATGTTTGGAGAAGGTCCCAATTAGTGTACTTCCATTTGAAAATGTTTAATCGAGAAGCTTTAAAGCACTTTGGGATTTTGTGCCAGGGTCTGTGAGCACCCCATCAAAATTTCCTATGAGCCAGGCCACTTTAGGAAGTCTGCTCTTCTACTGTTGCAACATGTCTGGTTTCCAGAAAAATCAGCATAAAACTATAATTAATATGGTTATTAAAACAGACAAGCAGCCTCTCTAAATTCAAGCACACAGCCCAGTTGCTAAAATGATTATTCATCAGCAATAAAAGAAAAATAATCATGTACAATAAATGTTATTTTCTCTTCTTCTAATCTAAAGAGAAACATTCTTGCTTTTCTTGTAAACAAGGCAGCTGTAGTGACCTTCCTATTTTGGATTTCATCAGTATGTCACACAGCTTATTTTCCAAAATCTAATAAAATGGATGGGAAAAATTCTTTGAAACTCATTAAAATGAACCCTAATATATATAATTTAAAATGTGGTTTCCCTGCTTCTACAAGCTGTTTGCATGCTATGCTATGATACTGGTTTAAGATCTCATAGATCAAGAAGAAGTGATGAATAACAAAGCTGCAGCTCTACCCAGAGTAGGGATGACTTCCCTCACAGAGATTTCTACCAACACAAAGAGAATTCCTGAGAAGGCATAAAGTTGCTATTTACTGTGGTAGCCCTTCAGCCTAAATAATAACTGTACAAATTGAACCTGGAGTTCCCAAACTGCTGTCTCATACCAATTCCCAGGAGGATATTTCATGTCTCGGCTGAAAACAAAACTCCCAAAGTTTTCTTTATCATGGACTTCTGCAAGTAATGTGTGCCCGTGTCCTCTCATACCAATTGGGTCCTGGGTTCTCGCTCTGAACAAATGACAAAATTGCAATCGGGAAAAATATAGTTTTAACTTGGCTTTGTATTGAGCCTATGAATTTTCTTTTCAGTCATGAGGTTTCAAGGCAGGATCATGAATTGATGTAAAGTTTTATGCTATCAACAATTTGACAACCTATTCCCAAAGGCAATTTATAGCTTAGCACTTGCAGCGCAGTCAGGAAAGTTTTATGTGGGCCTGTATTTGTTCCATGCGCTCACAGTAGCTCTGAACAGCACAGCCTCCAACATAAGTGTCATAAAAGTAAGAAAATACACATTTCTCTGTCACTGCTAATTTGGTGTTGAGCTGTGATAGATTTATGAAAGAAGCTATGTGTAAGAAGCACTATTTCCTTCTGTAATGAGATACAGCAGAAAATGTATGAAAATTGCTATGGGGTTAGTACACTTTGGTTAAAAGGATGGGGTTTATATATTAAATATATTTTTATATATGTATTAATATGTTTAATACATAAACAAATTTACTTTAATGCAGTACAGGGGAAATGTCCATAAGACACCAGTTCTCCAAACATTGAATGAGATCGACCATGGCAGTAAAGTTAAGTATACCCATTTGTCAGATAGGCAATTTAGAGAGGGAGCAAGATTCATGACAGAGTTTTTTGTTTGCAAATGGTTTATTCGGGGCTGATCTCAGGTTGGATGTGTATGGAGGACATCAAGCCATGTTCTGAGGCAAACCTTGTTTTGTTACATTTGGAAAAAATGGTTTGGATTATGGTTTCTCCTCCAATGATTAACAGGCACAAATGGTGTTTGACTTTACTAGCCTTTTATTTATGTAATGATCAATGATAGGGTAACATCAGAATTAGCTTGGAAATCATACAACTGTTTGTGTTTGACCTGGTTTTTACATTTGGATGAGTTTCCTTTCCCTGCATATAAATATCCATAACAACATGCTGAAGATTTCAAGTCTCACCTAGTTATTCACTTTGTTGTGGCTGCTGCTATCTTTATGAGTTTGATCCTACAAACACTTACATACTGATGTTCCACTTGATGGCCTGTTAACACACATTGTACAAATAAAATAACTTCTGTTTCAACCAGTTGTAATGTAACATTCTCCTTGGAGAATCACAGAAATAAGAGATAGAAAGGCCGACTAGTACAAACTTTTCCATTGTGTTCAGACTGTTACGTAAATTCCTGACTCTCACTTATTTTTCTTTTTGATTATTTTTATTACTTATCAGCCGTCTGTTACTTAATAGATCATCAGATACCACATGTTATTTAGGTAGATGCCTCTTTGCCCCTGCAGCTCGAGCAGTTAGTCATGTTATTATTATCCACAGAACATTGTTTTTCCTATGGAAAGACTGGTAGCTAGGCTGTTTATAAGCTGGCTATGAAGAAGGCGTAAAACCCCATACAGTTCTGACTGTTCCTCTATACATGGAAAGTACAAAATAATTTAAGAACTGTGTTTCTCTTTTTTACTCACTTGATGTTCCGAATAAGATTTCAGCAGAATTGCTTTTGTGATGCAGCAAAAAAAAAAAAAAAAAAGCTGTCCAAGGACTTCACTGATTTTACTCTCTCTCTTTCTCGCTGTCTCTCTCTTATGTTTTGCAAATATACATTGCCGTTACCCAAATTAACCTCTTCTGAGTTTAACTTTTTTCCCCCCCCCTGTATTTGGATCGGGCTCCTCTGTGGGTGGGGCGAAAAGCGAACTCTCCTAACATACAGTACAAATTAGGTCTTTTTAAAAACAAAGGCTTCTCTTAAGAATAGCTGTATTTTATTTCTGACAAAAGAAGGGAAAACACAAGTGCGCACACTAAATCAAGAAGTCAAATGGGTGTAATCTGATGCCAAGTGTAAACATGTATGGACTTTACAAGGCTTGCTGACACTAGATACTCTGATTTTCTTTCATTTCAAAAAGTGCTTTTGAGTTTTCACAGTAGTGCTTGCAAGACGCAGTCAAAATCACCAAGTGAATAAGAGCAGGTCTGTACAATCAGCTCATGTTGAATTGAGCCACTTTTAATTTTTTATGGGCACAGTATTTTATACTCAAGAGTAGCTAATATAAATGTGGTAGCTCAAGCTCAGTATGCAGTGGGGCTTTTTGGCCTGGCTTTTTTGGCAGAAAGTTTCTTAAGTGAATCCTATAAAAAGCTGTTAAGGTCACAGTATAGTCCCTAACACACTAACAAATCTGTTTGATTTCAGTAGAGGCTCAGCACCTACCTACCTCAGCACATTGCCCCTGAATATCACGTGCTTGCTCTCCTAGCATCAAAGGACCTGAATACGTTTCTGTGTTCACTAAAGGAAAAACGGAGTGCAGAAGGGAGCGATTTAACAAATAAAGATGTTGTCTTGTCTTCGCTGCTATTCTATCAGGCCGCTGTAACAAATCACAGGATTACTGCATCTGTGCAAAAGTACTGCTGTAAAACTGTAAATTTTGAGGCTGCTTAACATTTGTACTGAAGGGTTCAAGCTGTGTTAATTATATATCTGTAAGTGCTCTGGTACTGAATGTTGGTGGGGTAGCTCCCAGAGGTCTGCCAAGGAAATTTTAACAGAATTTTAATGTTAACAGTATTTTTGTAGCTGGGTATTTATTTTAAGTGTATCACAAGGGTTTCTAAGTACTAAAAAACTGCATTCAGAGTTAGTGAGTGGGACTTCTGTTCCTCAGCCTTACCTCTAATTATACAGTGTGACTGTGAGAAAGCGGGTTTCATTTTTGCTTGCTCATGCTTTACAACGGTTACCAGAGTGCTTTGATTTTGTCGTTGCAAGGCAAATATAATGACTTTAGTCCTTTGTATTTTTTCTGGAGATGGTGAGACATGATGATGGTCCTCATTTCTCGTAAATAGGGAGATACTGATGAAAATGCAGTTAGAAGAGTTTTTCTGCAAAAGGACAGTGTTCCCCACAGTAGATGCTCTGCGCCTCTGATGGCCTGGCATGCAGGGAAAGTGAAAGACCACGGAGATGTTATATCACCTTTCTTCCTCCCCCACCCCTCCTCTTCCTCACTTCCTGGTGTCTGAGGGCTGGTTCTACTGTGCAGGCTACAGCAGCCACAGGGCCAGTGCAACCTATGCCAGTCTGTGCAGTCCCCAGTTTGGGGCTCGTGTGCTCAGCACTTCTGAGAAGTTGGATGGTAAAAGCCAACTGAAAACATGGATGACTTTCATGTCTGGAGAAATAAATTGGCCAAGGAGCTATGCTGCCAGCTCAGGATTGTAATACCACAGCATTGCCCCTAATGCTGGCTGTTCCCTACATAGATCTGTAGGGAAAAAGGACAGCAAGACGCTGGGTTCACCCCACCTGGGAGATGCCCCACATCAGGCAAACTCCCACCTGACCTGTACAATAGCACCACTCTGGAGACGTGAAGCAAACATAGGATGAGCCACATTCCCAGCCATAAAAACATCTAGCGAGGGCAGAGCAACTAATTCCCTCCCCATTAACCACCACTGGGCACAGCTGCGTTGGTAGGTCATGGTTACTCCTCAGGAAAGGCTGACAAAGAGATGGGATGGTGTGCTCCTGTGTCAAGGGGTACCTTCCAAAGAAGGATCTAGAAAAATCTAGATGGACTCACAAAGTGCTTTTCTTTCCCTTCTCCCTTCCCCCGCCCTCCCCCCCCCCCCCCCCCCCCCCCCCCCCCATTTTCCGTGTAAGAAAACAGAACTGGCTCCTAAAAGTCACTTGGATGAATATAAACTCTTGAAAGTGTCACGTAGCCCCTGGAATTATTCCAATTAAACCCTGGCTTATTTGGAAAAATTGCTCCTTGAAAAAAATGCACAAACATTGGTCTTGATCCAAGGCCATGAAATCAACAGGGAGACTCTCATTTCAGAGGGCTCTGGATCTGGCCCATTGGTGGCTATGACCAGAACGATGGTCTGTTACAATAAATCATTTTTAGATTCCTGCTTCACAGATGCCTGCAAAGTTTTGGTGAGAGGAGAAAGAAAAGAACAACCTTCAGCTGCCTTCAAATGAAATCTCCTTCGCTTTTCCAAACTCTTTGAAACTATGATTTATGGACTGTCTTATTATTCTACTTTGAATGCAGTACCTTTTCTTCTTCTCTCTCTTTTTTTTTTTTCAAAGTTTAGAAATACTTGTAACTATTTGGAACAAAAAGAGTGAATTAGCTGTGCCAAGGACTTCTAATGCCTTTAATTTTCTTTTTTTCTTTTTCTTAACTGCTCAGTTTTTTGGATTATCTGAATCCGTAGGTGATCCCATGACACAGAAGAAGAGACAGAGAACAGGAGGGACCGAGGGAACGTCAAAAGTTTGTCCTAATCAATGTGTTATGTATTAAGTTCTTCAATGTACTTTTGAGCAATAGAAGCTTGAAACTGCTGATTTGTTAGTATCATGTGCCTTGCAGCCTTGCTCTCTTTTTTTTATTTTTTGTTTTTAACTGAGTCCTGTGAACACAGTGCACTTGCTTTGCTAGAAAACCACAGGCTTCACTAGAAGAACATGGCTGCTAAATGCAAGAAAGAGCAAAACACTAGAGGCTGCAGAAAGGAAAAGTAAGAGGACAAAAAAAAAGTATCAGGACAAAAAAAATTTACCTGCAGAATAGCCAAGATAAATGTTAAAATCAGTACAGAGAATACAGGGTCTTTCTTTGTCTATCACTTGTAATATAATCAAACCCCAGCTTCTAAGAATGGTAAGTCAGGTCTGAAGTAAGGTCTGAAGTTGACTTAAAAATCACAGAGTATGAAAGTAATATTCTGGGTTCTTTTATTAGTCTTTGGGGTTTGGTGCTATTAGATGTCAGTTTCGGGCTTTTCTCTGTCACCAAGAAGACTAGGCGCTTAATTTCTTTCTCTCCTGAAGGCTGAGATTCCCACAAAATCACACGATTTTTTAATATAAGGCTTTAAAAAAAGCCTGCATCATAAGTCTCACATTAGGATTCTTAAGAGCTCGCAGCACCGGTCTTGCATAAAGTAAAAGCTGATGATAGATAAGCAAGGTCTCCAAACTGACTGTAATAAATGCATTCTGTTTCTCACCTAATCCGATAGATACCATCTTAACATCCTTAAATATTGTGCTCATAAACTGTTAAGGAGCTCCTGCCACCCTTAACTGTACAGAATATTCTCCACTGTGCCTGCAGAGGCCAGAGGTTCTCTGTCTCCCAGGCCAGGATGGCAGCTCCAGGTGCGTCTTCTTCTCTCCCTTGTACTGAGCAAGGAGAAAGCAAGGGAGCAAGAGGGTGCAAAGCTGGCTCTGTCTCTCACAGAAGCTTTAATTAGTTGTCTTTTCCCAGGAGCAATGGAAATGGTGGAGGGGTGACGGTAATTACAGGTTTTCCATTTCAGAAACTGGTCTGGAAATTGAACAGAGGCTGAATTTTTAAGGTCATCCAGAGGAAGAGGCAATAGTATATTCAAAAAATTGGCACACTGGCAGAGAAGCAGCACAGGATGCTCTAATGGGTTTCATTGACCAGCCTGGTAGGATTAAAAATACGGCTTTATGGTGTTTACGTGTGTCAGAGAGATGAATTAACTTCCACTCTTTTATTAGGCTCACAGCAAAGACAGTAGTCCTCTGGAAACACGATCAAATTTACAAATAAATGCTACAGGCTTATATCTTGCTCCAAACTTCGGGACATATGTGATAACAAGATCTCAGAAGTTGTCTCTGGTCACTCTTTCTTGAGGAGCTAAGAAGGCAGAAGAGGAAAGGTGATCCGTATTTCTGCCCTTAATTTGAGAAGGGATGACTGTTTCAAGTAGGAGAGAGTTGTAGCTGGAGATGGGGTAACTGGGATAGAAAGTGGTTGTCTAACTGAGCTGGAGGTGGAGAAGGCTCGGCAGGCCCCAAAAAGAGACACAGAGGTGATGTGAACGGGGGGTCCGTGCCCTTCCTTGTCCCTCAGTCCTTGTGGCTGGAGCAGGGTAGTAGCTCAGTGCTGTGCACAGGGGGACAAATTCACTCCTGACTTTGCTCATCAGTACATCTGACCGGCTCCTTTCTCTGAGTGCTTGAGACCGAGCGGACAAGAAGGTGGGGACTGGTGTGTGGAAGGCAAAAGGCCTCTTCGTACCCTGTGACCATGAAATCCACACTTGGCCACTTGTGCTGCCCCAGGTTTGAAGAAATGGTTGAGCTTTTTTTTTTTTTATTTTTAATTTGTTTGTTTGTTTGTTTTTTACACTTTTGAAAAGGTCTTTTTTAATGGTGAAAGTCCTGAGTCCACATGCTGTCATACACAAACGTGGATATGATTTCGGTAACACTTTACATTCTTGCAAGTACAAGACTATTTGCTGTCTGGCTTCTGAATAGAACAGTAGTATGTATATATGTGTGGTTGTGCTCACTTACAGTAAATGTGGAAATAGGGGAGACCTGAAAAGGATAAATGAAGTCAAAATGAATCACAGAGGAGATAAGTGGTGAAAATGGGTAAACAGAAAACTGCACTTCTGTGGGAAAACATGGAGGAACAAAACCACAAGCAGGAGAGGAAACAGCCAAATCTAAACAATGAATCTCAGCAGCAAGCTGCCGCGAATGTGAATATTAAAGAACAGAGTGTTCACAGCAGACATACGTCACTGCCAAGGATCAAATATGCAAGCGCTGCTTTCCCGCTTGCACCCCAGTACCTACACTGAAAGCCCGGCCTCTTCTGTCCACCTTATTTGTTCAGTAGTGGACTTCATAAGACTGATTCAGTTCTCATTAAACTGATTTACTGGGCTCACTGGCTCTGCTCAGCTTCAGTTTATTCCTACTTTGTTTAAAATTCGGGAAGTGCTGGGGGAGGGGACAGGACACTAATGGCCGTTCTCGTGCGAGTGGAGTGGTAGCTGATTTATTGCAAAGGTTATAAAGGAAAAGTATTAAGTGTGTTCCATTCTGCTTGGCAAAGCCATCCTGCACAATGTCCAACAAAACCCTGAGAGTGCTGTTTTGTACAAAAAAAAAAAAAAAAGAAAAGAAAAAAAAAGAGGAGGGGTATGTGTGTATGTGGAGGGGGGACGCTCCACCAAAGATGTGCTCTTCTTCTTTTGAGCATTAATTAAGACTGTAAATCACAGGCAACATGAAACAACTGTATTCGACGGAACGTGGACAGTTCTGGAGTTCTGCTGTGCTTGTGTGATCAGTTCGAATACCTACACTGAAACGCTAATGGGAGAGCAAACATCAAAGAGAAATTTTGGCATGAAGAAGCGGTCTGCAGGACCATTACATGGATAAAGTTGTAAAATAGACTCCTCCGTGCAAACTGGGAAGGGAGGTGGAATGAAAGCTTGAAAGGTTTATAGGAACTCAGACTTCTTTTCCTTTCATGCACAAAGTCAGTCCCACGTTAATTTGGTCTCATCTTGAAACAGGCTTGTATATTTGTGTTCTGAATAAAAGGGGGGAGAGGAAGGTAACAGCGAACAGTTTTCTTGGATTATGAAAAGTTCACTTAATAGTCTTGAAAATTAATTTTCCTTTTCAGATAAATAGTTGAGGGAGATCTTTTGTCACATCATAAGGAATGGTGGGTTGCATTCCCAGGTTCCTAGAATTTAAAGCCTCAATTTGTTATGATCAGGTAGTTTTATCTTCTGCAAAACATCAGTTAGAGAAACTCACCCAGTAATTCCTGCACAAATCTCACGTCCTCTGAATGCGGTAGAATTTGTTTTTAGAAAGTCATCTAATCTTGATATAAAGTTATTAAGTAATGCAGACCCACCCACACTCACGTCTTCACTTTGTTATTGCTTTTTAAAATAAAACTTTATCTTTAAAATTCCACTCTTTTTCTCCATGACTTCATCTAGTTTCAGTTTCTTGCTAATGTGCCTGTAGTGGACTTTACCAGAATTGCTCTAGTGTAGTTGAGATGGTGGTTTGACTCACTGTAGAATATGGTCCATTTGTTCCTCATTTTACCTTGGTGTAAAGCTACTGGATGCAAGTAACATCTTGATGAAAAATGGCCTGTCCTTAATAGTTAATTCACAAGTAACTTATTTCCCAGCACAACATATTTTCATAATTATAAGTAGACTTCAGTCCAACAACTTGTCCGGGATTCCTCAAAGTGTTGTTGGTTTGCCAAGTGTGGTTTGAGATGTAATTCATAATGTGGGGGATTCCAGAAGGGCTGATGAGGTTAATTTTCCTTCTTGTAGAGTATTACATCGTAACAGAAATGTTCTCTTTAAATACACAAGATGTACAGGGAAAAAAATTCTAAAGAATAACTTTGAAAAAAAATATGGAATTATTTATATTTCTTATATAGGATTCAGGAGTTCTCGTTGTGGCAGTAGTCCCCTTACTTACCATAAAGCTGCTTCCTCCACAGACTTTGGGAATTTTCTGGCATCAAAGGATAACCATTTGGTGTCAAGATACTACACTGAAGAATATTCACTAACATAGATACATTATAGCTATATTTAAAAAAAAATAGTATAAAAGTTTTTTGCAATAAGCGGGGAAAAGGAATTCGTTCTATTACAGGAATGTGCATGCTAAAGAATTTATGGACAGGAACGAGAATTCAAGTGCCTTAAACCAAAGGTAGGGTTCAGAGTAATTGGACTTGTCATAACTTGCAGAATGAGCCAATTTATCTGTATGCTACTTATGTTGTCAAGGCAAGTACTTGATGTAAAGCACGGCGTGTCCACTGCTTTGCCACTGTACTAGTACTTCAAAACAGTACCTTTCCTTTCTTCAATGATGGAAAAAATATATTAACTGGTCTTCTATTACATTTAAGATAGCATCTTTTTTCTTACTTGGAAACCAGAATTTTGGTGGCTTGGCATGTAGTGCCGTTCAGAGATACCCAGATGTTCTTAAACAGGAATTAAATGCATACTGTTTGCTAAGAAGAGTTGAATTGTAGCCTAGTCATGTGTTGGAAAAGGCTTTCACATGCATGTAAGGCTTACACTTGTGTGTCCAGATGTAAATAGTTTAAAGGGTGCACATTCTTGAACTGTGCCTATGCTGGAAAAAAAAAAAATAGCCTTGTCAAAAAGGCTGAGATAGCAGTAGCCACCCCTGTTATTTTCCTGCTGCTAGCTCTCTACTGAAAAGGAAGATAAAACATAAAGAAACCCTGTGTTAATAATTATTTTTATTTTTTTTTTCCGAAATTCATGTAAAAGGCACATTCTCAGCTTGCCTAACTTGGTGCATCACCACTGATTTCCTTGGATTTAAACCAGTGATTTTAAATGCAACCAGCGAGGCTGCATTCAGCTATTAGGGGCATCACATAGAGCCACCATGCAGAAGCGTACTTTTATTACTCAGTTGTCTTTCTGGCAGTGCTGTGGCTGGTTTGGGTTGGCTGTGGCTAAATATGTGGTCTTGGGAAAAACATATTTAAAACCTTCCGACTTGTAATGTTTGGCAGATGCAAAGGATGTGTCCCAGGCACTTTAAAGCTAGCACACTATATCCTCTGTTCCCTAGTTGCCCCGGTGTACGTATTCCTGTCAGTTCTTGGATCATCCAGGAGGAACACCCGTCCGTAGCCCAGGGGCTTGTGTCAGTTCACAGATACTTTCTATGCACAGGAAGCAAGGAAAATATTTCTGAATGAGAGGTGATAAGGAGTAAGAACCAAGAAAAGTGCTGGGGTTTCCATTTCTTGTTGATTTCTGCTCACCGTGCAGTGTGGTGCTGGGAAATACACTCCATGCAAATGAAATGGACAGGATTGCTAGCCAAGTGGAAAACACTGGCCAGTGCCATGTAAATGTGGGGCTTTCTGTCCATACCAGCTGAATCTGTGCAAGCAGAGCATTTGTTACCAGTGTGGTTGCTGTTCCACAGTGATCCTGTATCTGTATATACATGAAGGTAAGCGTGCCTTAAGACTGATCTGGTAAGCGTGCTGGCTTGGAAGAGAGAACATCCCAAATTCATGCTCTCGCTTATCTGCAATGTGATCCTGGTCAGTGGGCAGGGGTGGCCTATTTTCACCTGGCTTCACGTGCCCGAGTTTGAGTCAGCTTTTTCAGAGCTCCTTTTACTGACCATGGAGAAAAGCAAACAACATTTGCGACAAACTTATCAGACTCTTTCAGCCATCCACAACAGAGAAATTTACATTTAGCCAGATGAAGCCAACACCTAGCACTAGTCTTTGATTAAGTCTGGTATTAAGATGTCCGATGATGTGGGTGGATACACACTGGACATATCAAAAGGTGATGGAAATTTCATTCTAGGGTTCTCTGTGTTCCCCGAGGAGGCAAACCACCTTTGACTATCAGTCTCTGAGCCTCTGGGATGGTGAAGTCCTAGGTGCTAGAAGTCTGTCCTGGTGGGGATAGTTGCTAGCTGTCTTGGTTGGGATGGTTGCTACCCATTCTGGTAGGGTTGGGATATTGATAGTAGTCTTGGTTAGGAGGTTGCTAACAGTTTTAGCCTTGTCTTTTGGACAATTCCTAGATGCAGTTCAGGTGTTAGTCACAGGGCAAGTGTTCCTAATAGTTTTCCAACAGGTGACTTGGATGCAGCACCACCGTAGATGCTAAGAGGACACCAGCCACTCTGGGCCAGTTGTCTGCAGTGCCAGAGAGCAGTTGCAGCCACTTGTAACTTATCAGCACCACTGTAGCCTGTGAATTTCTGTGCTGTACTTATTAATTGATGGCAATAGCCTTCCCTGCCTCAGGGTTGTCGACGAGCCTAAAATAAAGCTTGTAGGAAGTTTCCCAGCCAGGGTGGTTTACAGCCAGAGCAGTTCTCTGATCCACTTCACACACAGCTGTACAAATGCGTGTCTTTACAGCCGGGGAGATCGGGGTGGGGGAAGGTAAAGGTGTCCGCAGGTAGAAAGAGGGGGCTGACAGCAACTCCTCAACCTGGCATTGCTGCCAGAAACTTGTTCTGCAGATACCCCCCCATCGGGCTCACCTGCCAATCCACCACCGTTTGCATGGCTCAGTGTGCTGGCTTCAGGGAGCCCCAGAACAAAGCCCGCCTTAGAAAACTCAGCCCTTACTCAGATAAAACTCCCTCCCACTCCTGCCCCGGGGAGTTTTGCATGACGGAGGATTACAAGGTGTGGGGCTGTCAACGAACCCGTCGGTGAGGAGGGAGAGGCACCCCCAGATGGAGGTGCCTTGGGTGAACGTGGGGAAGAAGATCTTAGCGGGCTTTGCAGATCTGAGCAGGCAAGCGGTGGCATTTGAGTTTCATAAGTTGCCCATATTCCCGCCCACTTGGCCCCGAGGTCCCGCGGGTGAGGAGTTGCTCAGAGCTGGAAGGGCTGCTGCTAAGCCCAGGCTCAGCCCCTGCGTCTGCTCCGTGTTTGGGGATCCCCAGATGCAGTTTTCCCCCTCCTTTCCTGGTGTGGCAGGCATTCTGCATCATGCCTTCAGTTTCTCTGATTCTGCGATTACTCATTGTTATTTTGTGTTAGCAGAGCAGGCAGGTATCGCAGTCCCTTCCTCTACACACGCCCTCGTCAGCGTGCCCCGCAGTTTCTGTTCCCTTGCATAAGCAGCAAAGCAGTAACTTTAGGGCCACTGAATTCAGCCTCGTTTCGTCAGCTGGAGGGTGACTAGTTAAAATCTAACTAGCAGTCTCACACCCAGTGCCTGACAGGAACGCTCTTGGAAGACTATTAAGAAAATAAAAATTCCCTGCTCTGCCGTATAATGGAAATGAGTATACTTCAACAGCCATCCGCTCTAATCTGTTAGCCAGCCCTTAGCAGCTTACCAAGCCTGTATTTAACCTATTTCCCTAATGGCAATTAAGAAATGTTTTCATTTCCCAGGGAGAGGATTGCCAATGAAATCCCCCCTCTCCCCCCCATCCCCGTCCTGTGCCTTGCGCTTGCCCTCCTCTTCCCCACACCCCGGCTCCTTCTTCCTTAGCCCAAGGCATCCAAAGCATTCCCTGTGTGTTTGGGTAGCATGCAGCGAGGAAGAAATGATTAAGCAGCTGAATGTTTGAAATCCAGCTAAATGCACCGATTATTATCTGCTTAGGGCTTTCTTATCTTGAACTCTGTGGTGCTTAATGGCAGGCCCATTGTTTTCAGCTCAAAGGTATTAATGAAGGAATCAGGGCAGCAGGCTGATGTCATAGGTGGCTGAAAGGTGACTTGCTGCACTGATTTCTCTTACTCCACCCCTTCCTAAGGCCCTTCCAAGTAGTTCACTGGACGGGTTAGTATTTTTAGAGTGGGGGAAAAAAAAGTCAGGTTGCATGTGTGTGTCTGGTAAAGGGATTGCAGAGGCTCCTAAATATCCTGCTTAAAAGATGTACTGTTAGCTTCTGCTCTACTTTCCCACTTCATAAAGACCCGGCATTGCTTGTCTGGGTCTCAGTGTGAAAGCGGTCAGCCCTTGTTCACACCTGCCAGCGACACTGGCTGCTAGACTGCATTTTATTTTCTGACCTATCCTGAAGGTGAGGCATTTAGTGTTTTGTTTGTTTGTTTTGTTTTGTTTTGTTTTTTCAATTTGAAGAAGAGCTGTGAGTAAGTAGCTGCTACCAAGAAGTGCTTCTTGAGGTGGGCACAGCTCCCAAGGTGATGGAGAATTTAAGAAAATGTTTCTATAATTATCACTTGTACTTTTTGCCACATTTCTGAGTTAAATTACTTTTTTTTTTTTAAAGTACGTATTTATTAAATGCAAAGTGGTATATGCTGCATGAAGGGAGACCCTTCTCTCTGGGGTGGGATGCCGTGAGTCTATTAAGTTTTCCATTACGCGTCACAGGCTGTGAAAGAGATGAAGATTGAAAGTAGAATAGATTTCATTGTGGTGGTGTTTTAATCATACATTGTTGCTTCTGTAACTCTTTATGTGATAGATGGAATCTGACATTTCCCTTCTTTTTTAACATAGACTTGAAAAACTTGCTGCTCTCTTTGACTTAAAGCATAAGAATTCATAGCACTGCTCTGTGCTGGAGAGCTTGGCATCATGCTGCCTACAGAAATGGTCAACATAAATTTTCATCAGCTATTTATTATGGGGTTTTATTTATTTGTTTATTTCTTCTTGTTATTCTCAGCTAAGAATTTGAAGAAAAATGTTTTACCAGAAACCGATTTGTGGAGCTTTTATGGAGCATTAAAAAAAAATTGCTTTTAAGCAGTGTTATCATAAGGTAGCAAATAAAGAGCACTTATGTGCATACAAAAGCAAAAGGGCCTCAGGCAAGAATAAAAAATAATGCACTTTTTTGCATTTTAATGAGGCAGTCTTTTTATGTAATATGTAGTATAATCTGAGTCTTTGTGACTACAGGTAAAATTAATTTCTTTGCTGGCATGTGGTTACTAAGTTAGGACTTCTGTTTTACCTATACAAATGAGTGAAGAGTCTGCTCCTTTTTCTTATTTTTTATTGGTTCTGTGTATTTTTCTCCATTTCGGTTTGGTTAGGGACTGTTGACCATATACTAGCTTTTGCTGGTCACTGGAGTATTTTGTGCCTCTTGAAGGACCCTAGACAGCATTTAGACAAATAGTTCACTAGCAAAGACTAGATAGCAGAAGAGAAAGCAGGAAAAGAGTGGCACTGACACCAATACTTGCATCGAAGTGAGCTGCTGTCTTGATAAATATGATTTGTTTTGGAAATACCCTGTTCGAATTTGTTTTTTTCCTGTCATAAGAAAAAAAAAGAGCTATATACTGATAGATTTCCTTTTTTCCGTCCTACGCACTTGCTCATGTTTTTTTTTTGTTGTTGTTGTTGTTTTGGTTTGGTTTAGTTTGGTTTGGTTTGCCATTGAAAATAAAATCTGCTAGTGTTCTGAATTTAAAAAGAAAACTAAATGGAGAACTTTCTAAAAATGTTAACTGAGGTGTGCTAAAAGTGTTGAATAAACTGACCGGCACTTCCAGTCCCCTCTGTCCCTCTCATTTAGGCCCGCGGTTTCTTTAGGTTCAGCAATAAAAACCCATTGAAATGTGAGATTAGCAAACTGAGGCAATCAGGCTGAGATGATTAGGGAAGACGACTATTCTTTTCTTCAGATGACCCAAAGTCATCTTGTTCAGAGTTCCTTATCTTCAAGCTGCTATTTCACAACTGTTTCTTTCTAAGTTTGTGTTTCCTGTAAAAATCTAAGAGTGCTTTACCTCGCGTGTAAGTTTGTACATGTATACCATCAACATTTGTCGTGAGCAGTGGGGTCTCTTTCCCCTAAAAATGTGTTGAGATTTTTTTAAAGGAAAAAGTGCATGTTTATTTCTTCAGCATTTTAGCAGATTATGTGTCAGGCCCAGGGTGAAATTTTGTTTGCTGAACTTATCTTAAACCTAAGAAGGGGAGGAAGGTTCCGTTTAAAGGTCAAAGTGTTTCAGGGTTTGAATTCGGCATTTTTTTTACCTTTAAAGTTTTCCCTTGCTCCACCCAGATCTCAGACTTCAGAAGCTTTTCAAATGCCTTACACGTGTTCATCTTGTACTGAAATATTTGGTCAAAGCCCAGAATAGTTAAATATCCATGTATCTATTATTATCACCCACTGCACAAAACATTGCTCTGGCAAGAAATTCAGTGTTTGAGGTTAGGGGAGAATGCTGGAGCTGACAAAATTCAGATGCTAATGATAATTAATTTATATAGTGGCAAAGATAGGTGCTCTGCCAGGTGCTTTACAGGCAGATAAGATCTGGTTTCTGCTCCAGTGAGTTTACAGTCTGAGGCCCTGGTTTTGCAAATAGTTATGCACATGAGTTATGCCACTGAGCGCAGTGACACTACTCATGCATGTGGAGTTACTCACCTGTAGTGTGCGTATCTGTATACAGTTTCAACTACATTAGCTTTGCAATTGATTTCACTGTGAGTCAGTAATTGTTCAGTGTGATAATTGAAGTTGTTTAGTAAGCTCTGCCAGTCAGAGGCTGAAAGAAAATACAGGAGACACTTTTCCTTAGAGGAATCGAAAATTGTTTGAGATTTTCCTGGGAGATTTTTTAGTATGCAATCTGTGTTAGCACTTCTAAGTCACGCTGCCTTAAATTGTGTCTATTTGCTTACCAATCACACCAGAGAAAAAAGCATGTGATAATTGGAAGGGAAAAGTGTTATTCCCCTTCCTCATTTGTCCTGATGCTGATGTAAGGCCCCATTAAGAGTGTTTCCAGTGAAATTACTTTCAAGTCTGGGAAAATTTAATCAGCAAAGGCCTTGGTAGCTGTAAATTTGTGGCAGCAGTCCCTAATTCATCTTGTAATTCTATGACAGGCTCTGAATTGCCCGTATTTGGCCAGGGATCACATCAGTGGACAGTTAATGAAAGAGTAGAGGGAACTTGAAGGTCAGTCGCATTGAATTCTTCTTTCTTCCTGGTTGCATCTTTTTTTATTGCAACCTATTTTTGTCTAATTTATTAAACAGTGCCTTTTTTGTTTCCTGCAAATCGTTTCCCTCTGTTTATCTGCCTTTTTTCCTTGAAGTACTTATAAAATATCCCATTTTGGAAGTCTCAGAATAGATGTTTCTGTTGCTATTACTGGACAGAATTACACTTTAGCCAATTTATATTTCTTCTCTGAGTGTAGATGTGAGAATAAAACTCCAATAGATGCCACAACCAGGTATGTTTTTGAGAGTGAAGTTTGTACATTGAAATGTAGATCTGATCTCAGTACAATGAAAGATTTTAGCTATTGGCTCAAGACCCGTAGTGCCCCAGTAAAGCTCAGAATAATGAGTCTCAACTTCAGAAAACTGTGAGATTCTAATCAAAATCACACCAGAAAACACAATTGGGTCTGCTGGATTCACACTGGCCAGCAGATAAGTTGAAATAGCTTTTGCTTATTGAAACACTATAGTAAATGGGTATTGACCTAGCAAAACACAGGATTTTCTTGTGACATGTATAGCATAGTAAATATGTTGAAAATAAACTGGGAAAAAGAAAACACAAAGAAGGGGAAATGGAATAATGGCCTTTTTTCATCCTCCCTCTTTCTTATTTGGTCTTTAATAACATAAGTGCTCATTAACGCTATCTTCTCTTTTTCAGGATCTCTTGTTTCTTTGGAGGATACCAGCCTTACCTGTTGTTTTATCTCATTCACTCTCCCTCAGATACCCTTATGTCTTAATCTTCTCCCTTTCACCGCATGCCCCACTCCTTTTGCATTTCTTTTCCTCCTTCATTTAAGCTTCCATTCCAAATACAGTTATCTTCCCACCTCAGAGTCCCTTTCCCTTGTTCAGTCTTTGTCAGAAAAAAATTTGTAGGGCTCACCATGATTTAGCACTTCAAGGTCAAGTGTCTTGAGTGACCACTCTGGCATCAGAGGGAAAGGAAATGTTGGTAGATGAAGTCTACCAGCTTCGGTTGGTAGATGAAGTGGAGGTTTCCCAGCACCAGAGCTCTTAGCATCCTTTCAGTCACAACAAGATATACTTCCTCTGAGAAGGAAGATTCTGGGAAGCTTCATTTACTGTTAAATTAAACCTACAAACTGGGGAGAAGCAGAAGATAGGGAAAGTGGGTAGAGAAGTCCACTTCTTTCCTGGTATGTGAAGAAAAATGAAAAAAAAAAAGATTTAGAGGTGAGTTTATTTTTCAAAGTAAATTTAATTTAATCCAGCCATAAGAATTACCTGCATTTTTATGGCTATCATCTAGTCAATGACACCCTTACTGTAAATACAATACAGTACAGTCTCATATTTGTAAACTTAGGATTTTGCACCACTTTTTAATAGGCTTCTGAACTGCAAATCCACTGCTCTGATGCAGCAGTGGTCGTTAGCTGCCATGCCTGGTACTTCGTGTGTCCTGGTGTCGGGCCTTGGGACCTCTTCTCTTCCTTGGGGATCCTGGGGATGACCAGAGTCCTATGGCACTGACCCATTGAGGGGACAGTCTCGGCAGAAGGCTACACATCACTAGGGTAGCCAACTGCCTGCTGAGCCCAGGTAGGGATTGGTGCGATCCGTGGGCAGCCTGTCCTTCCTTCGGCTGCACCACCAGAGGAGAAAGCCCTGCTGTCTGGGGCTGCTCTCCAACTCTGCCACCCAGCTGTCCTGAGGAGCCCACCGCTGCAGCCAAAGCACCGCAGCAGCTGCAGCGACAGCACGGTGCGTCCCTCGTGGACAGTGTGTGACTGTGGCCACTGCTTGTCATTTACCAGCACCAGGGGATTTCCAGCTTCAGCACTTTTGCAGATCACAAGTGCAGTATGGGAAGCAAGACGATGCCTTTTAACTCGGTCATGCTGTTGCTTCTGTGCAAACAGCGGGTTTTTTGCCCATATCGAAGCCTTTCAGAATGACTGGGTCTCTGTAGAGTGGCTGTGGCCGCAGGTAGGAAGGATACACTGCTTTTGAATCATATCTGAAATCCTCACGCCATGAGGTACTGAATAGGGTTGGGGTAAACCGTGGTGGCCAACACAATCGCAGGCAGACCCCGTGGAACAAAAGTGGTCGTTGTCCTTGCCCAAACGCATGGGGGGAGCAGGCAGCCTGGCCTCTCACAGTTTCAACAATCACAATTTCCTACAAGTGGTGTGTTTCCAACATTTGTACAAGAAGCCACTCTGAGAAAGTTGATGGCAGTGATCAGAATTATTTTGCATCTTGATTTGGCATATTTCTGTTTAAATCAATAAGTGGTTGTATCTGAAATGCTGGAGTTGGCAATAACTGCCGAGTAACGAACTTGCTTGAAGGAGGACTTGAAAATCTTGTGTTTGTTTGTACAAGGCTATTGTTAATTTGATATAATTGGATGTCAAGCTTCAAAAACATCACGTGTTTATGAAGTGCTCTTATTAATGATGTAAAAAATATCCAGTAACAACACAAGAAGCTTCTCATTGCAAGAGGAGAAAAACATTAGTACCTTTCCTTACAGGGCTTCTTGTCACCAGGGGTTCCTCTGTGGAACGCTAATCAAGCCCGTTCAGAAAGGCCTTAATTAATTTAATTAAAATCTGTCAGATCAAACTGATTAGCCTGACATTCAGCCTGGCGGGAGGAGAGAGGCCAGTCCCTGTGTCAGACGGGTACTGAGGTGGGCTTGCTTTCTGCCGTGAGAGGCATGCAGTCGCTGCAGTGGCTGGAGTGGCCTTTCCTGGTTGCTGGAGTCAACAAGGTGGCTCCCCAGGCCAACCATCCCCTTCCTCTTCATCAGAAAATGCTTTACACCCTCACAGCCCTGCTAGGTCAAGAGGGGACGGTGAGTACCTTGCTCTGAGTGTACTGGGTGGACTTTCCTACCCTTTCAAAACATTTTTCATCTCTTGCCCATCCTCTGTCTTAATTGTTGGCTGTGGCCACCGCCACCTGACAGGACGGAGACCGAAGCCGTGTCATGCGTTCTCCTGACGTGGCTGCTGATACTGGCAGCTTGGAGAGCTGCTTTTCGGGCTGCAAAAGCAGCACAAGTGGCCTCGGAGAACAAGAGGGCTGCGTGGAGATCTCAAAGCTCTGGGGGTCAAACTCCACTTGGGACATATGGGAGGGAAAGGTGATTTCTGTCACCTGCAATTGCAGTGGAACATTTAATACAGCCAAGAGGGTAAAGGATAAGTAGGGTCAGTCCACGTATGTGAGAATGCATATATCTTTTGCCATCTCGTAGACTGGAAGGGTTTTACGGAGATTTGAGCTAGGTGGAAGTAAGCAAGATGAATGGTCAACATTTGTTTTACTGTGGCAATCCCAGGCAGAAGCCTGCCTGATGACAATAAGGCAAAATGTTTCAAACACTTCCTGGTTTTGTTCAAATTGAAAATGTCAAGACAGCTAGCAATTGAACAAACTGTCTGTTAATGCATTTTCAGGTGTTTTTAGAACGTTTTGCTTTGAAGACATCTCAGGTTTTACTGGGCTGGAAATTCCTCTCTTGTCCCTTAGCATCCAGCTATTCATGCCATGTGTCCAGGAGACAGGATGGGAGCTGCCATAGGCAGGCAGGTGAGATCGCTCTCCCCCTGTTGCAGAGCCCACTGTGTTTCTTGGCATTTCAGATAAGGTTGGCTGCGAGTGTGTATTATCATATCTGAACTTTCTAAAGAACAGTGCGATCACATGGGACATCTTCCTTTCAAAAACTAAACTGAGGTAGAAACTGAGAAATTGCACCCTCTAATATCTGGCTGTGCTCATCCAAAATATGAGGAACCTCCTCAACCATGTAGGCTTAATCCTACAGCTGCTAAGAATGATGTGTGGTTTCTATGGCAAACATCAGGACAGCCAATGCAATCTGTGTCTCTATCCCTTTTCCCTTTCCACTTCCCCTACCCCACACATGTACTTACAGACTTATTTCTCATCTTCAAAGCTTTCTTTATAAACACTTTTATCCATCGTTAGAGTGGGATGGATCCATCAAAAGGATAATGCTCAGGTTTTTAGGCCACAATCCTGCAGGCGCTTAGGCATGTGTTTTAGCTTTACGTACTGTAATTCAGGCTTCAGTACAACCATTCACAGTGCATTAAGTTAAGCATATGTGTAAGTCCTTGCAAGTTAGGAATTGCAGAGATTAAATAGCATTCCTGTTTGTTAGAAATCAAAAGGTAGATGAAAACAGTGACGCCAGCTACACAATAACAGCAGTTCCTGAAGAAAGTGCCACAGCAGCTGACATGAAAGAGTTGCCAATAAAAGACCTGCTGGTAACCCATAAGTGTTTGGTCTTTGTTTTTATGAGAAGGATCCTTCTCCTGGCACAATGACAAAGGACCAGTTCCTCCAAAGGGTGGAAGGCACCTGGAGAATCCTGTCCCAGTCATGTAGGGACACACGTACCAAAAGTGTCTTTCTAGTGTTCAGCAGCATTTGTCCCATTTTAGTACTTGGGCTCGACCAAACTTTTTTGCACGTGAAGTTACAGAGATGCATTGTTGGCCAAGCTAGATTGTATCTTTTATTTGCAGATATTTTTCATGACTTGTAGCTTCCCAAGTTTTTATGGCCTTGTCAGCTGAACTGATACTGATATCCTTGAAACAGGCAAGGTAGCTTTAGTTTGAACAGTGAACCTGCAGTAAAAAGAGTATCTTTGGTCAGTTTAGGATCTTATCATTGGTGAAGCATGGTTTATTGAATGATTCAGGGTCATAAGGGTAGGGCAGGCAAATGCAAATGTATTTGTCTTTTCTGAAGTAATGTTTTGCCTTCTCTGCTAAGCCTACGCTACCATGTAGACACATTTTCCCCAACCTCTGTGGGCTTTTTTGATCCTGGTCTTGTAATTATCTCTGTGTTGCCCCAGGGATGAGACTTTTTTTCAAGGAAAATGTATAATACTGTGTTTGCATGTTCTCTGTTGATGATGAGTAATTTCTAGCAGGTTCTTCCTAGTGGAGTACCAGAGTCTATCGTACCTTTCTTCTTGCTTTTTACCATGGTGCCCCTTCCCTGGCATCTCCCCAAGTTCCCCATTAGTTTTGTCTTAAGATAATATGAAACTGAATTCTGTCGCAGCGTACTCATTAAATTGGATCTTGTTCTAAATTTCATTTTATACTTAATCATCAGGTACCTAACTTGAAAACTTTAAGATTCTGGTCATGTAACTGAGAGTGATTGGTTGGCTCAGCATGTTGCTATAATGTAAGCTGTATAGTCTTATGTCTGTAAGTGGGCAAGGAGAAGGACTTTTTGAAGAGATAATTCTTAGCAGGATTTTATAAAATGTGTCTCTTCCTGTAAAACAACTGTACTAACTGTTCTACTTGAATCTAAGTGATTATGATTTTTTCTTCATCTTTTTCATTCAGCTGTTAGCCTAATATCTTGGAGGAAATAACACATTATTGATCTATTTTTCCCTCCTGGCTCTTAGGTCACAGTTTAGGCCCTAGTTCAGCAAAGTACTTAAGAAGAGGCTTATCTTTAAGCACATGTTCAAGTCTCAGCAGAGTAAATGAGAATTAAGCAAATACTTAAGTACTTTACTGAATAGGGATAGAATTAAGCATGCAGTTCAATGTTTTGCTGAATCAGGGCCTTAAAATTAAAAATTAATCTTATTTGTGCTGCAAAGATTGGAAAGCTAGGCACTAGATTGGGATCTTACATTAATATAAACCAGGAACAGGGTAGCACCAACTGTCACAAGAGGAAGGGTGTATAGGTGTACAAATGGGGTAAAGCGAATGGGGTAAAGCTGGTGGTGTTCAAATAGTGGGTAGGGCATAGGAGAGGGGCTCATTCAGTTTCCAGATCTGTTTTAGGCTAAATTAATGAAGTTTGACCATCCCTTCTGCTTTAGTCTTGGCACTGGTGAGCCCTGGCATGCATAAAAAGCCCTATAACATTAATAGCTGCTGTCCTAGGTCTAAGGTGGAAGGAGAAGGGCCTTAATCTTTGTCTTGTGAAGTGAAGGTAATGCCACCTCCCTTTGTCCCTTTGCATCTTTTTTCTCTATCTGATTGCAGACTCTTGGAGCTGAATTTTCTTTCCATGTGTTTACGTGATGCCTGGCACAGTGCTCTTGCTTGGGGCTTCTAGATTACTTTTGTAATAAAAACCCATGATAGTAAATCTTGTGCTTTGTGCTTGACAAAAAAAACCATATCTGATATGGTGGGGTATCATTACAGCTAAAGTTTTTGTCAAGGTTGAGGTTAAAATAATGTCAGCACTAAGTAGTTTTTTGACTAGCATGAGTAATTTGTGAGACTAAAAAAAAAAGATTGGAAGAAGTGTGCTAACTTTCCATTATTTTTTAGGAAGATATCTCCTGTATTTTTCAGCAGGTAGAGTTGAGCTGATTGTAGTTGAATATATGGGAATGATACCTCTTTTCTATGAACTGCCTGTAGGGATGTTTTTTACATATGCAGACCTCTATTACGAATTTTCGGTGCCTATGAATTCCTTCTGAGCAGCTTTTGGTACCAGTAATAAACAGTGGAGGTGTATAAGCTTGACAATCATCATTTCTGCAGACATGGGGCTTATGCCCAAGCCTGGCTCAATGTGCATCATGGTGCTCCGGATTGTGACAGTCGGCATTATTGTTCAGCAATGTTTGGAGAAGACCAACCAACCCAAGTGCCCATCTTGAACTAGACTTCATTTAGGAATATGTGAACAAGTATGCATAGTGAGTGTAACACGATCTGCATGGGTGCTAGCTAATGGTTAACTGTCTCTGTTGAACCTGTGCTCCTTAAACAAACACTGCTAGTGTGGGATGAGCTGTCTTATTTCTGCAGACAGAAGCATAGTGCAGGTTGGGAGGCTAATGCTTTCTTCTTAAGAGTAGAGGACAGCAGGAGGGCTTTCACTGTCTGCTCAAACAGGGAAGGGAAGGAAGGCATCACGTTACTAGAGCTGCTATTTTCAAGTAAAGATGGGAGGGATGAGGGTATTGGGGTCTCTGAGTATGTCCTGAAGTTCATAGGGTGGCTGACCTCAACTCAGCTGTTGGCTTGCTTTTTTAACTGACTCTTGTCTGAACAGGTGCTTGGCGCAGTATAAAGCTTCTCAGGATAGCTGGCTTAACTTTGCTTTCACACTTTGAGACAGAGGAGAGAGATGGGCAAGATCATGCTTTACATAGGATGTTACTGTGTGGAGATACTCTGTATGGTGAATGAAGGGGCAAGATAGTGCTGAAACTTTGAGCTTTCTGTACAAGGCAAAAACCTAATAGATCAGGTGAGTCAAAACTGGGGATCTTGCTTATATGCTGGGGGCTGTGAAAACTTTGTGGAAAATGCTTGTCATAAGGCATGTGGTTTGCTTATAGGTTTGCTTTCTGAACTTTTAACGAGGCAAAAACATACGTTTTATGTATGGGAGAGACGTCTCACGCACGTGCAGTTTTTGCAGTGATAGTATCACATCATCAGCTTGATTAATCATTGTGGTTTAAAAGAGGGGTGCGTGAATATCTCTAGTCTGAACAGTTCTTAAACTGTTAAGAGTTTCTGGTTCTAGATCAGCTGTAATTCTCTCAGTTTTTTAAACGGCAAGTACCATTTCCATCTATACATCTGAATTAAGAAAAGCTGGATCTGTTTTAGCATATGCAAATTCCTAAAGGCAGAAGCCCTAAGCTCAGTATGGGAGACTCCAAAATCATATCCAGAGCAAAGTCAATGTGTTTCAGTCTTTCACAGTTATGATTAGAGTAAGATAGTATTTCAGCTTTTTGACCATGGCTAGTAGGAGACATACTAAGTACTTCAGAAATGGTCTCTCTCTGATTATTTTTTCTAACTTTTCTTCACTTGATGAGTTAAGTGATCTCGCTGTACAGACAGTGGGATTGTTAGCTTTGAATAATAACTGTGTAGCATCTACTGATACAGTAGAAGCCTCTGTTCAGAACCAAAGTTTATTGATTAATATAAGGTATTTTTACTGATGAGATGAAAACTATTTGTTAAAATATTGTTGGGCACTCAATTTCTTCTTCATTTAGGTTGTCCTTGTGCTGGTGTAAGTACGCTTATGTCAATGAAATTCAGCGTGACTTAGAGTATTAAATGTGTGACATGAAACAAAACAATGGCAGAATACTAAAATAACTCTCTTTTATTTTTGTGTTGGTTATTAACAGTATGCTTCTTTTGACTTTGCTTGCACAAAGTCTCTGTCAATTCAGCTAATAGTGTCACCTCATAGTTAACATGTCATGAAAGGCTCCAGAGTACATAATGATTATTTAAAAAATCTTTCATTCAGAAAATAAAATCTGTAGCAGTAAATCTTTTCTTATTGGCTCTGTTAAAATGACTATCAAAGAACAAAACCTTGCTTTGTAGCCTGAAGTTATTTCTTAAAATCATTTTTTTCTTGACAGACTTTCTCATGTGTAAGTATGGTAAAATATGATAACTGAACTGTTTTATAATGGAGGATGAAGTAAAAGTAAACGTATATTTTGACCAGATCAATGAAGTATTGACAAGTTTGAATCACGAAAGATTTTGTTATGTAAATTCTCCAGTGACTCTTCGTAGGTAAAAAAATAACATCTGGACCATTTCTATGAATTATTTTGTTAACTCAGTTTACGACACAGAAGGATTAAGATTATAAAACAAAAATTTTGAAGTGAATCTGAAATTAGTAATCTGGAATGAAAGACTGGTTTTGGACTCGATGTTTGTTAAACAAAAATGCATTTGCTATTTTGCTGGGAAATTCCTCTTTTAAGTATAGCAAACTTAGAAATATGTATCACCCTAATACTTCTTTGGATTAAAGTAATAAAATCTGAAATCACTTTATGAATCCAAGTTTCAGGGTTTTCTTGTTTTGTTTCACTAACATCCATTTTATGGGAACTTTATGAGTTCCAGTGCACCTTCCAAATATTTACAGTGCTGTGGTTGGATGGAAAGTTCAGCCCGAATCTTTAACCTCCTCGTGTTGGTTCTAAAGACTGTCTGGAGTCCAAAGGTTACGAACTGCTTGTAAACTATCTCCAGAATAAAAGCCTATGTGCGAGGACATCGGTGCTGGTATTGTGTTCTCTATTCTTTTCGTAATTTCCATTTTCTCCCCAGCCTGCCCCCCTGGATTCTTAATGGTGTGAATTGCTTCAGTCTATGGCATTCAGGGAGGCTATGCTAATCGGTGTCAACTGAAAGCCTGCCCCGAGGCTTTTCAGAGATGTTAATTCAGTTAGTACTACAAAACTGAAAAAAAAAAAAAAAAACAAAAACGGAGGGAGACAGTTCTAAATTGTCTGCTCCTGAGGCACAGATATTAAAAAGCTAGATTCAGCAAGCTGTTTAAGTGAGTACACAACTTTAAAGGTACTGATTTAACAGAAGTACTTTCTGCAACATTAATCAACACATGCAAACAGGAGGTAACGGATGTCATTTGTTAGCAGCATTTTTTTCCTCTGTTGGGTCTGGCAACACAAAGATTACAATTTGCATTTACAATACTGCCTACAAGATTGTCATAATGACTACTGGAGGCAATAGCATCCAAATTTGAGCTTTACTTAGCTCTGCAAGGATCTGCATGCTCAATCAAATAAGACCATTTATGTTTTAGACATGGGGTGTCAGGATACTGCCTTCAGGTAGCTGTTTCCCAAAGCAGACCCGGACCCTTGTGGTAGGTGCCTGGGAGAGAATCATCAGGCTTGAGTTAGGAGCCAGCACACTCAGCCAGAAGCACCACGACTTCAGTACAGCAGTACAATTTGTGTGGTTTTGCGAAGTGGAGGACAGGGATGTAGTGCTAACCCCCACCCTCCTGCCCAAATAAGTTGAATTGCCTGTCTGTCCTTTGGATTATCCTTTGAGGAGCCAGGCTCTGGCTCTCAGGCAGAAGCACAAAATGGTAGACTTCCTCAGTGTTATTAAAAAAAATTGGTTCTAAATGTAAATTTCTGCCTAAAGCCCTTTTCCAAAGAAATACTTATGCCAGAGACAGGGAGGTCGCTTAACAGCTTTCCACAGGCACAGTATGTATTTTACTCACAACTGTGATAAATTACCTCTGTTGTAGTTCATTAGAGAAAATTTCAGCAGGCAAGTGCAATTTCTCCTCATAACAAATAGGACTTACGTCCTTCGGCTGGTTGTTTTTCAGAGGTAAGGTTTAGTTAAATGGATCTGATGGATATGAAATTTTAAAAAAATATTTTTCCCTGTATCAGCATGGGTTTTTAGTTAGTAACAGATTTTGTAGAGTCATTCATTCATCAAAGTGATCAGAAGTCTAACGAAGGCAACTTAAGTGAGTCTTTAAACTCTGAATTGATCCTCACTGATCAACTTAAACTCATTGCTTTATTCAACAGAAATAATGTTATGTTGGTAAAACAGGTTTACCAAAAACATTTTTGTGTCAAAATTCTTAATGTGATGATGGCACGTGCCTCATGGGTATACTCCAAGTACCCTTAGAGGCCAATAGTGGTCTTAATGATAAATCATTTTGCAAGGCTTTGGATTATCTTAACTTTCCATGAGATAATCTCAAATTTAGTGTGTTAAATATTTTCAAGAAATAGGCCTGCTGACTTTAATCCGCAGGTCTGTTTTGTACAGCATGCAATTTCCAGGTACTCAGTATCTCCTGTGTCATATAACCCATATTGTTTGCCCGGCTATCTAATCTTGCGGCAGGTGAGAAGCTGCAATTTGTGGGACCTCTTATCAAAATACAGAAAACTGATGCGGAAAAAATGGTGATTAAGTCATGTTTGGCCCGTACAGTCTCAATTCTACTTTGAAAAATAGGCCGTAATGATTGAATTATGCCCAAGGGGCACGTGAGAGCCGTTTAAAAAGTGCCGGGGCTGTGTGGTGTGAAGCGAGCCCTGCCGAGGACAAGCCCGCGGGGCATCGGCGCTGCTGGTTCTTCAAGGGGCCGAGTGTCCCCCCGAGCTTGCCCATATCTGTTTGTCCAGTGATGCAAGAGTTTGCTAATTAAACAGTTCGCAGCAGTGTTTGGGGCAGAACCTGTGGACATTTAACCAATTGAACAATTTATTGCTGTAATTGAAGGGGTTAGCTGGTGTTTATTAACTAGCCTTCCTGTCACGTTCGAATCACTGGACTAACCCTTGGTCCCTTACTTTTGTTTTTAAGCGCTCCACTGGTATTGCTGGCGCTTGGGTCGTCGGTGTTGTTGGCTGCTGCTGCAAGGCCAGAATTTTACTTAACCCTGTTTTGTGATTTCAGCAACATTATCTGGCTTTTTTTTTTTCCCTTGCAGGAAAGTGTGGTATTACAAATGAAGCACTGTCCCTTTAAAACAAAAAAGAAGTTTTCTCTTAGAAAACAAAAATGGAATAGTTAAGACGTTTCAGCCAACCACTTCTAGCTTGAAATGGGTATTAGCCTTTGTAGTCTCAGCGTAGTGCTGGTTTATTTTCCTTTTACGATCATGGTCACCTCTGCTGTCTCCATCATCATTAAAGTAGGTTCGGGGCTAGGATAAAGGCGTTACTGCCGTGGCGTGCAGCAGGGCTTCTGTCAAACCTCTGAGGCACGCGCAGTGTTGGACACAAATCTGTTCTGGGGAACAATGAGCCCTGATGGTGATAACAGGCTGCTTCTCCCCCTTGCCCATGACAGCTTCTATAACTAGAACTAATTGGCCGTTCCTAAAGTGCAATTAGCAGGGATATTAATCTAGGCCTGACAGGTGTGAAAATGTGTTTCTTTTGAGTCCATTCAAAAGACACCCTGTCTCATCAACCATAGGGGGAGCCTGGAGCAATTGTGTCTATAAACTTGCAAGACTTTCATTTGTCGGAACTGAACAGCCCACTTTTATTAATCGCATTTGAGTCAGAGACATGAACACAACAAAAATGGATGGGAGGAAGTTCAGTGAATACTGACATAATGCTGGGTATCAGTTCCATCATTGGTAAAGGAAATGCTTGCTTCCGCCTTCGTTTGAGGAGGAGGAGAAAAGGGAAGGTATTTGAAGAAAATATATTTAAATTAGAAAGATAGGTATGAATTATTTTGAATTCAGAGTTTTGTGGTTTTTTTCCCAGTTCAATTCTAGTGATTTCTGCTGCAGTTAGATAATCTCAGTTTTTAATGTTTGCTCCTTTTCGCATTTAGTTGTTCTTCATCCCACTAGGCACAGCACATAGCAGTGACCTTAATCCAAAACTGGCATTTCTAGGCTCATCAGCAGTGCAAATATCAAATAGCACTAATGTAACAATTTGCTATGGAGCTTCGGGACTTATTTGAGGAACATGGGCCAGTTGCATCACTACTAGTTTAGCTTTTTTACAGCTGGTGAAAATGGGCACAGCTCAGTGGAGCTGCACTGATTTTTAGTGGTCCAAAGATCCTGAATTCCAGCAGACATGCTGTGGGATGCTGAAAGGGTTCCAGCTGAATCTGCAAGCGGCTGCTTGTGCTAGTGGGCTTCAGGCTTGGAACTAGACAAGGAAATTTGTATTTCCTGTTTTAATTAAAAGGGACGTTCACAATGTAAGACTGAAAGACTAAGCCTACCCCAAAGACATGCATCTGTTTTACATAAAATAAATGCATTACGAGAGTGAGAAATTGCTTGAAGATGGTCTCGATATTGAAAATAATGTGTTTGTGCACATGCACTTGCATCTATCCTGCACAGTCAGCTAAAATTTTCTCCAAAAGTAGAAAACTGTTTTGTTTTATTATTTATGGTATGCTCTGAAAAATGTATGCATGATACCTCACTAGTTTATTCTTCTGAAAGTATCTGAACATCTACACCACTGTGATATTTCTTAGAAGTATCTTAGAACATTTTCTAGAAAAGATGAGTCCAGAGGCAGTCTCCCTGGCCCCTCTGGTCATCTTACCAACGCAACGGTGGGATCTCTTGCCCCACTGTGATTGCAGAAGAGCACCGCTCAGGCTGAAGGGCTTGCCAGAACTTGCTCAGGTCAGTTTTGTTCTTGTGTGAAAATCTTTAGCTGAAATAGCTCTCTTCTTTCCTTGCTGTTTACCCCGTGACTTATTTATAGAGCACAACTATATCCTTTCCCAACCTTGGCGAAGACAGAAAGCAAGAAAGATCATGCTTGCATTGCATAATGGAACAAGGTTCAAGGGCCTTCAGGAGTATGAACAGTGATTGAGGTAGCCTTAGAAACAGTATAAATGTGTCCCTGGACTTAACTACATATGCCTTCCTGAGCAGTAAGGCTTATTACCTTAGCTGCTAATATCTTGATGCAGCCATGCCCCTCGTGGCACTACGCTCTTCCGCAGTCGGCGTGCTCGGAGCTGGCTCTTTGCGGCAGAGTGTGCTGCATGGTGTAGACATCTCCTTTTGCATTTTTTTTCTAAGAAAGGCTCTGTGTTGACTAACTTTATGCCATTTAAATTGATCTTGATTCAATGTGGATGAGCAGCATTGGAAATGATTCCCTCCTTCCAGAGCAATAGCAAGGCCTGTCATTTGTTTGGAACTCGTTGCCTTCCTGTCAAGACATCTGAACTTTCCAGGTGATTTATAGGTTTGGTATTCAATTCCTGATTTAGCAGGGCAAGGCAGTCCTTTTCTTGATAGTGCAAAACATACAAGAGGAAGGAGGGTCTTGTGATTGAGACACAGGGCTGTGAATCAGGATGTGTGGGTTCAGGTCCTGTCTCTGCTCTTGCCTTTCAGTGAAACCTTGGGGAAGTCATTTAATCTCTTCCTCTTACACAAAATCTTTGACGTGTTCTGTCTTTTCTATTGAGCTGGTAGATGCTTTTCAGCAGCTGTGCATTTGTATGGCTCCCAGAGGGGCAGGTCGGTCCATCACTGGCTGGTAGTGAAGCAAGGCAGCCTTGTCTTCCTGCATCTGGGGATGAGGGGTCACACGCAGGAGTTCTGGGTCCCTTCTTACAACAGAGAGCATGATCCTGTGCCCAGGTCTGCCACTTCAATCTCCCCCTCTCAATTTTCCTCCCTTCCAACACCTCATTTTCTTCCCCATCCCCTCTCTACCTCCCAGAAGTGACCAGAACAAGAAGGGCTCGCTTTTCCCTTCTCCTCTTCAGAGCCAAAATACATCAGTCTTCTATGAACTAGATGGGGCAACAAGATTGCTCAAATCGATGTCAACTGAGTACAAGTTGCACAGTTTCCCAAGTTGGTGACTATAGTTATTGGAACTACCCCAAGCTAAATGTTTTGTTATAGCTGGAAATAGGACTGCATGCAGCATTTGTGCCATGGTTAATGGTGGAAGGGGTAAGTCCTGGTGCTTCACCTTTTTGCCCTTTTTATAGAAAAAAAGGTGCACAGTAAAGATGCTTCTTTGTATTCTTTAACCTCAAAAATTTCTGGACAGTTACCTTCTTCATACTTCAGTTATATTTTCATTCTTATTCAGAGTTTTCATTAGTAAATTATTGTTGCAGCTACACAGAGTTACACTAAATATTTGTATTGAGATGCTTCTCCTACAAATCTAAACTGTAACAAAGCAGTAAAACCTGCCTTTGCCCAAGAGCTGTTGCACTCTGGCTCTTGATACCTGAGCAGGAAAAAAAAAACAGTGATTAAAATAATGGCTAAATAAGCATCAATGTGGTATTGATAGAAAGCTGCAGCCCTTTGCTGTGTGACTGGTCAGAAACCAGAGAATGAATAATAGCCGCCAGTGTCCCACATTTGAAAAGCCAGAGGAAATGGCAGCAAGAAAAGGCAAATGAAGATGGATGAAACCCCAAAAGGGTGAAGGGAGACGTCGCCCATGCTGGACGAGGATGGGCAGCTGACTCCTGGGTCACCTCGGCCGCTGCTTTTCAGGGCAGTGTTTGGGAGAAGTGCTTCCTGGCTGTGACCGCCGCGCAGCACTTACACAAGCTGTGCGTGGGTCAGCCGGAGGTCATGGCGAGTTAACTCAGCACCTCCAGAGAGGAGAAAGCTCCTGGGGATAAACTGCCCTACTATCACCATCAACACGGCACCGGGAAGATTCGCAGATGGTTCATTTGCCCATTGCCGTTGTCCTAAAATAAGTTTTCTTGGCATAATTAACGTTGTGAACTAATAACTCTCGCCTCGCTAAATAAAGCAGGCTCCGAGCATCAGTTCCTTCAGGCTGTTGTTTCTCCTGGCACTTCTCACTCCCTGTGCTGTGTCAGGGGCCAGTCTGGTCCCCAGTGCCATGCTGGGGTTTGTGCGATGCTGCCAGGGCAGAGCAGCAGCATCCACTCACACTTGGGTGCCCCAGAGCACCCTCCAAATGCATTGGGTCACTCCTAGAACAAGGCCGCCACCTTTTGCCATGGCTCTCGCTGTCCATGGCTTTCATCCAAGGGAACAGGCAGCACTTACTCCTCTGCATGTATGTTCAGGCTGATAATATTAATTAATTAATCAAGGGTGACTTCAGGAATGGATAGGCTGAATGTGAAGGTGGGCAGTGTTTGCTTATCATATGCTAAGTCAGATAGCATTCAGCAAACTGTGTCCAGTTCCATAGCTCTCATGCTGTAAACCAGGAATGCAGCAGCTGTATTTAAATCACTGTGTTTTGAAAAAAAATAACAATGAAAATAAATGGCACAAATAGTGCAGGAGTCTGTTTCTTATCTATTCATATACGCATATGAGAAAACAGTGTATTTTACATTGCTCCCACATTTTTCCTTCCAAGAGCATTTACAGAGCACTGTTCACCAGTAAGTGTGAATGCAGACAGCCCTCTCATTGTGCACACAGGCAGTGTGTGAGCATTTGAGGGCTTTTTTTAAAATATCTGCATGGATTATGAACAAAAGTTTGGAATAGGTAATGTGCAGAGGCAGAGGGACTGAACTCTGCAAAACCTCTGCAGGTTGCAGACTGCTCTGGTCTTGTCCATAAAAGAATTTAGTAGGCATATATTTTATGTACGTGGGTACATCACTAGATACGTAAAAATACACGTGTCTGTTTTCAATAAAAGTATTCCATGGTCTAAACCTCTTCCAGATAACATCTTAAAAATCTTAGGCCTCACATATTCTTGAACAGGCTTGTTCAGGGAAACGAAAGAGGGTGCTTGACAAGATTATGGTGTTGCTTCTATACTTTTCCTTTATTCTTGTGGCTAAAAGGAAATTACAATGTGTTGTTAAGTCAAAGCGTGGTCTGTGGAGCTGAACCAAAAAAACCTTTAAATGGACTAAAATTTCCCTTCTGATAAAAGGGAAAACTACACAGCAGAGAGACAGGATATCTTTAATTTAAATAGTGGGTTTAGGTATATTAATTTGAGTTCAAAGCATCTTTCAAAGGGTATGATGCCCACATTTTTAATTTTACCTAATACTGAGCATCTGGTGTGGACTGGTTTGTGGTACTGAGAGCAAAAGGAAATACATTACTCATAGATGAAAGGAGTGAGGGGGAATCACTGTCCTGACTAAAAATAGCCTTTTTTTCCACCAGTTAATATCAGCTGGAGGTTTGATTAAATAGTAATTGTCTAGAAAAAGACAATAATTGAGTGCGACTGTTTCCTTTCAGGGGCCAGGCCCAGGTGGTGAAAGTTAAGTATTGTCCTTCAGATAAGGTCCTGAAAGCAGTTTTCCTGGATGTCCACCGAGCCCTTCTGTAAAATGTCCTTTCTGGGTGCTGAGCTGCAGACAGACAAAGTCCAGGCCTATTCACGGGGCAGCAGCGGCTCTCAGGGATGCAGCGCCAGAGGATTTTATGGCCGCGTTGCAGATAGGAGCTGGCTCACCTCTTTGGCTGGAACTCTAACCCAGAGGCGCAGAGATCACAGGAGACAAATGGCTTGAATTAAGAAACGGAGTTGACATCTATAAAAGTCAGAGCACGTATAGTAGGCAACATGTGTAATAGGACTATAACATTATATCTAATAGGGGGTATTGGAAAGTTGTCTAAAAATGCAGCTTCCGTTCAGATCTGCACATTTAAAACCAAAATACCCCGGATTAATGTTTTTTTCTTCCATTCCTTGATCATAGTCCTTCAGTCCTTTCCTAAAAACTGGTCTTTATACTGGTAACAGCCACTCTTGGCTTTATTTGCATTCATAATGAGGGCACGTCTATTTCTGTGTAAGTTAACAATATATTCCTCTAGATTTCTCCAAGGTTATTCTCTCTGAGTGACCTTTTTATGCTCCGTGACATTAATACTCTTCGCTTGTCCAGGACTTTACGCATCATAAATATCCGAGCATTATTTCATTAACCTTTGCAAGGGTCCAGCAGACCAGAGAGCCATGAGGCGGAGCCAGGCAGGAAACGCTTTCTCTGCCTTGTGAAAGTTTTCAAAAGGCTACGTATTCTGAGTGGAACGGCCTCAAAACTTTGGGGAGTTTTTTGAGGAGAAGTGGAGGAGGAAAGAGCGTGGGAGACCAACCGCTCTGCTGCAAAATAGCCAGAGCGCTCCCCTGGGAAGGGACAAGCATCGTTTCAGGCCTTTGTTCTGCTTGTTGCAGACTGGGGACTTGAACCTTACGCCTCCACATGCTGAATCAGGACCATAACTGCTTGGCCATAGCCAGGCCAGCTCGGCTGGGTGGCCTGGGGACGAGTGTCGGTGCAGGAAGCAGTGGTGGCCAGGGCCTGCTAGCGGAGCAGCCCTCAAAAGCCTGGCCGGCCATCGCTCAGCCCCTCGCTTCCCAGGGCTCCAGGTTGGCAGCCTCGCTGCAGGGGAGGCCGAGCTCCCATCGCAGCCAGAATCGCCGCTCCCCTGAAGATCAGCCTTCACGTCCTGACGAGAAACTTTGGTTCCAGCCGTTTGAGGTTTTCCAGAGGCAGCTGACCCCTTGGGTAGGTGACGGCAGTCACCTCAAAGCCACAGCAGAAATTGACGGCCTATTCAGATTGAGAATTAGGATGTCTTGATTCTGTGGTTTAAACCACTAGACCACACTCTTTCTGAAATAGGTAGGAATATTTGCATTTTTATATAAGGAAACCGAGGCACGGAGAGGGTACGCGACATGCCAGAAGCCACGTAAGAAGCCTGGGGCAGGGCTGAGAGCAGAGCCCAGGTTTCCTGATACTTGCACCTGTGACTGGCTGCAGTATGCTGCGACGGCACGGCAGGAAGAAACAAAGTTAAAAATTGAATTTGTTCTGAAAGTGAAGACTGTTCTTGCTTCAGTTGATGTTTCCCATTATATCCAAAGCAAAGATAAAGTCAGAGAAGTCAGATTCATTGCTGTGTCCCTATAATCATTTTTTCTTTTCTTTTTTTTTTACAGTTGGGTTTAGCAATGAATATCACTTTGGCACCTACCTCAGGAAATTGCTGGCCTTCTGCTAACCACAGATTGGGAGGCTAAAATAAGAGACTGCCCATCGAGAATATAATCCCTGTCTGCAGGGGGGCACAGAGATTTCTTCACCTCTGGGAGGCAGCCTGTAGTTTGTAGTAACCAGAGACTGAAACATCTCGTTTAGGTACATCGCAGCATGCCAAAAATTAACCTGAACTGTAAGGAGGAGGAGAGCAGTCTTTAGCTGACGAGAAGGGTGGCCAGCTTGCTTGTGACAACTCCAGACATGTAGAAAATACATAAGAAGTTTTCAAGGGCATGGTAAAACTGAGATCAGAAAAACAGATATTTTCCTGTCTCCCTCTATTGCAAATGTGATGAAAAAATGATATAATTATATCTGCATTTATTTTAATAGAAAAAAAAAAGGGGGTCAGTAAGTCCTCTGAAAAGAGGCTAAAATAAAGGAAGATTGAGAGTTCATTGCTTCCATATTTTGAGCCTATGACTTCCAAAATCAAAGGCCTAGTAATCCTAATGGATTGACTTCCAAAATTCCTTGGATTTGTATTGCTGGACTTGTCTCTCTCCAGGGCTTAGCTGGATCCCTGCAGATAGATTTTCAGGTTTATATGCTGTAATTCCACTTAGTCCAGCTGTAAACTTGTGGTGGCTGAATTAATACATTATAGGGAGGCTAAAAAAAAAAAAAAGAGGTTATACCTACAAAACCCTTGGCTTGTATATCAAATCCTGAGGGGGGAAAAATGGGCATTTCAATTAGTTGGTTGTGTGGCCTGATTGAAGAACAGCCCTGTGGCTAACAAAGCTTTGTCTGTAGTATCAGCTTGCTCCTCATCCAACAGGACAAATAGAGTGGTTGGTCATTAACGGGCTAGCCATCGGGTAGGGGTTTTGTTCTTAAATGGGGGCTTTGTCTTATCCCTGCTGTTTAAGCCCTCTCCAAGCACTCCTCACCTGTCATATCTGTCATACATTTAATTCATCACGCTCTCTGGTCAAAAGCTACACTGATAGTATCAAAAGAAGAGGAGGGGGCTTCTTATAACTTTAGCGATCAAAGGAGATTACCAAGCAAATAAGATTTTAATGAAGACGGCAGGTTTGGAAAGGAGAATTTACTGCATTGTGCATTGCTAACACATAAAGGTTGGTTTTATCTGTGTAGTGTTTGAGAGTGTAGTCCCGAGCTGTTACAGAAAGAAGGCTGGATAAATGTTTTGGTTTGTGGTTTTAATTACAATCACAGAGGAAGGAGATGGGGGGGGGGGGGGGCAGTGGGGGGGGAGTTCCTTTTATTTCACTTTTAAAGGTCATATTTTTAATCTGTAAATATGATAAGCCTTTCAGACTCTTTAAACATAACAAGTCTTTGCAGCGATGACGAATACATCCACTAATTTTCCACCGAACTCATGCTGTCAGGCCACGACTCCCTGTCACTCAGCCCAAGTTTCTGAACACCCCTCGCGGCACCGCAACGCGCTTGGCCTCGCTGCAGCTGCCTCAGAGGCAAGGCCGACGGGCGGCCCCGGCTCCAGGTCTGGGCACCAGGGTATTCCTGTGGTCACACATGACTGCTGGCCAGCATTTCCCAGGTAGCCAGCCCCACGCCGGGGCAGCCGGGAGCCTTCCCGTGGAGGAGTTACCCAGCTTGGGACTGGCCATCCGGAACACCTCCTCCATTTTCTGATAAAGTGGAAACAGCCGGCGGTGAATTATCTGTCCGCTCCCATAGCTACTGCGGTAGTCAAGTGCTTGAAGGGCCGGTCGTTCAGAGATTCAATTAGCAGGAAAGATGCTCTACTGCAAATGTAAAGCCACAGTGCTTCAGTGGCTGGCCAGCATCCGTACGTGGTGTATAGCCAAACCTGTGCTGTTAGCAGCGCAACTGGGCGGCTTTATTTTTGCAGTTTTTCCTTGCGATGAAAGCCTAAGCAGTTGCTGAAGGCTTTGAAGAAAGAACAGGTAGCTGTATTATTAGCACGGATGTTAACTTCTTTTATGTAAAGAGAGGGGGGAAGTGGCTGCCTGGCTTACTTTAAATTGAATTAGAAACTTGGGGTCCGGGACGGAGGTCACAAAAACATGTCAGAGCTTGTCAGCCTTTATGGTTTTGGGTGGAAAACTCCAATTCTCACTTTCCACTGAGTAATACTGAGAGCTGATAATTTGTGTGGTTTTTAACCTGGCTATGAATGATGAATTATTTATTTAAAAATGATAAACTATGGGGAGGTCCCTACAGCTGAGATGTTTTATGTTCAGCGAGGAGACAGGTCTCAGGCACCCTTCTGACATGGGATTTTCCTTCCTTGCATTTTCACTTGAGGCCAGTATCCATCCCTTCAAGTTGCTTTTCTGTAGCCCCCAGGATGTGCTGATATGCAGGGCACAATGAACCAGTTTCACTGAGAGAGAGCTGAAAAATCACGTTGTCATCTGGTGACATGAATTCAGCTGAAACAGAGTCAGACCCAGATTTATTTGCAAGCAAAGACAGGATGAAGATACAGTCAGCATCAGTTCAGAAACTCTGCCTGAACCTTGCTTTGAGTAAGCGTGTCAGCAAATAGCTTCTAAACTGATTTACCTGAACCAAGAACGATAAAACCCGTGTGTGAAAAGGGCCTGTATTTAACTAGTGCTGTGAACAGGCCGTGTGGCCAGTTCAGCTTCAGCCAGGCAATCCCCAGCGCTCACCAGTTCAGAGAAATGCTGGGAAGTGGTGCTGGGAAACTGGAAATGGAGTTCTGCTTAACTCTGCCCTGTAAACAGGGTTGGTCTGTGTGCCAGACGCAAACACATGAATTTACTGTTGGTTTTAAGGACCTCCATGCTATTATTCAGCTGGAAACTTCCCCCCACCGCAGTAGATTAAGGGGACCAGAGGCTGACTTATATCATCTTTCCCTTCACAAATGAGAAGCCCTGGGAAGTTACGTGGGTTACTTAAGGTATGGACCAGCCGGCTTGGCTAATGTGTTCTGATTAGAGATCTTAAGAGGTATTTGCAGGACCAAAGCACTTATGTAAAGAAGTGTTTTTTAAAATAACATAAGTCCACATGACAGCATATAAAAGTCAAATGACAGCGCAATTCATGGGTTATTGTTACAAAACTAACCTTTCAAATGAGTTCCCAAAATACTCTGTGGTTGGAGTTTCACTTGAGGAATTTGCTTTCAAGCCACTTTCTCCAGGTTTTAAATCTGCCTACAGAAAACTTCAAAAACTTTTTTTCTTTTTTTTTGATAGGAAAAGAGGGAAAGAAAAACAGCATGTTTTTTTCTGCGTTAAAGTGAATTCTCTTGAAACATATCACCCCATACCTGACTGGGGAGGGGAAAAAAAGTCTACCTTCTGAAACTGGGCATCAGTTTTCTTCGACAACACAAAAGCCACCCTCCCAACACTTAGCAATGCAACACGTCGCCTGCTCTTGCAGCTCATACTTTATTCTCTGCATCAAGGCTTTGGAGGGGGGGGGGAGAGAAAAAACAGAGAGTGAGAGAGCGAAAGAGACAAGCTCTTCAGAGCCTCTAATGACGCGTGCCAAACACGTGGAAGGTAAATCCCCTAATTCAGGCTATTCTTTCAGCATTCCCTGGCGGGCAGCCAAGCTAAATATTTCTGCCGGATAAAAAATGCACCCTTGCATGCGGCACTTTCTTAGCAGGATGGCTCTCGGGCTGTGGCGGAGGGGGCTTCTCCGGGGGAAAGCCAACATGTGTGTTCTCTTATCTATTTATTTATTTTATTAAAAGGGGGCTTTATGGGCTGTGATTGGATTAACTTAGTGAACCCGGGAGGAAGAGGAAAAACAAATTGGGAAGCTGGTTTAGCACCCCCACCTTTTTGTCATCTTCTTTTGGGATTTCCTGGCTGGCTGCCACCTTGAGCCTGTTGAATGTTCTTTAGATCAATCAATTAAAAAGGCTTTAATATTTGGGTGATTGGAACGCAACATATGGGCTGCTGGTGCGGATGTCATGTGGTGCATGTAGTTAATTGAAATGATTAATAGAGGTGTTAGTTTCTTCAAGACTAATTGAAGAAAGAATATAATTGGAAGCATGGACTAGCCATTATTGTTGGCTTTGTTTGACATATTGTGTCCCTTAAACACTTTTACGTGTTTATAAGCATTCAAATGGATTTTGTTTAGATTTCCCCAGCATGGTGATCAGCGAAATCAAGTTTACTGTACATCCAAAAGTCAAATCTATTTTTATGTAATTAATCTGAAAAAAAAAAATATTTACATGTGTCTCGCCTATTTCAGTAACCACCTTATTCTCTGAATTTCTGGTACCTGTTCATCTTTAGACCCTTGCTGAACTTAAACCAGTTTACCCTGCCTCCTTGTTATCTATGTGGCTACAGCATCCATCCTCAGAAGCTGGCCATGAGTCTCTGAAGGCCTGCTAGCTCACTCCTCTCTCTGCAACAAGTCGTGCTGGTTTACACTCTTCTGGTGTCCTAGCACACTGCAAATGTGCCAGGTATTTTGGAGAAATTGCATCTAGATTGTACTACCCCACACCTTGTCAGCCTGACCATATTTCAAAGGGATCTGGTTCTCCTGGCTTTGACTGTCAGAAAGAAACATGAAATGAGAGAAATTCAGAGGATTTAGCTGAAAGCAGTTCTTTTGGACTCTCCACTTTCTTTAAGAACATTACATGTTTTTTTTTTTCCTATAGTAGCAGTCTGAATTTTTACTGAAATTCTTAAGCTAGCATGAAGTACAAAACCAAAGCTATGAACTGGCTGCAGAGGACATCCTGCAGCAGGGAGAGGGTGCAAAGAATGTGTCTTCTGATAGTAGTCCTGCTGAAAAAGGTAGCTTTAAGGTTACATATCGGGGAAAAAAAAAAAAAGAAAAAAAAAAACTTGAAAATCTCTTGTCTGTAGTCAGCAAACAGGAGCTGGGCAGCACTGCCCTCACTGCTCTGCTGCGGTTATCGGTGCTCTAGGAAGCCTTCAGCTGGGGATTTCTTGAAACTGAAGATCATGGCTCAAATAACCTGTGAATCTGCTAGAGGGTGAGTGGTTACCTTGAGGGAAGAAAATCAATTATTCATAATTTCAATTTTCTGGGTGAGGACTGTCTTTCTGGAAAGCACATACAGCTTGCTTTCTGTTGTTTTCGTTTGCATGTGTGGTGCAGCTTACGTATTTGTGCATCTTTCTTTTTCAGTAGCCAGAAAGTTAATTCTGCAACCCAGAATAAAATGAACAGAGAAGTGATAGATAAGTTTAGAGGGGTTTGTTGTTGGCTCAGAAGAAAAGAGTATAGGATGGTTTTAATATTCCAGAGTCTTCCCACACAGATTTCCAGTGATGCTTTGAAGGCAACTGTGTGTCTGCAAAGACTTTGAGCCTCCCCGGAAGATGTGGCCTGTCTTGTGTACAGATCTGAGCAAAGTGTTTGTAGAAAGGAAGTGGCTGTCCTGTACTGGGGGCTGAGAGGAAGGGAAGGCATTAGGTCTGATTGCAAGCTTCCCTTACTCCCTGTTGCCTGATTTGTGTGCGTATAGTGCTAGCAATTCGAGATGAGTATGCCACGGCAGGCTGGTGCAAATTAATCTTTCATTAACTAATTTCATTAGTTCAGACTTTTCTTTTTTTTTTTTTTCATTATTATTTAGTGATGAGATTAGTCACCTAGGGATCTGGTTTTATTACATCAGACTGCTGCAATTAGATAGTCACTTATTTTTTTAATCTTAAGAGTAACGAAGAATTGTAGCATCAGCATTTCTGTTGCCTTCATTGCCCTTTAGGGTTTAGTACATGAAAAGGAGCACGTTATGTAAACTTATTGGAGCAGGAGCATCCTGTCCCTCCTTATCAAACCTTGTCATCTTTCATAACTGATAGAATTCAATCGCGTTCGGCCTGGGCCACTGAAAGAGGAATAGCAGGTCAAGGAAACAGGTTTTTAATCTTTGCACATGCGTTATATGTGATTTGTGTGTTATGTTTATATTCTCATTCTCATACAAAGCAGAATTTTCGATAACATATCCCTAAAATTAACCCCAGCAAACTAATCTCTAACATAAGCAGGGCTGGTAGCATTACCCCTTGTGAAGACGGATCGACCATTTGCATTAAGAGACCCTACTTTTAGGTGTTCATAGATCTACGAAACTTGTGGCTCAGTTATTTCTTACATGTCACTTGCCTTGTGTTGTATTTTCCCCCAAAACCTATTCTGCCATTTCCAAGAACTTGGCTATGGGAAAAAACGGTGTTGCTGACATGAGGAGTGTGATGACTTTTCCTCTGAAAACTGATCTCCACTGTGACAGCCCCCGGTTCCTGGGGCAGGAGTCTGAACAACAGGTTCAGCCCGCGTGGGGAAGGACAGCATTTGTGGCCGGGGAGAGAGGTAACCATAGCTGTCAGGGATGCTCCAACACTGTTCCTGACTGGCAAGCCAACAGCCTTGGGGCTGTAGGAGGGCATCACAGCTCTCTTCAGAGCATGAATGCTGTTGGGTGTAGGACGGAGCGCCTAATATGAGAGCTGGAGAGTGGGTGTTTGGTGCTTGCCTACTGCAAACCGTCCTCAGCCAGGAGAACCATGAAAAGGAGCTGTTTTAAAAGCCTGCGGACAAGAGCTGAACCTGGAGGAGATTATAAAGGAGAGGAGCCTGCGCCTAGAGATCAGCAGTGTCAGGGACGAGGGAAACTGAGAGTAAGGTTGGTACAGGATCGAGGGATTTATCTTTATGGGTTACTGTAGACGAAGACGAGCGAGCTCGGTGTTAAAAGCGGGTGGGATGTAAGCCAGCTCTGATCCAAAAGCTGCCTGGCTGCATTAGCACGGTGCTAAGCCCAAGCTAATATATCCGGCTTCTCACCAGGGCTTATTAGCTCGGGCTCAGTGCCATACTAACAGAGTCACAGGACTTGCAGTTGGCTGGGCACCATGCCTGCTCCGAGTGTGCCCTGAGCTCAGTGCTACATGCCTGCCGAGGAGCACCAGGAGATGCCTGGAGCCCTGCCTACACCACGATGCTGCTCGGGTGGAGGAGGCCAGGCTGGGAAGGGGCAGGAGGGGATGGGGGCGTACTGCCCTCTCTCAGATCGGGAGGAAGAGGGGGAGTAGCTGAGGAACCAGGAGGAACTGAAACCGGCTTGGTGAGAAGACCCAGCACAAGGAGTCTGGGTGTGGGAGAGGAGATGGGAGTGACTGGAAAGGGAAAAGGGAAACTGCAAGAGGGTAGGGGAAGGACAAGAGGAGGGCTTGCTGGGCAAAGAAGCTGATCAAAAGTGCACCGAGGTCTGAAGGATGGGGTGAGATGGGAAGACAGGAAGGGAGGAACAAACTCCACACTAGCCCTGGAACGCAACCACCGACAGCAGTTGTTCCTCTGCTTCCAGCGGTCCCCTGGGGAAGCCAGCCAGCAGAAGTGTCCTGTCCCAGGGCTAGTGCTGGCCTTGCCAAAATAAAATCTATATCATTGCTCAGAGCTGGGTCTGTCAGCTGCCCTTGCAGAGGTCTGTCCATGGCAGATGAGTATCCTAGCTCCGCTGGTGATCTGTGTGGGTGTTGGTGTGATGCCAGGTCATGGGATCTCCACTTTTGCTATTTACAGTTTTAAAAATCAGGAAACTAAACAAAAAACTGTTGAAAAAAAATTACTAGAATTTCAAACTCAAATTCTCCAGAGTTTTTAGGTTGTTTGCCTAACCCCAGTCTGATCCTTTTATGCATTCTGATACAGTTGTTAATTACTCATTTAATTACTGTTGTTTTTTTCTTTTTACCAGTTACTTGCCTCATTCAAGCATGAGACAAGCTTGCTAGGGTGGTGTAATAATACGTTGACTTGAAGACACCTCTTGCCCCCATCTCCTTCGCTGCAGTGTAAGGAGGTATAAAGGCAGCTGCAGGAAGAAGCGCTGCTGCAGGGGAGCTCTGCTCCAAGGAACTCAGCGCTGTTTCTGCCCATGATTCTGAGTAAGATTCACAGCCATTCACCTCCACAAAGCATTTTGTAGGTGCTCATCAGTTTTGGTGTCTTCTGGGTGTTCGACTCGAAGCCCTGCAAAATACAGATCTGTCATGGATGCCAGTAAGAGAAACGCTTTGAACTGGGAAAGTAAAGCACATTGCTGAGTAAATCAGCTGCTCTGCATCCCAAAATTAATGTCTGCTTTTGATGTTAATGTCATTGTGTCTCTGTACCCCTTCCGCTGAGCAAGAAGAGCAATAATACCTTCATCAGCATATGGGGGAGGTATTGTGAAAATCAGATTAGTCATTATTTGATATTTGTGAGGCATTCAAGGAGTGCTGTTGTGATGAACAAAGTGGAAAAATACAAAACAAAATTGCTTAGTTTGCCTTCCATTTGAACAGTTTGCAGTAAGAGGAAGGCACTGGGCCCTTCAAGGAGAAGAAGGAGAGAATAAATCTGGAAAATGACTTTCTAAGTCAGCACTCTTCTTTCTAAACACCGAACGAGGAAGAGATCCGGTGGAAAAGAAGGTTGTGCTTGCTACACCAGGAGGGCAGGATGAAGTTTCTGACTTATTCTCTACCAAACATTGGAAAGAGTGCCTGGTTTTGCACGAGAATAGTCTCAATTTCCTGTATTTTGGAGCGTCTGTCTCACTGCAAAGCATGGCTTCTTACGTGAGGCTGCTGTCTTGCAAGGCGGATGGCTCACGTTGGGTTTTTGTAGAACCTTGATTCAGCTTCAAGGAAGGAGGAATGAAGAAGCAGAAGAGTGAACTTCTGGCAGCTGAAACCCTCCTTTCCCTGTGTTTGAGCAATCTGAGCTCTTATGAAACCTTTTGAAATCTCAGTTGCTGATGTCTTTCTGACCCCCAAAATTATTCTTGTGCAAATGTTGACACCCAGCAGGGATGATATCACTGACTTAGGAAAACACATCTAGCTTATCAGAAGCTGCAGGATTCCAACAATGTACTGGCAACACCAGCCTTTCTTTTTTTTTTCTTTTCTTTTAATTGTTTGCTGTTAGTTGGCAGATGGTATTGTGAATCAGGTTATGCATATCTGAGGGTGCAGAATAGTTTTTCGGTTCATACAAAGCTGAGCCCGTGTCACATACCAAACTGGTTTTATCCTCTGGTCTTCTGCGCGTGAATTTTCTGTGAGCTTATGATTTTGCTATGTTTGCTAATTTTATGTTGACAGTTTTAATTACACACTCCCGGAGTGTATAAACAGAACAAGAACTAGATATGACCTAGAAGTAGGTCTCAGTGCAAACAGGCATATTTTCCAATTGAATACAGGCTTTGTGTAATCTGCTGAGTGGGTTGGACCCATAGCTCACCGAAATCAAAGGACATCAAAGCTTCTCCATCGACTGCCTTTTCAATCAGTCCTTAATTGTTGTCTTATTGCTGATTCTGACACTAAATTTCTTTGATTTGACTGCTGAAGGAAAGAGAAGTGAAAGTGGGGGGGAAAAAACATCAGAAAAATTTCGAGGCTGGGGCCTCCTGTGTCATGCCATTAGACAACAGGCAGGGAAAACGGAGCAATAACAGCCCACTGCTCTGCGGACACGTGTAATGCCAGAAGAGGACTTTAAATTTCATTTTACATCATTTTACATGTTTTTAGAGTTACGAGGTAATTCCAAAAATAAAAACGTATTTTTGTGCAGTATGGGTACTGCTGTGCATAACAGGAGGAAGCTGGCATCTAAGAAACTAGTGGAAAACCAGAACAGTCCAGTTGGCCCAAAAGTGACAATTTTGAGCTCTGCTGCTCAGAGTTTGGGGTTTTGCTTTTTAAATTAAAGGCGTGGCCAAGTGTTCATTATCCCTATGATAAAAGCGGTAAAAATAGGTGCAAAACGGCTCTTGTGCAATGCTGTAATTTACCTTTATTTTAAACTGGCTTACACATCTTAATACATTATGACAATCAGAATTATCAGGCCACCAGGCGGAGAGGAGTTTGTTTTGTTAATTGCTCTTGTTAAGCCTAATTACAGAATGGGGTGGAGTGGATGCGAGGGGAGGGAGGAATCTGCTAGCAAGAGGAAATTCTCAAATCCTCGGAGCGGTTCCAGGCAGTGCGTGCCGGGCAGCGAGGGCGCGGGTGCGTGCTGTGCGTGCGCGGGTGTGCAAGTGTGCCCGGCTGTGCGCAGGCACCGGGACCAGGGCGAATGTCAGGCTTTCCCTGCGGACTAACATCCCGAGATGCATGAGCTGGAGGTGGGGACCCGCTCTGCGTGGACACATGAAGGTACAGCTAAACAAAGAGACGGGCTGTGGTTTCCTTTATGCATTAACTCCTTGCTTTTTTTTTTTCTTTTCTCTTTTTTTTTTTAGTTTTTCTTTGAGTGATGTAAATTTCTTACTTTGCTGTTCTATTGTGAGTTTCGTGTTCAGTTGAGTGTCAGATTGGTTTGCTGATGTGACAAGCTCTGACGTTACGGGGTTGCCGGCCCAATGTCGGTGTACATAGCTATGGGTTGGTATCCCAAATCCCTTTGAACCATCTTCCGCATGGCTGCAGCAGAGAAGTGCCACCCCAAAACTGCGTCGTTTTGACTTTTCAATGGGAAGCGTGCATCCACAGAGCCCCTTCTGCCCAGCAGGATTTCGTTTTGTTTGCGTGCCCCACATTAGGCTGCTGGTGACACGCCGGGGGCTGTGCCTGCCCTGCTCTGCCAGCCCGCTCGGCATCCTCGGGAGCCTCCTGGCCAGAAGTTTCTGATAAGGCGGTTTGGAGCAAGCAAAATGTAAAGCCGGCGATGATATAACAAATCTGTGATCTTCTCTGGGGTATGTTACCTGACTTGTTTGCTGCCAAGGTGGTTTTATTGTTTTGGCTACTGGGCGGAGGGAGGAGACTAGGAGAGCAGAGGAGTCACGCTTTTGTTTTGTTTAATTATAATGTATGCTTTTAATAAAACCTTTTAGTGCCGGGAATTAAATGGCACTGCAGCGCTGCACAAGAAGAAAAATGCTACTGCTGTCGTAGCTGACAGCTGAGTGGTTAGGTGGCCAGCGTGGGGCTGAGCCTCAGGAGCCCTTTCTGTGCTGGCTGGAGATACTGCTGGGTAAATGTGTTTACTTTTTCCGTAGTATTTATACTAGTTAATGTGTCGCACTAGATAAATCTACTTCCTGAGTCCATCTTTCAGCTTGCTCTCTCCCCTCCCAATTGACAAATGGTTTGAGTTTGACACTGTTTTATCAGTCGAGCCCCTGCTGGGTGCTGCATGCCTGCTAGGTTTTGCTTTATCGTGAAAAGTGAATTATCTGCAATATTTTGTTACCATCTAACTAGCAGTTGGCAGGCTTTCATAGAGGAACTGATTTGGATTTCAGCAAGGGGAGGCTGTTGTCTTTCTCTGCAAAGCCCCGTTGTTGCTCTCCAGGAAAACAAAAGATCCCGGAGCTTTCTGCACCGCAATCTGCTGCTGTCCCACTTTCAAGGAGGTGTTTTGTTTGTTGCGGCAGCTTCCTATCTGAAAATGATAAATCGGCGGACGTGTGCGCTGCTCTAAACCTCTGTCTCCAGGGCTTTGTGTTCACTTAGGGTAAAATACATTATTTTGTGGTAGCCTCTGGTGTGATTTAAACTTCATTTAAAGATTACAAAGCAAAAGGGAAAGCATCAACATCTTTAGCAGTGGTAGTTTGATGAGGAATAGCTGTCAGGAGAAGAACTCTACTGACTTACCTCAAGTGGGTTTCAAATGCATTAGGGATTCATTAATATTAATAGTAGAACGGACATTTCCTGCATTCGTTTGACATCTTCCACTCTCTCCTTTTTTTTTTTTAAAGAGCAACTTGGAGTGCAGTTTTAACACTTATTCAAGTTAATACAAGGATGATAAGCTAAAGTTAAACAGAAGGAGACCCCTGAGTGTGTGGGGTCGGTCTCTAGGAGTCCTGGAATTTGGTGCTCTGCTTCACAGAAAGATTGTGGTAAACTGCGGGGCAGTTTGTGAAACGGGTCCACTGGGTCCAGTAGGAACCAGAAGAAACTGGTGTGAGATCCCAGTTCTGGGAGGGTGACTGGAGGGTCGCTATCAAAGCGGCATGTGAGCGTTAATAACCGTATAGATTTCTAAAGCGAGCACGGTGGCAGCTTGTTTGTATGTTCAGGGGTGAAAAAAGAAAAACCAATCCATTTTTCAGTCTCAAAATGTCTTGTGAGATTGGCTGGACGGTTTGGTATGAAAAATGAGTGAATCTAAGGTAAATTATATTTGTTTTCTATCTTTGAAGTCCAGTGATGCACATTTTTATCATTCTGTTCTGTCACCAGTAGGATTCCCAGCCTTCTCCAACAACAAAAAAAAAAAAAAGAAAAAGAAAAAGAAAAAAGGGAATTTGAGAAAAACACCAAATACCTTTGAAACGTAATACAAAACCGGGAACACTGTCAGCACCAGGAGGAAACACGTAATGGTGATGATCGTTTTTCAGTATCTTGCCCAGCACATCATAGTGCGACCCTCTGGGCCCTTCAGCTAGGGAGAGCTCCTGGCAGCAAAGCGAAGCAGGGGCTTGCTTGCCATAGAAAGCGTAGCTGAGAGCTGCAGCCCGTGAAACGTCAAAGGAAAAGTGTAAGTCCGCACAAAGCGCCTCGTCTGGCAAAACTGGTGATGCAGCAGCCAGAAATACAGCAGCGCACACGAGTTTGGCAGCTCTTCCTGACAGGGTGATTTGAATTGTCGGTGTGCGTCTGCTCTACTTGTTGAGCCTAATGAAAAGTACAGTTTAATCACTGGTGTGCCAAATTGAGCATGATTAGCTGTTATTGCAGATTAGTGCATTGTCTGGGGCTCCAGAATTATTGATCCGGGTTCTGTGTGCTGATGTTTTCCGTGCCCTCTGCCGTAACCTCTTCTTAATGCCTCGGGGAGGGGAGCAGGGAAGGAGAGGAGGAGGAGGGAAGTCCAGATGGGAAGAAAACAGGTCCTGAAAAGACCACATAGGAACTAGGTCAGGTACTCTGGAGATTAAAGAAGCATGCTTCATCCCTGGACGCAGGAGGCAGGGACAAGTAGCATACAATTACGAGGAATTAGAACGGCAACAAGTAGTGCAGATTTATCAGCTTTAATTGTCTATTGTCAGGACAGAGCCCTTCTTGTAGATCAGGCGCTGCCAATGCTTTAATACCTCTAATGGACTCTCTATTGTGGGATTATCTCTCCTAAGGACAATGTCTTTCTTTCAAACTAGTTGTTTTGGGAGAGGGAAAAAAAAAAAAAAAAGAAGAAGAAGAAGGAGCTGCAGCCCTAGGTTTTTTCTCTCTGTGGCTTGTCCCATTCTGCAGGAAGTAGCCGAGAGCCCAGTGCTGCTCTTCTTTCAGCAGCACCGATTCCTGCAGGGGAGCCGAGAGATACCTATTGAACATTAACCCCCTTTGCTCCACCTTCCCCAGCAAGCTCCTCCAGAAACAATAGCGGGTTGATAAAGAGCAGATAAGCAAGGACACAGGGCTTAAGAATCTCTCGGCTATCTTTATTTTAAAAGCTTTCCTGGGTTTTGCAAAGTAAACATTACAACATTTAAAGAAGGATAAGGTGTCAACTGTTTAATGAGAAGTGGTGTTTAATAGCAGAGGAATTCTTCCCTCCCCCACGCAACACACAGGTATGAAAAGACTGTTATTTCACCACTGTGGGCTAGGAAAGGTGGAGAAATGACAACTGTACTCTGAGAAGCTTAAAGTGTGGTCAGTCTGCCCGTCCCAGCCAAATTCCCTAACCAGTGACGTGCTGTCACTCTTTTGAATCCTGTGGTCCTAGGTGCGTGGTAGCAGCATTGCTGGGTCCGTGATAATCCGTGGATAAATATTTTCATTTCCACCGTATGCACTTTGTCATGGTGCGGAGCTGTTGTTTTCGTTAATCTGTTTTGAAATGTGCTCCATGGCCAGTCCTTTGTCTGAGAAGAGTGGCGTGGTTCCTCCACCCATGGATCTCACCCTGCTTCAGCTGTGCTCACCAGCTCCACGCAGCCCAGCAGCCTGGGGAGCACTTGAAATGAAACCAGAACGGTGCAGGGACAGAGTCTGAAGTTTCACCATGGTTCACCATGGTTCAAATGAGGATAGGAAACCCCAAAAAGTGTCAGGAACGTCAGGTTGGGAAGAGGCAGGCGAGTTGAGTTCTTGCAATTAATTCTGAGCTGGCTTTGTTACTTCAGATTGCTGTGAGGTGGGTGCAGGGCTGACAAGTCTGACATACTCATAGGAGTGACTCTTCTAATACATATATGCACGTATAGCATCCCATCCCTCCTCCATAACACGTGGAAATTAGGAAAATTTCCCAAAACACACCTCCTTTATCAGGCTTGTGCTCTGACACCAGTGAGGTTGGTAAGTGGTTGGAATGGGCCAGGCTGTTTTAATTCATTTTCCCACGGGTTCGGTTGCTACAGGCAGAATATTCAAAAATTTGGAAGGTAGATTTTTGTGCTCGTGTTTTCTCGTCCAGTATAAATCTGAGTTGATAGAAACACATAAAGACAACACAAGTGTTGTTGTGTGGGCTCCTGGCTGTCATCCCTACTCTCCCAAGACCACTATTACTCCCAAGTGTGATGGGAAGGCTGCTGGTCACCAAAAGGAGACCATCTGTGGTCATCACTGTGAGGCATTTCCCTTCTCAGAAAGGTCAGGGAGAAGGCTCCTTACATTAGTCAATTCTCCTCTTCCAGACCCTGAAGTCTGTTGCCTTCTCCTACTCTTTGAAGAAAAAAAAAATAAAAAATAGTGCAATGACAAAGCTGCTGCTGGTGGTTTCTCAATACCTTCACCCCAGCTTGCCTCCTGGGAAACAAGGGCGAGTGGCTTCACACTGTTTCGTCTTTGCTGCCTGGCTGTGTTCACAGCAACGAGAAGCCCAACTTCTCACGGTGACTTCTCACCCTCCTGATAGCATGCCCAGACAGCCTCAGCTCCTTTTCCTCAAACGCGAGCCTCAACAAGAGGAAATGGCTGAAGTTTACTTCTCGCTTCTGCGTGCTGCAAGGCTGTTTTTTCCATTCGGGGAGGGCGGTTTGGGCTTATTCAGAAGTCATCTGAACAGTATTTTAATACGGCCTAGCTGGAAACAGAAAGGGATATGGTATTTTAGTTCAGCTCCTTTTTTTCTCTTTTTAAGGAAAATTTCCGTAGAGGTTAAAAGAACAGTGAAATCAAAGGAGCCACCAAGGCTTGCACTAGGCAGTAGCTGACAGTGCAGCCAAAAGATCTGCTCATGCTATTGCATGGCAGAGACAAAAATAAACGTAAAGGCATTTGGAAGTGCTAGGAGGCAATGACCAGGGTGCTCTGTAATTAAAGGCAGTCCCTGAAAGCTGCATGTACTAATTCAAAAGCCTCCTGGCTACAACATACACCACCCCAAATGCCCTTGCAAAAACCTTCATGTAGATTCAAGCGTAATTTTAATTTCTCTCCTTATAGGCAGTCCCATGCTGGAGTAGTCCAGGGCATACAAAGCCTCTGAGATCATATCTGAAGCCTATAGGCTGTGTTTTGCAAAGGTCAGGCCACCGTGTGAGAAGGCTGCAACTCATCCCGTCGCACAGTCTCTGGGATGTGCTGGGTGTCTTTCCCTGGGCTCTGGCAGTGGCCACGTTTTCAGAACCGCGGCCCCGAAACGTGAGCGTATCTCAGCACAACTTGAAAGAGGCTCTGCTGCGAGTTTTCTTTCTCAGTTGGCTTTTGAAAGATGTGCAGTCGTGCGACTACATCGTGTACCTTCCCCGAGTAATGACCACAACTGGTCCCCAAATGTTTACCAGCACAAGGATGCCTACATGCAGGAAGTGGGAAAGGGGGGTGGGTCTGGTAGTTACCCTTGATGTGGTCAATCTGCCACTGACCTTGTTTGGGGAAGGGGAAGGGGAGGATGTGAAAATGAGACTGCGCTTTAATCTCTCGTGTGCATTTTATCTCCCCTCCGACTTTCTGAAGCAGTTTCATCTATTAGAGCCAGCTCCCTTCCCTCCTTCTTCCCCTCACAATTACAGCTCTCGCAGGCGCAGGGAGAACAGCAGCAGCAGCAGCAGCTGAGGCTGAGGCGCGCTGGCTTGTTGTTGAGCTGAAGTGGTGATAGCATCAAAGGAAATGGATGGGGATTTCTGAGATCAGAGCTGTTAGGGCCATTCATGATTTGTTGCCAGGCTGAAAGCTGCTGCAGAGAGAGCTGCCTAAGAAATGCTGATTAATAAGGTAATTGAGGTTTTCTATGAGCGAGAAGGAAAAAATGAAAATGTGACTAAAAATGTTCTTTTCTGAAATGAACAACATTTTGAGATTGCACATTCCAGACAATAGCAGCTACTGGTATGAAAGATTTTTATAAAAGAGCAGAAAACTGCTGGTTGAGTAGGGCGTCTTTTTATGTTTCTCTGTTAAGGAGGAAGGTCAGAAGGTCAATCTATATATTTCTTTAATAGCAGAGGTTCTTTTATGATTCTGACTTCGGCACACATTCTTAGCAATTTGTTTCTGTCTCTTCTTTCTTGATAAACTCACTTTTATTCCAGATCAGACACCGCTAGGCTAGCCCTGCGTGCCAGCGAAATCCCTTCTGCACCACTGTAGTTCTGGGCTCAGGCTGCTCTTGGCTTCGCTGAAACACCTGGAGCTAATTTCGGGCTAGCCTCAGAGTGTGCCACGGAGTTATTTGAAGTCCGTGCGCTGCACGGGCTGCACTCGCCTCCCCTGGCCCTGGGGAGAGATCCGTACTGACCTGCGATATTGGCATCCTCCTGTCGTCCTGATGGATATTTCGCCTCATATGATCTGATCTGTTCTCTGCCTCCTCTTCTCCTCCGGCCCCAAAAGCATTCTCAGTTCCTTGAAAGAGAGATTTGCTTTTCTCCAGCTTTCCTTCATATTAAGAAGATCAGGCTCTGAAGGAAACGCATCAACCCTTTTTTTTTTTTTTTTCTTCTTGCCCCCCCTTTCTTTTTTCAAGCTAACAGGGAAGTGAAAAGCTCTGAAACAGCTGCCTCTCAAAGTGAGACTATTTTTTGGTAAAATAATCACCTTCAGTATGACTACATTGTTTTTCTGTTCTATGCGGTGTGACTCAGCATCAGTTAATTAACCCAATCAAGTAGGCCGGATTTCTCTCCTTTAATGAATGGTTCTTCCTACTTCAGAGCCTTCCTAGACCTCGTTTTGGATGTGCCTCGGTTTTACTGTGTATATCCAATTACGTTTCTATCCCGCAGCCCAGCGCTCGGGCCACCTCTCTTGTGGAATTGCGCAGGGGTGGAAGTTA